>NC_059078.1:125864079-126482413 GCF_020497125.1 Mauremys mutica
TTGTGATTTCTGATGCAGCTCTAATATTGGGAATTTCAAATGCATAAACTGTTAATGTGGTATTATTTTAGGGTTATTGACTGACTGTTTTTTCCAGATGATGTGGCGGAAGCAAGAAGTGCATTAATGTAATTCAGATTTTAGTTGAATTCCACAGTGATTCACTATACTTTCTGGAACGTGAAGCAGATTTCCTCCCAGATTGACAATGGTGTTTTGGTTTCTCTTTGTTTTGATTTTTTTGCCTGGGAGTATTTTTGCCCTTTTCAGAATCAGGTTTTTTAAAATAGCTTTATCTAAAATCTTAAATTTTAAGAAATTATGTAACAGACTGCAGGATTATGGCCAATCCATTCCAGATGTTAAAGGCCCTTGGGCAGTGTCTAGTTCTTCACTATGATTTATCTGTATTGTGACTAGTCCATCTGGGGCTTCCTGTGGAATATTAGTCAGATCAATAGCATCTTGGTTTTGCTGAATAGTAAAACATGAGTAATTCTGGAGACAGAAATGAAACTTATTGCTATGAATGTCTTGTGTAACATGTACTGTATAGTGCTGATTCCACACCAAAATCTTGATAGTTTTCCAGGTATTTAACTTTCTTGGTTTTTGACTGTTTGCTTTTTTGGGGAGCAAAATGCAGAAATACGTTTTAAGACCGAACCGTCAGATAATACAGGGAACATTAATGAAAACAGAAAGCAAGGGGATTGGACAAGAAGTTTTAAACTCATCTGACTCCTATAACGCAAGACATTATGAGGAAAGCTTCTTTTAACTGTTTTGCTTAATCCAGAGGAAAGGAATGTGAAAGTGCAGAGACATGTCTAAAATAAGTCAGTCAATTTAGTGCTCTGGTTAGAAGAAACTGGGAACATGAGATACCTCATTCTCAGTATTAAATAATGTTTAGGGTGATCTTAATAGCTACTCTAGTTAAAATGAGAATTAATTAACATAAAGAGGACTAGCAAGTGTTGTATTAAATCCTATTTATGCCTGTATCTGTGCCTCTAAAGAGTGATGCCTACATCTTTAGGGTTAAACCGGCTGTTGTATGGGCATGTTAAATGGCATGCATCTCTAGTGTTTATTCTTTCCAGCTCTCCCACTGAAAATACTTGACTGATACAACAGTAGACAAATGTTTCCTATCTTCATGTTCCCCTCCCTCACTCTTTGCCATGACTATCTTCTCTTTTCAGTTACTCTGGTTCAAGTACTAGTCAAAAGATATCACATATCTAGTCTGTTCAATAAAACAATTGCTGTTTTTGTATTTTCATTATCTTCTCCTTCAGATGCCCACATGACTAATGTTATGCTCATACAAAGCACATGGGATCTTTATAGAGGAAGGTAAATACACAGCATTTATTGAAAATACAACAGTTAGCATATGCTTTTTACACACACACACACACACACACACACACACACACACACACACACACACACACACACACACACACACACACACACACACACACACACACACACACACACACACACACACACACACACGTCCTGTAGTGATGTTTATAGTTACCAGTCTATTGTAGCTCGAGTCAATCTAATGGCCAGTTAGATTGAGCACGAGTGTGGAGCTGGGTTCTGTTGGTCGCGATCCGATGCTCCGAGGCCTTGCAGGACTGAACCCAGAGTTACATGGCAAAACACTGCAGCTTTAGAGTTGTAAATTCCCATTTGAGTCCATGCATTATGCAATGTCATCCTGTAATCATTAGTCCTTAAGTGGTGTTATCATTTGATGGTTATTGTCTGGCTTCCCATCGTTATCTCCTATTTGTTGTCTCACCTTTGGGGGTGCCTGCCTCACCTCTGAGGTTGTCAATGCTGCTAACATGTTTAACATCAGATACAATGGATGTTTTCTGATTGTCCCTTGGTCTTTCCAAGTCTCTCACTTCTTCTTGATCATCTGGACATTTGTGATAGCTTTCACACCTTATCTTTTCCTGATGCATGCATTCCTCATTCACACAAACAATCTCTTACAGAAACCTTCAACGTATACAGACAGCAGTATTGTGTATTCTGCTGAATATAATTGTAAATCAAGCCTTGCTAAATCTTATAAGTAAAACAATTCACATTGGGGCTTCAGGCGTTCAATATTCCTCTCATCTCTTTAACATAGATACAATACAAGATCCTGTTTTTTACTTTCTAAACCTTAAAACAAAGAAATGTATATTTAACCAGAGTGCCTAATTTGTAATACATATGGGAAAACAGAATATCATAATCCCAGAGGGTAATTTCTTTCTGCTATTCAAAAAGGGTGGCTAGCAGGATGAAATCAAATCATACATTAATTCTTATAGTGCTATATATAATCCTGCTCCTACACTAACATGATGTCATAACCACCTGCTGCCATTAATTTCTGCTTGAATCTATTTGGCCTTTGCAAAACAGCAGTGCTCACTCTGCAGTTTTCGTCAAACAGATTGGTGTTCTGCATGCTTCGCTTTGGCTGGTTATTTGACAACTTATTTACATACTGCCCCCAAATCAGTTTCAAAATACTGTCACTTGTTCAAGGCTGAGAATTCTAAACGGAAAGGAAACGGCAATCTTCATTTTATACTTTGCACTCCCATCTCAAGAGAATTGCAGAAATCATCTCTAATACTTCAATTCATAGCCCTGGGCAGGAAGCTTTTTGTAAACTTTTAGTTAAAAATGAATTCAGATACGTGCTGTCACTTTTGTTCAAGCAAATCTATACAGTAAAACCAGAGGCGCCAACTTAATCCTAAAATATCCCTCAAGAGAGTGTTAACATGGATACAAATATTCTATTAAGCACCTGTTTAATATGATAGTGCCTGAGGATCAACCATACTGTGTCAGGCATTGTACAAACAATAGTAGACAGTTCTTGCCCCAGAGTGTGTATATCTAATTAGACAAGACAGACCCAGGATTAGCGAAAGGGATAGAACCAGGGGTGCTGGAAGGGGGGGAGCAGGAGAGTATGTCCCTGCAACTTTTCACTGGCTGTAAGGGTAAGGATAGGGGAGGAGAGGAGCAAGCAGGGGGCAGAGACTCAGGGGCAGGGGGAAAGGCAGGGCAAGGCATCAGGGAGAAGGGACAGTGCAGGGATGGGGCCCTGGTTTGGACGTGGATGGCCCCCCTGTCAATTTTTTGGAAGCATCTGATACTCCTGGATTCAACACATAAGCAGAGTGTACTATAATGGCGGCAGATGTTGTGTTAGTTCCACAACATTTTTTGGGTGTGGTCTCCATTAGGAGGAGATAAATTAAATGGAAAGAAAGTGAAGGAAGGGACATGGAAGGAAAGGGGAATAAGTGGGATGGGACAGAAGTGGAATGAAGCTGAGGTGAAGAGACGGTAATGGAGGGAGAGGGTTGGAGCAAACAACTGATCAGCACCGGGCAGTCAGTCTTTTTTTTTTTTAATCTCTTCTTATACTTTTCTCAACACCATAGTATCTAAGCACCTTCCAGTAACTTCTGCCTTAAATAATGAGACAATACATCTATCATGTTGTGGTGGGAGAGAGAGAAGCATGTACAACAGAGTGTCTTGTTTTGGTAGGGTTTAAAGTTTGTTTGTTTTTTGTTGGAGAAGACACAGTTAAAGAAATGTGTCTTGCACTTGAAGCAGAAGGTCCTTGGTTCCTGAAGTAGTTAATTCCACAGGCTTGGCGCAGCCCCTGAGAAAGTTCTGTCTCTTGCACAGACAAGCTTTCCCCATAGTGTAGAGAGTTCCATTGTGCCAGAAAAGTGTAGTTGTCAAACACTGTCTTCACCTCTGATCATCATCTTTAGATCTTTCAGATATCCTGGGCCCAGGCCATGGAGCTCCTAAAGATAAGGATTAAGACCTTGAACTTGATTGAAAATTCTATGGGAAGCCAGTAGAGAGAGAGTGTAGAATAGGTATCATGTGCTTGCTGTAGCCTTTGTTGATGAGATGTGCTTCACCATCTGTACTAGCTGGAGTTTATTAAGCATTGAAGGCTTCATGACCAGCTACACTGCATTGCTGTACTCCCACCAAAAAGTGACAAAAGGTGTGAATAACAGGCCAAGTCACCATGATGGGATGTAGACTCTTAGCCAACCAGAGATGATAGCTGCTTCTGCAAGTAAGTAATGCTTTCTGTATGAGAAGAATCCAAGCGTGCTCCTAAACTGCAGCCCAAATTGATTGATTGTAGGTACTGAATATATCCTCAACCAAAGGAGAGTGCACTGTGCCTGCAAACTCTTCAAGTCCAGTCAAAACTGTAGAAAGTTTTCTAGATGTCTGCTTTGGTTGCTCCTGTAGCTGCTCTTATCAGCTAGAGTCTGTAGTTGGATCCTCTGCAGTTTTTCCCCACGGCCACATGGCAGGGGTTCACCACCTGGTCCTAGTTTCTCCAGAATGGAGGGTGGATCTCCACTGCAGTTCTGGTTCTTGAAAGATCCTGGCTGTTTCCATTTTATCCCTCATCCCCCATGCAGCATCCTTGCTGCTATGTTAATGCTTGGCTTACTTCCTGTTACATCAAACCCCAGTCTTTATGCTGTATGTCTTGGTGGTGGTGAACTTTTCGAAGATAGTACTTTTAGACAAAATAATTTCAATATAAAGTGTAACTTGCCCCAGTTTCCTTTCTATGGCACTGTTCTGAGGAGGGAAATCACAACCTCTTTACATTAACACCACCCTATACCGAAAACCTACCGACCGCTATGCCTACCTTCATGCCTCCAGCTTCCATCCCGGGCACACCACAAGATCCATTGTCTACAGCCAAGCACTGAGGTACAACCGTATCTGCTCTAACCCCGCAGACAGAGACCAACACCTAGAAAATCTCCACCAAGCATTCTCAAGACTACAGTACCCACACGAGGAAATAAGGAAACAGATCAACAGAGCCAGATGTGTACCCAGAAGCCTCCTACTGCAAGACAAACCCAAGAAAGAAACCAACAGGACTCCACTGGCAATCACATACAGTCCCCAGCTCAAACCCCTCCAACGCATCATCAGGGATCTACAACCCATCCTGGACAATGATCCCACACTTTCACAGGCCTTGGGTGGCAGGCCAGTCCTCGCCCACAGACAACCTGCCAACCTGAAGCATATTCTCACCAGCAACTGCACACCGCACCATAGTAACTCTAGCTCAGGAACCAACCCATGCAACAAACCTCGATGCCAACTCTGCCCACATATCTACACCAGCGACACCATCACAGGACCTAACCAGATCAGCCACACCATCACCGGTTCATTCACCTGCACGTCCACCAATGTAATATATGCCATCATATGCCAGCAATGCCCCTCTGCTATGTACATCGGCCAAACTGGACAGTCTCTACGGAAAAGGATAAATAGACACAAATCAGACATTAGGAATGGCAATATACAAAAACCTGTAGGAGAACACTTCAACCTCCCTGGCCACACAATAGCAGATTTTAAGGTGGCCATCCTACAGCAAAAAAACTTTAGGACCAGACTTCAAAGAGAAACTGCCTCAGTTCATCTGCAAATTTAACACCATCAGCTCAGGACTAAACAAAGACTGTGAATGGCTTGCCAATTACAGAACCAGTTTCTCCTCCCTTGGTTTTCACACCTCAGCTGCTGGAACAGGGCCTCATCCTCCCTGATTGATCTAACCTCGTTATCTCTAGCTTGCTTCTTGCTTGCTTATATATACACACCTGCCCCTGGAAATTTCCACTGCTTGCATCCGAAGAAGTGGGTATTCACCCACGAAAGCTCATGCTGCAAAACGTCTATCAGTCTATACGGTGCCACAGGATTCTTTGCTGCTTCTACAGAACCAGACTAACATGGCTACCCCTCTGATACTTCACAACCTCTTGTGCACTCTGAATATAAAAGACTAATGTCACTACTTGCTCCTGATTGTACCAACCCTCAAGGGCAACGGTCTTCCGATACTCTGTGTCACAACTACATCTGCAAAGACTGAGTTCATTTAGTCGTTAGACAATTTTACTGACAATTTTTGGAGAGATTATAAACAAACTTTCCTAGAGGAATGTTATAGACAGCACCACCAGGCTTCCCTAAACCTAATTATGGTACTGGCATATGTAGCTGGTGCTATAGTTTGCTGGTTACTCTGACTTATCTGAGCCTTTGGCCAAGGCTTGAGGTCTTTGTCTATGTCCCACGTGCAACCATTAGTGTTACCCATTCAGTGAATTAGACTAGTATAAACTCCTGGCCTAGAAAGGCACCATTTGTTCTAGGCAGGGGTAACCTGAGAGGAAAGGGTTGGATACTCCTCTAGGATTTCAGAGAGATGGGTCTGAGTCCAGCTGTATGACATTGGCCAAGTCACTTATTCCATTTTCCAGCTGTGAAACAGGGATAACAGCACTCCTCTGCCACAGAGGGGTGTTGTGACTCTGTGAGGATAAATGTATCAAAGACACATGGATACTATGGTAATGGGAACCACTTAAGTACCTTAAACAGGCACACGTAGGCTTTGCTCTGGTGGCTGGCTCCCAAAGCCCTTGTTTACACAAAGTCAGTGCACCCCATGTTTGAAGACCATTGCTCACAGGAGCTTTGTTTGCACAAGGGGACCCCACTACATTGCTCCCCTACTACAGCTGGAAGCACGGATCTGACTCTGTTTAAATTTGCTTGTGGCCCTACAGTAGGGTGACCAGATGTCCTGATTTTATAGGGACAGTCCCAATTTTTGGGTCTTTTTCTTATATAGGATCCTATTACCCCCCCCCCCCCCCGCATCCCGATTTTTCACACGTGCTGTCTGGTCACCCTACAGGGAGGGTGGGTATCCATGTACGGCAATGGACGGTGGCGAGAGAGAATGAGGCTGCTCATGACAGGGACGGGGCAGTCTGAGGCAATGGGGACTGGGCCCCTCAGAACGAGGGGGGGTACTGACTGCCCCCCAGCTGGAAAAGGCAGTAGGCTGGGCTGTCAGTGCAGGGCCCAAGCAGCGACTGAGCTGGCCCGGGGGTGTCACTACAATGAGCCCCGAGGCCGGGGGGGTAACTCCCCTCACACAAGGACGGATCCTCCCCTCATCCCCAAATCGCTTTGTGATGCGCAGACGACGCTTCGCGCGCGCAATAAAGGGAACGGGGCGAACCTTTCCCGCCCTCTGTGCACGGACCAATGGGAGAGGTGAAGGCAGCACGCGAGGAACTCGCCAGACATCTTCACTTCCCTCCTCCCGCCTCCATCCGTTGAGCGGCGGAGCCTCAACGCCGTTGCCCCGCCCTTACAGCCTAGCACCCAATCAGAGGGACCCTCGGTCTCTTGTTTCCTCCCCCTCCCCCATGCATCCTGAGAGCCAATTGGAGAGTCCGCGCTTCGCCTATGCAGCCAATCAGAGGTCTTCACGCAGAAGGGGCGGTGCTGGCAGAGGCGTCCCTCAGAGCTGGGCGGTGCTATGGAGAAGGGCGCGGGCGCTGTCCTGGTTTCCTCTCGCGCCTGAACGGAGGCCTCCGTGCCGTGCCGCCGGAGACATGACCCGGCACCTCAGCGCTGGCTCCTCCGCACAGGGCTCGCCCGGCCGCCATTTAAAGCCGGCGGCCGCAGGGAGAGAGGGCGCCCGAGACTGCAGGTACCCGCGGGCAGGGACATGGCTCTGGGGCGCGGAAGCAGGTGTAAGCGAATGGCCTGGCCCGCCCTCTCCCGGCGGGGGGGGCCTGCCCCCCCCGGGAGACCGCGGCGCCCAGCGTGCCCTGGGGGGGGGTGTTCCCCACACACACCCCCCCCCGGGGGACCGGGGCGCCCAGTGTGCCCTGGGGGGGTGTCCCCCCCCCCACACCCAGGGGCACTGCGGCGCCCAGTGTGCCCTGGGGGGGTGTCCCCCCCCACACACCCAGGGGCACTGCGGCGCCCAGTGTGCCCTGGGGGGGTGTCCCCCCCCACACACCCAGGGGCACTGCGGCGCCCAGTGTGCCCTGGGGGGGTGTCCCCCCCACACACCCAGGGGCACTGCGGCGCCCAGCGTGCCCTGGGGGGGTGTCCCCCCCCACACACCCCCAGGGGCACTGCGGCGCCCAGCGTGCCCTGGGGGGGGTGTGTTCCCCACACACCCCCCCCCAGGGGGACCGGGGCGCCCAGCGTGCCCTGGGGGGGTGTCCCCCCCACACACACCCAGGGGCACTGCGGCGCCCAGCGTGCCCTGGGGGGGGGTGTTCCCCACACCCACCCCCCCCAGGGGGACCGCGGCGCCCAGCGTGCCCTGGGGGGGTGTCCCCCACACACACACCCAGGGGCACCGTGGCACCCAGTGTGCCCTGGGGGGGGTGTCCCCCACACACACACTCAGGGGCACCGCGGCACCCAGCGTGCCCTAAGGTGTGTGTGTGTCCCCCACACAGGGGACCGCGGCGCCCAGCGTGCCTTGGGGTGTGTGTGTCGTTCCCCCCCACACACCCGGGGGACTGCGGAGCCCAGCGTGCCCTGGAGTGTGAGTCGTGTCCTCCCCCCACCCAGGGGGACCGCAGCCCCCAGCCTGCCCTGGGAGGTGCCCCCCACCCCTCCAAAGGTAACACAAGAACTCAGCATGTGCTGCTGCATCTCATTTTTTCTAGGAGAATTCTCTCCTATATACATGTGCAAGTGCCCGACTCAGTGGAAAATAAGGACTGTAGTGTGCTACTCTCCCAAATTCCACCCACTTGAGACTGTTGGACAGGTGCCTTCTGGGTTTGGTTTGGCCTTCATGGGGTGCAAAGTGGTTTAGCAGGGTTGTGAGATAACTCAGTGGTTTGAGCATTGGCCTGTTAAACTCAGGGTTGTGAGTTCAATCCTTGAGGGGGCCATTTAGGGATCTGGGAATTGGTCCTGCTTTGAGCAACGGTTGGACTAGATGACCTCCTGAGGTCCCTTCCAACCCTGATATTCTATGAGTCTATGACTCGCCTCTGTGGAGCTCTGGGTTGTTGCTTATGAAATTCCCGTGTTCATGTGGGTGTTGGTGCTGCTGTTTGTTTTTCTCTCAAGCAGGTGAAGAATTGATAGTTGTTTAATAACAGGTGCTGATGGCAAATTGATCTCTGCTCTTGGGAGGGTTGTAGGTGATGGGATAGATCTTTCTTTTATTTGGTGCCAGTGGTTCTGATAATACAAGATGGCTGAATGGCAGACTTGGAAGCAAATTGAAAATGGTGACTGAACCAAAAAGTACTAATTCAGCAAGTCAGTTGTACTGGAGTCCTACCCATGTGTGCAGAGGGTGCAGCTCTCAACATGTACTGATCTGTTTTGAGTCCAGAAGACTTGTAGACAATCGAGAGAACTGGTCTTAAGCACAAGAACTTCTGTTTATCTTTAACTCTAGTTGGCCTGTCCCAGATATGACTAATACCAGCTCATTATATTGAAATGAAAGCAATGTGAGGGTGGCACCAAATGAAATTTTTTTTATACCAGCTGGGTTCATCTGTCCAGCTGTTCTTGTAACCTATGCTTGCTTGGTGGGGTGCTGTGTTCCCCTCTAGTGGCACCTAGCCCAGCTAGAGATGGATGAGGCAGCTACAATCTTAGGTAAGAGCCATATGGCTTTTAGCACATGCAGTAGAGGCTCATACACTAAGCTTCAGAGGTCTCAGGTTCAGTCCTGCCCACTGGTGACCAGGTTCTGTTGGTGTTACGTTTGCAATCAGCTGAATTCTGCTAATGACTTGGTCAGCTCCATCCCAAACTTTCTGTATGTGACAGGAGGCTTTCTCCTACATGATGGAACACCTTATTTTGCCCTTCTGTTTCCTTTGTTTTTCTTCCATCTTAATATTACCTGTTCTGGAGGGGAAACAGGTATGATTTCATTTTCCTCTCTGTATGACTTCCTGTTTGGGAAAGTGAAACTGATCTGTATGGCTTTTGTTCTTTGTGAAGCGTTCAGATGAAAGTGGTTATTTTGAAAATGTCTGTTGGCCAACTTGCATCCTGTTACTTTGCAGACTTTGAAAAGACTGTCATGAGATGGTAGATGTTAAGCTTCCAGAAGGACAAAATGAAGCCATCACTCCTATAGATCTATTAGTTTGAGATGCTATTGTGGCAAGGGCAGATATGTTTGGTACCCTGCTCCCATTTTGTGTAACTGTGCTTTGTTTGATGGACTAGCGATATTGGTGCTGCTGCAGATTTCTTTAAAGATTAAACATGAATCTGACTGGATCGGAATAAGATGGATATAGATAATAAATACTTTGGAAGGACTGTGGGTCCTTATGTTCTTAGGCTATTAAACAGATTAGTTTCAGTGGTTAAAAGTCCTTTATAAGGAGTTTTTATTAAAAATAGTTTTGTGCTGTTATTTCCTGTTTTATGAGATGCAAAGAAGGCTTGAAAAGTGTGTTAGATGGGTTGTTTGCCCCTTTTTTTAAAAAAAATTGAAGGATTTTGTTTATGCTGCTTATTATCAGGAATGTTGAATAAGATCATCCCAGTTGTGTGTGGGGGGGTCCCCCTGAGTCCTTTTTGGTGGTCTCGGATGTATTGTGTACTCGCACACTAATTGAAAGAGAGAGTTAGTAAAGGCTTTTTTCCCCCTTGAAAACATAAATTGAAGAAGGTGTTGACAAAAACATTTGAAAGTCTGACTGAAAAATCTTTCCCCTCTCAATTACTTACTTTCAGTGGTTGTGACACTGTCACTTCACTAGTTCTCCATCTTCCAGGGCTGATGACCTGGATTTTCAATGTTTTTTTTTTTAAGGAGAGCAAAAATGCACTCCTTCCCCAAATACACACAAACCTATGCATCCTTTTAGGTTTTTACCCCCCACTGAGTTCTTTATCTTTGTTGTGTTTGCCTTTATCTGAAGTGTCTAATATACTTCATTGTCTGAGAGAGGATATTAGCCTTGAGTGATCATTGACCTATTAATAGGACAGATACTATCGCCCATGGTTACAAAAGGCAGTGTGTCTTTAAGGTCTATCCTTCCACCCTTTCTGTTCTAAATTTTACAGTGACATTAAAAAAACAAAAAATGATGGAAAGAACACATATCAAATAAAATTGCATACCATTTACTGTTTTAGCCTTGAAAGAAAGGCAAATATACTCAGGTTTTTCTGTCCCTTCTTTTGGACTGAAGTTTCTGACCACTGTTGCTTCAGAGTGCAAGGGCCGGGAAGATGGTACTCCTGTGGGGCTGCAGGGAGAAGGCTGGAGAATAGAGCTTCCTCCAAGAGCCTTTCTTCTCCTGCTGGGTGATGTAAAGGTGGAAGATATTTAATTATCAAAATAATGATGATCAGGGCTTTTTATGTACTATTCATGACTTGTCTATCTTGATAATATGTAAAATTATTTTCTCCAAAGTATGGATTTTCCCCCAAGTGTGGCTGTGATGTTACATCTACCCGTGATGTTAACAAAAACTAACTATGTATTCTCATGTGGTCATATAGTCTGGTCACAGCACACGTTTGTTGCAACTGTGAGTATACTCTGAAATTCAAATTTTAATTTAACCCAGTTAAATTAACGTTAGGTGCAGGAAATTTCCTGTGTGTGTGCGCCTTAAAAGCAAGGAAATCAAAAGTTAGTGGGATTTTTTAAAAGATAAGGTTTCTCCTCCAGTCTTTTTTAAAATCAAATGTAAAAATTAATATATTAGTACTCTTAAAAGGTGACTGAAAAGTGCTACAAACTCAAGCCTCAGTTCAGCAGGGTACTTAAATATGTTCCTAACACTAAATATGTGAGTACTGTAGTCACACTGCATCTGTAGTCCCTTGCATCTGAAGAAGTGGGTATTCACCCACAAAAGCTCATGCTGCAAAACGTCTGTTAGTCTATAAGGTGCCACAGGATTCTTTGCTGCTTTTACAGATCCAGACTAACACGGCTACCCCTCTGATACTTGTAGTCACACTGACTTTCTGAGGGCATGTGCTTAAGTCCCTGAATTGAGGCGTTTGCTGGACTTCTAGATACAGAGCTAACTGTCATTTTCTGGCTCCGAGCTAAAGACCATTTTGTAACATGTCTCTCATAGCTTGTTTTATTGGAATTAAGTAATCACTTCAATCTGTAAAAGCATAACCAAAATATGGGTAATTGGCGATCTTAAATGACAGTCCTCAGCAAATAAAGCTGGTCTTTATAATTTTATACTTTCCATCTGCATGCTAGTTCAGTTTGACTAGAGTGTTAGAAAGTACACTCTGGTTACATCACCCGTAGGAAACTATTTTATTAAAGACCACTCGCCGTACATCAGACTTCTCCTTTCAACATCATCTGTTTGGAACCTAAAGAAACTTCCACAATAAAAATAGGAACCATCTTGCAAGTCAGCAATAACTTCCTTCTCTTCTTGGAAGAGTGTAGATGGTGCTCATTCCATTACGTTTGAGTTAGACTGTTACAGGTTCTGTCTCCAGTGGCAGGACTTCAGGAGACAGGCTCAACCCTGCCCTTGCCCCCATTGCCCTGGGCCCTCACTGCCTTTCCCCTGTGACCTCCCCATCTAGGGCTTAATTTTCCTGGGGCTTGCTGAGAAAAGTGATATTAACAAACATAGATGTATCAGTTTTCACAGCAGACTTACTAACTAGCTGGGAGGCTGTGGTAAGTGGTACTTGTATGTTTGTTAGTATCCCATATGGTTCATCACAACCTCCCAGCTAGCTATTGAGTGTGCTGTGAAAAGTGACATTAACAAATATCATACAGAAGCAGCAAAGAATCCTGTGGCACCTTATAGACTAACAGACGTTTTGCAGCATGAGCTTTCGTGGGTGAATACCCGAAGTGGGTATTCACCCACGAAAGCTCATGCTGCAAAACGTCTGTTAGTCTATAAGGTGCCACAGGATTCTTTGCTGCTTCTACAGAACTAGACTAACACGGCTACCCCTCTGATACTAAATATCATACAGATATCAGCAAAAACAATGAGGAGTCCTTATGGCACCTTAGAAACTAACAAATGTATTTGGGCATAAGCTTTCATGGGCTATAACCCACTTCATCAGATGCATGGAGTGGAAAATACAGTAGGGAGGTATAAATACATAGCACATGAAAAGATGGGAGTCGCCTTTCTGAGTGGGGGGTCAATGGTAAGCAGGCCAATTCAATTATGGTGAATGTGTTGTACTTAAAGTACTGTACAGGATCTTTTCAGGGGAGATAAGGCAGAACACCACATTTATTAGTAAGACATGTATTAATTAACACATCATATACATATGATATATATATTACACTTATGCACACGCACACACACAATATTAGTTGCTCCCCCTAACTGCACTGGCCAGGTGAGTTAGATGGGGGAGGGGGTGGAACTGGGCTTCTGCTGATCCAGATCGATGCTCCCATGTTGACAAGATGAGACCCGGAGTCCTCTGCAAGACACCTCACATTTATACCAGCTTCCCTCTTATGCAAATCTGTACCAGATTCAAAATCTGTGTCTGTGTCGGTTGGTCCTTTGTCCTGCTTTCTTCTGGGTGTTGTCCCAATGCTGCAAAGAGAGTGTTTCCAAAAGAAGGTGCTTGCTTCTACGGCCATCAATATGTCTGTTCTTCTTTAACGAGCCCACTTGACAGGTTTTATTGTCCTTGGGTCTGGCTTCCATTCCCTCTCCAAGGGTTGCAACTGTCTGGAGGTGCTGCCTTCCACACCTTGCTCATTCACACCTCGTTCATTCAACAGGGCAATTGATTAAGGGGGGGGTGTGGAGATCTTATTCTACTCCTAGCAAAAAGACATTTTTCTTCTACTTTAACTATCCTTAGAGGCTATAACATTATACCAAGGCTTAACACTAAGGGTATGGCTACACTTACAAATCTGCAGCGCTGGTAGTTGCAGCGCTGGTCATCCAGCTGTGCAGGGCCAGCGCTGGTGTGTGGCCACACTCACAGCTACCAGCGCTGGTGTGTGGCCACATTTGCAGCATTTGCAGCGCTGTTGGGAGTGATGCATTATGGGCAGCTATCCCAGCGTTCAAGTGGCAGCAACGTGCTTTTCAAAAGAGGGGGGTGGGGTGGGGCGTAGTGTGACAGGGAGTGGGCGAGAGAGAGAGTGGATTTTTGGAGCCAACACTGTGTTACCTTCCTGCCCTGAAAAATCAGAACATGTTCCCGATCCCTTACCCTTAACTCTTAACTGCAAACAGCCTGCAGTCAACGGACTCCCTCTCTCCCCTCTGCCCCGTTTCTGTCAAGCAAACACTCACTCCCTGCCTGCCTCATTATCTCATTTGATTGTTCACAGATTGATCACAGCAAACAGGAGCTGTGTTTGTAGATAAGCAGCTCCGGGATCAACGGAGTTACGGAGCTCGGAGTTCACAACAAAACAAAGAGAGGCTGCATAACAAAACAAAGAGAGTAATTTATAAAAGCATTCTGGGATATCTGCTAATACCCTGGAGGCCAATAACAGCGCTGGTGTGTGGCCACACTTGATGACCAGCGCTGCAGCACCAGCGCTGCAATCCTTATTCCCCATGCCGAGCAAGGTGTACGGCCAGCGCTGCAGCCAGGGAGTTGCAGCGCTGGAAGTGCCCTGCAGGTGTGGCCACTTACTAATTGCAGCACTGGAAAGCCTCCACCAGCGCTGCAACTTGCAAGTGTAGCCATACCCTAAGTTTCCTATAAGTTTTTCTACATAGGGATCTGATACAAAGTTCCTATATCAAAGGACTTGGTACAAAATTGTATGAAAATAGCTTAATACAGGGCTATACGAGGAAGCATAATACAAAATTATATGAAAGTTATGTGAAGATGCTTAATACAGAGATTTATCTACAACAGTTGACAAGAAGGGGTGAATATCAACAGAGGGAAAATTACTTTTTGTAGCGATGATGAGGCCAATTCAATCATGGTAGATGTGGCCCATTCTCAACAGTTGACAAGAAGATGTGAACAGTTGACATCCGAAGAAGTGAGCTGTAGCTCACGAAAGCTCATGCTAAAATACATTTGTTAGTCTTTAAGGTGCCACAAGTACTCCTGTTCTTTTTGCGGCTACAGACTAACACGGCTGCTACTCTGAAAGATGTGAGTATCAACAGAGGGAAAATTATATTTTTGTAGTGACCCAGCGACTCCTAGTCTTTATTCTGGCCTGATTTGATGGTGTCAAGTTTGCAAATTAATTCTAGTTCTGCAGTTTCTCATTGAAGTCTGTTTTTGAAGTTTTTTGTTGAAGAGTTGACGCTTTTAAGTCTCTTATTGAGTGTCCAAGGAGATTGAAGTGCTCTCCTATTGGTTTTAGAATGTTACAATTCTTGAGGTCTGATTTGTGTCCATTTATTCTTTTGCCTAGAGACTGTCCGGTTTGGCCAGTGTACATGGCAGAGGGGCATTGCTGGCACATGATGGCATATATCACATGGGTAGATGTGCAGGTGAACAAGCCCCTGATGGTGTGGCTGATGTGGTTAGGTCCTATGATGGTGTCCCTTGAATAGATATGCGGACAGAGTTGGCAATGCGGTTTGTTGCAGGGATTGGTTCCTGGGTTAGTGTTTCAGTTGTCTAGTTGCTGGTGAGTATTTGCTTCAAGGCTGGGATAGGAACCCAGTTCTACTGAATCTAATCCATTGTTCTATCCATTAGACCACACTGCTTCTCGTTTTACTTATCATATTTTCCTGGTTAGTGGCAGAGATTTCTGTTTCAATTAAAGGATTTAATCCTTGATCAGGGTAGATAACGTTACTTGACTGGCTCCTTTCTGAAAGGACACAGAAGTTAGAGCTGGCCAACTTAACTATCTTGAGTCTCTCTTGTGTGGGTTTTCACAAGATTTAATTGTTACCCCTTTTGATAGATAGGTATTTGGGTGATTAATGCAGCCAAAGCAACTCGCTCTCATCACTGCACTGACATTGAGTTTTATGTCATCTGATCCAAAAGGGGAGTCTTTCTGCTTCTGTACTGTCTAACTGAGTTTGGGGTCTGAAAAAGGGCTGCCTGGCTAAGCACAATCCACAGAAGATGGAGGTGATACTGATTGATTTGGCGTGACCTCTAGAAAAAATGGTAGAGTTTTTATCTATCCTCTTGAAGGTCGTTTGTTTTTGGTTTTGTCAGCTTCTTATAGTAAGATATACAACATATACCATATATACTCGATCATAAGCCGGTTCATTTATAAGCCTACCCCCCCCAAGACGGATAAGTAAAAATGGAAAATTTTTATAACCCGTTCATAAGCCACCCTGTAATTCACGGGTCAGCAGACTTTGACTCCCTGTCCATCAGGATAAGCTGCTGGTGGTCCGAGAGGGTTTGTTTACCTCCAGTATCCGCAGGCACGGAGGTAAACCTAAGTAAACAAAGTGTCTCAGCATGCCAGCTGCTTACCTTGACGGGCCGGGACAACAACTGGTGGGGAAATTTTTTGAGGGGGAGAAGCTGGGAGTCAGGGGAGTAACCCCTGTGACCACCTCCAACATGACCCCACCCCTAGCCCGGGACCCCCACACTCTCCTCATCCCATCCCTTCCCACCTTATCTGGGGAGGGCCAGGGGAGGATGTCTCTGACCTGGCCGCAGCCTGCTCTGGCGGGCCGGGCCGCAGCCTGCTCTAGAGCTGCAGCTGCTTTGGAGGCTGGGGGGAGAGCAGCGTGGCCAAAAGTGGAGAGACTCTGGCCCTGCCTCTCCTTGCTTTCTCTGTCTGGGGGAGGGGCGGTGTCCCATCTCTCCCTCTCTATACCTGTTTATAAGCCAACCCCCTTCTCTGGTGCTTCCCTTTTTTACTAAAAAAAATTCGGCTTATGAACGAGTATATACAGTAATTCATTTTGTATTGCTGTTGCTGCACTTAAATGTTAAACAGCAGCAGTGCCCAAAAGTTTGCTTTTGAGGGAAAGGGTGCGTACATTTGGCAAAGAGATTCCCCTTGAATGTGTACCTGGTCAGATAGACTCAAGGTGAGTGAGGTAATATCTTTTATAGGACCAGCTTCTGTTGGTGAAATAGACTAGTTTTTGAGAGGTTTCAGAGTAGCAGCCATGTTAGTCTGTATCCGCAAAAGGAACAGGAGCACTTGTGGCATGTTAGAGACTAACAAATTTATTTCAGCATGAGCTTTCGTGAGCTACAGCTTACTTCTTCGGATGCATCCGAAGAAGTGAGCTGTAGCTCATGAAAGCTCATGCTGAAATAAATTTGTTAGTCTCTAACATGCCACAAGTACTCCTGTTCTTTTTACTAGTTTTTGAGGTTACTCAGAACTCTTCTTTGGGTCTGGGAAACTTATTCAGGCCAGGACTACACTATAGACCTATATCGGTATAACTATGTTACTCAGGGATCTGAAAAATCCACACCCCTGAGCGATATAATTATACCGACCTAACCCCCTGTGTAGATAGCGCCATGTCTGTGGGAGAGCTTCTCCTATCAACATAGCTACTGCCTGTTGGAGAGGTGAATTAACTACACTGATGGGAGAGCTTCTCCCATCAGTGTAGTAGCGTCGTCAGTAAAGTGGTGCAGCTAAGCTGTAGTGCTGTACATGAAGGCAAGCCCTCAGGGCGGGGTCTACACTTAAAATGCTGTATCTGATACAGTTCCACGTGGGAAATTATTGATGATGGGAATTAATATGAAAATTGAAAGGTGGAGAAGGAACTGGCTAAAGGTGAGACTACAATAGGTCATACTGAAAGGTGAACTGTCAGGCTGGAGTGAAGTTACTAATGGAGTTCCTTAGGGATTGGTCTTGGGACAAATATTCATTAACATTTTTATTAATGACCTTGGCACAAAAAGTGGGAGTGTGCTAATACAATTTGCAAATGAAACAAAGTTGGGAGGTATTGTAAGTACGGAAGAGGACCAGAATATCGTACAGGAAGATCTGTAGGACTTTGAAAAGTGGAGTAATAGTAATGGGATGAAAATGTAATAGTGCAGAGTGCAAGATCATTCACTTAGAGACTAACAACAAGAATTTTTGCTGTAAGCTGGGGACCTATCATTTGGAAGAGACAGAGGAGGAGAAAGACCTGGGTGTATTGGTTGATCACAGGATGACTATGCCCATGTGATACAGCCTTGAAAAAGGCTGTTGCAGTCCTAGGATGCATCAGGCGAGGTATTTCCAGTAGAGATAGAGAAGTATTAGTACCATTATACAAGGCACTGGTGAGATCTCATCTAGAATATTCTGTGCAATTCTGGTCTTCCATGTTGAAGAAAGATTAATTCAAACTGGAACAGGTGCAGAGAAGGGCTAGTAGGATGAACTGAGGAATGGAAAACCTACCTTATGAGAGGAGACTCAAAGAGCTTTGCTTGATTAGCTTAACCAAAAGAAGGCTGAGGGGGAGGTATGATTGCTGTCAGGGATAAATACCAGGGGGGAGAGGAGTTATGGAAGTTAAGTCGCCAATGTAGACACACAAACAAGTGAATATAAACTGGCCATCAATAAGTTTAGGCTTGCCATTAGGCAAAGGTTTCTAACCATCAGAGAAGTGAAGTTCTGCAACAGCCTCCCAAGGGGAGCAGTGGGGGCAAAAAACCTAACTGGCTTCCCGACTGACCTTGATAAGTTTATGAACGGGATGTTATGTTGAGACTGCCTACAGTGGCATGTGACCCATCTGCGACTGCTAGCAGCAGATATCTCCAATGGCCGGTGATGGGACACAAGATGGGGAGGGTGTGACAGGGTATCCCATAAGGCTTATGGCGAGGTGCTCATAAATGTATGTGTGGTATAACTGGAATAGGGTTTTGCTACATATGCCATGTAACATATCTGTGTGAAGGTTATGATCTACTGGTTATGTTCATCTTAGTTGTATGCAGGCACCATTTGTGTGTTCAAAGTTATGAACATTGGCTGTATAATCGCTTGATTTCTAAGTAGCCTTAGGACATTTGGTCACTTCTTGGGAAAGGAATGTGCAAATGAAGTGCTCAATCCCGAAGCACTTAATGGATAAAAGAGCTTGGAAGACTCCAATCCACGTAAGAAGTCTACCTGAGGATGTTCAAGGTAGCATGTGGGTAATGGCTGCTACCTGCACGTCCTGAGTCATGCATGGGCATGTGACTTGCCCAGGTGATTCTGAACCTCCATTTTGTGACTGGATTCTACACAAGGTGAGGAGGGGGTCTCGACCCACAAGAGAGTCTATTTAAACCCCCGGGAGACCCCCCATTTTGTCTTCAGCTGGCTAAAGAAGGAGTCTCTCCACCCCTCAGGATACTTGAAGGAAACTGGAACAAAGGACAGTAACTACAGGGGGTGTGAGTGATTGCTGGACCCAGGCTAAAAGGAGATTAGTCTGTAAAAGGAAGCATTCTGGAACTGGTGAGGATCTTATCTGTATTTAGTTTGATTAGATATAGATTTGTGCATTTTATTTTATTTTGCTTGGTGACTTACTTTGTTCTGTCTGTTACTACTTGGAATCACTTAAATCCTACTTTCTGTATTTAATAAAATCACTTTTTATTTCTTAATTAACTCAGAGTGTGTATTAATACCTGGGGGAGCAAACAACTGCATATCTCTCTATCAGCATTATAGAGGGCGAACAATTTATGAGTTTACCCTGCATAAGATTTATACAGGGTAAAATGATTTATTTGGGTTTAGACCCCTTTGGGAGTTGGGCATCTGAGTGCTAAAGACAAGCACACTTTTGTGAACTGTTTTCAGGTAAACCTGCAGCTTTGGGCAAGTAATTCAGACACTGGGTCTGTGTTGGCGCAGACAGGAGTGTCCGGCTCAGCAAGACAGGGTGCGGGAGTCCTGAGCTGGCAGGGAAAGCAGGGGGCAGAAGTAGTCTTGGCCCATCGGGTGCCGGCTCCCAAGGGGTTTCTGTGATCCAACCCGTCACAGAGGGCTCTGAGTTGCGACTGAGAATTCTTTCCCATGTGTCTGGCTGGTGGGTCTTGTCCACATGTTTAGGGTCTATCTGATTGCCATATTTGGGATTGGGAAGGAATTTTCCCCTGGGTCAGGAGAGACCCTAGGGGTTTTTTCTCCTTCCTGTGTAGCATGGGGCATGGATCAGTTGCAGGTTTAAACTAGTGTACATGGTGCATTCTCTGTCACTTGAAGTCTTTAAATCATGGCTTGAGGACTTCAGTAGCTCAGCCAGAGGTTAGTGGTCTATGACAGAAATAGGTGTGTGAGGCTTTATGGCCTGCAATGTGCAGGAGGTCGGATTAGATGATCACGATGGCTTTAAAGTCTGAGTCTGAGATGGGTCGCTGTAGCGCTTAAGTGAAGATGCTCTTGTGCCGATGGTTGGTGTAGTTAATCCACCTCCCTGAGAGGTAGTAGTTACATCGATGGTAGAAGCTCTCCTGTACATGGTTTTGTGTGTGTATATTCAAGGTGAAATGGCCCATTACCACCCCTCCAGTTATAGGGAGGAAAAGAAGGCGGTGGGGGGGGGAGCAACTGGAAGGGGGGGGGGCTTGTTAGTGGATTATAGGTTGTTGTAATAAGCCATCAATCCAGTGTGTCTATTGAGTCCATTATTTTTAGTGTCTAGCAAAATTTTTAATTTAAGCTCCCAGGCTTTCTTTTGAAAGCGTTGTGCTGGTTTCCTTTGACGATAGGTCAGAGATGGTGATCGCTTTGTGAAAAGCATTCACCCACATGTGATGTAGTGTTTTTGTCTCTTATCACTTTCCTGTGTGAGTACATTTGACAGCGTAGTGATTGTCTGGTTTCACCCACATAGTTGCTGTTGGGGTATTTAGTGCATTGGATGAGGAACACCACATATTGTGCTAGGCACGTGTAGGATCAATGGATCTTGAAAGTTGTGTTGTGTGGGGTGTTGATCATTTTACAGTAGAAATAGGGCATTGCAGCATCTCTAGTGTTGCTTTACAGTGTGGCTGTTCTAGGTCATGCTAGACTCAAAAAGAGTAAATTGAGTGTAGTTATACTAAAGAGAGAAGTGGGGAGGAGCTTGTAGAGTGAAGTGTAAAGGTCTTGAATGGTATGATGAGAAGCTTGAAGGGGATGTGTTGGAAGAGTGGAGTCAGTGGAGGGATTCAGATAGGGGCATGATGTGATTATTGGATAACAAAGAGAGAAGGCATTGTGTTCAGAGAGGAGGAGGTTGCAATTGTTGTAAATCAGGGATGTTTTAAAAACTATACCTATCTCCAGAGCTTGATCAACAAGACCGGTTGATTGAGATTTTCAGAGTCGAATGCAGGGGTTTTAGCCACACAGGTTCAGTCGAAATTAATGGAAGCTGTTGTCAGTGGCTACCGGTGTGGTGGTGCTCTGCTCTTGTTCAACGATAACAGTCGGCTGCGTGCGTGTTCCTGCTGTGCGCTGCCCCAGCTCTGCGCAGATAGCTGACACAGCAGACTTGAGAGAACCCCCAAAGACCACAGACTCTAGTAAGGTATGAAGGAGCCCGAGCCAGGTTTATTGTCAAACAAAGCACAGTAATAGTTTCCCGTAGACCAGGGGTCAGCAACCTTTCAGAAGTGCTGTGCTGAGTCTTCATGTATTCACTCTAATTTAAGGTTTCGCATGCCAGTAATACAATATAATGTTTTTAGAAGGTCTTTCTATAAGTCTATAATTTATAACTAAACTATTGTTGTATGTAAAGTAAATTAGGTTTTAAAATGTTTAAGAAGCTTCATTTAAAATTAAATTAAAATGCAGAGCCTCCCCCCCCCCCCCCGACCAGTGGCTAGGACCCGGGCAGTATGAGTGCCACTGAAAATCAGCTTGCGTGCCACCTTTGGCATGCGTGCCACAGGTTGCCTACCCCTGCTGTAGACTCTACAAGACATACTACGAATTTGTACCCTCTGGCAATGGACCAGCTCAGTCAGTGGTGAGACTTTCCACTGCCCCCTAGGCCAGACAAAGATGTGCACTCTGGGGCCTATTTTTATGCAGTTAGAGGACAGATAACTCATCCCTACTGACGTATTGAGGTACAGCCCCTTGACTCATTAGGGTGCTGTCTCCTCCTTTGATTATGTTGTTTCAGGCCTTAGACTGGGCCTTTGATACAAGAGTTTGTTTCAGGGCCTCATCTTACTACAGAAGCAGTGTGGTTAAATCCCCATATCAGCTTTGAAAAATCTCACCCGTAAAAAATGACCCCTTACTACCCGGGTTCCCTCTCATTTTTCCCACCCATGTGCGGAATGAATTTTGTTATGTGCACCATTATGGACGTGATGTGTGGCACATCACCTTCATATCAGTGCACATAACAAAATCCATGTTGTGGGGGTGGGGCCAAGGGGTTCGGCGTGTGGGAGGGGGCTCAGGGTTGGGGTCCAGGGATGTGAGGGCTCCGGCTGGGGGTGCAGGCTCTGAGGTGGGGACGGGTCTGAGGGGTTTGGGGTGCAGCAGGGGGCTATGGTGGGGAGAGAGGACTCTTCTCCCCTCCCCACAGCAGCACCTGGGCGGGGATGGGGGAAGAGGAAGCACCTCTCCCTGCTGTTGCAGCTCTGGGGCTGGGGCTGCAGGATAGGTGCCCCTCCCCTGGCCCCTGCAGGTCCGGCTGGTTTCGGGGAGGGGTGCCCCATGACAAGTCCAGACTGGGGCCAGGCTGTGCTGCCCTGCCCAGGCCCCGGCATAGTTGGGGTTGGGGGGCTGCCCTGGCTGCGGTAGGTTGGGGGCCAGGCTAGGTTGAGGCTTACAGAGAACTTAGCTTAGTACTTTTTATAGTTTCTCACACCATTCGGAGTGGGAAAAGGAATTCTGTCATCTGCTTGTCTTTTCAAGGCTTTATATTGGACAGACAGCTATTGGAACTTAGTTTTAACCCTTACAAACTTTTCTGTAACAAATGGGTAAAATAGTACAGGATTTCAGTTTTATCAGTATTTCCTACAGCAGCACTGATATCATGAAAACTATATATTTAGGATACAATACTTCTGTTTACTTTTCAGAAATCAGTCTATTACAGATTTCTTCAAACCAGCTCCAAAACAAGGTAAGTTAATCATTGTTATGAAAGATCTTTTGTACATGAGTTTTCTTAAATTATTCAAGTGCAGAAATCTAACTCACCTTATTTCCAGTTGTGAAACTTCTAATCTATAGAAGTCCTTAGCTGTATAACCAGATGTGTAAGAAATGTTGCTGATCAGTTTCATTTTTGTGTCTTGGGAATGAAAATACTGTTTGAAATAATTTACATAGTGCAAGTGAACATTGAATTGCTTAATAGTCTGTTTGGCTGGTGAGAGTGAAAGATAGATATACCTACAGACTCCATGCTTTGCAAAAAAGGTTGTTCTTAATTTGGGTTAGTTAACTAAACTAGCAGTAAAGAGACAGCAACTCAGTTTTTAACTCTGATTAGCAGGTTGAGTTAGTCTCTAGGAGCATGGCGTTGAACTCAAGCTGCTAATCCAAATTAGTTTTTAACTTGGGTTCACCGCTTGAGTTCAGCCCCACATTCCCACAGAGGCTTTATCTCAAGATGCCAAACAGAATTAAAAGCTGAGTTGCTGTGTTTTCACTGCCATATTAACCAGATGTCCTTAATTCAGGTTATATCTTTTCTTTATTTGACAGTAGGTTACTGCATTGTTACTTCATATTTTGTGTCTAAAAACTTCTTTATTTCTCTTTGTAATAGTGTGATGACTAAATTATGCATAATTAATTTTTTATATTTTGTATCTCTTTAAATTTGGCAATAAAGACAGAATTGTATTGTGTTCTCCGGACAAAAGAAATGTAATAAAAGAGGATGTTGAACTGTCGGTCATACGTACAGAACGATTTGAAAAGAAAATATCATCTCAGAAGAAAATTAGAAGGGAAAAGATTCCAGTCCAATCACCAAACAAGAGTCCTGTAATGGATGACTTATTGAGAGGAGCTAACAGAGAGAAAAACGACAGTCCAAAAGTTGTAGAGAACAATAGAGCATGCCTGGTGCTAAGCACAAAGTATCCGAAGGTTGTGGTTCGAAAACTCTTTATGTCTGGAGGCCCTCCCAACTATTCCTTGACAAAAAAGGATACAACCAGTAAGAGAGAACCTGGGAGGAATGAAAAGTGTCCAATTAAAACAAGAACACCCTTGTTTTATGAAAATGGTAGGGAACAGCGGATTGACTGTATGGATCTAGAGGAGGCCAGTGCAGATGCCAGCAAATGGGTTTCAACATCAAAAGCTGACATCTTAAAAAACTATGCCAGAAGTCATGGTAATGTGAACAATAAGCCTTTGTGCCAAAAAGCCGGGCATTCCGCAAAGTTCCAGTACAGCCCTGGTGAGTCTCAATGTTGGTTACCACTGGAAACTTACTGCAAAGAAGAAGAGCAGACAAGACAAAGAATGGAACAGTCTAAACTGCAGCCCTTCAGTCCAGTAAAGGTATTCTTAGGAACAGGTATATCAAACCAGGTATGTCTGCAAGTGTCAATAAGGGCCAAACCCGGACCAATATTTTAGGTGAATGTGATTACATAGTATTGTCGTCTTAGGCAAAGCATTGATAAACTGATTAATAGCTATTTTTAGGTTAGTCAGAAATAACTAGCTTAAAAATTACCTGCTCAAAACAGAAGACTGCCCAAGCTAGGTATAAGTTTACTTTAAGACACCAAATCTTGAGGACCCATCTGATAATTCATAACCTTAAGTCGTAACCATTGAGCAATAGGAAGGGACATTAGCTCTCTTCCTGACAGCAGTGATCTGCTTTCATTCTCGATTTTCAGTGCAAACACAGTGCTTTGATGGCAATTGCAGTCCCCCTCCCAGTGGTAAACTTAAATGCAAAGGCAGATGTACTGATGCTGGAAACCAGTACAAATATGCAAAAATAGTATAAAGTGAAGTATATTGATATAACTGATGGCATTTTATTTAAAAAAACCAAACAAACTTGTTTTGACAAGGTAATTTTAGGTGAAGCAGTGATCCTCTCTCCCTGAGGTATGCCACTTTTTGGGTATTTACAACTTCAGAATGAAGGCAGCAGTTCTCAGACTGGGTGGGGACCAAAGTGGTCATGACCCCATTTTAATAGGGTCACCAGTGCTGGTGTTAGACTTGCTGGGGCTTCATCCCTGGGCGGTGGGGTGGGGCTCTGGCTTCGGCTTTAGCTCTGGGCGGTGGGGCTCAGGTTACAGGCTAGGGCTTTGTCCCCCTACCTGGAGTGGCAGGGCTTGTGCACGCCCAGGCTTTGGTTCCCCCTCCTGGGGTCATGTAGTAATTTTTGTTGTCAGAAGGGGGTCATGGTGCAATGAGGTTTGAGAACCCCTGAGTTAGATGTGAACCTTACAGTCAACAGAAACAAAAAGTAGTTTTAAATAAATGGAAATGGCATTGGTGTTTTTTTTTTCTAAAATTTAATACGGCTTTTATTTCACGAACCAATGAGCCCTGTTTAAAAACACTGTCAAGCTCAAACAAGTAACTTTTTTTTTTTTTTTAAATCTTATTAACAGGGCAATGGATGTCTCTTAAGAAAAAGATCAAGCTCTGCTTCATGGGAGACTGCCTCAGGTAGAAACAACAGTGCTAATGATGTAGAATTAGTTGGCGCAAACTGGTTACCTCATTTTAATGATTAGTAAATGACAATGGCTAGTTTCCTTTTGAAGTTTGAATATTCCTTGTATATGCATGAAGATGAATTGAGATTCTCATAATTTCATAGAGGCTCATCAGTAACTAAGAAACTAAACCTGAAACTTTACCACAAATAAATAAATAAATATAAATTATGCATTGCAATGGTTTGGTCTGTTGTGGCAAAGTTTAAAAATGACTTGGAGCTGATGAAAATATTAAACTGCAGTATATACACCTCTACCCCGATATAACGTGACTTGATATAACACGAATTCAGATATAACGCGGTAAAGCAGTGCTCCAGGGGGGCAGAGTTGTGCACTCCAGTGGATCAAAGCAAGTTCAATAAAACACGGTTTCACCTATAATGCGGTAAGATTTTTTGGCTCCCGAGGGCAGTGTTATATCGGGGCAGAGGTAATTAAGAGTATGTCTACACTACGGGATTATTCCAATTTATACAGTCTGTTTCCAAAAATCAGTTTCTGTAAAAGTCGAGTGCATGCGGCCATACTAAGCACATTAATTCGGCAGTGTGCGTCCATGTACCGAGGCTAGCGTCGACTTCCGGAGCGTTGCACTGTGGGTAGCTATCCCATAGTTCCCGCGGTCTCCCCTACCCATTGGAATTCTGGTTGAGATCCCAATGCTTGATGGGGCAAAAAACATTGTCGCAGGTAGTTCTGGGTACAGCCCCACCCCTCCCTCCGTGAAAGCAACAGCAGACAACCGTTTTGCGTCTTTTTTTTTCCTGGGTGAACTGTGCAGACGCCATAACACAGCAAGCATGGAGCCCGTGGCCCCCTGCCCAAGTTTTAGTTAGGGGGTATACAGTAAAAGTCATGGACAGGTCACGGGCCATGAATTTTTGTTTACTGCCCATGACCTTTCCCTGACTTTTGCTAAAAATACCCATGACTAAAATGTAGCTTTAATTAGAATAAATAAGAGGATAATTTCATTCACTTTGTGCATAGGTCACGTCACTTGATCTGTTTTTTAAAGTGCACAGATTCATACTTAGCTAAAAAGTGAACATCACAAAATTAATGCATAGTTGACAATGTGAGATATTGAGTCTGTTTACTAAATATCAAAATATAGCAAAATACACAGTGCATGTTAGAACACCAGTTTACAAAATAACAGTGCTTTTGCCCAGCTCTCTGTCTCATGTCCAACTTAGCTTTAGAAGAAGACATCCTTGGATCTCTTTTGAAGTTGGATGGACTTACCAGCAAATAGCTTTATATATGGTAGCGTTTTCTAATCTCTTCTCTTCTCTCTTCCCGTGTGCTCCCCCCCCCACCCCCCCCGGGCTGCTAGAGCTGATAATGTCTAATTACAAAGTTGGAATTGGTCCAGGACCCAGAAGATCAGTACCTATATTTTAAGAGAATCTTTATCCAAAAGGGAATGGGATCTGTTAAGTGTGTTAGTTACTGTCAAACTTCTAATTCTGTTTTCAAAATCAGTTTTCAGAAACCCAGATATAAATAAATGTATTTGAAATAAACTACTTCAGACTTATGGAAACTTTCCTCTGTTCTCAGACATGATCCCTCTTCCCTTAGTCTGAGCTACGATCAGTCCAACATATTTTAATTCTAGCATGTGGAGCAGGTGCCCCAATATGCTACTGAGCTCCTTTCTTAAAAGAAACTGTTCTTAGTTCATTGCCAAATTAGCTACAAGTATTGACATGCCTGTATAATCTCAACTAAAGATAACTGGTCTTAGCCTGAATACTGTGGACTAAGTGAGAGAGTTGCTGTTTGTGCCCAAACATTTTGTCAATCATGTAATGAGGAACTAACAGTTGTCTAGTACTTCTTAAAAGAATGTTGAGACAGTTTCACGTGATACACTGAAATTTTTACAAAATATGAAACTTTTTTCAAACTTTTTCCACAGATGATTCATCTCAATCAAAGCAGGTTTCAAAACCTAAAGTTTCTTCTTCAGTTATTTCAAGATGGTCATCTGAAAAGGCTGTTAATGTATGGAAAAACCAGTCATTCTGCCTAAACTCAAAAATTTCTTCAGGACTGTCCAAACAAAAAGACTTTACTGGAAAAAGACAAAGGATATCTATGAATATGGATTCGAAAAGTTCAGGAAACCCTGTGGCACAAACTTTGAATGAACCTCATTTCAGCAGGTCATTTGAAAAATGCAAAACTAGAAAGTCTGAATTCATTAAACATGTACTAGAGTCTCCAGGTGATGGTGTTCTGCAACTAGCAGATGCTGCTATGTCACGTAGAGAAGACTTGTCTCATTCACAGGAATATTTTGACATAAGCCACAAAAAGGAAAAAGATAAACCCACATATGAGGAATTATCACCTTTATATTCTGGACACCGTACTAATAAAAATGACCAAGTCTGTGTTGCAGATACCAAAGAAAATCAGTTGCAAGCACATTTCCTCTTAGAAAAGCCAACATCTCTTTCTCAGGAAAATGCTACTGTAAAGACTTATCTCCATGAATTAACTAAAACTCAGTCAAACACAGTGTGCACAGAAGAAATGAAATGCCTACATTCTTCTTCCCCCATTCAAAGTGCTAGTTCTTCTCAGGTATTGGAAACTAAGAAAGAGCGAGACAGAGTGAGACAGACTGAACCTGTCCTTCGTAAAGATAATGTACAGCTTCCCTCAGATTCTCTCAAGAATTTTACTAAATCAAAAGAGAACACTGTAAAGACTTCAAAAGATAATTCTAACTTGCCTTCAGTGGAAATTTTTGAGAAGCCTGTATTTTCAGTAAAGATTGGCAAAGTTGTTGCACGTTCACTGTATTTTGAAGATGGATGTTCAGCTAATAGCACTAGTTCTTCACAGATTTCAAATGAGTTGAACACTGAAAGCTCCAACATAACTTCTGTGTTGAATAGAAAATTAAGCAACAGTTCTGATAGTGAAGATGAGAGTTTTGACTATAATCTGGACAGCGATGAAGAAGAAATGCTCTTGCCACTACAAGATATCCTGTCCTCAAGTTCAAAACCACATGTTGGAACTCCAAAGGAAGCTTGTCTCAAAGATCTTTCACAGGACAGCTTGACTCCATCACCCAAACTTCCTGTAAGTGGCTAAAATTTTTTTTCATCTGAGTCAAATTTGTCAGTGTTTGTTTCTTCTGACACTTCAGTGTTTCCTATAAAAGAAGAATCTCTTCTAAAGTCTTGTGTCTGGCTGTAAAACTGGGTAGTCAGTTCTGATCCTATAACATCCTTCTATCGTGTATTATACCTATGCTATCTGAGCATTTGTGGAGATTACATAAAGTAAATAAGTTCCTTCGGCTCTCTTCCACTTGAGCATATTAGAGGTTTCAGGAACCTTGTTTTCCACTTACCCTTCCTGTTAAAACAGAAATAGGCTTTATGTTTTCATATTGTCTTGAATGTGGCAAGATCCTTCCTTGGTCAACTTCAATTCTTTTGGGAGTTCAATATTTGTTGGGGCTGGCTGCTGAGTAAGATGCTTCCCTGTCTCAAGAAGTTCATCCACCTTGATGAATTTAAAAGTCGTTGCAGTGTTCCCTCTAATTTTTCCAACGCATGTGTGGAATGAATTTTCTTATATGCACCAATATGGAGGTGGTGTGTGCCATACTGGTGAATGTAACAAAATTCATGTTGCAGGAGTGGGGCTGAGGGGTTTGGAGTGTGGGAGGGGGCTCAGGGCTGGAGCAGAGGGTTGGGATGTGGGGGGTGATGGCTCTGGCTGGGGGTGGGGCTGGGGATCAGGGGTTTGGGGTGCAGTTTGCCCCGGACTACAGTGGGGGGAGAGGACTCCCCGCAGCTCACTCTCCCCGCAGCAGTGCCTGGGTTGGGCGGGAGAGGCACCTCTCCCCTTCCCAGCTGTGGCAGATCCAGGGCGGGGTTGGGGCCTGGGGAGGGGGCGGGGTTGGAGCCTGGGGAGGGGCACCTCTCCCCCAGCCATGGCAGGTCTGGGACTGGGGGAGAGGCATCTCTTCCCACCGCAGCCCTGAGCACCTGTGCAGTCCTTAATAGGCTGCTGAGCGGCCACACAGCTTAGAGGGAACTTGGGTTGTTAGTGAGCTCTAAAGGCTCAGGAGGTTGACCTGTGAGCATGACGTGTTCTTTGAAGTGTATAAGACCATCCTATTGAGGGAGCCTAAATTTCAAAGAAGCTGGGAATACTTGACAACTTGCAGGAGGGGCCAGGACTCGTCCTGCAGTCACTTCTCCTTTTTTCCTCAGTCTGTCCGTTAGGATGAACCCCATCTTACAATTTACATGGGTATTACGGGGATAATTTAAGGTTAGCACTTTACAAATTTGTTCAGTAGCACAGCCTGGCAAAAAAGCTGCTTTTTTTAAATTTAAAATTTTATAATAAAATATAAAGGAGGGTTAACTTTAAGCACTTCTAGTGTAAACTTTCCTAATGTAGTGCTCCTAACAGAAGGCTAATTACCTTGAAAACAGCTGATTTTTTTAAAACCTTATTTATAAGACAACTTTGACTATCATGATTACATAAAAATGTATTCTGTTTCTAACTCTTGAAATAGTGGGGGAGAGCTGTTTGCCTTGTTTCCTGAAAAAACACAAATATAATACATGTAATGACCATTAATTAGAGGCACATACTAGATCAGATGTTTGGTCGCATACATTTACTGCAAACATCTTTCCTAGTGTGTGTCTGTAGAATTAAATGAACATTTCTGATAAATAGTATGTTACTCAAGAATTGCCATGACCATATCTTTTGTGGGATAGTCTCCTGTTTTATTTATTTTTTTTTAAAAAGGGCGCGCACACAATATAGAACAAAAATCAGAAGAAAAAAGAGAGGCTCCTGAATTGTGCTAAAGCTATCTCAGGCTGAATTTCTAAATGCTAATCAAATGCAGGATCTGGTATTAAAAAAACCAAAAAAAAAAAACCTGCTTCATTCCCCACCAAAATGTTCCTTTGAGCTTCTGTGATTGGACCCACCTGACTCTGAACCCTGTGCCCAGTGTTTTAGACTCCTCTATTCTATTGACTAGCCTTAATTCTCTTCAGCCCTTATTTGGTAAAATCTGGTATCGCTTCCTTAAGAAGGGACCAAGTGCATTTGTTTAACTTTTATATGGTGCTTTTCACTGCAGTATCTGACACGCATTTGACATATCGGCTAAATGAGGCTTAGAGAGGTTGTGATTTTTTTTTGCCCAGTGTCACCATAGGAAGCTTGTAGTAGAGCTGAAAACAGAACTAAGATCTGAGATGGTAAGACTAATGTTTCATCTGCTGGTCAGTGCTGTCTGTCAGAGAGAAAATGTTTCTACTCTTTACAGTTGGTTGTGTAATCTGTCAGTTGGGGCTCTTAGGCTTAGATTTTATTTTTCAGGATCCCCCGTATGTTTCTAAGTGCAAATTCATATAATATATCTTCTCGAGCAGATGGATTAAATTATGTCTAGCCGTGAACCTTCTCAAGAAGACTGTTTTCCCTATTTATAAAAAATAAAATAAAAATTTCATACTACTTCATTACAGCTTTCTAAGATTCCTGTTGTGAGTCGAGTGTCTTATGTGAACAGCCTAGAGCATCTCTTGAAGGAGAAGGAAGAATCCAAAAGGTTAGCATGTTTATTATTTTAAGCTAAATCTAATAATACTTGTGAAAAATGCTAAACTTGCTTGTGGAATCATAGGTTCTTTATTCCTCCCAGAACTGGCATAGCATGAGCAGTGGCAAGTTAAGATTTGGTTACTGCTGCCAATGTGCCTCAGTCTGTACCTAGAGGGACCACCTGAATGTGTGTTAATGAGACTGTCAGTAAAGGGACATGGTGTTAGTTGTGGCTTTTGTGATGTGTTTACTTGTCCTTAGTCTCATTCCAGTTCCTATCAACGCCATATAGGCAGGCATGAAATACAATTACTTGCATAGACTTTTTACTGTAGCTTCTTCTGAGCTGGTTGCTGTTATAGAGGTAGGCCTGTCAGACTCTAAAATCTTTCTTGCTGCCTACTAGGATCACAACAGCCAGTTTGGTCGATGCAGTCAATTAGCATCCTTCCAAGATGTCCTTAAGGCAAAAGGCATAGGCTGGAATGTGTATTGATGCCCATTTGTAATGATGGGAGGGGGTACTATTGACAATCTAGCTAGTAACGAGCTTGATCTTAGAAGTAAATTTAAAAGCTGATTAAAGTAATAGAAAAAGAGTATTCTTCCCATTGATCTTTTCCCTGCCAGTAAGAATTTCTTGATATCATTTACAAATAGGATCATACAGCTATAGCAATCTTCATCAAATTTTTGTTTTAAACTGATAGACTCAGAAGAGTATATTCAGGAAGTTTTATCACATTATAATGTGCTTCACATGATGCTTTAATCCAAGATCTGAACTCTAATCTACAATGGAATATACTTGTTTGTTGTAAAAATGGACTAGCAATAATATAGTGTTCTGCTCTTGCCGCCACCGCAGGGTAGATGACTTAGAGAAGCAACTACAGGAAGACATACAGGAAATTGGACTAAATTTGGCATCTGGAGAGGAAGAGCAAGGAAACTCTGATGAAGATAGAGATCTGTCAGAAGAACACAGGTTTTTCCCTCTTTAATATCACCTAAATCTGTTCTTTAGTTTCTTTAGTCTCCCACATGGGCACGCATACTCAGTGTAATGTTATTTATGTCAGTGGTTCTCAACCAGGGGTCTGGGCCTCCTAGGGGGCCACAAGCAGGTTTCAGGGGGTCTACCAAGCAGGGCCGACAGACTTACTGGGGCCCAGGACAGAAAGCCAAAGCCCTGGGCTCTGAGCCCTGACATCCGGGGCTAAAGCCGAAGCCTCAGCAGCTTAGCTTTGTGGGGCCCCCTGTGGCGTGGGGCCCTGGGCAATTGCTTTTTATATGCAAAAAAACCCAGTTGTTGTGGCACAGGTGGGCCATGGAGTTTTTATATCACGTTGGGGGTGACTTGGAAAGAAATCAGGGGTTCTCTACCTTTTTAAGTGGCTGCTGTAACCTATCCCTGTTACCTCTTTGTTTTTTAAAATACAAGCTCCTCCTTTGTCTTCAGGGTCCTACATAATTACTTGGCAATAACTGTATTGAATCTAGGCTAAAGAGGTTTTTCAGTTTAAGACTGAAATGTTCATCAGCCCAGGATACATCTGTCTTAGACAGAAAGTACCAATTATCTAAGTTCACAAGAACAATTGTGTGTATTACAGGGCATTTATAAAGAGGTTTTCGGTGGTATCTGATGCCATTCCTGATTATCATCCTGGAGAAGAAATATTTCACTTATCAAATTCTGGGAAAATCTTCAATCAGCATAACCTTGATTTGAGGAATTCTGGTTTCATCCCTCAAAATCCTATAGAAAAACTTCTTTTTAGGTAAGGATATCTTTTTTTCTATGTTGTCCTTTATTTGGAAGGCTGTCATAATGGCTAACTCTTTCTGAAGAGTAAAAATGAGTTCTGCTTTAACTTGGAAAACAGTGCTAACCCCTTTATTTGGAACTGAGGTTTTCCCAGAGGGCTTTACAAAACAATTGTACTGCTGCTCAAAAGGAGGCTTTGCTGTTTCCCCCTGTAGGTGGAAACCTGGGTCTCCTGCCTAGTGGTTAGGGCTCCAGGTGGCAGCTCCACCTCATGGGCACAGTTCCCGAGTGGCAGCCCTACCTTGGTGCAGTTCTCAGATGGGGTAGGGAACCCTAGGCCCTCCCACTTCGCTGGGTTCTGATCCAGGGCCCAGGAGGTTGGTTTGGCTTCACTCATCTGGTAGTGCCTTGTATCAACCTCAAGCCAGCTTCCCTGGGTCACTTCCTACCTCCCTCTGCATCCTTGCTGGCAGTCCCTGGGGAGTGCTGACTTCTGGGCTTCCTGCTCTAGTCCCATTCTCTGGGTGCTAGGGTGCTGTGGCTCCTCTGTTCCTTGACTTGGTGTGGTGTTGAGTCACCTCCTTCCCTGGAGCTCCTAAAGTCTATCCTTCTCCGTGGCTTGCCAGCCCCAACTATGCTGTCTGGCTGCCTTTTCAAACCCATCTCCGACCCAAGGATGCTGGGCACAGGTGGAGGTGCAGAGCCTCCTGAGCCCAGAGTTGCTCCTTAACCCTGCCTGTCCAGTGAGGGTTTTATAAACCCAGTCACACCTCCTCAAGGCTCATGGAACAACTCTCCTCCATTTTTCATTAGCATGGATGAAGAAGGGTTCAAGATGGAGGGCTTCCCCCTGTTTCTGTTGGCTCTTGGAATCCTTGGCCCATGGAATCCTTCGCAAGCTTGACAGTTTGCTAAGGCAGAACTGAAAAATACAATATAATGAATGAAGAAAGTTATCTGCTTGGGTATGGCAAGACCAAGAAGATAGGGTCTCAAAAATGAACTCTGAGCTGTAGTATGTGTTGCACACATTTGTAAAAAGATTTCCATGCTAAGGAGGATTTAAACAAAAGTTTTTACAACTTAATCATTATGTTTTGGGATGACATGAAACCTAGAATCCTTCGCGTATCTAATCACGCAGCCCATCAGAACTAGTTGAGTCTCATTGACAAAAACCCTAGAACCGATTTAGGCCTATGGCTGTCTTCTCATGAGAAAATTTGGAAGAAATGGTGAGTCAGTCATGGCAAACTTCTTTCATCCTCCTTCCCTTACAGGGAGATGGCACTTTATTCTTTATTTGTTTTACATTAGCGTTTAGAGGCCCCAACTGGATCTGACACCCAGTTGTGTCAAGCACTGCACAAAGATCTAATAGGGGACAGTCCATGCCAAGAAGAGCTTGACATCTCGAGAGACAAAACAAGCCCCGTTGTAAGGGAAATAGAGGCACAAAGAGGTGAAGTGGCCTGTCTTAGGTCACATAACACATCAGCTGCAAAAAGAACCCAATTCTTCTGACTCCTAATCCAGTTCTCTATCCACTGGACCATACTGCCTTCCAGAGGAAGGGGTGGGAAGCCAAGGCTCCAGCAGCTTCTCTTCATTCCCTTTTGGGGAAATAAACAGAAGTGATTTCTCTTCACCTACCATCAGAGGATAAAATTAATAGGGACCTAAAAAAAAGTTACAATCTGACATCCCTGTCCCTGTTATCAAGGCTTAATCATAGAACTAAGATCCTTTGTATGCCTGTGTAACCCACAAGAGCAAAATTTCCTCATATTTTAAATGGTTTCATACACATCACAGAAGCCACAGCTGACACTGTCTCTTTGATAGTTCCATAAAGATCAAAACTCAATTTTAAAATTCTAACATTTCACTATTCAGTTTTTAATTTTCCTTTTGCATTTCTCTTAGCTTGGGCGGGAAATTAGACTATGCTGCTTTTTTTTATTCTTTTTTTAAGTTAGTCAGTTTCACCTCCAGAATCTCTTGTTTTTTATGATGCTGTGGTGTTTGGCTTTTAACCACTGTAGGAAAATATTGGAATGCAAGTAGTTGTCAATCTTTAATTTTATGAAACCATTTCCAGAATAGAGACTGAGGTGATTGGCACTTTCAGTTTAGAGAAGGCATACAAAATGATGATTTGGACATAGGATAAATAAGAGCATCTAGTTTTCGTTCTTTCTCGTAATATAGGAACAAAAATTCAATAGGATTGTAATTCCACAGGAATAAAACTAATAAGGAAATACTACTATGCATAATTAACCTGTGAAACTCTTACCACAAGTTGTTATAATTGAGGCCAATGATTCAGCAAATTAGACACTGATGATAAAAACATACATGGTTATATTAGATGGTTGCTTAGAAGGAGTAAAAACATACATGCTTCAAGGTATAAGCCAGTATCTAATTAGGAAGACACTTCATCTATGGCCTTATTTCAGAAGTGTTAACTATAAAGTTTCTTCTGTTTTTCCACTAACGGAACTGGTAGCACCTACTTTCAGAGGCAGGGTACTGGACTAGAGGGGCCACTGGTTTGATCCAGCTTAGCAGTGCATATATTTGGTTATAAAAATAAACTCCAAATTAGTCTTAGAATTTGTTTCTTTATTCATAGAGCTAGTACACTGTTTAAAAAGTAGTGCTTTAAAACACCTGCAAGACCATGGAGAAGTCACCCTTTTGGTTGATGTACTCTGTTGCAAGATGGTCAGGGATCAAAACTGGGATATGCATTCCATCTATCACCCCATCACAGCTAGGGAATCTCATTGCCTCAAAGCCATCAATTATTTCCTGGACATTACCGATAGTCACAGTCCTTCATAGCTGGAGGCAATTAATGGCCCTGCACACTTGCATCACCGCAGCACCCATGGTGGACTTTCCAACTCCAAACTGATTTGCGACTGACCGGTAGCAGTCTGGAGTTGCCAGCTTCCGTACAGCAATTACCACTCATTTTTTTTTCCAAAGTGAGGGCAGCTCTCATTCTGGTGTCCTTGTGCCTCTGTCTGGGGTGAGCTCCGCGCACTGTTCCAAGAAGGTTGCTTTACGCATCTGAAAGTTCTGCAGCCACTGCTTGTCATCCCATACATGCATCATGAGGCGATCCCAGTGCTTGTTTCCCGAGCCCAGTACTGACAGTCCACCGTGGCAAGCTGTTTCATGAATGCCAGCAGCAATCTTGAATAATTTGTTTCCATGGCAGACTGCAGGGCAGGCATCACCGATTCAGTCTTCTGCAGCTCATGAAATACTGCAGGACCAGCTGCATTGTGTTTGTAATGCTCATCACCACAGTGGTCAACAGCTGACGATCCATGCTGTCAGGAAGAGGTGGTGGGCACACAGTTTACAAGGGCTATTGAAAAATGGTGTGAAACGAAGTAGGAAGCCCATGGAATGATGGGACGGAAAGAATTGCATCACAGGATGGCGAGCACGTCCCCATGATGCACTGCGATCCATTTCCAGAGCTCCCAGCAGCAGAGGGTGACAAAGGGTGGTGAGTTGCACAGTGGAATAGCTATCCACAATGCAGTGACTGTGGATATGCTCAGCTGACACAAGTAACGTTGCGTGGACATGCTCCACCAATGTTATTAAAGCAACTTATGATCGTTGACAAAACTTAAGGTGACTTAACTCAGTAGCGTAGACATGGCCTACAACTTGTATTCATCAGGAATATAGTGAAAAGAATATCTGTAATGGAGGTTTCATAAACTCAAATTCTTATTAAGTGAGATGTTGGGGGGGGAAATATGTTTTTATGGTTTTGAAGATATCAATTTTATCACCAAATTGATTCCTGTTCTCTTTCTTACTATTTTCACAGATCAGAAGTAACACAGCAGCTTTCTTTAACAACTCAGGGTTTCCTCAGTTGTGCTTATAGTTGTACACAGTGCCCCATACCAGTTTTAAAGTGGCTGTTTCAGGTAAGATCATTGCTATTTTCCACTTCTCCTAGGTTAGATTATACAATTGTATTTGGGGACCAAATGTGATGCGAACTTCATACAGTTAGAACACCCAAGATTCTGAATCTACTAGATCAGTTTCTAACTTTAAACATAAATCACCCTCTCTTTCTGGATCCTGATCTGTTCTCCAATCTGAAATATTTCAGATGCACATCTGACATTTCAGACATTGTGGGGTTCCGGGGCTTGGCCATGCCACTTATTTCTTTTCATCTTCCTGGCACTACAAACAGAATAGGACCTTGACACTCCTGCCTTATTCTTTAGGATCCTAGTGTCTTAAATCTTATTTTAGGGGCAACAGAAAGCTGTCTTCCGTTTTCCCATCCCTGCTATCCCTGTGAGGAGATCAAATTTCTTGTACCAGTCTGTCTAGTAGGACCACATGCCAAACTTATTTTTTCTCCTCTTCCCTCCCAATCAAGGCAGAGTAGGCCAAACAGAGCAAGTGGAAGACCAGTAGGTGCTCCTTCTGTCAGGAGTCATAGAAGGGTTAGGGAGCTCTGCCACACCTGCTCCCATTCCATAGAACCTTATGCTGGGGAAGGGACTCTGACTCTGGACAGCAAATTAGGATTTCCAGTCCCTTGTGACCCTTCCACCATTAGCAGCAGGCTTCTCTAGAGACCCTCAGCAGGGGTGGTTCTGTCCTGAAACAGGCCTAAGGGTGGAATATCTCATCTATCATGTGGATACTATTGACTTCAGACATGTGGATACAGGAGTCTGTACAGCATAGATGTTCTCTGGAGCTCCTCCATGCTCTTCATTCCTTCTTTAGACCCAGAGAAATACTAAACCGACTGAAGGAGACCTTTCACTTCTATAGTTAAGGGCCTTAAAGCCTGTCTTTCATGATAAAAGATGCTCAAGGCTGTAATCTATATTCTCCATGTTGTAAGATGAGGCCCTGAAACAAACTTTTGTGTCAGAGGCCCAGTCTGAGGCTTGACGCCTGAACCAAAGTACTTCCAGGCATTGCTAAGCAAAAGCTGGGCTGTGAGCCAGAGACAGGCCCCGCTCACAGAAGTTGGCGAGAAGAGGGTTGCTAGAAGCAGGTGCATCTTAAAGGCAGGGTCAAAAGGACAGCCTGATGGATAGATCTGTTTGAAACAATATGATCAAAGAAGGAGACAGCCCCCAATGAGTCAAGGGGCTGTACCTCAATACGTCGGTAGGGATGAGTAATCTGTCTTGTAACTGTATAAAAGGAGGAGCTGGAGTGTGCATCTTTGTCCAGCCTAGGGGGCAGTGGAGTGTCCCGCCATTGACTGATCCGTGTCCATTGCCGGGGGCGCACATTCGTAGTATGTCCTGTAGAGTCTGTAGGAAACTATTACTGTGCTTCGTTTGAAAATAAACCTGGCTCGGGTTCCTTCGTACCTTACTAGAGTCTGTGGTCTTTGGGGGTTCTCTCGAGTCTGCTGTGTCAGCTATCTGCGCAGAGCCGGGGCAGCACACCGAGGGAACGCGCACGCAGCCGACTGTTATCATCATCGAACAGGAGCAGTGCACCACACCTATAGCTACTGACAACACTCCACAGTAAAGAACAGATTATGAAGAGTTTGAGCTGTCTTAGACCTCAGGAAACTGCACAGGTAGATGAAGGCAAAGTTCAAGATGGAGACGCTAGTTTCTGCTATAACTGCAGTCTCTCCATCAAACCTATTGACACTGGTAGTTATGGCAGAAGCTTATCTGCATGTCTCTATCAGACCCTGTTTAATTTTGGTTCAGCTACAGAAATCCCCACGAGTACAAAAGCATTACTTTTTAGTCTGTCTTCTGCCCTCAGGATGTTCTGATGTTAGTAGTGGCAGCAGCCAGACTTACAGCATCGAGGAATTCATCTTGATGTTGTCATCAGAGCCCCATCCTCAGGGGCCCTACAGGACGTGCCCCAGGGCACTTTCCTGGTCACATGATTCAGGCACGTGGGATTCTGATAAATAGTTCTGACACCCCTCTCCTGCGCCACATGCAACTGCTAGAATGAGTAATTCAGAAGATCAAAACTGAAGAAGCAATCAGTGGTCATTCTCATCACCCCAGATTAGCCAAAAATACATGGTTCTCAGCTAGTTGAATGAAGAGATGTAACCGTTCCTCCTCTGCAGACAGCCTCTCCTGTCCCATGGTCTGTTCTTGCATACCGCCTCAACTACCGACACTGGGTAGCTTGGCTGTTGAGCAGCAATTCCTAAACAAGGTACTCTCCTAGCTTTCTTGTGGGCATTTTACCCTTTTCAGCTTACTCTGAGTATTGACAGAATTCTAGTAATGGTGACAAGGGAGGTGGATCAACTTGGAAACCAGGCATTCCATCTCCACTGGATTACATGCAGCTCATCCTAGACTTGGACTTATTCACTGTTGAGATGCACTTGTTTAATGTTCACAGGCTTGTCATAAGGTAGCTCACACTTTGATATCAAAGTTTTTAGGGCAATTTGTCTATCCAAAAGTTAAAGCTGCTTTCCAACCCAGGAGCTGCCTGTAGGGTTATAAGCTCTTGCAACCCATCAAGACGCTGGAAAGTAGATGTCCCCTCCATTTTTTCTCTCCATAAAGGCATGCTTCCTGGTGCCAAATACATATACAGAAAGAGTCTGAAGTCTCTGCTCTTAGAAGGCACTGACTTTATAGCATATTACATATGGCAGTTCTCTGTAGTTCATTTATTGTCAAGGCGAACATCCTTCCATTTATCACAAGGAATTATTCATCTTGCCCAAAATCCTCAACGTGCATAAATTCACTATGGGTAGGTAGGTCAAGTTCTGAATCATTGGAGAATATGTAGCTTCAGAAAAACTGATTCCAGAAGGCAGGAGCCCACTTACCACATTCCACAGTGGCCTTAGGAAAAGACGTGAACCGCCATTTAGGAAATCTTCAGGGTTTTCTTTATACCTTTAAAAAAAAAAAAAAAAAACTTACTCCCCAGTTCTCAGCAACAATATTCAGGAAGATGGTCCCCAAATGGATTAATACAGTACTGCTGGTTTTAGGAAAAGCTGCTCTCCTGCCTTACCAATTTTTCTTTACTGTTTGCTACATCTCCAATATTTGAGGGAAGAGTTCAAGATTCAGAGAGCAGATCTTATTTCCTTTCTTTCTCCCAATCTGCCTGACTCAAAATAAGTTCTTCCTCTACAATTGCCTCTTCAAGGGTCATGTATATACACCTCTACCTCGATATAACGCGACCTGATATAACACAAATTCGAATATAACTCGGTAAAGCAGCGCTCTGGGGGGGCGGGACTGCACATTCTGGTGGGCCAAAACAAGTTCGATATAACGCGGTTTCACCTATAATGTGGTAAGCTTTTTTTGGCTCCCGAGGACAGCATTATATTGAGGTAGAGGTGTAGTAATACATTTGAATAAGGTCTTAAGAGTTTATCTACTGAGAATTCAGTGTTTCAGTACAGTATTATGGATGTTTATCTGGTCAAGAGTTGAAATCAAGTTACAACTGCTGGTTAGAAGAGAGACTCTGTCCAAGTGGCTTGGCCTGCGGGAGAAGTCAGTTCCAGAAGGAAAATTCTCATGTGACATCTCTGACATTGAGGTTGCTGCTAGTAGAATGAATCTTCTCGTGGACTGTTGAGACGTTGGGATGTAGGATTCTGACCTTATCCTTTGCAAGAATGTAACTTTTAATTAAACATTCACAAGATAAGAACTCTGTTTGAATGACGCAAATATCCTGAATATCTTGTGGTATCATGCCTCACACTGTTCCTTGCTTAGGAGGCTTTGGCATTTATTTATTTTCTGTTACCTGTTTCTTCTCTTAACAAGGATTCAGATTATTTTATTAATAAAATCTCAGTGTAACTAATATGTAACTTAGTTTGTAATGCTTCTTTCAACAGATGATGTCAGTTCATTCAGACTACTATGTTTCAATGCAGATTTTGGATACGCTGATGGATATAACAATTAAAAATGGTGAGTCTTTAAATAAGAGACAGTTGTAATTGACTGAGGATAATGGTCATGAGGCCCAAATCTAGAAAAAGGAAAAACAGAGAATACTCTGGTTCTCTTTGATTACATCACCACTGTAGATCCGCATTGTGAGTTCAGGTCCCTTTACTGGATGATTTAGCACACGTTTCATAGCTGCTAGTCTTTCAGTGATCGTGTGCAAGCCAAGTAGCTGGTCATGATCTCAGTGTACAGCTGCAGAGGCAATACACTCAATACAAAGATTATTCTGGTCCGTTACCTTCCATCCTTGCCCAAATAGCATTAAAACTAGAAGGACATCTGTCCCGTAGATCAAATAGATCAGAAGTCTTTACCTTTTCCTCCTCATTTATTTTGTGAGGTATAGGCAAACAGTCCATAGACTAAAAACTAGAAGACAGTGTTGTTTTCAAATGGTTATAACCGGGACCCTAAACAGAAAACCACTGCATGGTTTTCCTTCAGGATGAATAGCATAAGTGGTAACAGAGGGCCCCGTATATGAAAATTGCCTTCAAGCATCTGCCTCTGCTCTCATTTCCTGCTTATCCTCCCCTCTCTCATTTGCAGTCTCAAGGACTTCTATCTGACCACTCCATATATTCTCCAGCTTTTTTGTTCATTCGAATCCCTCAAAACTCGCTACTAATTGAAGCCTACCAGCTAATTCTTGTAATTAAAAATGTAGTCACTCACCCATTTCATATAAACTTTTAAAAAGCTGGTATGGGTTTAGAGTTTCTCTGAACCATCCTATTTATTTTGTACTTGATTTCTGTTGTCTGTTTAGATTGTAAGCTTCCGGGACAGGGAACGTGTCCTCCTTTGTCTTGTACGTCACTGTGTGTATCTTTGTCTCAAATGTTATTCAATAGGAGTAGGGTTTGATCCTGTCTCGGGCACTCAGTTCCCACTGTTTTCAGTGTTCCTCGCAGTAGCATCAACTCCCAGTTTACAAAAACTTAACCCAATTCAGAGCTATAATCCTGATATTTTTTTTTGTCTGAAAAATTTTGCATCCAGTTTCTATCTTCCCTTCTTAATTTAGCTACCCCTAGACTCTAGAGCAGTGGTCTCCAAAGTGGGGTGCGCAAGACGATCCATTGGGGGGCGTGCAGCCAGCGGCGGGAAAGAAGCGGTGCTTTCCCCTTCAAAGCTGACTGGAGAGAAGTGGCGCTTCTCTCCGGACGCTGGCTGCGCGGCTGCCCCTGCTCCTCCTGAGTCCTCCGGCCCGTGCTTGCAGGGCCGCATTCCGAAAGGGGCTTTAGAGCTGCAGGCCAGGGCCCCGGGGCCCCCTTAGCCCAGGGCCTTGTAGCCCCTAAAGTCCCTGCGTTCTGGGTGGCCCTGCCTGGGGTGGGGGGGAGCTCCCAGAATCGTGGCCATGGGGGCGGTGCTGTGCTGCGCAGAGCCACCTGCTCACCCCCTGCACCAAACAGCAGCTGCCCCAGGTAAGTGCTGTGCACCTGCTGCCTGCCCCAGCCCTGAGCCCCCTCCTGCACCCCCACCCTGAGCCCCCTCCTGCACCCTACCCCTAATCCAGACCTTCGAATGGCTGTATCACAAAGTGTTAAACCAAGATTTTCAGGAATAATGAAGCATATTCAATCACATTGCTCTCACTAAAAAAATTAATACTTTTTTTGAGAGCAAAAAGGTTTTTTGTACTGTTAATAAATAAAATACAATAAAAATATTTTAAAAATATTGTTTTTCATCTTTCTCATCCTTTTTAAATTTCTATTTTTTGTATGTTTTATAATGTACATAATATATTAATATAGTAGTACATGTATATAATTGAGGTGTGTGCTCAAAGTTTTTACTGATAGGGGTGCGCGATCAAAAAAGTTTGGCGACCATTGCTCTAGAGCATCATCTACAATTACTGTGTGTGTGTCAGACGGTAATACATGCTATAAACCAGTATCCCCTAGGCTTTGAGCATCATCTCTTTGTTAGCTGCCATCAAGCATAAGTAAGTTATACCTGTACAATGCTTTCTGGTTTAGAAATTGTGTCCATTCTAAGGGTAGGTCTATACTTACCCGCCAGGTCGACGCATAGAGTTCGACTTCTCGGAGTTCAAACTATCGCGTCTAATCTAGACGCGATAGTTCAAACTCCGAACGCGCTCCCGTCGACTCCGGAACTCCACCACCACGAACGGCGGTGGCAGAGTTGACGGGGGAGCCGCGGACTTCGATCCCGCGGCGTCTGGACAGGTAGGCAGTTCGAACTAAGGTAGTTCGACTTCAGCTACGCTATTCGCATAGCTGAAGTCGCGTACCTTAGTTCGACACCCTCCCCCGCCCCCAGTGTAGACCAGGCCTTAGAGGCAAGCATAACCCTTCCAGTGTTGTTATAGCAGGTCCACTGGCAGTTTATCTGATCCTCTGAAAGTAACTCACTCCACATATCATGCTCTGGGTTGGGCAGCAACTTCAAAAACTTACAAAATCATAAACTGCTCTCAACTGGACAACCAATACCACCTTTCAGTGTCAAGCTCCACACCTTGGTGCTACAAAATTATCCTGGTGGCTTTGGGGTTAACAGACCTCCACTTTGATGTACAGAAGATCCTCATGTTAGTAGTGCTTAGCACTGGCGTCACATAGGGCCATTACACATATTCAGTTTCTTTAAAAGCAACAAACTAAAATTAACTTTTTAAACATTAATTTCTTGTTTTGTACTTGTAGCTTCCATCAGTGATGCACAGTCTAAAGTGTGGATTCCCCCACTGTCTGAGATATCGGCTGTATTGATCAATATGGGAGTGCCTTTTAGATCTTTATTTCCTCTGCAGCATCTACAGCCCACCTTTAGTGAAGATGATATTTTGTAAGTATTTTGCTCTTGTTTTCTTTGCTCTAAACAATAAATATTCTCTCTCGTGCTGTAATGTAGACTAGAAGCTGCTTCCCTGGTTTTCTTCCGTCATGCCCACTCTTTTAACAGTGTACAACAGCCTGTTAACCATATAGTACATAGAACATATACCATTATAACAATTTCTGCCAGTTAAATGTTCAACAAACCAGAGGGTTTATCGGTCCTTGGCTCTTCCTGCTTTAACTTGAGTTTTGCAAAAAGCACAACCTAGGAAATTGGGCCAAACCATTAAGAGTGCTTTAGAACAGAGGTTCTCAACCAGGGACCCGGGGTCCTCTAGGGGGCCTCAAGCAGGTTTCAGGGGGACCTCCAAGCAGGGCCAGCATTAGACTTGCTGTCGCCCCGGGGAGAAAGCCGAAGCCCCACTGCATGGGGCTGAAGCTTGGGGCCCTGAGCCTTGCCACCTGGGCTGACGCTGAAGCCTGAGCTATGTAGCTTCGTGAGGGCCCCTGTGGCATGGGGCCCCAGGCAATTGTCCTGCTTGCTACCCCGTAATGCCAGCCCTGGCTTTTATTTGCAGAAAACCAGTTATTGGGGCACAGGTGGGCCATGGAGTTTTTATAGCATGTTGGGGGGGCCTTCAAAAGAAAAAGGTTGAGAACCCCTGTTTAGAGAGACCCAGAGCTTGTTCCCTATGACACTTTCTAAGAAACCATGCAATATTTTCTTAAATTGAATCAAAATGGCTTTGGAGTATCTTTTAAAAAAAAAAAATTTATAGGTCGTTTAACATGTTTTCTGTTAGATCTGAAATGCAAATAACAGTGGGAAAACAAACAAGTGGAGACACATCTGCAGGTCCCGCTTTTTCTTGTTTGCCAGAAACCAACCTAATTAATGTGGTCAAGGTGAGATTCTCAGTGCTTTTTTTTAAGGGAGACCTATGTCTGAGTGCAGTACTGTGTATGTCTTGTGAAGGTAATACTATCCTGAGAGAGAGCCAACCTCATGTTTTTGAGAGAGCTGCTATGAGTAAAAATTTAAATACAAAATTTTTAACTGGCTTCAAAAATATCTTGTAGAAATACTTTGTTGTAACATACCATTTGTGTAGGGAAAGTGACAACTGTATTGATAGCATTACTGTTTACAGGAAATATTTAGGGCAACATTCCTGAGAAATCCAGAATAATGCGTGTTTCTCAGGATGTCGGTTAAGGAATACATATATTTTCAGAAAAGAATAAAGTGAGATTAACCCATACAGTAATACCTGAAAAAATCTATAATTTTGACTAGATGCTCTCAGTTATTGTTTGTTTAGCTGGGAAGGTTGTCAGCAACTCACCACCATATATAAACAGGATGTGTGTTCCATGGGGGATGATCACCACTGCTACAGCACCTTTTCACAGCCTCTCAAGGGAATATTGTATTGGAATCAGCTGAAAAGACACCCTGTCTGAATGACAGAAAGTGAATAGGTTAAGAAAAATGTGCTACTGTAAAGGAAAGAATACTTCCTTTCAGTGCCCTTGTATGATAAGAGATGTTGCAAATTCATCAGTTGATACACATTTAATATGCCTGCTGACAAATTTAAGTTCCTAGAATATATTTTAAAATACAGCAGAGCCCTGTTTATCTGGTCTCATTGGGACCCCTTGCCAGATCAGATAAAGAATGGGAAAATGCAGTGCTGCATCGCCACCTAGTGGCCACAGGCGAGATCACCTGCTTCTGGCCATGGAGTCCTGGTGGTTCTGTAAATGCAGAGAGCCGGTTAAGGAGGGGGTCGGATAAATAGGGTTCTACTGTAGTAATTTAACTAAAATCTCATATTTTAATGTTTGTTTTTTCCCCAAAAAGTTTCTTAGTTTTTGTACAAGTATGTATCCGGATGGTTATGCGGACCAAGAAATATTGCTGCTGCTGTTACTGCTATTTAAAATTAGCCTGGAAAAACTATTGAAGCAAATTCCATTGATAGATTTTCAGTGCCTACTGTTAAAACTACTGAAAAATATCAGAGACTGGGATGCCAAGGTAACTTCATAACTAATTGTATAGTGCTATGTATACAAAATTACAGCTTGAGTCCAAGGAAATCCTCTCTTGTTTAAACCTTGGCCTGTATTTAAGTACATTAATCAAATTTTTTAACGTAAATAACAAAATCACTGTTGGAAAATTCAATCTAAGCAAGATGAGTTTTGGATCTCTCCATGATTCCACGGGGGAGTGACTGAGTATGTGGGGGAGAGGGATAAGTGTAAATGTTTCTTTGCCATTGTGCTTGTCTGTCTTGTTCGTAAGTGAGCAGTATATTGAAATGTACAAGAATCTGACTCAACAGAATTCTTGTAAATTTAGAATGTCTGCTTCAAAGAATGAAGCAAAGCATTATCCTAAATGTAGCTCGCAAATGAGTTTTTTGGCATACAACCTTGACTGTCCTACTGTAAATTAATAAACCTGGAATATATATGGCTGACTAGCTACAAATGCAATGCAGAAAATATCATTAAGGACATACTTTCCCTTCTTTCTGCACGGCTCGAGGGAGGGGATAATCTTTTGACTGCAGATATGTGGATTTTCTGACAACTTTTCATACATGTAACGGCTGACCATTGTAATAGAATCCATTCTTAGTAAATCCTTTCTTTTCATTTTAAGATGCCTCAGCTCTGTCTGACAATAAGTGAACTTTCCAGTCATCACCATGATCTCCTTTGGTTAGTTCAACTGGTCCCTAGCTGGGTAAAGCGTGGAAGGTAATAACAGTGTTGCATTTATTTGATGTTAACAGTTTATGTAATATCAAAAATGTGCTAATCACATTAGACATATCTTGAAATACACACAGGTTTAAGGAAAGAATCCTACAAAAAGTGGAAACATTGGAAGAAATTGCTAAGGAGAAGTATAAAAGAATAGCATAAGCATGTAGGTACTAAATCAAAAAGGCTAAAGCACAAAATGTGTTGCTTCTAGTAAGGGACATAAAAGGCAATACAAAGATTCTTTAGTTACATTAGGAGCAAGAGAAAGACAAAGGAAAGGTGTAGGTCCTTTGCTTAGTGGGCAGGAAAAGATAACTCATCACATCAAGAAGACTGAGATAGTTTTGCTTCAGTCTTCACTAAAAAGAGACTCAACATAATATCAAGAACAAGGGGGAAGGAAAACCAACCAAAATAGGGAAAAGAACAAGTTAAAGAATATTTGGGTAAGTTAGATATATTCAGGTCAGCGGGGCCTGATCAAATTCATCCTCAGTTACTTAAGGAACTGGCTGAAGCAATCTCTGAACGGTTAGCAATTATCTTCGAGAATTCATGAAGGACGGTTGAGGCCCCTGAAGGTTGGAAAAGGGCAAACATAGTGTCTGTCTTTTTAAAAAGTGGAACAAAGAAGACCTTGGGAATTATAGACCTGTCAGCCTAACTTCGATACCTGGAAAGACTCAGGAACAAATTATTAAACAATCAAAATTAAATTTATTAAACAGAGTTTGTAAGCACCTAGAAGATAATAGGATTATAAGGAATAGCCAGCATGGATTTGTCAAGAACAAATCATGCCAAACCAACCTGATTTCCTTATTTGACAGGGTTATTGGCCTAGTGGATATGGGGGAAGCACTACAACTTGCGACACAGTACCACATGACTTTTTTTCATAAGCAAACTAGGGAACTGTGGTTTAGATGAAATTCCTGTAAGATGGGTGCACAACTGGTTGAAAGACCGTACTCGCAGTAATGACCAGTGGCTCTGTCAGACGGTGAGGATGTTTCTAGGGGGGTCCCGCAGGTATCAATTCTGGGTCTGGTATACGATATTTTCATTAATGACTTGCAAATGATGCCCAGCTGAGAGGCATTGCAAGCACTTTGGAGGGCAGGATTAGAATTCAAAATGACCTTGACAAATTGGAGAATTGGTCTGAAATCAACAAGATAGAATTCACTAAAGACAAGTGCAAAGTACTTCACTAAGGAAAATAAAATGCACAACTGCAAAATGGGGAATAACTGGCTAGGTGGTGCTGCTGAAAAGGATTTGGGGGTTAGAATGGATCACAAATTGAATGAGTTAACAATGTGATGCAGTCCTGAAAAGGGCTAATATTCTGGGGTGTATTAACAGAATTCTTGTGTATAAGACATGAGAAGTAATTGGGTCCCACAGTACTTGGCACTGGTGAGGCCCAAGCTGGAGTGCTGTGTCCAGCTTTAGGAAAGATGTGGACAAATTAGAGAGTCCAGAGGAGAGCAACAAAAATGAGAAAAGATTTAGAAAACCTGACCTATGAGGGAAGATTTAAAAAAAGCTGGGCCTGTTTTAATCTAGAGAAAAGACGACTGAGGCGGCACCTAATAAATCTTTGAATATGTTGAAGACTGTGATTAATTGTTCTGTGTCCACTGGAGGTAGAACAAGAAGTGTAATGGGCTTAATCTGCAGCAAGGGAGACTTAGATTAGATGTTAGGAAAAACTAGCTAACTATAAATGTAGTTAAGCTCTGGAATAGGCTTCCCAGGTTTTTAAAAACAGGTTGGACAAACTCCTGTCTCAAGGATGGTCTAGGTTTACTTGGTCCTGGTTCAGCACATAGACTTGATGACTTCTCGAGGTCCCTTCCAGCCCTACATTTCTATGATTCAATAATTATATATGTAATTTGTGATTAACTCTTAGACCACAAGCTTAGTTTTAGTACATAGGCTTAAGTACTTGGGCTTGAAACACACTTTAGCTCTATTGCAAGGACTTAACTACTTGAGATTCTTTCTGACATCAGTTTTTCAGTCACTCTGTCTGAATGCTCTCTGAAAATAGTAATGTCAGTTTTTTCCCTATTTATTTTTTTAGGAAGTATTAATAGGTTTACAAATCCTTGCCCTATAAATATTGGAAACAAAACAATTATTACAACAGTGTTTTTTGTTTAAAGAGATGTTTATACAGTAACACGGTGATCTGATCTGTTTAACAGAGTGTTACCATAGTGTAGAGTGAGCATCATTACAACACTCTCATGTGTATTTTTAGTAAAAGTCATGGACAGGTCACAGGCAGTAAACAAAAATTCACAGCCTGTGAATTGTCCATGACTTGTACAATATACCCCTGATTAAATCTTGGGGAGGGGGGTGGCCTGGGGGTGCCACAGGGGCGGGGAGGGGGGGCGGTGGCCTGTGACCCCCACTGGTGCTGGGTGGGGGGGTGTTGGCAGTGCTGGCAGGCTCCCTCCCTGAAAGTGTCAACATCCCTCAGCTCCCAGGCAGAGGTGTAACCATACAGCTCTGCATGCTACCTCCTCCTCGAGCGCCAGCTCCGCAGCTCCTATTGGCCAGGAACTGTAGCCAATGGGAGCTGCAGGTGGAGGCAGCACGCAGAGACCCCTGGCCGCGCTTCCCCCTAGGAGCCGAGGGATGTTGCCACTTCTGGGGAGACCCCCCCCGGAGGTAGGCGCCACCCAGAACCCTCACCCCCTCCCACACCCCAGCCCTGAGCCCCCCACCCAAACTCCTGCTGCTGGGAGGGGAAGGGGAGGTTGTGGCTGCTGCAGAAGCCTCAGGAGTCACAGAAAGTCATGGAATCTGTGACCTCTGTGACAAACTCACAGCCTTACTCATGACATGCCATTTTTAGTGATTTCATTAAATTGAGTCAAGTATCAGGGGTAGCCATGTTAGTCTGTATCCACAAAAACAACAAGGAGTCCGGTGGCACCTTAAAGACTAACAGATTTATTTGGGCATAAGCTTTTGTGGGTAAAAAACCACTTCTTCAGATGCATGGAGTGAAAATTACAGATGCAGACACTATATATTGACACATGAAGAGAAGGGAGTTACCTCACAAGTGGAGAACCACTGTTGACAGGGCCAATTCAATCAGGGTGGATGTGGTCCACTCCCAATAATAGATGAGGAGGTGTCAATTCCAGGAGAGGCAAAGCTGCTTTTGTAATGAGCCAGCCACTCCCAGTCCCTATTCAAGCCCAAATTAATGGTGTTAAATTTGCAAATGAATTTTAGTTCTGCTGTTTCTCTTTGAAGTCTGTTTCTGAAGTTTTTTTGTTCAAGTATAGCTACTTTTAAATCTGTTATAGAATGTCCAGGAAGATTGAAGTGTTCTCCTACTGGCTTTTGTATGTTATCATTCCTGATGTCTGATTTGTCCATTTATTCTTTTACGTAGGGTCCTTCTGGTTTGGCCAGTGTACCTAGCAGGGGGGCACTGCTGGCACGTGGCATATATAACATTAGTAGATGTGCAAGTGAATGAACGTCTGATGGTGTGGCTGATGTGATTGGGTCCTCTGATGGTGTCGCTAGAATAGATATGGGGACAGAGTAGGCAACGAGGTTTGCTACATGGATTGGTTCCTGGGTTAGTGTTTTTGTGGTGTGGTATGTAGTTGCTGGTGAGTGTTTGTTTCAGGTTGGGGAGCTGTCTGTAAGCGAGGACTGACCTGTCTCCCAAGGTCTGAGAGAGTGAGGGATCGTTTTCCAGGATAGGTTGTAGATCGTTGATGATGCGCTGGAGAGGTTTTAGCTGGGGGCTGTATGTGATGGCCAGTGGTGTTCTGTTGTTTTCCTTTTCGGGCCTGTCCTGCAGTAGGTGATTTCTGGGTACCTGTCTCGCTCTGTCAATCTGTTTCCTCACTTCCCCAAGTGGATATTGTAGTTTTAAGAATGCTTGATAAGGATCTTGTAGGTGTTTCTCTGTCTGAGGGATTGGAGCAAATTCAGTTGTATCTTATTGAATTGAGTGAGATTTGTCAGTATTTTAATATCTCAACCAGCCAAGGATCCATAAATAGAAGCTGGTATAACATTCCTGGAGAGAGAGGGCCTGTGTCCCGCACTGTGGGCTTAGAGGCAAGCCTCTGAGATGACCTCTACATGTGCATGAGAAGGATTGCAGCAGAAGGAGGGAAATGCCTCCTGACAGATGTTTACCCACTTGTTTATTTTGGGGGCTTTTACTCTTATTCAGTGAAGCTGGAAGAGCTGCACTAGGTATGCAAAAAAGCACATGCTAAAATACTTTAGGAAAATCATGTTTTGCCCAATATGCAATGTAAAAAGCACTTATTTGAGATGTTCATTTAAAAAAACAAACAAACTTCTCTTTCAGACAAATAAGACGACATCTTAGCCTAACGATAATTTCAAAGCTTCTTAACAAAAACTATACAAGTTTACCTGTTACCAGTGACCTGCAGGTACTGTATACATAACTTTTGTTAAAATTGTGTGTGTGTGTATGTTTGTGGGTTTTGTTTCATTTTGCCATTTAGTGATTAACTGTGTTTAATTTACATCCAGGTCTTGACTCTCTGAGGCTGATATTTGCTATGGTTTAGGAGCTCTGCAAGATGACAGATTAGATTTCTAAAATTCTGTAAATCGCTAGTGATGTATGCTGTTAAATATAGCTTTCAATTCCCTGACTTATTCCACAGCTATCATTGCTTTATTCTGTAATATGTGATTTTTTTTTAATGTTAACTCCTTAAGATCCATTTTCCTGACAAAAATGGTACCCTTCCCTTTGCAAATTTCTCCTGCTTATTGCTTCTCATGAAAAAATCAGCCCTTGGTTACTAACATAGTGTTGGATTAATGGTGGCAACACACAAGACTTAACTTGCTAGTTTGTGAATAGAGTAAAATTACCTACTATATTAGATGTTGAGTTTTCATTTCAGTGGACAAAATAATCTCCAACTGGTGGTGGTCTGTTGTTTATACTGTATTGAGCTGTGCAATGTCAGTAAACTTTACTAATTCCTAGAACATTTGTTTGCTTTTATATAGATGTCTCTTCTATATCAGTATCTGGTGCAGATGAAGCCTTCTAACTTGTTAAAGAAAAAGATAGAAGCAAGAAAGGAGCAGCAGGATGACCTCAACGGAGAGTCCGATCATACAGAACTAGAGCAGCAGGTATATGTGTAGGGCTAGTGATTTGCATTCCGCCTACACATTTATTTTTGTAATTTGGAACATGCTGACTTTCATAATTTTAGAGTTAAGTGCTTGAGGGGTTCTGTGTATGGAATTCCTAGCGCATAATAAGGCACATTGCACCCCAAAGAGCTTACAGTCTATATAGAAGTTGACTACTCAGCATTGATATTATTCTTTGCCTATATTGGAAGACTGGAGATTGCCGTAGGATGGCTTTGTCTGAAAGCCATTCCTTCAGGATCTTGGTATACGTGTTTGTTGTTGGGGAGTAAGATGAGAGAAAAACATAGCTACCCATTTTATGCATCCAGTTTGTTTTAATTATAATAATTGGAAATACAGAAGACCTTTAGGGTCATGTAGGGACCCATGTAAAATTGTTCCTAAATTGTATTTTACAGTGCTCTTGCCCATAATGTTTCAAATTATTTAGGCAACTTTCAGATATACATGTTTGATGATCTGGCCATCTGGCTTTCTGGAGAGCTTAAAACTAGATATTATTGCACTAAAATAAAATGATCCTAAAATAAGTTATCAGTGGTGTAGTTTCAGAGGAGGGTGGCTGCACTCTGAATGTAACTAAGATTCAAGTTCACAAGTACTCCTGTTCTTTTTGCAGATACAGACTAACACGGCTGCTACTCTGTAACCTAAAGTTCATACTTGTAATATTAAAAGTATTAATTATGTTGGCTTCTTTCTAGGCATACTACTTGACCTACAGCCTTCTTCACTTGGTCAGTGAAGTTAGTTGTTTCGACATTGTGAATTCTAATCAAAGGGTAAGTAACTGGCTTAAGTGATTGGTTGCTTACGATGGTGCTTTTTTGTATAAGGACACAATTTAAATTCTGTTAAATATTAGAGGAAAACATTTTTCTTGTGTAAGAGATCAGTGGAGCTGGCTGGAGGGCAATTCTGCTTTGCAACAAATTTTGAGGCTTCAAAATTTGTTTTCATTCCAAAGTAGAACAGAAACAAAATCTTCTTTGAGTAGTGTCTCTGTGGATGCTCCACTTTAGGTGTCTTGATGCCCTGTGCTTGTAATTGAAGATTTGTGGTAGCAGTGCTCGGTTGGCCCGTGCACACACCGTAGCCATCTTGCACTGTTCCAAGCAGTTACATAGTGGTGCTCAGCCAAACGTTCCTGTTTCTTCTCTATCGTCTTTGGCTTGAGTTGGAGCGATCAGCAGTGCCTTCTCTTACCTCAGATAGTTCATAGTTAATAGCGTTAGCTTAGTTGTAGTTAGCTACCCTACTCCCTTGCCCTACTATAATTTTTTATTTCTTTCTTTATATATAAGAAGACAGAAAATACCATATTACCTCTATATAAATCCTTGGTATGACCACATCTTGAGTACTGTGTGCAAATGTGGTCGCCCCATCTCAAAAAAGATATATTGGAATTGGAAAAGTTTCAGAAAAGGGCAACAAAAATTATTAGGGGTATGGAACGGTTTGTCGTCTGATGAGAGATTAATAAGAGTGGGACTTTTCAGCTTGGGAAAAAAGATGACTAAGGGGGGATATGATTTGAGGTCTATAAAATCATGACCGGTATAGAGAAAGTAGAAAAGGAAGTGTTGTTCACTCCTCCTCATAACATAAGAACTACAGGTCACCAAATGAAGTTAATAAGCGGCAGCAGGTTTAAAACAAACAAAAGAAAGTATTTTTTCATACAACACACAGTCAACCTGTGGAACTCCTTGCCAGATCCTATGTATCCCTCTGTATCCTATCCCTAACCTCCAGCGTATCAACCACTCCTCCCAGTTTAGTGTCATCTGCAAACTTGCTGAGGGTGCAGTCCACGCCATCCTCCAGATCATTAATGAAGATATTGAACAAAACCGGCCCCAGGACCGACCCTTGGGGCACTCCGCTTGATACCAGCTGCCAACTAGACATGGAGCCATTGATCACTACCCGTTGAGCCTGAAGATCTAGCCAGTTTTCTATCCACTTTATAGTCCATTCATCCAGCCCATAGTGCTTTAAGTTGCCGGCAAGAATACTTGGGAGACTGTATCAAAAGCTTTGCTAAAGTCAAGAAATAACACATCCACTGCTTTCCCCTCATCCACAGAGCCAGTTATCTCCTCATTGAAGGCAGTTAGGTTAGTCAGGCATGACTTGCCCTGGGTGAATCCATGCTGACTGTTCTTGATCACTTTTCTCCCCTCTAAGTGCTTCAGAATTGATTCCTTGAGGACCTGCTCCATGATTTTTCCAGGGACTGAGGTGAGACTGACTGGCCTGTAGTTCCCCAGATCTTCCTCCTTCCCATTTTTAAAGATGGGCACTACATTAGCATTTTTCCAGTCATCCGGGACCTCCCCCGATCGCCAGGAGTTTTCAAAGAAAATGGCCAATGGCTCTGCAGTCGCATCCACCAACTCCTTTAGCACCGTCGGATGCAGCACATCTGGCCCCATGGATTTGTGCTCGTCCAGCTTTTCTAAATAGTCCCGAACCACTTCTTTCTCCACAGAGGGCTGGTCACCTCCTCCCCATACTGTGCTGCCCAATGCAGCAGTCTGGGAGCTGACCTTGTTTGTGAAGACAGAGGCAAAAAAAGCATTGATTACATTAGCTTATTCCGTATACTCTGTCACTAGGTCACTAGGTTGCCTCCCTCATTCATTAAGGGGCCCACACTTTCTTCTTGTTGCTAACATACCTGTAGAAACCCTTCTTGTTACTCTTAACATCTCTTGCTAGCTGCAACTCCAAGTGTGATTTGGCCTTCCTGATTTCACTCCTGCATGCCTGAGCAATATTTTTATACTCCTCCCTGGTCATTTGTCCAATCTCCCACTTCTTGTAGGCTTCTTTTTTGTGTTTAAGATCAGCAAGGATTTCACTGTTAAGCCAAGCTGGTCGCCTGCCATATTTACTATTCTTTCTACACATTGGGATGGTTTGTTCCTGCAACCTCAATAAGGATTCTTTAAAATACAGCCCCTCATGTTATTCTCCCAGGGAATCCTGCCCATCAGTTCCCTGAGGGAGTCAGTCTACTTTTCTGAAGTCCAGGGTCTGTATTCTGCTGCTCTCCCTTCTTCCTTGTGTCAGGATCCTGAACTCGACCATCTCAAGGTCACTGCCTCCCAGGTTCCCATCCACTTTTGCTTCCCCTACTAATTCTTCCTGGTTTGTGAGCAGCAGGTCAAGAAGAGCTCTGCCCCTAGTTGGTTCCTCCAGCACTTGCACCAGGAAGTTGTCCCCTACACTTTCCAGAAACTTCCTGGATTGTCTGTGCACCGCTGTATTGCTCTCCCAGCAGATATCAGGTTGATTAAAGTCTCCCATGAGAACCAGGGCCTGCAATCTAGTAACTTCTGCTAGTTGCCGGAAGACAGCCTCGTCCACCTCATCTGCCTGGTCTGGTGGTCTATAGCAGACTCCCACCACAACATCGCCCGTGTTGCTCACACTTCTAAACTTAATTCAGAGACTCAGGGTTTTCTGCAGTTTCATACCAGAGCTCTGAGCAGTCATATTGCTCTTACATACAATGCAACTCCCCCACCTTTTCTGCCCTGCCTGTCCTTCCTGAACAGTTTATATCCATCCATCCATGACAGTAGTCCAGTCATGTGAGTTATCCCACCGAGTCTCTGTTATTCCAGTCACATCATAGTTCCTTGGCTATGCCGGGGCTTCCAGTTCTCCCTGCTTGTTTCCCAGGCTTCTTGCATTTGTGTATAGACATTTAAGATAACTCGCTGATAATCCTGCTTTCTCAGTATGAGACAGGAGTCCTCCCCTCTTGCGCTCTCCTGCTCTTGCTTCCTCACTGTATCCCATTTCCCCACTTACCTCAGGGCTTTGGTCTCCTTCCCCCATTTGAACCTAGTTTAAAGCTTCAATCTCCTTTGAAAGTGGAGAAAGATTCATAGTAGCTTTATTGTGAAGATGTTAGTGATTTGTATTGTATAAACCTTTTGTTTACACATTTTTCCTGGAATTTTTTTTCTAAATAAGTACCTCAATAATACATTCTCCCGCACGTGTTGTTTTTCAGTTAGAAATCCCACTAATCTCTTCTCCACCAGATTTACATTTTAATGAAAAGTGGTATTGTGGCATGATATACCTTTCTACTGTCTAGTTAGTGGGATAGGCAATGTATAAAGCCTGCAGCACTTGCTGCTATTTTCAGGATTGTCTCTCTCCTGGTTAGACTGTACCAACTATGCAGAATTGTGTGATGTGATATTGTGATACTAGTGGATGTCCCTGAGAAGTGGTTCTTTACTGTGAATCAGCAATGGTCCACAGAATGAAACCTTTTGACAGCAATGCACTGGGAGATTGAGGACAGAAGTCTCTGATGAAGTGGTCCACAGAATGAAAAAAAGGTCAGGGTACTACTGCTGTGGAGAATAGGATGTTGTCAGCCTGCTTCACTTCTGATGACCTTAAGTCAGAGATTGGAATATGAGGTTTGTAAAAGTGAAAGGCCTGTGCATAACCCACTAGTATGTTTTGCATTTAAATAATCTACCTTGAGATTCAGACCTTTCTTGGTTTTTCCATTTTTATTAATCAAAAATAAAAGGTCCATGCTTCAAGGTGCCAGCTTCCCCCCTCCAAGCACACAATTCCAGTCTCCACAAAGGAAAGTCAAGATCTGTTTTTTGAAGACTTGTTTAGGAAGGAAACAGAATTCTCCAGTGAAGTTTCTGTTAGATATGGGAACCAGCTTTCATTGTCCAAAACTCCTATAAAATAGGATCCTAGTTCATATTTAAGCAAAAGGATGTTGCCAGAAGATTAATCATCTTCTAGGAGAGCTGCCACAAACATGAAAAGACCATTAATTCCTCTGGGAAATGCCCTTTGATTACCTGACTTGTCTGCTGAAAAATTATATTTTGACTATTGTAGTTTCAATGTTTTCCATGAAAATTAGATCTGAGTGGCACCTTTGGTCTTATTACTTCTAGGGCATTGAAGACTCGAAAAACTAGCCAGTTAGAATTAATTTTCATTGCATAATTCTGCTAAATTAATATAACTTTGGAAGTACTATTTTAAAAAATGTTTTGTCATGAGTGAAGTGGTGTTAATGGTGCCTAGCAGCAGTGGCCTTATGGTTCTATTAGTAGTGCTGCTGGGTCATCCAAATGTGTGTGTTGGAGAAAATGCTTCAAATAAAAAAAATAAAAAAAAAACCCTACAAAAAACAATTAAAAAGCCCTGCAAAAACTGTGTGTGCTTTTTCCTGTGTTTGCAATTTTTCTTTTTAGGATTTAGATTAAGTTCATCACTTCAAAATTAAACTTTAACAGTTTTGAATTTGTGTTTATTTAGAAGTGCTTACTGAGGCTCTGTGGTGCCTTAGAAAAACATGTGAAGTGTGATATTAGGGAAGATGCAAGGCTGTTTTATAGAACTAAGGTAAGCATATGTGTGTCTTTGAAATGTGTTCCATTTCCGTGCCCCAGTTTAGGAGGTTCTAGAAGTACTGATGATTCCTTTACATTTCCTTGCTGGCTTTATATACAACACTACCCCGTTATAATGCGACCCGATATAATGCGGTAAAGTAGCACTCCGGGGGGGCTGCACGCTCTGGTGGATCAAATCAAGTTCGATATAACATGGTAAGATTTTTTTTGGCTCCCGAGGACAGCGTTATATCAAGGTAGAGGTGTATGTAGGCCCTAATCCTGCCAAGACTTGCACATGTTGCTTAACTCTATGCACTGCAAATGGTCTCATTTGCTGTCAGAGAAGGACTCTTCAGTGCATAGAGTCAAGCATGTGTGTAAGTCACTGCAAGATCTGGGCCACATTGCAGCTATCTTTTTTTTTTTTCCCCTGGCCAAGGATCTCTGGCTATTGCTGCTTTTTCCTGCCTAGAGACATCACTGATTGTTGATGGGCGAAGCGCTCTTTGGGACTAAGTAAACTGTCCAAGCAGCACTTACAGAGAAATAGAGGACTGGGAAAGTAATCTGATTGTTTTGCACAGTGATCCATAACTTTTATTTGAATTAACAAGTAACTTGCATACATAAATAATTAATTAAGCCACCAAAAAACCCAAGGTGATGCAGAATTACGCCTAGCTCACCTATTTTAGAATATGTTGTGGTGCTTTACTTATGAGGGTCTCAAGTTGGTTACTTGAGTACTTTCATGTGCATTAGTAGCAAGCCACGTCAGAGTAGATGGATGGCATGGCAGTCCTTACCTTTCAAAAGCCTTTTGTTCAGTTAAGTCAAACCTCTATATTTTTATGCTGTTTTACACCAGCTTAGAGACTTCACTAAAATCCTACCCTTCAAAAAGCCTCTTTATTGACACTTGATTCTATAGAGGTGTCATTTGGTGCAGTTAATACTGCAGATCCACTTTAACTATATTTCAAGTTTACACTGCATCCCCACCACCATACATATTTTTTGTGTGCTGCTTCCGCTTACCCTTGAGGTTGGAAGGGGTTATTGTGTTCCTGTTTGACTGCTTCTCCCCACCACTTCTGCTTATATGTAGTGTCATGACGTAGCTCTTGGGGGTTACCAATGTGTTGGGTGCTGTACAAGCAGAGTAAGAAATAATATAAGCTCTTCAGAGCAGAAATTTAAGTGCATACTCAAGATTGGTAGCCATGAAGTATGGCCTTATGTATAAGGAACACCTTTTAGAGGCTGTCTGTGCTGCTGCTTATTGGCCTGAGTAATTACTGTACCAAGACAATCAATCCAGTGGCAAACTGCAAGACTTGCATTTTACACCCTGCTAACCCGAAAAGTGAGACACCAGTATTATAAGGCAAATGCTTTCACGCTGATCTCTAGCACTGATATTATCCATGTGTTAAATTGAGATAAGTAAGTTCGTCTTGCTTGTAAAATTGTCTCACTATAGTATCTGCATATGGCGTACAAGCATTAGATTAAGAGCTCAAATGCCATCACCCCAAAGCCCTGCTGTATCACAGCTTTAAAAGGGATCTTCATATGCTGTCTTTATAAGTTTCACATTTGTTTTTATTTCTATTAAATAGTTAAATGAATTAATTTTTGTTTATAGGTCAAAGACTTAGTTGCTAGGATATATGGCAAGTGGCAGGAAATGATACAAAATTCTCGGCCTACTCAGGTACTGTTAAACCAATTTTTCTTATTGCTAAGTGCATTTCACTAATTTCTGTGTTACTTGAAAGTATAATGTAGCAATTTTAAAAAGCAATTTCTAATTAGTAAATGAGTCAGGAGTAAAGTACACTATCTACTAGCTGTGCTGCTATAATCCTTGTGTGAAATCCTGCCTGTGACTTCAGTAGGATTTCAACCTTGTTTTTAACAAATAGCTTGAGTGACCAAGTAAACTATAGTCTACTTTGATTTCACTTGGTAAGTGATATGCCTTCAGATATGTAGGTGGTCTTGTGTGGAATGTACAAATATCCAAGATTTGGGGCTATTTCTATCAATGTCTAGGTTAGTATCTCAGTAGGATGCCATGGTATCGGAGTACCTGTTTTTACTTTTTTAAGACTAACCAGGGATATAAAAAATTATCTTAAAGGGAAGTTTGTTTAGATTAAACCAGTAATCTGGAAGAGGGTTCTTGGACTGAGTTTTAAGCATGTATAAACACTTACATCTATTTGAAATAATTCTTGAATAATTAAACATTGGCATTGTTAGCATATTGATAGCTCTTACAATCTAGCTGAAAAGTTGACATAACTGTAACACTGGTAAAATGAATGGAATCCCTATGTGTGAGAGAAAATGCCATGAAAGGAAAGGAACTAGAGGGTGATGCACTGAAAAAGCTTTCTATAAATCAGTTTGTGGAAATTGCTGTTCTTTAATTAGATATGTGTTTGCCTGTTGCCTAGGAAACTTGCTTTTCATTGGTAGGCTTATTGTTTAAAATAAGATTATATGGATTTAGAGGTTTAGTTGCAATACAGGTAGCTCAAGCTAACTCACTTATCTACTCACTTTTAGTTTCTCAAAAATAAAATTTGTGTTTCTCTCAATTTTTTCCTGTGTTCTTTTTTCTTTTAAGGGGAAGCTGCATGATTTCTGGGAGCCGGATTTGTGAAACATAAGCCAGGTCAGAGAAAACAACAAAGAAAGAAATTGAACAAGAACTTCTTTTGCAACTGAGAGACTTTCCCAGAGGATTGAAAATCTAGCCTGGTCAAAGAACAGACTAAATCAACAACTGGAATCAAAACTTCAGCTTGGTGCAGGCAACTAGAAAAAACATAACCTCTGCAATTGATTTCTGACTTTTTGATAGATGATAGATGTACACAATTTTTCAGTAATGTTGTATTTATGTGCAAGATTTAAAAAAAAAAAAAATCTTTCTCTCCAGTATGTCTGTCTGACTTGGCCACTAGTGTTATATCCTATTGAAAGCTGAGAGAGTTTTCTCATTTCCCTTCCCTTGATAATCACTACAACGTAAAACTATGGTAATAGACTTCTTCTTTTGGTCCGTTGCCCAGATGCATCCATAAGTATTGCTATTGCACAGCTAGAAAACGAACAGCCATGAATTGAGTGCGCCAAGTAGGGAATGGTGGCCCCTCAATGAAAAGGATGGGGGCTGTGGTGTAAATAGTTGTCGAGGCAGATTGATGGTTGAACTCTTCTTTGCTCCATGGCTGTGCTGTACTAATAAACAAAGGAGAATTTCAGAGGTCATTACAGTGAGTTATTAGCTTCAATTTAAACTTAATTTTCCTCCTTGATGCTTTAGCAAGTCTGTTTAATTTATATATAGTGACAGTGTGCAGAAAATTAAGTTGTATGTAAGACGAATATTACAAGGAGAAATCTTGCTGCAACGTTGGTATCTGCTGTCAGTGTCCAAAACACAAATTTCACCTGTTTATATATGTAGTCTGACTTCAGCACCTTTTTGTAAATGTCCAAAATATCAACTTAAAAATATCAATTTAAAAATGTCAGCTGAGATTTGGGAAAATGAGAACTTATTTGACTTTGCTAGTATGGAAGTAGCTGTGAAAGTCATATTAGACTTGTCCAAAATCATTTGTGCTAAATTTTGCCCTTAGAGGTGTGCTCAGAACTCTTGTTGAAATCTTTGCACTGTGTGTAATATTATAAGGACAAAATACCTTTGCTTTGTGAGCAAATGTTGGCACTCACTACTTATAGTGTGCTTAGCATACCGCTTCATCTATGAAATATATGTGCTTAAATAGATACGTTCAAGTATTTAGTAGAAACATCAACAAAGAATCTTTAGTTGATTAAGACTTAGGCTATGTCTACGTGGCCCTCCAGTTCAGACTACCAGAGTGTGAACTGCAGAACGCACTGCCCCATATGGATGCTGCTGGTGCAAACTAAAAGGTGTACCTGGTTGGTTTGAGTGTAGTCCTCTTTTAAACAGGACTGCATTAATGCGAACTAAGTATCTTTTCGTTCACGCTCCCAGGGCCTATATGGGGAAGTTATAGCATAGCATACTAGTGTGGGCTGCGGGGTTGTGTAGGCAAGCCCAGAGATTCTAGTGATATCAACATAGAATACACACATCATCTTTTTCCTTTGGTTTACAAGTATTAATTGTACTTATGGTTGATTTGTATAATATTCATATGCCTAACTCTTTTCCAGAAAAAATGGGCAAAAAAGACTCACTTTTTAAAAAAGCTCCCACATGTAAATATGTAGAAGAAACTACTATAGAATTGTGGAGTGACCTATAAGGAGGAGAAAAGTATCCTTACCTGATTTTATTAGCTTTTGATACTTGCTGCTAAATTGCTTTTAGGTGACTATTTCTTGTCCTCCATTTCAAGTGTTGGTGTGTGAATTTATTAATAAAGTTGAAAGCCACAGCATCTTTGTGCCTTTCACAAGGCGAAACAGTCTGCATATGTTAGAACAAGATTCATGCTGATGGCACTATTAAAAACAAAGACACAGAAAATCTTAACCTGTCACCAGGATTTGGAGAAATCTACCTCAAGGGTATTTTTTTTTGTTTGGGTGCAGAACTATTTAAGCCTAAACATTACAGTGGTAATGTAGGGTAGGGGACTTCTCTCTCTCTCTCTCTCGCGCTCGCTCTCTCTCTCTCTCTCGTTTGTCCTATATAAATGCTCTTTAGTGTCAGATTGTTATTCTGTGAATATATTATTGTACATAATTTTATTAGTGTTTATATTTTTCTCACATTGTGTAAAGTTTAAAAAAAGTGCCGAATATATTGGTTTTTATTTACTGTAATTAATGTGTATATATATTCTTACTATGTGAAGAGGAGGCTACTGTCTTGTACATTTCTGAGGAATGGTAGGTGAGGGTTTGGGCAGCCAGTCTCATTTTGTATTGCAGTTCAAAGCCCATTGAAACTGCTGATTTTTTTCAGATTAAATAGCCACTTTGATATTTGCTTTTTTATTTAATAGCTTCAATGGAAAATAAAGCTAGAATTGTTTTTTAATTAAATGTCTCCACATAAAACAGGCAGTATTCAAATATCAACTTTCACTTTGTGAAAAATTGCTGCATATCATATTTCTGTCTTACTTCAAAACTTCTTGTAAGGCATTGCAGTAACAGCACTTGTACTCCTGCACTTTTTTCACTTAATTCCTTTTGCCTTTTTTGTAAACCCTGGGATTTTTCCTTTCTCTTTTAATTTGTACACCATCACTTTCAGCTCTCCCGTGTTTGAAGGAACAGCTCCCCAGCCAGGGAAGGTTGGACAGTGGTTCTGTGGGAACCCATCAGTGATTACAGAGATGGACCCAAAGATTTGCTTGAGTGTCATGCCAGGGATTCCTTCCATTCCTGTCTGTTCTGAGCTCAGTGCTTCTGGCTATTGCCAACTTTGACCAAACCCTTTAATGCTAATGATCCAATGGAGAAAGCCAATTGCACAATTAATGTCACACAGCTTCTGCTGTCTTCAAATAAGCACTTTGCACTGAGGCTTATCTTTCAAAATGATGCTAGCTGCACCAAGAGCCACTTTATCTCATTCCACCTTGCTACCAGTGTCACAGGCAGGAAATGAAAGGATGGCTACATGCTGTACATTCATGCTTCTACACAACAAATTTATTTTACTGACAAACATTGTTTGGTTTACAAAACTAGGTCAATGAAATGTTTTTAAATTAAGAAAATCTGATAGCACAGTGGCAACAAACATTTCTACTCTACTGACTTGTCCCTACTATTGTGCTTTGATCTCGGGTATGTGAGTTGCGCTTTTCAACAGTGCTGAAATGATTTGAGTTCAAGTCCCATTAAAAAGTCAGTGGGGACTTGCACTCCACAGGTGCATTTGAAATCCTCATTCAAGGTGACAGTTGTGAGAACTTTTTGAAGCCTATGAAGGGAATTCAGCTGGGTTGAGCTTAGTGGATCTCAGGTGAATAGAACATCAGGGACATATGGCACATGTATAACTTGTTGGTTTCATATTTGTCAAGATCAGTACAATAGGTGGGTCGTGGAAGTAAACATGTTTTATCAAAAAGCATTTTGTTAAAAACTATTAATGGGTAGTGCAATTTTAGCTATTCAAGCTCTATACACTTGGAGTATGGAACTAATGTGTCTAGATATTCTGTTCTATAGAGGTTCTTATACCATGCTTGTTACTGTAGTATCTGAACACTTTCATTACTGCATTAAGCAAGGTGACTACAAATCTGCAACATGTGATTTGTTCTCTCCTTGCAAGGAGAGAAATATGTATGCAGTACTGTGCTTGTGTTTGCTAGGGTTTTTTTAAATGTACATACTGTAAGTCAGAAGGTGCTGAGGTTCGTGATGGGCCTTAGTTCTGTGGGAATTTATTCCGCAGTCTTAGACCAGCCCTACTGCACAGATGAGCTTTACCCTTCTGGTAGAAAATTCTGTTGTACCAGAGGAGTAGAGCTCTTTACCACTGTCTTTATTGAAGAGCATTAACAATCTTCTAGGAGTGCTGGGCCCAGGCCACTGAGCACCTTGAAGAGAAGGACTGAGACCTTGAACTTAGTATTCTATGGGAAGTCAGTGTAGAGGATGGAGATTAGGTTTGATGTGATTGCAGTAGCCCGTGATGCTGAGGTGACATGCTGCAGAGCTCTGTACTAGCTGGAGTTTCCTAGAGCTGAGGGTTTCATGCTCTGGTGTATTGCATTGCTGCAGTGCAGATAGGCGGTGAAGATAGAGTGGATAACCAAGGGCCCTGCCACTGTCAGGTGGGATGAGCACGTCTCCTAGACAATTTATATGGTTCCTCTCATCTGCCAAGTAGTTAAAAATAGAAATAAAAATGAGTCTCCCATCTTGCCCAGCCTGTAAGAGAGCTTGGTTAGTTTATAAATTGGTGAGTGTTTCTCACTGAGAAGAATTTGGGTGAGGGGCAGGGTTTGCAGGATCTAAATGCAAAATCTTCCTCTGACTTAACATAGCTGATTTCTGTTGTCACTTCCATGGTCTAGGCGTAGCTCCTGAGAATCTTCTGCTTCCAGCACTCATGAGCCTATCATTTACCACTTTTTTTCAGTGAAATTTAGTAATTGGCGGGGGATGGGGGGGATTCTGGTTGCAGAGGGAGTAGCAACCTCTCAGGAAGCCAAGGCTGATACCATGGAGGATTTCAAGGACTGCTTGAACTGAAATCCCTTGCTATGGTGAAGGAGTGCAGAGAGCAGAGTGTAGGGGTGATGTGTTCGGTGACGTGTTGCTGAACAGATGGGCTCCTGTGTTTTGTATCAGTGGGAGCTTTTTTAGGCTCTGTGGCTGCATGTCTAGCCAAAAGTTTTTCTATCAAGCCTGGAGGTTATTGTGGCCAGATGTGTGCAAATGTAATGGGATATAAATCTTCTGGTTGGTCACAAATGGAAGTAGGCATGTTCTGCCCCCATGACTCTTGGAGCACCCAGTAGCATCCCAGGAGCTCTGAGGCGGTGAAATAATTTGAAGGCAGGTGCCCTTGAAAATGGGGGCTGTTAAAGTTTTTCAAAGTGTTTCCCTCCAGCATTGCTTTAGTCTTGCCTGAGTTCAGCTTTGGGCGTCTCCTCTTCGTCCTCATGGTGAGAAAGTTGAGAGGTGATGCAGAGCTGGGTGTTTGCAAGCTGCTTGGCACTTCATCCCAATTCGTCTCACCGATTCTTTCATGACAGGTGTTGAATAATAGGGACCAATGGAATCTTGGGGATTCTGCAGGTGACTGCTCTGGGGATGAAAAATCATATACCCCCTCAGCCTTCTTTTGGTTAGGCTAAACAGCCCAAGCTCTTTGAGTCTCCTTTCATATAACAATTTTTCCGTTCCTCGGATCATCCTAGTAGCCCTTCTCGGAACCTGTTCCAGTTTGAATTCATCCTTCTTAAACATGGGAGACCAGAACTGCACACAGTATTCCAGATGAGGTCTCACCAATGCCTTGTATAATGGTACTAACACCTCCTTATCTCTACTGGAAATACCTCGCCTGATGCATCCCAAGACGGCATTAGCTTTTTTCACCCATATCACATTGGCGGCTCATAGTCATCCTGTGATCAACCAATACTCCGAGGTCCTTCTCCTCTGTTACTTCCAACTGATGCCTCCCCAGCTTATAACAATAGTTCTTGTTGTTAATCCCTAAATGCATGACCTTGCACTTTTCACTATTAAATTTCATCCTATTACTATTACTCCAGTTTACAAGGCCATTCAGATCTTCCTGTATGATATCCTGGTCCTTCTCTGTATTGGCAATACCTCCCAGCTTTTTGTGTCATCTGCAAACTTTATTAGAAGCAGCAAAGAGTTCTGTGGCACCTTATAGACTAACAGACGTTTTGGAGCATGAGCTTTCGTGGGTGAATACCCACTTCGTCGGATGCAACCTCTCGTCGAATGCATCCGACGAAGTGGGTATTCACCTACGAAAGCTCATGCTCCAAAATGTCTGTTAGTCTATAAGGTGCCACAGAACTTAGTCTGGATCTGTAAAAGCAGCAAACACGGCTACCCCTCTGATACTAAACTTTATTAGCACATTCCCACTTTTTGTCAATAATTAATTTGCTTTGTCTCATACCATCTGTGGGGAAGAAAATGTCAAGGATTTATTGTGACTTTATACAGCATTTTGTTGCTTTGTACCTTTCGTTTGAATGTCTAGTTCTGTATATTAAACTTGTTTCGGTATTTTGGGCTTTGGTGTTACGTTTTTTATAAACGTTACTTAGTGTGATGTGTGTTTCATTCCAGTTGACTTTTATATCTCTCACCTCTTTGGCTCTGGTTTTCCTGACAGTACGTTAGCCTCCCCTGCTTGCTGAGAACTGCTTGAATCTAATTCTGGTTGTAACTCTTTGGCAGGAGCAGTGAAGGCAGGCACTCTCTAGAGTCTTCATTTGTTGAGTCAAAACTACAAAGACTCATTAAAATGTAGGTTGTTGCAGCATAGATTGGCATTGGTGGGTCAATAGGTGGTAGTGTCCTATTGAATCAGCGCAGTGCTTTGGCGCTATTGTGCTCCTGAAGGGGCTGTGGTATGAATGAAACATAAAACAGGTGGGTCATTAAAGAGCCCATGGCACTAGGCAAAAAGTAGAGGTGGATGTTAACCCTGGTGTCGTGCCTAACTTCCAGTTTGGATAGTTATTAATTTGTACTGTAGGCACGCCGGTCATGGACCAGACCCCATTCTTCTAGGCGCTGCACAGACGCAGCAAAGAGCAGGCTGCATCAACTTGTAGACTAAGGTCAGAAGGGACCATCATAATCATCTAGTCTGACCTGCACATTGCAAGCCACAGAACCTCACCCACCTACTCCTCTCATAGACCCCTAACCTCTGGCTGAGTTACTGAAGTCCTAAAATGATTTAAAGACTTCAAGTTACAGAGAATCCACCATTTACACTAATTTAAACATGCAAATTACCCATGCCTCATGCTGCAGAGAGAGGCAAAAAAGCCTCCAAGGTCTCTGCTAATCTGACCTGGGGGGGAATTCCTTCCTGACCCCAAATGATGATTAGTTAGACCCACCTGCGCAAGAATTCTCTGTAGTAACTCAGAGCCCTCCCCATCTAGTGTCCCATCACTGTCTGCTGTTGCTTTCCTTTTCAAAAGGGGTGGGCATACTTATCCCGATCTGCATCCCGTCCCCTTTATTGTTGTGGAAAATTGACCACATGGTTGATTTTGGATCAGACAGCCTGAGGCTCCTTCATTGATCAATCAAACATGCATGCATGGGGGAGTCAGCCAAGGCAGCTGAAAACTCCCCCCCCCCCCGTTAAAATGCGAGAGCTTATATAGGATAAAACCACAAAATTACATATACTTCCTTAAAATTTTACATCCATATAAGGAGCAAAGCAAGCCTTTTCTGTTTTGCCCTTTGCGGTTTCTTGCTCTGTCACCTGGCAGCTATTAATCATAAACCGTTACAAAAGGTTAATGCTACTTTTATAATGTCTACAGTTAGTTCTGCTGTTATAGTTTCTACAGTTCTGCTTTCATGATTTCTCTTTACCCTTCATTTTTCTATCTCCTCCCCCGCCCTTTCTGCCGTCAGGCCATACTATACAGACTGCTTAACCAAAGTTTGGGCCCTGACCATTTTCCCCCCCACATTGTCTGATAATGTCGCTAGTTGTCTGGTCATGTTATATTTTTGTGAGAAGACTGAAGCAACGTAGGCACTGAGCAGCTCTGTCTTCGATCATCTTCCATTACCAGCTCACTGCCTTCATTGAGCAGTGGACCCACCGTCCTTGATCTTTCTTTTTTTGTCTGACACATTTGAAGAACCCCTTCCTGTTGTTTGTAACACTTCTTACCAGCTGTAAGTCATTCTTTGAACAGATGAACCCTGAACAGATGTGTTCAGAGCACTATCCACAATTACTCCAAGATCTTTGAGTGATAACAGCCAATCTAGAATCCATCGTGTGTGTGTGTATAGTTGGGCTTATTTTTTACTTTGCACTTACCGATATTAGACTTAATTTTTTGTTTTCTTGTCCAGTCACCCTGTTCAGTGAGATCCCTTTGTAATTCTTTGCAGTCAGCTTTGGATTTTAATACAAAATTACTCAAGATAGTTGTCTGCAAATCTTGCCACCTCAACATTCACCCCCTTTTCCAGATCATATATGAATACGTTGAACACCACCCATCCCAATACAGATATTTGGGGGATGCTCTTTACCTCTCTCCATTCTGAAAACTGACAGTTTATTCCTACCTTTTTCTTTCCTGTCTTCCAACCAGTTACTGATCCATGAGAGGACCTTCCCTCTTATCCTATGGCTGTTTACAAGCCTTTGGTGTGGGATCTTGTCAAAGGCTTTCAGAAAGTCCACATACTATATCCATGGGATCACCGTTGTCCACATGCTTGTTGATACCCTCAAAGAATTCTAACAGAGTGGCGAGGCATGATTTCCCTTTACAAAAGCCATGTTGGCTCCTCCCCAACCCATCATATCCATGTATGTGTCAGATAATGCTGTTAACCAGTTTGCCTTTTGCTGAAGTTAGACTTACCAGCCTGTAATTGCCAGGATTACCTTTGGAGCCAATTTTTAAAATCATTATATTAGCTACACTCCAGTCACTTGGTAGAGAGGCTGATTTAAGTGATAAGTTACCATGCCCCAGTTGGTAGCTACAATTTCACATTTGGGTTCCTTCAGAACTCTTGGGTGAATACCATCTAGTCCTGGTGACGTATTACCATTTAATTTATCAATTTGTCCCCAAACCACCTCTACTGACACCTCAATTTGGGACTGTTCCTCAGATTTGTCACCTAAACCCACCTCCCCTATATCCTCTTAATTGAAGACTGATGCAAAGAATTAATTTAGCTTCTCTGCAACAGCCTTGTCTTCCTTGAATGCTCCTTTAGCCCCTCGGTCATCCAGCTGATTATTTGGCAGGCTTCCTACTTCTGATGTATTTAACTATTTTTTTCCCTTTGCTTGAAAACTGCATGTGCACCTGTTTCCAGATTGCCTCTGTAATTCGACAGCACCAATCCACTATGCTGCCATCAATTGTCATGTAAAAAAAAAATGGCACAGTAAGTGAGTATTTAACCACAAGCAGGGGCGGAGGGATAGCTCAGTGGTTTGAGCATTGGCCTGCTAAACCCAAGGTTGTGAGTTCAATCCTTGAGGGGGCCACCTAGAGATTTGGGGCAAAAATCAGTACTTGGTCCTGCTAGTGAAGGCAGGGGGCTGGACTCAATGACCTTTCAAACTCCCTTCCTGTTCTAGGAGATGGGTATATCTCCAATTATTATTTCTGGTTGTTCTCTCAGAGCTGCAGTGACTAACTGTCCGCTTAATTTGGAGATATAAAAACAACAATCTGCAGCCTACTGGCAATAGAACTTCAAAGTGTTTTCCTCCCCTGCCCTTTCATAAATATAACACAGGGGAGGGATGTTGGATTTATAGCAAGTCTGAAGTCTGTCTATTGCCAGATCAGGTATATGGGGCATAGGTGGTTATGGAGCAAACTCCCACACACAGGCCTACTAAGGCAACTCACCGTACAGCTGGGGCTGCACTTACAAGGCTGCACCAGTGCAGCTGTAGTGTTTTAATGAAGATGCTCTAAGCCAAGGGGAGAGCTACTCCCGCCAGCGTAGTTAATCCACTTTCCCGTGAGGCTATGTTGATGGGAGAAGCTCCCCCACCACCAGAGCACTGTCTACACCTGGGGCTAGGTCAGTATAAGTCCGTTATTCAAGGGGGTGTGGATTTTTCACACCCCTGAGCAATGGAGTTGTTCTGATGTAGCTCTGGAGCGTAGACCAGACCTAACTCTCTGTGATTCATTCAGTCCTTGGCCTCTTTGCTGAAAGTGCCATGGCGCGGCCTGACCAGAGTCAACAGTGGGGGTCGGGGGAGACAGAAGAGAGAGGCTGTTCATCCCATCACCAAACAGCCAGTAGACCTTCTCCCACGACTGTCTCCATAGAAGTTAGCTCTGCGATGCACTCACCTACCGTGACTAGCAACGAAGGAACTTGTCCAGAGTCACACAGCACCTCAGTGGCAGAGCGTACAATGCTGGACTTCCCACTGTCTAAACCCTGCTTTCCTTCCTCTAGACTGGCCCATCTTCTGTAGCCAGGCATATATATTTTAGGCCATCTTACTTCAGCTTTTCCTGGTATGCTGCCAAGCTGCACTAATTTACTTGGGGGAAATTTCCAAAATTGAGATGTTAAAATTGATCTCTTTGAAATGCTGCAACCTCCTTCACTACATGAAGATCATTTTAAAAATGCCCTGAAATAAATCCAAAATGAGGGATTCTCCCTCCAAAGAAATGAGATTTGGACAATCAGCAGTTTTTATTGTAAATTGCACTGCCAGCTTGACCCTTTACAAACCACTCAGGCTGTGCATTATAAGTTTCCTTTAAAAGAAAAAAATGTTGGTGATTCAATTAACTATGGTTTAATCCCTCCAGTCCTGTGATAACATAAGCCTTAAGGCAGAATTTGTCCTGTCACCTTTAATCTTATTGTATTCATTTGCCTATACATCCTTAATCTCCTAGCAATCCATACATGTTAAGATTTCCATAGTTATACATGGGAACAGACGCTCCCTTGTAAAAATCCAACTACATATAATTTTGCTACATCATCTTTAAGGCAAAGAGATTGTATAACTACTAGAGCCACATGAAGGTCAGGGAGACCCAATGCAATATTACACACCTGGAGCTTTACAGATGTAGTCTCACTATAGGGGAACCTCGGGAGTAAATAGCTGAAAAATATTTGACGTTAATATTAATTGAGCTTTACTGCCAATAATCTCAAAGCAAGTATTTATTTGAACAGATGAAATTAGTGAGCAATTTTAATCTTAAACATTTTTTCTTTTGAAGGTGTGTGTGCAAATGTGTTGCTGATGGAGGATGCTAAATTGGTAGCCCTAGAAATGGAAGTGCGCTCTCTACAGAAGTGATACAGCATGAGTAATATGTACAAGATTCCACATATTGCCTGGCTAGCAAAGATACTCAGTGATACCTAGACCTCAGTGGTTCAGGAGCCATTACTTGAAAGAGCCACCATAGTATGAATTCATGAATTCATTTACTAGATATGATTCTCACAGCAAAATGACTGACCAAGTAGTATTATTTTATCAAGTACAATTGGTTAATGACATGGTAAAAGCATTCTGATTGGTTAAGAACTTAGACTGGTTACTAATTAAATCACACTGCGTTTTAATATCGGGTTGCAAAGAACCGCAGGAGGCACAGGAAGGAGCCTCAGTCTGACTAGCGTTGCTGTCTAGCATCTGTGGCCCCATTGAGTCTTTGACCTCCCTTCTGAGTCATGGTGCCGTTTAGGTTGTTGGTTTTTGTGATGTAAACACCTGTCCACTAGGAACTGGACTAAAATATATCGACTTGTACCACAACCAGAGGTGAAACCGGTGCGCCGTACCGGGGTGGATTGGCTTCCCCTGGCGGCTGGAGCCCCGGGCCCTTTAAATGGCCGCCAGAGCCCTGCTGCCAGAGCCCTAGGGAAGCGGCGGCGGGGCTTGGCTGGCTATTTAAAGGGCCCAGGGCCCCTGCTGCAGCTACCGCCCGAGCTCCCGGCTGCCGCTGCTACCCCGGGGCTCCAGCAGTGCGGCTCGGGTGGTGATTTAAAGGGCTCAGGGCTCCCACCGCCATTACCCTCCGGGGCCCTTTAAATGGCCACCTGAGTCCTGCTGCTGGAGCCCTGGGGTAGCGGGAGCGGGGTCTGGCAGTGATTTAAAGGGCCAGGGGCTCCCGGCTGCCGCTACTGCAGCGGCGCCCCGGGCCCTTTAAAGCTCCGTCGGAGGCCGGGGCCCCCTCTGATGGTGATTTAAAGGGCCTGGGGCTGCGCTGCAGTAGCAGCAGCTGGATCCCCGGACCCGTTAAATCACCCCTGGGGCTCCCAGCCGCCTCTGCAGCTGGCAGCTGTGGGGGTGATTTAAAGGGCCCGGGGCTCCCAGCTGCTGCTACCACAGCCCCAGGCCCTTTAAATCCTGATTTAAAGTGCTTGGGGATTTAAAAGCCCCGCCTCTTCCAGTTGAGGCCCCGCCCCCTCCTAAGGACTCTGGAGTAGCAGTAAATCCTTTAAGTTACTTTCACCCCTGACCACAACCACCCAGTACATGGTAACGCTTGCTCTCCACTGACATGGGCTTTGTTTATCTTTCTCAATTAACACATTGGCATTAGTGTTTCTGTCCTGATGTTGCTATTTTTTTGTGGGGGTGGGGGGGTCCAGCTTACATATAGCAGCTTCAGGTACCCAACATAAAATATTTTGGGGTACAAATGCTACCTTAAATGCTATTCTATGCAAATAGATACTGTAGTCAGTGCAGTTTCTCTGGTGGTTTTAGCAAACGTATCACATCACACTACTACCTGTTACCCTGGTCAGATTCGGAATTAGGTAATGTATACAACAATGTACTTTCAAAATGAATCCGATTTTTGAAAGGTGTAAGCAGACAATTTACAATCCGACTCTATCCCTAGATTTCCATACTGGACTGCACCTGGATCCTGGTTTTATAGCACTTCTACTATCACTGGAGTTTGTACATGCAGATTTACACAGAGCCAGCAGCATTCCTTCGACGTCATGTTCTCACGCACCCATGCAGCTCCCTAAAAACACCACTAGAAAAGGACAGGGTCCAGCCAGCACACCAACTGCTGGGTGGAGCCATCGGTTCCGTTCCCAGGAGGGCTGACTCAGGTCTTCGTCGTTCTGGGTCAGAAAAAACGGAGCTCTTTGCAGCTTCCTGTCTCTCGCTTTAGGATGGGACCTAAAATTCAAGGTCTTCTCTGCTCTGTCGTGGCACTTTCCATAAAAGATTTGTTCCAGTGTCCCAGGATTTACCCTGTCCCTACTGCTGTGCAGCCCTGTGTGTGCTCATTGATTGCTGCCCAGCCCTCAGCGCGGGCAGGCAGATGCCTTTCAGGGGGGCTGCGTGGTTAAAAAAACCTGGAGACGCTTCAGGGTGAAGTGTGAAATGTTAATACTGCTAAACTGTCCTGCCCACCGCAGTTTACGTGTGGCTCTTTCCACAGTCATCTTCTTCTCCTGTCTTGTAACCAGAAGAGTTGATGGGTTCTTTCGTACGACTCTAGTAATGTTAAACTGCTGGGTCACAAGGACACTTGCAAGGTGAGGGAAAGAATTACGTTGGTCATGATACTGTACATGTACCTCGGACTGTCCTTTCTGCTCCCCAAAGCGAGCATATCCTAGCACCCCATAGACCTGGGAGGCCAGTGACCAATGTAGGGTTACCTAGAGAGGAAAGTTCTGTTAATACCACACGGCATTAATTCAGGGCTTTAGCCAGCCAGAGATTACAATGCACTTTTAAACGGTGGGTACGATCCCCTTTACAGCGAGGGAAGCTGAAGACTGGGTAAGTGGAGTGACTCAACAAGGCAGTGAGGCAGAATTGGAGTGGGAAATAATCCTACATCTCTCTCTGACTTGTGTGCAGTTGATTAGGCCTCAGCTGTAACAGCCTTTTTACAGCACCTGGCTCTTTTCGGAGGGGGAGACAGGCAGCAGGTGTGATGGGATAAGGATGTAGGAACTGGGAGGAGACTTCCTGAGACCATCTTGTCATTTTTAAAAGCTAGGTAGCATTTCAGCCCAGTCAACCTTGGCCGTGTCCCCTTTTAAGCCTTTCAGCAAATAACATCTATTGCCAAAAATGATCTTATCTGTTTTGTTCCATTATCAGCTGACTCATTGGGTAAGTGCATATTCAACTCCCTGCAATGACAAAAGCGATACTCTCAGAAGGTTGCCCTCAACAAGCAAATCCTATACAGCAACTTTAGCTGGAAATCCGTGAACTCAGCTCTTAAAACGTGACCTACAAAGGATTTTAAAAAACCAAAAAAACCGGTCACGTGTCCTTATTTTTGCATCTTCAGGAGGGAAAGAGAAGTGGAAAGGATTAGGAGTTTGTTTTGTGTTTAAAAATGTTTTTCCTCTGCTTGGTTCTAGAAATCCTAGATTATAACGTAGATAACATGTCAGACTTAGAATACAACTAGAGATATCAAGAATGCCCTCAAATCTTCCTGGGTTATGCTGACTCATTTGATCCCATGGCAGTTCATCCTGGGACCAGCTAGTTGGGCAAGGGCGTGCATGAGAAGTCTTTCCAAAATAATCCCATGCTTCAGAAAGAGAAGTTGGAAATGCAGTTGGTCAGTGGTTTTCAACCTGAGGTCCTCAGACCCCTAGGGGGCTGCAGACCATGTGTAAGGGGTCCATGAAAGGTTGTCATTACCATAAAACAGTGGTTTTCAACCTGTAGTCCACAGACCCCTGAGGGTCTGCAGACTGTCTAAGATTGCCAAAGGGATCCATGCCTCCATTCATAATTTTTCAGAGGTCCACAAATAAAAAAAGGTTGAAAACCACTGCTGTAGGTGTCCCTCCAAGTCACTAGTGACCCAAGGGCTGGTGAGGGAACAAGGAGATGAGATGTAAAAATTGAGCTTTTGGCCAGTGGAGGGAGACTGCAGTTTGGTTTATTCACATCCTACTGACCTAATTGTTCCCCCCCCTAGAGGTGACTGCACTGGTGGTAGATAAAATAATCTATACACACGGCCAAAATCTTCAGACCAATTGGAATGAATTCAAATCAGCAGGGCCGGATGCTGTTCACCTGAGGTACTGAAGGAAGTAACTGAAGAAATCTCAGAGCCACTGACGATAATATTTACAAACTCATGGTCACAGGAGAGGTCCTGGAAGACTGGAGAAGGGCTAACGTAGTGCCTGTCTTTGAAAAGGGGGAAAAGGAGGAGCTGAGGAACCACAGACAAGTCAGCCTGACTCCAATACCTGGGAAGCTATTAGAGCAATGGATAAAACATTCAATTTGCAATACCTGGAGGATGAAGGGGTGATCGCTAGCAGCCAGCATGGATTTACCAAGAACAAATCATGCCAAGCCAGCTTGTTTTCCTTCGTTGACAGGGTAACTGGTTTGGTGGATGGGGAATGCAGTAGGCATAATATACCTGGACTTCAGCAAGGCTTTTGACTCAGTCTCACACACTGGCGCCAACTTTCCTTGGTGCTGGTGGGTGCTTGCACCTCCCGGCCCTGTCCTGACTCCACCCCCTCCCCAAATCCCCGCTACCACTGGGAGGGATGGGGGAGAAGCGGGACTCGGCAGCGCGCTCAGGGGAGGAGGCAGAGGCAGGGTGGAGGTGAGCTGAGGCAGATCGGGGAGCTGATGGTGGATGCAAAGCACCCACCAATTTTTCCCCATGGGTGCTCCAGCCTATGGTCCCACATGACATTCTGATAAATAAGCTGGAGAAATGTGGTCTTGGCAGAACTACCATTGAGTGGACACATCATTGATTGAACAACTGCTAACAAAGAGTAACTATTAATGGAATGAGGTCAGACTGGGGGGAGGTCCCAAGTGGGATTCCCCAGGGATCTGTCCAGTGTTGTTTAACAGCTCTATTGATTACCTGGATGTAGGTATACAGAATACTGATCAAGTTTGCAGGCGACACAAAGCTAGGAGGGATTGCCAATACTTTGGAGGATAGAACTAAAACTCCGAGGGATCTTGATGTGGAGAACTGGGTTATAGACGACAAAATGAAATTCAGTAAAGACAAATGTGAGGTGTTATACTTAGGGAAGAAAAACCAAATACACACATGCAGAATGGGGGCTAACTGGCTGGGCAGCAGCACTGCTGAGAAGGAGCTGGGAGTTGTAGTGGATCCAGGGGCGGCTCCAGGGCCCAGCACGCCAAGCACATGCTTGGGGCGGCACGCCGCAGGGGGCGCTCTGCCAGTTGCTGGGAGGGCGGCAGGCGGCTCCGGTGAACCTCCCGCAGGCTGCGGGAGGTTCACTGGAGCCGCCTGCTGCCCTCCCGGTGACCGGCAGAGCGTCCCCCGCGGCATGCCGCCATGCTTGGGGCGGCAAAGTGTCCAGAGCCGCCCCTGGGTGGATCACAACCTCGACATGGGTCAGCAATGCAAGGCTGTTGCAAAAGAAGCCAATGCAATGTCAGGTTGCATTAACAGAGGCAGAGCCTGCAAGTCACGGGAGGTGATAGTACCGCTCTACTCGGCGCTGGTTAGGCCTCAGCTGGAGACCTGTGTCCGGTTTTGGTCACCAATGTAAAGAAGCTGGAAAGATCCAGAGGCGAGTGACCAAGATAATCACAGGGATGGAACACAAGCCCTGTGAGCAAAGGCTGAAGGAGCTGGGTCTGTTTAGTTTGGAAAAGAGGAGAGTAAAGGGGGATATTAGAGCGGTCTTCAAAGGCTGCCAGAAAAGAGATGGAGAAAAGTTGTTCTCTTGTTATAGAGATCAGGACAAAAGGCAACGGGCTCAAACTCCAGCAGAGCAGATTTAGATTAAATCAGAGGAAAATCTTCCCAACTGTAAGAGCAGTAGGAGAATGGAACAGACGCCTGTCCTGATTTTTCACACTTGCTCTCTGGGTGTGGAGAAAGTAAATAAGGAAGTGTCATTTACCCCCCTCACATAACACAAGAACCAGGAGTCACCCAATGAAATTGATAAGCAGCAGGTTTAAAACAAACAAAAGGAAGTATTTCTTCACCCAGCACACAGCCAATCTGTGGCACTCCTTGCCATCAAGGCTGAAAGTATAACAGAGTTCAAAAAAGAATTAGCTAAGTTCCTGGAGGTTAGGTCCCCCAGTGGCTATTGGCCAAGATGGTCAGAGACGCAGCCCCATGCTCTGGGTGTCCCTAAACCTCTGAGTGTCAGAAGCTGGGACTGGACGACAGGGGATGGGTCACTTGGAATTGCCCTGTTCTGTTCAGTCCCCCTGGGGCACGTGGCATTGGCCACGGTCAGAGACAGGACACTGGGCTGGATGGACCATTGCTCTGACCCAGTCTGGCCGTTCTTATGTTTGTGTGTAAAGTTTTGCTGGGGAAGGGGATGGGAATCTAAAGCAGAGGAAGGACAGTTCAGTAATGAAGACACTAGCTTGGTCCTGGGAGACCTGAGGTCAGTTGCCTGCTCTGCCACAGACGGCCTGTGTGACCTTGAGCAGGCCACTTAGTCTCTCTGTGCCTCAGCTCCCCGCCTGGGAAACGGGGATAAAAGCCCTGCCCTGTGTGGTGAAGAGGAACACATCAGCGAGTGGGAGGTGCTCGGATATGCTGCCCCCCATGGGAGGAATACAGGTAGAAAGCGAGATGAGGAGTTCTGCTGTTTTTAAAAACAATTTCTGTCCCTCTGACATGGCCAGTTTGACGCCAGCCATCATTTCCCTCACTTCACCTGGAGCAAGCGGCACAAGAGAAGAACGGGGAGTATAATGGAGGGGGAGAACGCAGAGGGCTTCCCATGTGATAAGTCAGTGCCAGAGTTTGGTTGCTGCTTTGGTCACCTGACAGAGACAACCCACTGCTTCCTTGAGTAAGGCTGAAGGTAAACTCCAGCAATTCCTAACACCTGCTAATCCCGTTCACCTGCGGTTCTCAATGTGCTTTGTACACACACCATTAATCCCCATGGGAAGTAAATAAGTCTCACAATTGCTGTTTCTGAGGCCACGGAGAGAGGTTTAAGGACACGCTCAGGGTCACACAGCAAATCAGTGGCGAAGCTGGGACTAGATGCCAGTGTTGTGTTCTGACCGCCATACCACAAACGCGCACACTTGTGACGGAAAGGCAGCCTGCATACTGCTCACAAGGCTGTTTCTCATCCAGCCAGCGATTTTAAAGTCTGGGGGAAAAGGCAACTGTCCTGATTTACCACAGCTTTGTGATTGCTCCTTTGTGTTTGTTAGGCGCTGGACAGACGTGGCAACTGGCAGTCTCTGACTGGAAGGACAATAAGGTGTTCTTTGCAAGGTGAACGATGGTGTCCTTGGCCTATCACGTGGCAGAGGTTGCTGCTTTTCATCCCGGTGCATCTGAAGGAGAGGGGAGAATTGAGATTTAGGGCCACTTAGGATTTCAGCATGGCAGCTGCACAGGATAAGGACAGGAGAGGACCCAGCCCTGTATATCTGTTTATAAAAGCAATCGCAACTCCCATTTCCTGCAGCAATGACACATCCTGAGCCAGGGAAGTTAGTCACATTGTAACGCAGGTCTAGGTAACGAATCAACCAAGCTCCCGATCCAAACTCTTGTCCTCCGTGAGCCCTGAGCTTAATTTACACGTGGGAAAAAATCATACACTGCCATGAATCACCCTCCTTTCTCCTGAGGAAATCCAGGCATCGCACTGCACGGCTGAGAGTCACATGGCAGGAGCCTGGGCTAATGATCAGCCTTAGGCAGAAAATCCCAATTTTCACCACCAAATGAGGCCAGCGGAGAAATACAGCATGTGCTCAGGAAGCTGGGGGAAAGTACTGCTGCTTTATGTAACTTCTACTGCTTTTACTGAGCATTAGGAGCTAGCAATGAGCCCCAGGTTCTAATTTGACCTCCCCTTGTCAGCTGGTTATAACTTTCTCCTACACACATTCCGTTGGAACTCAGATTTTCCCTGCCGGCTCCCAGACAAGCGATCCCGTTATTTTGAAAGTTAGCTTCAGCCTTTCCAATAAACCAAAACCAAACTCTTTCAGCCAGAAACGGTGCTTGGTTTGCTTTGTAGATCTCACTGAGATCTAAAAAAATAAGCCATGGTTGATGAAAATTGGTTCAGCAGCTTGAAAGTAATGAGCATTTCTATTGGGACCTTTTGCACATGTGCTTTATCATCTATCAGCTGGTTACATTTTATGAAATGTTCCATTGCTGACAAGCTTGGATCAACTGGCCACTGCACAGGAATAAAAGGTCTAACTCACTTGGCGTGAGCTGTGGTTCGTTACAGCAGATAATGCTGAAATCCCTGTAAACTATGTTGCCGTAAAGCCCTGGAAAAAGATTTGCAAAAACATTTAGGGGTTTTAGGTGCCTTGATTTTTGTGGTAGCCAACCTGAGACACCAGGACTCTCGCCTCGGTGTAGTGGGCAGGAATTAAACACAAGTGAGGGCATGTGCGCCAAGTGGCTCGCGTTGCCGGAAGGAGGGGAAGCTGCCTTGGGTCTGCTCTTGGCTGGAGGATGATGGTGGGGAGCAGGAAGGAAAATTCGGCTCACAGAGGCCAAGACCAGAAGGGACCATTGTGATCATCTCGTGTGGCACAGGCCAGAGAAGGGTCCCAAAGCAATTCCTAGAGCTGATCTCTTACACAAACAGCCCATCTCGATTTAAAAATGGTCAGCGATGGAGAATCCAGCATGGCCCTCCCCTGAAGCCCCGCCCTCCTCCCCCAAGGCCCCGCCCTTGCGCTGCCCTCATCCCCTCCCCCGAGGCCCCGCCCTCCTGCCCCAAGGCCCCGCCCTTGCGCTGCCCTCATCCCCTCCCCCAAGGCCCCGCCCTCCTGCCCCAAGGCCCCGCCCTTGCGCTGCCCTCATCCCCTCCCCCAAGGCCCCGCCCTCCTGCCCCAAGGCCCCGCCCTTGCGCTGCCCTCATCCCCTCCCCCAAGGCCCCGCCCTCCTGCCCCAAGGCCCCGCCCTTGCGCTGCCCTCATCCCCTCCCCCAAGGCCCCGCCCTCCTGCCCCAAGGCCCCGCCCTTGCGCTGCCCTCCTGCCCCAAAGCCCCCTCCCTCTGCCCTCCTCCCCTCCCCCAAGGCCCCGCCCTCCTCCCCCAAAGCCCCCCCTCGCTCTGCCCTCCTCCCCTCCCCCGAGGCCCCGCCCTCCTCCCCCAAGGCCCCGCCCTCCTCCCACAAAGCCCCCCCTCGCTCTGCCCTCCTCCCCCAAAGCCCCGCCCTCGCTCTGCCTTTTCTCTTCCCCTCCCCAGGCCCCCACCATCATTGCTCTCTGCCCTCCCCCAAGCCCCTCCCCCAGCCACCCAATCATCTAATCGGGGGCACCACCAAACAGCGGTGGCTGGTGGGTGCTGAGCACCCCCCTATTTTTTTTTCTGTGGGTGCTCCCAGGAGCCCCCATGGAGCTGGCGCCTGTGCCAGGGGCTGTTTGTGGGTTTGGGGCCAAGCCCAGAGCTGGTGTAGGGACGTAGGCTCCTTTATACCAACTGAGGCTCTGACTGGCGACGTTTCCCTCCTCGGGCAGTGCGGAGAGACGCTGCTGGCTCATCTGCCTAGACAAAGCCACGCCGCCTGCCAGAGCGCGCGGGCCGCTGACATGGCAACGGCCTTTGGAGAGACGTTCGCTCAGGGAGCGCGCGGCCCCGGAGCGTGGGAGCCTGGGGTTGGCACACAAGGGTCCGGGGCAGGGCTGAGTCAGCGCGGGGAACCGAGAGCGAAGGCTCGTCTCACCTGGGCGTGAAGAGCCCTTGGAAACGCAGGCGGGCTAATGACGCAGCACGAGCCTGGCCCTTCCTCCTGCACCGGGCAGCCAAACAATGGAGTTACTCACGCTGCCTCGATACCAGAGAACCTGCCTTTTGTGCTCATGTCATCCCACTTCTCCGGGGCTAAAAGCGCCTGGTTTGGCATTACCGGGGCAATCGCAGAGGTGGAAAGGCTTGTTTGACATCGTTCATTTGCACACATCATTGTCCTCAATGCACTTCCACCTGCCTGCTGATGTCTGACCTGTGGGAGGCCGGACTGCGATGGGGTGGGGGTGGGCACGTGCGATTTGCATGTGAGCTTTGCAGAAACCTTTCTCCACTTTTAACTCCCAGACCTTCGCCCCTGTAGTCACCGGACTGCGGCTGTGTTGAGGAGCGGGTGTTATTCGTTTATCTCTGGTCCGATCCTGCATTGCTTTGCACACTCAAAAATCTACTTAAGTCAATGGGAGTTTGAGGGGTGCAAGGAATGAGGACCTCATGCTTGGTAGCCACCCCGTAAAAACTCCAGGGCTGGAACTACAGCGGCCCAGAGCGTTGGATCTACCAGCCCCCACGCTCAGAGGACAGTGCTAGCTCTGCAGGCCAAGGTGACTCATTTCCAAGGGGCTGTTGGCTCTCGTGCATATTAGGGGTAGGAATTCAAGGGCTGCTCAGACCTGTGCCTGGTGACTCACTGTCCCAGGTGGAGCCTGCTCCCTTCTGCAGTAGGAACCCTGCAGGGTGGCTGCAGCTAGACACATGTCTTGGGCTGCCCCCCTCAGTCGCCCGTTCAAACAGAGACGCTGAATTTGATGACCTGGTTCAGCTCAGTAGCCTCTGCAGCAGCTGGAAATCCGGCCCCAGGGCACGGATGCTTCCGACAGCGTCCAAAAGAAGCAGTGACACTGGCACCATGGAGGAAATCCTGGTGCGCACTCGTCAGCGGCCCTGTCACTCAGGAAACACATTCGTCGCCTGCAAAGCCAAGGGGAAAAGTCAGATTTCCCCAGGATCAAATTCAGTGGGAGCAGGGAGCAAGGTGCCCCCCGAAGCTGATGGTGTGGGACTTCCCTTCCTCTGCAATCAGCCGGGGATGGGCAACCCCTGTGCGCTTTGGCATGGGGGGCTCTCTTTTAGCAAAGCAGGGTGGAGTGGGGTTTAATGGTGCAAAACCCAGCGTTGGTTCTGATGGAGCTGAGCTGCTGGGGAGCCCCTGGGGAGGAAAAGGGGACCCTGGTGTCAGTGCAAATTTCGGGGTCTCTGAAGTGGAGCCAACCTGCTGACACAGAAAAGGTAACAAAATTTTGGGGGAGATTTATATAAAGCCGGGTCTGGGGGAGGGGGAGGCCAGCAGCTTCTGCAGGGCTTTCCACTAGGACAAAGACATCTGCTAAGCAGGTCAGATCTCTGCCTCCAGAAAAGGACAGGACGGCCCTGGCCAATGAACTGGCGCAAGGACAGGGTGGAATCACCAAGAAAAATGATGGAAAAGTAACAAAATGTCCGAGAAGGAAGTTAATAAAACAGGAACGTGGCTAAATCTTATTTTGTTTCTCTCTCACACTCACGCTCCCAATACACGCGCCCCCCCCCGCACCCCTGTAGGGCAGTACTGGAGCCTGGGTTTTCGCTCATCATTATCTCTGCCTCTCCCCGGCAGGCTCTCAGCATCGGGCTGCCCTATCTCTGTGGCAGCTCTCGGAGGTGAATGAGACGTAGCATCTGTCTGGATGCCTTCGATAAATCCAAGCCACTCATTATGGTGGGGAATCCCCCAGTGCCCACCTGAGCAGAGCAGGAATCTGTCACTTCCTGGCTAACTGTCACTTCCCAGCACCGGCTGACGGGTTCGGCTCGGCGAATGTACGTGTCTATTTGCCTTCAGAGCGGTCCCCTGAAGGAGGTTATTAATTCGCTGAATGGAGACAGTGCTGAGGGCTAATCTCTCCCCTTTAATTAGATCATTGTGGAGGGGACTGAGGGCACGGGGCTGTCATCAGTAAGTCAATGTTGGGCATTTCAAGAGGACCGTCTACCCTGGCATCTCACAGCTACTTGACAAAGGATTGAATTAACCCTCCCGATCTCCCTGGGCGGCGCGGGCAGAGATTCTTGGCCTACCTCAATTGTATTGCCCCATCAGCCATGTTTCACAGTAGAGGGAAACTGAGGCACGGACTAGGGACATGACTCATCCAAGCTCACACAGCAGGTCAGGGGTAGAGATGGGAGTAGAACCTCAGTTTCCCAGCCCCGTGTCTTACCCACGACCCCGCAGGGGGTGGGTGTCTGGGATGAGTGCCCTGTGCAGGGTTTTAGCCCCAGCTCCCCGTGCTGATGACATGAATGTGAATAAGAATGTTCTGAGCACTTCTGACGGCTTGGACATTGTGTAATTATGCACCTGTCCTTGTACCATTGAGGCTGTCGGGGTTCCTTCCCCACTCTAAACTCTGGGGTACAGATGTGGGGATCCACATGAAAGACCCCCCTAAGCTTATGTTTACCAGCTTAAGTTAAAAACTTTTCCAAGGCACAAATTCCACCTTGTCCTTGAACAGTACGCTGCCACCACGGAGTGATTTAGACAAAGAATCAGGGAAAGGACCATTTAGAGTCCTATTCCCCCAAACTATTCCCCCAAGCCCTGCACTCCCTTTCCTGGGAAAGGCTTGAGAATAATATCCTCGCCAATTGGTACAGGAGAACACAGACCCAAACCCTTGGATTTTAAGAACAATGAAAAATCAATCAGGTTCTTAAAAGAAGAATTTATTTAAAGATAAAAGAATCATGTATGTAAAATCAGGATGGAAGATAACTTTACAGGGTGACAAAAGATTCAAAACACAGAAGATTTCCCCTCTAGGCAAAACTTTAAAGTTACCAAAAAAACCAACCAACCAACCAAACAAACAAACAAAATAACAACCCAAACCAGGAATAAACCTTCCTTTTAGCACAGGGAAAATTTACAAGCTAAAACAAAAGATACTCTAATGCATTTCCTTGCTATTACTTACTATTTATGTAATATTAGATGTATCATTTCAGTGGGAGCTGGATTACTTGCTTGGTCTCTCCCTTTGTCTCCAGAGAGAACACCCACACAGCACAAAACAAAGCCTCCCCGACCCCAGATCTGAAAGTATCTTCTTTCCCCATTGGTCCTTCTGGTCAGGTGCCAACCAGATTATCTGAGCTTCTTAACCCTTTACAGGCAAGGAGAGATTTTTATGCTACCCTTAGCTGTATGTTTATGACAGAGGGTACAAGCCCCAGGCAGATGGCTTAGGGGTGAGGCTGGGTGGATCGGGGAGTGGGTATCTGTAAAAACACATCTACCTCCTGTATGGCTTGAGAGCTGGGAGCCTTCCCCCTCTAAACCACTGGGTCAAATCCAGCCCAGCTCAGCAGCAGCTGCGCCACAGCTGAACAGCACCAGCTGAAGGCATCTCAGGAGCCTATGGGACCTGAGTAGGTGGGTCCCAGTTCAGATGGCAGTGGGACGGCACACCACCAGTCAGCATGTGTTACGTGTCCCTCTCTGTGCCTGATCCACCGAGGAGAGGGGTCTCGTACAGCTAGAGAGCCTGGCTCTTCGGCTTGAGCGGCAGAGACCTGGGCATAGGTGTCTGGAGGACTCCAATTCGGTCCTAGGTGTTGACCAAGATGGTGGCTGACTTGGAGCCACCTTGCAGAGGGCTCTAGATCGCAGCCTCAGTGGAGAGAGGCCAAGGAAACTGAGCTCACCTGTCCAAGCTCAGGCGCACCATGGGGCTGTGAGGTGGGTTGGTACATGGGAAACTTGCACCGGCTCTACCTGAACACTGGGGAGATAGGACCTCCAGAGACTGGCACTCTTTATGGTCCCTCAGCCGTGCGTGTATTGAGTCAGTTCCTCTGGGCTGCTTCCACGGCCTCCTTGGCGGAGCAGTGGGCATTGTCTGGGGCTCTCTAGGTGGTGTTCCCCCCTCGACACCTTGTTTGGGCCCTGTGTTGTACAACCTCCTCCCCGTTTTCCATCCGTTGTCCCCCATAACTTTCCTCATCAGAGAAGGGTGAGGCCTTTCGCTGTTCTGGTAGCCTCGGGATTTAAACAGGCCCCAATCTATTCTCAATCCCCTGGTGACCTCCCAGCTGGGACTGAATGTGCTGGGCACCATTCCCCATCCACCCCACACATACCCCAGCGTAGCACCATTGCACAGCAGCGTCCGTGACCTCTCAGGCTGACGTGGGTTTGCTGGCAGTTGACTCTGATGTCAATGGGTCTGTGGGTGGGTCGGGAGCTCAGATGGGCCGAGGGAGGCCACAAGTCTCATTCTGATTTGTTTCTTGGGGACAATTGACTTCTTGGGACCTCAGCTGTATTTCCCAGAGATGGTTTGGTTTCTCTCTTAGTAGCCATATAGCATGGCCCTAAATCCATTGTGCACAAAGGCCTTCACACACTTGCCTAGCCCTAGGGTTAGGGATAACTTTCCCCATCCACCCCCACAAACAAGTTTAGAGTCCTTTATATTTCCCTCAATAGGTTTTAATGTCCAGTTTTTAAAGGATTCTTTTGTCTCTGAATCTTTTACGCTGTTTAGCCATGGTGGCATTTTTTTGGTCCCCTTGCTGATTTTATTTGGGGTATACATTTAGTCTGAGCCTCTGTTATGGTGTTTTAAAAATGTTTCCATGCAGTTTGCAGGCATTTCACTCTGGTGACGGCTCCTTTTTTTTCTTCCATTTCACTAGCCTCCTCATTTTTGTGCAGTTCCCCGTTTTGAAGTTAAATGCTGCTGTGGTGGGTTCCTTTGATATCTTCCCTCATTTTCATTCAAAGTGGATGCAGGACTATGAAGGTTGCTGGCTTGACGGCCCTGAATTCCCTATCTAACCCTGCAGCATGTGTGGCTTCCCTCACCCATTGCCCCCATGTTTTCCACGCCTGACTTAGAGGGGCCAGCCACCTGTCCAGGCAAGTTCACTCTCCTTGGCCCGTCTCTGCTGAGACAATGCCAAAGGGACCAGTTAAAGCCACTTGCAATGATGGATTCTGTGACGTCTCTGGGAAACGGGTGGTTTCCCAGCCGCCCATTTCACCCAGACTGCTGCACAGCTGTTAGGTGGGGTTGGTCCCTGGGACAGGTGCAATCATTCATCTTCAAGCTCGTAGAATTGTCACGTGCTGTGCCTTCTAGTGCCAGTCTAGGCCGTTGGTGTGCAGGGGGCGGGGGGACACATCATTTCCTGCAACTTCCCTGGCTGTCTCCCCCGTCCAGGTAGTGATCAGGCCCATACCTGTGGGGTGTGTGTTGGTGTGTGAAATCTGAGGAGCTGTCCAGCCCCGACCGTCACTGCTCAGCTTAATTTTCCCCAGATGCGGCCATTCCAGCAGCAGCTCTCCCATCTGCTCTCCAGAGACGCCGCTCCCACTCCAGCCATGGGCACTGGAACGCGGAGCTCCCCATGGCTGCTTTTTGCATAACTACGCAAGTGGCTCTCTAATTACACGGCCAGCTTAGTTTCAATTGAATGCGGCTGGTTATTTGATCCCGCTAAGCCTCTTATTGTTTGTGTTTACACTGCTGCCACCTGCAATTAAAACTTCTTCCCATCTAAATAAATGGACCAGTTCCCACCTCTGGAATTGGGGCAGCAGGGCTGATCTCCGTGCTGCTGGAGAGGGCCTGGCACAGAAAGCTCGTGGGGCAGGGCATTGCTCTATACAGGAAACAATTATCTGACCTACTTCTCTGGCTCCCGCCACTGATGCCCCCGAGCAAAGCACAATCAGTAATGCATTTAACCCATGACACCTCTGTGAGCCAGGGCTGGGCTGTTGCGCCCATTGTACAGATGGGGAACTGAGGCAGAGAGGGTAAAACACAGAGCATCAGTGGTATTTAGGCTCCTAACTTCCTCTGGAATCAATGGGAGTTAGGAGCCTACGCTGGGCCCTGGGTCACCCAGGAAGGTTGGGGCAGAGCAGAGCAATAAAGCCAGGTGTCAGGACCATGGTCTCAAACCCAGGGCTGCTGGGTCCTCGGGAAGCAGCCTAGGCCACTGTGCCTTGCTGACTGATCCCATCACCAGGGGATTCACAGACATGGGTAGGCCAGCTTCCAGGGTTCTGCCACCTGCTTCCTGATTGGCCAGATGGGCTTGACCCTGATTGGCTGGTGACCACATATATATGTAAACGTCCCGCTTCCTATCTAGCCTTGTCTGAGCAACAAGTTGTTGCTTGCTAGTCGCTACCTGAACCCTGCCTCAGGCCCTGCTGGGCGGTACTTCCTGCGGTGCCCAGCTTCACAGGCTCCCCCAGTGGAAACCCAGCCTGAACTTCCCGCTGGCAATGCAGAAGTGTTGGCAGCCTAGAACCCCCATGGGCCCAGATTCTTACACCGGCTCACACCGCTTCTGTCTGCTTTGGGATTCCTGTCTCTCTCTCACAGCCGGCTGCGGCCAAATCGTCCTGGGAAGCAGCTAGGGAGGTTGTGATGCCTCCTGAGGGTACCCAGGGTTGGGAGGCACCTCACTACCCCCTGCCCTTCATGTGAGGAAGCTTTGTCAGTGGCCGCTATGCATCAGCTCCACTAGCCACTGGCAACACAAGCCCTCCCCTTCAGGCCCCAATGACACTCTAAGGTTAGCGATTTACACACCCCAACCTCCTTGCCCTCTGAGAATCTCCATGGAGTGTTTAGCCCTGGGATGCTGGCAGTATTCACCAATCCGTTGGTTCCAAAGAACCAGTGCACCCCAGCTTACCAATTCCCCCGCAGATCACCAGTCTACTGAACACACAGCACTGAGATATGCTGCTAGTGAAATCACGTACAAAGCATGGAGGTTCAAGTGAGATGCCAGGTAGAAGTATTGGAAGCACACAGTTACATATAGAATCAAATCATAACCCGCATCCTAGAGCCTAGAGTTAATTAACAGGATACTCATCTGTCTAACCAAGTATTGCTCACCCCAAATCCTTGCAGTGCTTTACAGCTGGGCCGGCTGGGACCCTTCTTTCATGAGACATGTGTTCTGTCAGTTTGCCTCTACGTGAAGGATTCAGTGTGCCCCATTGCACTCCAAGATATTCCAGAATAAGCTGATGTCTTTATTTATAGATAGGACACCCCCTGCTCTTTGTTTCTACCTATAGATTTATTCTCTTGTAGATTTTGAGTTGCTTAATTCACACCTGGGTCCATATGCAAATAGGCCTACAATACACAAGTATATACAATATACAAGGAGATAAGTCTTAGTTATTTCCTGCCTGAAAGGAACACTTCTGAGGTATGTCACTGCCTGGTGACCTGCCTTAACTCCAAGATCTTAAGAACATAATTTTTAGCGTAGAGACGTAATTCCTTAATGATTGTCGATACATACATTCCTCAGTGATTATGCTCATGGTGGAGACCTCACGTGCCACACTTGGGTGAACTATTGTGCAGATATTTGATCCAGGGGTCCCTATTAAACCGTACGCATGCCCTGTGACCCCTGCCAATTGGCACCAATGTGTCCCTGGGTCCCAGAGATGTTATACAAAATTATTATCCTGGCATCTGCTTCCCATCCACAGTAACTGCCGGGGGATAGATCGGGGTCTTTCTCGATGGTTGAATCTAAATTCACGATGAGGATCCATTTATTCTCAGAAGCTGCACAGCCAGGAGAGAAGGGTCCCTTTCGCGTATATATCACAACCAAACATAAACAACGGGCGAGCCAACCAATATGGCCAGATTGAATGTCTCCATTCTGATTGGCTGAGCTAGATTTGTTTGAATGGGCACACATAAAGAAATGTCCTGGTTTTAATGAAAAATTCATCCCCCTGCAGATTCCTTGCAATCAGAACCAATGTGTGCGCGTGCGCGTAACCCCGGCCTGCTGGGTGTGGTGCTCTGTCCCCCACTGGTGGCACCGAGACCACTTAGAGATTAATGAGTCGGTACGGGCTTAGCTAAGAGTCACGTGGCTTTTAGCTCATGCAGTAGAGGCTCATGCACTAAGCTTCGGCGATCCCAGGTTCAATCCTGCCTGCCGACGCCCAGGGTCTGTCTGTGTTACACACGCGTGTGCTAATGCCAACGAAAGGACCTCTGTTGCATTACAGCTTAACTAACAGACAGCTCCCTGCTTTCTGCATTTGGCCACGGTAACTCTAGAAAGGGAAAGGAGCCTGAAATGTGTGCGCCTTCGGCCGCCTGGTTCCTGTCGAGAATCATACCAGACTGAGGTAGCTTTGCCTGCTGGGTTTTACTTTTAATGAGCTTCTTTGTTTCTTTTTTTAAACCAACCTTGGCATCGTGTGGTCCCCCCGTGCAATGAACCCTGCTCAGGGCAAGGCCTGTCCCTGCTTTTGAAACAATGCCGAAGCGCATCCGTGCGCAGGCGAACATACGGCAAGGGCTGGAGCAATCAGTCAGTGTTCTTATTTATAGAAGAGCTGATACCATTTTAATCCCATTAATATTTCTCCGGCTGGCATCGCTAATTGCCTTGATAGAGCTTCGCTGCCTCTGCAGTTCGGAGCCGCAACAGTCTCACTGCGCCACCAAAGCGTGATAATTACACACTTCATCTGGCACGCCAGCCGGGGCGAAAACGCGTATCTTGTTGATTGAAATGTTTCAGTGGAGCTGAGTTTAACCTAGATTTCTGGGTGCCTGAAAGGCAAACCGGTCTCGTTCCGTGTGTAAATGGAACAGGAGTGCTTCGTTCTTCACACGTTGAATGACGATTTGCACTTGCTGAATGTTGCAGATTTCAGCAGAGGATCTCGGAGCCCCTCCCCTGCAGACAATCAAAGGCCTGATCCTGCGTGGGGCTGAGCACCCTCACTGCCCATCGCCTCCATTTGATGTTGGGCGTGTCCGAGGGCTGCCCTTTTGGCCGACACACCTGGGCTTGAACCAGGCACCTCCAGCGCTGTAAGCAGCAGCAGCTACAGCTTGAACTAAAGCTCTGTAGCGAGGATCTTACAGCAGGCTCCTCCCCATGTAGATCGGGCCCAGAGAGGGCGTCCCATAAAACACACTCCCCGGTGGTCACAAGTGCTCACTGCCTTACAGGGACAGGTGCAAGCTCCCCGACAGCCCAGTGGGGCAGCTGGGGCAAGGGTTACTTGGGGATTTTCTGTCCAGTGTGTACTGCATGGGACCCCAACCCCTGTCTGTTCTAGTCTATGTGGGGCTTATACCAGGCCTACCACTGTTGTATGTGTGGTTTGGGGCCCTGGGGGCTTTTCTACACAGGAAATTTATACCGGTGGAAGCTACAGGAGGAATTTAAGTCAGTACCTTCCAATGGGGATCACTCCCTGTGTGAACACTCTTATTCTGGTATAAGAATGGCCTTGTTTTAGGCCTGGTCTACACTAGAGAGGTGTTGATGAAAGATATGCAACTTCAGCTACGGGAATACCGTAGCTGAAGTCAATGTATCTTATTCCGACTTACCTCCCGTCCTCACGGCGCAGGATCGACGGCTGCGGCTCCCCCGTCGACTCCACTACTGCCGCTCGCTCCGGTGGAGTTCAGGAGTCGATGGGGAGCGCGTTCGGGGATCGATATATTGCGTCTCGACGAGACACGATATATCGATCCCCGATAAATTGACCAATACCCACCAAGCTGCTATGGCCTGAACTCAGTCTCCTTCCAATAGGCCACTGCATGAAGACACCACAACCACCATTCTTGAAGGATTTATCTGATGGGCCATCAGTGTGCACACAAATCTGTTTGTCTTGTGACCGATGCTGTTGGATGGGCTTTTCTACAATATTCCTTACTGTGGCCAAGTCTGCGTGTCCCTTGGAGCAAGGTACCAAAGGAGGAAGACATTTACTAAAGCAAATAGGTTAATGTGGAGGAATTACTGGGCATACAAATTTCTTCACACAATCTACCTTCCTAGTATCAGGGCCATCCTTTAGGCATGTGCAGTATATGCAGCTGCAAAAATTCAGGGCACCACTGGGACCATAGGCAATGACTTCTCCTCGTGCCGCGGGGGTGCTCAACACCCCCACTCCACTCCAGGCCCCACCCCCACTCCACCTCTTCCCCCAAGCCCCCGCCCCACTTCTTTCCGCCCCTGCTCACTCCTCTCCCTCCCCTCCCGTCACCCTGATAGCCGCTCACCCTTACAGCCACTAAAAAGCTGCAGGACATCGGCCTCCCACTTTTAAAAGTGATGGGGCCATGGCCCTTGGCCCCCCTGTTCCGGCACCCCTGATTGGACAAGCTGGATGGTGAGACTGATCCAATCTGGCAGTTCCTCTCTCCCGTTGTCCTTGACACTGGAGATGCTCTTTATTTCTCTGGGCTCGGACAATGACAATCATTTTTGTTGCTAAGTCCCTGTCAGGTTCTTGGCCCTGCAGTCTCAGTGTTTCAGCCCCTATGGGGGAGAGTGTGTTGTTATATAAATGACTGTTTTCACTGGAATGTTTTAAAAAAACATGTTGCTTTTGGCTTTTATAAAAATGTTTCTTTTCCGAAATGGTGGGAGCTGAATTTGAGTGGATGGTGTCTCTTTAAATTCTCTCCCTTGGACCAGTCTAAGTGGTTTTTAGTAAAAGAGGCTTTTCAACTATATAATCTCTCACCTGACAACGTCTCTTTAATTAAGACGCTCAATTTTTGGCTTGTGAATGTGCAGTGTTTAATGCACAAAGTTGTGATCTCGCTTCTCTTATGTGATAATTATTTCATTGCAAGGTATGTCGTTAATGAAGCTAAATCCATGAAGAGTCCAGTTTAAGCCAGAGGGGTAGCTGGCATGAGGAGTGTGGTATGAAGTAATACCAATTACTAAGTAAGGGCTGAACCTGCAGTTGACTGCACCTGCTCGGGGCCTGCGATTCCAGACCACACGCAGCCCATGTGGTCACAGCAGTGATCAGGTTATGCCGTGTGTGGTCCCCTTCTAACTGGCTAAGATCATTTCCATGGTAGCTGTAACATGCACTTTACCCTGATCGGTTTTAGAGAGCAAATTGATTTTTGCAGTGGAGGAAGGTTACGCAGATGGGCAGGCGATGAACAGCTGTGATTCCCTGCCCAGACCTCCTCCGGGCCTCATTCACTAGCACTGCCTGCAGCAAACAGGCATGTTCCTTCGCAGCCATGGCCAGGTAACGTCTGGGTTCCCCTGTTGCCCAGCCACGCCATAGTGTTTCTTAGGGCGAGAGTCAGCTGCAGGTGAGAGCGGGGGCTGGGTGTGTGTGTGCCCCCATGATACAGGCTGTTTCAGAGTTGGGGGAAAGGGTCTCTCTTGACGCTGCAAGAGAGGGGCCAGTCCTGCCAGGGCTGGTTGTGGTGATGTCAGCCCCTGTCCACAGAGAATTGGGCAGAGACCCACCAAACTCATCACACACAAGGCCAGCCATTCCATTGCCAGCTGAGCAGCGCCTGGGTCATTTCCATTTCCTCCCTCCCACCCCCGTTCCTCTGGGGTCTCTCCGAAGCACATGACACTGCAGCAAACCAAGAATGCTGCTTAATGTCTGCTTGGATGGGAACAGCGATACATAAAATGCCCTTCCCACGCAGGCCTTCTCCAGGAACAGCGAGGTGGCAAAGCAATCCGGTGAAAACAAACTTCCCAGGGATGAGAGCTAATTAGAGCAGCAGATGGCACACAGAGAGAGAGAGAGAGAGAGAGAGAGAGAGAGAGAAAGCAACCCCAGCAGGGGGGTGAGAAGGCAGCATCCAAGGGGTTTGTCTCAAAAGAACCAGGCCTGAAAAGGGTGACATTTTAAATTGATTTGTTCTAGGTAACATTATTAGAACGTGAGAGGCAGTGTGACCTAGTGGGTAGAGCACTGGCCTGGGGTGCAGGAGACCGGGCTCTGTTCCTGGCTTTGACACTTGGCTGCTGCGTGATTGTGGACACGTCACGTCATCTTTTGCCTCAGTTTTCCCCTCTGTAAAATAGGGCTAGTGATCCAGGCCCGTCTTTGTAAAGCGCTTTGAAATCGACTGACGAGAAGCGCCACAGAGCGGTTGCTACGGAACTCGCTCGTGGTGCTATTATACCCCAGCATGCGCCCTGCAGGAGGGATGGGACTGCAAAGCTCCAGGAGCATCCATAAATGATCACACACGGCTGCTAATCTCACCCCCTGCCCCATTTCTCCAAAGCTCGGGGTCAGCAACTCCTTCTTCAGGAGCTTCCTTCCCAAGGTGACTTCCCTCCGTCCGGGGCGCTGTCACAGGCACAGGTGCAGCAGGCATCCCGGGGCAATCTTTTACCCTCCATTCTGATGCACCCTTAGAGATTCTGGGGCAACCCTAAAATCTTTGGGCATTTATACTCCAGGCCCTAAGAGAAAGTTCTGCTCACAGATCTCAGAAGCACTCTCAGAATCATCAGCAATTCTAATGGAGGACAGGTGAGGTCCCAGAGGCCTGGAGAAGGGCAAACATAGTAGTTATCTTTTAAAAAGGGGAAAAAGAGGACCCAGGGAATTATAAATCAGTCAACCTAACTTTGATACCTGGAAAAGTACTGGAACCAATTATTAAACAATCAATTTGTAAGCACCTAGAGGACAATAGGATTATAAAAAATAGGTAACGTGGGTTTGTCAAGAACACGTCCTGTGAAACCAGCCTCATTTCCTCCTCCGACAGGGTTCCTGGGCTAGTGGATACCAGGGAAGCATAAGACGTGGCATTTCTTGATTTTTAATAAGGATTTTGGCACAGTCCCATGTGACATTCTCATAAGCTTGGTTTTGACGCCCTTTTTGTAGTGTCTCATTTTTGATTGGTTAATGTTTGTGTAATCCTGCCCGGCAACTGAGCAAAGGCAGGAAACTCAGACAAAAAGAGCGGGGAAGGGTCGCATGGTCCTAAGTAATCTGCCTGGTAACAGGACAGGATACAAGGGACTGACATAATGTGACAGGAGGCAGCCTGTGTTCCTGTGTTTGGGTTGAGCAGTTCTTCAGGAGAACATCAACCACCTGCCTGCAATCCGCCCGGTGATAGTGACCTGCTCCAGACATCTGCGGGTCCTGATCCCTTGGCGGTGTGGTCCTGGAGGTTCCCCAGACTCTGGTCTTCTAACTGTAACGTTAAGATTATCTGTTCAGTAGCCCATTTATTCTCGTTGGGGTCTAGCTTAATGCCCATTTGTTTGGTAAACCACCAAGCTGCTGTATGTATGTTTTATATCGGTTTATATCTGTATATCTTCTTTGTTAATAAATACTCTTAGTTCACCCTTTAAATATCTTTAAGTATCTTGTTTTACTGCAACTATAGGTGATAGACCCTAATTCAGGGAAATCGAACTTGCTTTGGAAGCAGGGATCCCTAAACTTCTCTCTTAAGTATTCTTCTGGTAACATCAGGATCCTGGAGCACAGTTGCCTATGGGGGTGAAGGAACAAATCCCACCAACAACAAAATAACCCTCTAACTTGTCCTCCTGACTCCATGTGCAGCAGAGATGGTGTGTCTGGGGGTTCAGTCCTTCCTAAGAATGGCCGCGCTGGTCCATCTAGTCCAGTAGCCTGTCTCTGACAGTGACCAGTACCAGAGCTTCAGGGGGAGTGTACAGAACTGGGCAGTTGGAGTCATCCACCCCTGGCTTCCCCTCCTAGCTTCTGGCAGTCAGAGGTTTAGCGTCACCCCACGCCTGATCATCTTGGCTAATAGCCATCCATGGACCTATCCTCTATGAACTCATCTTGTTCTCTTTTTAACCCAGTTATACTTTTGGCCATCACAACATCCCCATGGCAATGAGTTCCAAGGTTAACTGAGTGATGTGTGAAAAAGTACTTCCTCTTGTTTGTATTAACTCTGCTGCCTATTCATTTCATCAGGTGCCCCTTGGCTTTTTGTGTTGTGAGACTGGGTAAATAACACTTCTCTCTTCTTTCTCCACACCATCCATGACTTTATAGAACTCTACCAGATCCTCCGAAATCATCTCTTTTGTAAGCTGAAAAGCCCTAATCTTTCTAGCCTCTCTTTATATCAAAGCCATTCCACACCCATGATCATCTTTGTTGCCCTTCTTTGTACCTTTGCCGTTTGAGATGGGGTGACCAGAGCTGAACACAGTATTCAAGGGGTGGGTGAACCCTGGATTTATATAGTGGCATTAGGATATTTTCTGTCTTATGTTGTATCCTTTTCCTAATAGTTCTTAACATTCTGTTAGCCTTTCTGACTGCTGCTGTTCATTGAGCAGATGTTTTCAGAGAACTCTTCACCGTGACTCCAAGATCTTTTTCTTGAGTGGTAACAGCTAATTCTAAACCCATCATTATATACACGTAGCTGGGGTTATTTTTTCCAATGCGCATCACTTTGCACTTATCGATGTTGAATTTCATCTGCCCTTTTGTTGCCCAGTCACACAGTTTTGTGAGATCCCTCTGTAACTCTTGACAGTCAACTTTGGATTTAACTAGTTTGCATAATTTTGTATCTTCTGCAAACTTGGCCACATCTCTGTTCATTCCCTTTTCCAGATCATTAACGAATATGTTGAACAGCACAGACACTCTCTCTATATATATCTATTTAGTCAGCAAGCTTTGGAAACTTTGCCATCTAATTTCCAGCTAATATTTTTTTTCTTTAAGGGAGTTCAGTGGTTGTGCAGGGGGTGTGGCCAGCCTTGTGGACAGACATCTTCTAACTATCTCACAAAGCAGGTATGCTATACAAAGCTGTAGAACAAGCATTCCCCACCTCACTGCCCCTCCCCAGGTACTGGGCCATTGGCTTGGCCAGGAAAGACCAACCCTTGGAGTAAGAGGGGGGTTTATTCTCCATGGACCCCTTGGACATAGATTTTAAGGCTAGAAGGAACCATTATGACCATGTAATCTGACCTCCTGCATAACACAGGTCAGAGAACCCCACCCAATAATTCCTGCCTCTGTCTATACTTCCTGGCCTCCATCCCCATGGGACTCTTCCAGTCCCAGCTGAGCACGATGACAATTGCTGGTGGAGCTAGATCCTCTCTTGTAGGCAGACATCCAATCCCTGATTGAAAGGCTCCATGTGGTAGACAATCCATTGTCACGCTCTTGGGAATCTGTCAACAAGGGAACCAGCTCAAGTCTATTACGGGAGACATCTGCGCACTGTGAAATGGTCTTAAATCTATCCACCAAGAGAACACAGTAATCCCCTCTCCATCCCTATCTCCTTTGATCCCTGCAGAGAAGCTATAATGATTATTTTGAGACAGCCATTTCCATGGCAAAAAACAGATGCAGTAAATACAGATGTAGCTACAGGATGGAGAAGGAGGATCATCAGGGGGTGGGAAATTACACAGGAGATGAAGGGGAAAAGCCCTCCCCATGGTGCAGGATATTCTGAGCACCAGCGAGGTCAGCAGCAGCTGGAGCAGAGTTAGAAGAAGGCTGAGAACGGGGAGATGGCTGGTGAGCAATGGGAGACATGACATCTCCTTAAAGCAAATGACTGAGGTTAAAGCACCATTTTCAAATGCACTGGCTGGAATAAACTCTAGCCCTGCTGCATAACTGCAGTGCTGACAGGCTTAAACAAGCCCTGCAGTGTTGTCAGTGTCAAAGGAGCGATGGGAACGCTGGGGCAACAGGCTAAGGGAAATGGACACATTGTGGGAATTCAATTTACTGTCTCGTCCCCGAAGTATATTCATGCTATGTGACATTGGTGCCTAAACCTGGCATTAGGGGGCGCTGTTCTTCTGGAGGTGCTGTCATTTGGATGAAATGTACAAGGGAGCTTCTGGCCAGCTGTGGGCATTAAAGAACCTACCATGCATGTTTACAAGGGTGTTGGGTTGTTAGGCTGGGCATCCATGCCAAACTGCATGCTGGGTAATCACATCCCACCTCCCTCCATTCTCCCTGCAGTGGGAGGAGCTGCGGCTATTAAAGGTTGCACAACTGTTTTCATTCCACTCTCCTGCTGTTTTCAGTCGCTCCCAGCTTCTACCTTTTGGGCTGATGTTTTTCAGGCTCCATCTCTGCAGGAAAGTGGCTTGTATTTGGAAAGTTTGGGCAGACAGGGAGGGCTCAGCTCAGCCATCTGGGAACAGGAGGAATCAAATGTTCTAATAGTGCCTAGCTCAGCGGGATGAGGATGGCTGGAGTGTGCTCTGCATCCAGAGGTGTGCTAAGCATTAGACGCAGACAAGTCTTAACAGGGCCCTGCATCAGACACTTTGCTCTCTCGCCTGAGTTCAGACATCAAGCAGCTGAGTCCACATTCCTTTCCCCTCTTAGTGAAAGTGGCTCGGAAAGAACACTGCTCACTCATCCTGCTAAAAGCTACCGTCCCAGCAATTCAGGAGGCAGGAGTGCATTTCAATGGTTCTTATGTAACAGGTAGGATGACCAGACAGCAAATGTGAAAAACCAGGAAGGGGGTGAGGAGCCTATATAAAAAAAAGACCCCAAAATCGGGACCGTCCCTATAAAATCGTGACATCTGGTCACCCTAGTAACAGGTCGCCTATAGGCGTACATTCAGCTCGATCTTTGTAGGCTTCCTGAAGGCTTGCCACAATGTCAATGACTGGTCAATTTAGAACAAAAAGGGGTAATATTTTCTCACACAACCTGTGCAACTCACTGCTGCAGGAGGCATCGGCTCGAAAGTGGTGGCTGGGTTTTGTCAGGGGATGGATAGTCTCACGACCCATAATAACAAGCAGATTAAGAGCCAAATCCTTGCTCACGTGAGTTGTGGCACTGACTGAAAGCATTGGAGAAGGGCTTTTCCACTGTGCAGTCACAATTCCCCACCCCCTAGTCCTGCTGCCCCACCTCCCATCTGGAGTGACAGCCTCTAGGACCAATCTAGTCCAATCAGCGTCTCCCCTGAGTCTGTCACTTAGGGATCAAGTTAATGCCAGCATTCCCCAAATCCCTTCCAAAACAGCCTTTTGATTGCAGCCACTGCCAGGGTACAAAAGGTGTTTCAGGTGCCCAACTCCCATGGGAAGGCCGTGGAAGCTGTGCACCTCCCAATCCTATCTGTGCTTTTGGAAAACTTCCCCTCTGCCATTGTGCCCTGGCTCTGGGTTGGAGCCAGCAGCTTGGAGGCGGAAGGCTCTGTATCTCATTACCAAAGCCCTGGGCCAGCCGTGTGAACAGAGTTTCTCCTAATCCCCATTGTGTTTGCTTCCCTGTGAAGCTGGCTGCTTGATCTAACCTGTTGTTCCAAACAGCTGAAATCCTGTTTGAAGTTGTTCTGTTTCCCTTAAAACAGACCTTTCCCGCCCTCTGCCCCGCCTCCGCTGGCTCCCAAGAAGAAGGGTTTTGTTAGCCCAGGTGGATTTATGCATGTGATTTATTTCGGGGGAGCCGTCCCCCTTTGCCAGGCCCGCGTCTCAGTCTGCATTGTGGGATTGTGTGGGCTAGAACGGGAAATGTCCTTGGTGGAACATCAGGACCCAGCACGTTGTAATCCTGACCCCTTCAAGTCAAGGAGAGTTTTGCCATTGGCTCCAGTGGGCACCTTGAAGTTGGGAGGCTCTGGGACCAGTTACTGGTCAGGAATAGAGTGACTGGGAACCTCCAGCCCAACTCTGCCTTGACACCACACGTGCTTTGGGGCTGGAGGCCAGGCTTGAACCCATGCTGGTTCCGAGGTGAGCCCAAACACAGAAGGGGCCTGTTTTCTGCATCCAGCTCAAGATCGTGGTCGTCTCCCAGGAGCTGATCTCCTGGGATATCTGCTACTCAGGGTGGTGAGAAATCTTTGTGAGACCACAAAACTTGGCCTACCCCTTGATCTAAACATCCCTGGCTCGCTCCACCATCTGCAGTCAGAAGCTCCAGCAGTGGCACGTAGACTCCTAGTCTGGAAGGGAAGCAGGCTACAACTTCCCAGCGGACATGGCTGTCCAGGTAACGGGCTGGTTCGTTGGCCTTGGACTGAGGAGCCCTGAGCCATCAAGAGACATAACCAGGCCCCGTTCTGCCTTAATGAAGATGCGAAAGGCTCACGGTTGTGTGTATCGGAGAAGCAGCACTATACAGAGTGTTCCACAACACGCTCTCCCGAGGGCCAGGCACTCCAGCCTACGATGGCTCGGCTCCTCTCAGCTCAGCTGGTCCCCGGGTATCAGTGTTTTGATTCTTCCATCGGTAACGTGGACAACAGGCCGCTGTGGCAAAGGTCTGCGGAGCAGGACGGGTTCTGTTATGGGGCGAGGTTGAGGGGAGGGCATCTCTGGTGTGGAACTTTGCAAGCACCTGGGATATTTTGTCTGAGAACTTTGGGGATGGGGAAGCCAGTGTTGGCCCTCAACTGGGGGTTCTCATGCTGAGGGTTATGAACAGGCATTGGGGGTAACAATGACCCTGCCCTCTGCACATTGCTAAACGGACGGGCAATCCGAGCTCCATCCTGGCGAAATGTGAGGGAAATCCCAACCTGGAAATGTTGAGAATGAGCCACCTCCTTCCCCACCTGCATCCCACTGATCCACGAGTCCTGTGAATGCGCCACACTCTCCCAATAGCAAATCTTCGCTCTGGGTTGCTACCTATAGGCTGTAGCAATAGAAGACAAGGAGGGCTCCCAAAGTATTTAAAGGGACACTACCCAATTTCTGTACACTGAGCGTTGGCCCTAATTGACAAAGCCTTCAGCAGGCTCCCTTATCGCCCACACGCTTATCACCCACGACCACGGCGCTGCGCGGGGCTGATGGGCCTGGAAGCCTTGGCGTTAGGCTCTCTGGAGGCAGGACCTTCTCAGCAGCAGGGCGCCAGCGAGGGAAACCCTTCCTGGGAGAGACCAGATTGGCTGAGCACAGGCGAGGCCTAGAGTGACCAGATGTCCCGGTTTTATAGGAACAGTCCCAATTTGGGGGTCTTTTTCTTACATAGGCTCCTATTACCAAGGCTGGCTTTCAGCCGATTCCCCCGATTCCCCAGAATTGGGCCCCACGCCTGCACCTAAGAGGGCCCCACGCCTTTTAATTATTTTTTTTTTACTTACCCGGTGGCAGGGTGGGGAGTCCACTCTGGGGCTTTGGCAGCATTTTGGCGGCAGAGGGGGGTCCGCTCCAGGGCTTCGGCAGCATTTCGGTGGCGGGGGAGGGTCCGCTCCGGGGCTTCGGCGGCATTTCAGCAGCAGGGGGTCCTTCGGTGCCACGGAAGACCTGGAGCAGACCCCCTGCCGCCGAAGTGCTGCCGAAGCCCCGGACCGCCACCAGGTATTCAAATCGGGCCCCGCAGTTCATAAAACCGGCCCTGCCTATTACCCCCCACTCCCGTTTTTCACATTTGCTGTCGGGTCAGCCTAGCAAAGCCCTGCCTCGTCAGCAAAGCGTTCCCCCAAGGGGCGTGGAGCGCAGCAGGGTGATCTAATGGAGTGGGAGCTGGAGTGGGTATCAAGAGCCAAGTCTTTGTGCTGTGCCTCTGTTTCCCCTCCCACTCTTTATCTGTCTGAGCTCTCCAGGGCACGGGCTGTCTTGCTATGTGTTTGTACCGCGTTTAGCCCTGCGCTCAATGGGGGCTGCTGAAAGAACATTCTGGGTTGGGCCAACCACCACCCTTCATTTGGAATAAACGCAAGACGCAGCTCAACTCCTTTATGGAACTAGGGAGCTGAAACAGCAGCAGCCTCCACCAAGACAAAGGCACGTGTGGGCGGAGGGGTTTCGCTGGCCATTGTTTTGTGAAGGTTTGTGTGTCTGTAACAGAGGCAGAAAGACCGGAGAAGTAGAGAGAGGAGGAAGCACCAGACACAGCCACAGAAACACTGGTCGTGTGACCCTAAGGAAAAGCTGAAAGAGAGAGAGATTTTGGGTTGTGTGCTGGCTAGAAAGGGGCTTGGGATTGTGAGCAAGTAAACCGACTCCTGCTGTTTGATTCCTCCTGTGCTCAGAGAAACAGGAGTGCATCAAAGAATTACCTGATTCCACCATCAATTTTTCCTTCTAACCGAAATAGCCTGCAACACCCTGAATTTTGGCTAATTTCTTGGGTCAACAAAGAGTAATAACACACACTCATCTGCATCCACCGAGAGAAGAAACCCCTTTGTGACTTGTCATGGGCTTTTTCTGTACCGGTGCTCGGGCACTTAGATTTGGGGGTTGGTCCTGCTTTGAGCAGGGGGTTGGACTAGATACCTCCTGAGGTCCCTTCCAACCCTAATATTCTATGATTCTATATCAACATAATATGTGCCTCCTCTCCCCTCCCCTCCCCAGTGCCAGTCTGTGTTTGCAGGAGAAATCCCCGATTTTCCATCTGTCCTATTTTACTGTTAAAAAGCAGGGTCTGGTTTCACATCTAACAAGCAGGAAAGCTGCTTTCAGGCTCTGTCTGGTCTTCGTGTCTTGACAGGCCAGCAGGAACTTTTATTGCAGCAAACTCACGTCAGGGAGGATGTGGAGGCCGGTGCAGACTTGCCAGCCGAGCTAGGGGGCGCGGTCATGAGGCTTCTGGTGTGGACAGAGGAGATGAAGCTGTGGAGTGGGCAATGAAATAGCCTTGGCTGGTCAAAACTCCTGGTATTTGAACACAGAATGAAAGATGCAAACAGCCTGGCCTTTCAGTAGCTCTACCAACTCCATGGTTCTGCCCCTGCTGGCTACCGGATGGCTAGGTCCTTGCCCCACTGGGACTTCCACCGCCTGGGAGAGCTGAACGGGGAGTTAACCCTTTGTCTCTGGGAAGCACAGGGGTTGATTGACAGGGGGTGGGTCTGCCACTTCCATGTTTCCCCAGTGGAATCAGAACCTGCAGCCGGAGGAGGGTAGGAGTTAAGCAGCTCGGGCCCCGTCCTGCAGGACCCTCTGTGCATGCGTAAGCCTGTAGCCAAACACTTCAGAGTGGAAAGAGCTCCTGGCTCCCTCTGTTGGTGGAAAGGGAAAAGCATGGCTATAGAGCACCTCATTTACATATGTTACATACCCACAATCCACCCGTAGCACTTGGCTCTCACCCTAACAATACCAGACTTAGGTTATGTCTGCACTTACAATTGAACAACAAAAGTTTTGCCATGATAAGTGCCAGTGTAAACAGCATGTTGCCTGCAGGAGCACTCTGCAGCTGAGAATACAAGTGCTGCTCGTTGGGGGTGGAAGTTTTTTGTTGGCAGGAGAAGTAGGACTGGAAGGTACCTTGATGGAGACTGGATGATGATGAGTTCTCCAAGCAAAGGGGTTGGCTTTTGAAATATCCAGATGTCTGGCCCAGTTGGGACTGGGTTTTGTTTGTGTAGGTTTTTATTATTTTCATGTAACAAACTTTCTTCAGCAGTCTTTGCAATCCAAATACAACTGGTTAGTCTAAGGCAGGAGAACCAGAAAGTGAAACTGACCAGTCTAGTGTCACTGCCAGAGTGAGTCCAGGAGGATTTGCACATATCAGTGGCTCTATCTCCATCGCCAGGTGATGATGAATGATGCAGTGGAACAAAGAATTGCAGTCACCTCCTACAATATGGAAGAACAGTTTGGATGATGCATGAGCCTGGAAAAAATAACTGCTAAAGTGAGGGATAAATCCAGGGCTTTGACAGAGAGCAGGTTCTGCACATGGACAGGAGTTAACCATGCCCTCTGTTCTCCTGGGGACCTCCTTGGCACAATCATACTGGGTTGCTGAATTAACCTGCACTGCCTGTGCCCGCCACAGCAGAATGCCAACCTTGGAATATAACCATGAGTTAGTCACGTGATTTATTTTTTCTTTTTGCATGGTCTGACTACTGGCTGCATTGTGGGGGGGAAACTCTCTTATCAAATGAATGAAGATCCTGGCGGTTATGTGTAGACAAATAACAGGCTATAGCAGGGGTCGGCAACCTTTCAGAAGTGCTGTGCCGAGTCTTCATTTACTCACTCTAATTTAAGGTTTCGCGGGCCAGTAATACATTTTAACGTTTTTAGAAGGTCTCTTTCTATAAGTCTATAATATATAACTAAACTATTGTTGTATGTAAAGTAAATAAGGTTTTTAAAATGTTTAAGAAGCTTTATTTAAAATTAAATTAAAATGCAGAGCCCCCTGGACCAGTGGCCAGGACCCGGGCAGTGTGAGTGCCACTGAAAATCAGCTCGCATGCTGCCTTCGGCACCCGTGCCATAGGTTGCCTACCCCTGGGCTGTAGGATGATGAAGAGGCAGCACTGGACTGGGACGCAGGAGGTGTGGGTTTGATTCCTGGCTCTGGCAGGAATGGGAGGTCGAGGATCTGGGCCATAATGCACTGCAAACAGGTGAAAGCAAGGACAGTTGGGGTTAAAGCCTCACCTTGGATGGGGAATTAAAGGGTAAGCCACCATTCCTGGAGCTCAAACCTAGGAGTCTAGTGGGCTGAGGTGGGCCAACCCCCAGGCTCGGAGCAGTCAGCCCCGCTTTCCTGCTAAACGTTCGCAGATTATCTGTATCGAATCCTGCTTCTTGAGGCCTCAGTCCTGCCCTCACTGAAACAAAGGGCAAAACTCTCCTTGACTTGACTGGAGCAGGGTCAGGTCTAAGTGAGAGTGAAGAAACACTTGTTTAAATCCAGGGCTGAGATCTATGTGGCTTTAAACCCGACCTCCTGGAAGATGCTGCTGTTTCCATGGAGATCAACTGCCCTTGGCCTCTTCTGCAGAGCCTTTAAACAAAGGGGAGATTTGCAGAGGGGCTAAGGTTTGGCTTAGAGAGCAGGAGTCTGTAATTACCTCCCCCTGAGTCAAAGACAAACAGTGGGCTCCGGGGGAGAGCCTGGAGGCCCTGACTCTGAGAGTCAGAGGCTGACGACCGCAGGCAGTTGCCTAGAGAGTGGAATCTTGTGGTTTCTGGAGCAAGTGTTGATTTTCATCATTCTACTGACCTGTGGGGCTGGGGACAGAAGGCTGCAGAGCCCCTGCCATGCCATGCCACTGGGCTGCCTCAAGCAATCCATTGTTCTTGGCACTGGCATCTAGGAATCTCAGCTGAGACTGGGGACCTAGAGAGCTAGGCACTGGCCAGACTCCTGGGAAGAGTTAGGTCCTACCGTTAAGAGCTTACAGTCTACGTAAACAAGCCAGAGGCATCATGTCTTGGGGGGTGAGCTCTTCCTGGTGCTCAGAAATGCTGTACACACAAAACTGCGCAGTCTCAGCTGGCTGCTGAAGCAGTTTTGTAATGGACATTGAGTAGGTTCACCACTGCCCTCTACTGGCTAGATTCAGAACTGCTCATCTGTGTGTCACAAGCCCTAGACTGCAAACCCTTTGGCTTCAGAGGGCCTTTTGGAGAAGAGGAAAATGGCTCCAAAGGCTGGGGAACTTACAAAGCTGCTGATTAAACTCATGTGAACAGTTTATTTCAGTGGAATGGCATTGTTACAGCATAGCTTGTCTCCTGCCCTGCCTTTCCTACCTGGTCAGACCTGACCTGTGGTTCCTTTGCTGCACCACTCAGCACTCTGGGTACGAGCCCAACTACATCTTGGTCTCTTCTACAGTGTGACAGTTGGAAAAGTGGCCAGGGGACTAACCCAACAAGGGACTGAGTGCAATTGGCCTCCACTGATGTCACTGTGTGCTCGGCGCCTTGCGGGCTCTGGGATTGGCTCGCCCGTCACTATCTGTGTGGCAGTGTCTTATGAGAATGCTGTTTCCTTTGGAGTCTGTGTCCGAGAGAAGCCGTGGTTTTGTGGAACAAGGATCAAGCATCCTGTGTAACGAACCAGGATGCCCCAGCGCCTGTTATGCAATGTCTGCTGGGCCCCTGCTGTGATTGCAACACACGTTCCTTGAACTTTGCTCATCCAATAAGGTGATTCAGTGGGGGAGCTGAACACCACCTGTCTGACTTGGGAGGCTGCAATCTCTAGTGTGTTTACTTTTGACTTGAACTAGTCACGTGGCTGGGTCACTGTGTAATCTGCAAATGAGGGGGAGAGGTCAGCCACGTGGTAACAGAGGGGAGGAATTGCACAAAACTTCTTCCTCATTAAACTGAATAACCTTGGTGGAAAAGGCATAGCAGCTCCCCCACCTTGCTGGGGATGGGGTCTGCGACCAGCTGAATCGGCACAACTGGTGCAAAAACAAAGGAAATCTGCACACTCCAGGGAAATGACCCAAGTCGGGTTGGACTCCTGCCCCAGCCCTGGAGCCTTCGCCAGGGCTGTTCCCAATTGCCAGGCGGAGGTTCTAATGAGGCACTGTGAATCTGGGCCAAGTGCTAAGCTGCTGCAGTGCAGAAGATGCCTGGCACAGATACCCGTCCGGCTGGCATGAGCCAAGCTGCATCAGGCTACGTGGCGCAATGGGGTTCGAGCCATGGACTGGGAGCTGAGCTAAAGAGAACAGATGTGGAGCCAGAGGCAGAAGCTTCACAGATCAAGGAGAATCCCTGATGGGTCAAAAGGAGGGAGAGCTCAGTGGTTGGAGCATTAGCCTGCTAAACCCAGGGTTGTGAGTTCAATCCTTGAGGGTGCCATTTAGGCAACTGGGGTAAAAAACTGTCTGGGGATTGGTCCTGCATGGAGCAGGGGGTTAGACTAGATACCTCCTGCGGTCCCTTCCCTGAGAGTCTATGATTCTAATGGCCACTCCACACTGAGATCCCCTTCCAGATCCATACTGCCTGGAACGTCCTCCAAGAGCATCTGCTATCCCAAAGCACTGTACAAATTCGATAGGAATGGATTCTCCCATTACTAAAATGCAGCTGCTGCTGGGGTAGAAAATTGCACTCTGCTTTAAACAGCTGCCTAGAACAAATGATGATTACGGTAAAGTCCAAATTTCTGTGCTAACTTCCCCGCTAGCCAGACACAGGCATTCTTAGCCCAGAAAAGTGTCTCATATTGTCAAGATTTAAAAAAAAAAGAAGCATTTCTTATTTCACTGAAGGTGTCCTCGCCTGCGTCGCCTGGTGACATTGCAAATGCAGTGAAATGCAACACTGCTTCTGGTGACTGACATCCCGTCCTAGGATATTCACAGTGAGCCAAGAAACGCCAAGGGAGGATTTCACAGAGGGCAAGAGGAATTTTATAAAAGAAGGGCTACTGCAATTCTGCATCCGCTGCTTCTCCCTCCCCGTGGCCTGGCTAATGGGAATAATCAGCCCAGGAATCTATGCAGTGGCCAGACCTGGCTCGCTGCAATGCTATGTAGCAGGCAGTAAAGAGTATCCCAGCCATTGGAAACAAGAGCATTGATGGGTCAGACATGGAGCACGTTACACCAGCCAGATGGAGAGAAGATTTTATAGGCCAGAAGGGATCATTATGATAATCTATCCTGACCTACTGCATAGCACAGGCCAGAGACTCTCGCCCAGTGATTCCCGCATTGAGACTAACAGCCGTGACTTGGTCATTCCAGTTTGACCCTGTTCGGGTTTGATTCTTATCTGAATCTCTAAGGCCTTGCATCAGCCTGTAGTGTGTAGGTGTCGTACTTCCCGGCTTCCAGTGGAGTGGGAGGGAAGGCAGGTACACTCAGTCTAGCTCAACAGGAAATGCTAATCTGCCCTTGAAATGGAGGGGAATTTCAGGAGCCAGAATGCAGCCACCCAGGAGAATAGGACTAACATCCTCTGAGGCTAACATCCTTACTCTCCTGAAAATTGCTGCCGGCTCTCCAGTGAACACGTGGTTGGAGACCTCAGATCTAGGGCACCTCCAGCAGCAGGGGGTAACCTGGCACCGAGCTCGGGCACCGGCTCAAGAATCCATCTGGGGGACGCTAACCAGTTGCAAGAACCGGTGAAAGAGCAAATCTCGTTTGCGTGAGGCCAAAGGCGCCCGCGCCAGGATCTGAGAACTCGGCGTGATGGAGGCAATGCTGCTGGTTAGACTCGGGGGAATGGACCAGCCTTCCCACGAGGTGGCTGGCATAGAACAGTTGCTTTGCCGGGTCTGGAGGGCAGCAGGATGTGTGACGCCTTCCTGCAGTTGAACAGCCCCATAACAATTGAGCGTTGGTCGGTCTCCCTCACTCGAGGTGATGGCTGGATTCTAGCATCTTGAATACCACAGGTGTTTCCAGTGAAGTCAGCGAGAGCGGTCAGGACTCCATGTCTAGAACCGAACCAGAGAAATAACCAATCTGTCTAGAGTCCAGAAGATGTTTGCTGATTCTAATTGAAACTGCACCAGCAGGCTGGAGAGGCAGAACTGCAATTCTCCTGCATCCACAGCAGCTCCACCTGCAGAATTTTTAAATTTGGGCTTCGGCCAAGCGTGACATCACAAATGCCAACTCTGCCCATCCCCTGAGAGCAGGGCACTGCTGATAGCTGCCTGGTGCTTGCAGGAGATGCAGAAAGCTCCTGCTAAAGAACAGCTGCGGTTGCATTGTTTAGTGTTAGGAAGAGCCCCATGCTGAAGGGCCATCCCAGTGCTCCTGTAATGCACGCATAGTAAATACCCCACAGCAGGGCCGCTCCCAGAGATCTAACTCCCATCACCTGTAAACAATGGGGGACATATCGATAAGGGTCCAGAAAGGAACAGCAGGGTTTTATAAAAGAGAGCAGCCTTTATAGCAGTTGTCAGTTGCCAGCCAAACCTGGCCGTTCCTCCGATAGGATTCACAAGACTGCTAGCTGAGGGGGAAGCAGGCGATCTGAGGCTAGTTAAGCACTGGAACAGGGAGGTTGTGGAATTCCCATCCTTGGAGAACAGGTTCAACAAATGCCTGCAAGGATGGTTTAGGTCTAGGCCAGGCAGTAAGGGCTGGATTAGATGGTCTCTTGAGGGCCCCACATTTCTATGATCCCATGGCATACACTGGATCTGATCGTAGTAAAGCACTACGGGATCTCAGTCGTACAAGTGAGATTAATTCAACTGAACTTGGCTCCGAACATGGTAATCAAACAGAGTCTTTGTTTCTGATCTGTGAGTTGACTTCCAGTGCCTGGAACGAAGGGCGGGATCTAGGTGCAGCAGGGATCTGGGCTGGGTTGGATTTGATTAAATAATTGGGACAAGGAAGTAAACCTAGGAATGAAACTAGCAACTGATATTAAACTGGGAGGAGCTGCAAATGCCACTGAGGACAAAGATAGGCTACTAAGGGCTCCAGAGAGACTGGAAACACAGCCAGGTAATGAAAGCCAGGGCGGGTTCGGGCCCTGGTGAAAAAAATATTCGGGCCCCCCAGCAAGAGCGGACCAGCTAAACAGGGCCAACGAAGCTGGGGAAGCCGGGCCTTGGGCCCCCTTCCGGACTGCCGGGCCCCGGTAATTTGTACCGGCTTCCCCACTCTCTCATCGGCCCTGATGAAAGAAACAAGATTCCCTCTAGAACCATAGAGAAGTAGGACTGGAAGGTGCCTCCCAGGTCATCTCGTCCAACCCCTTTAGGGTAAATGCAAAATAATCTGACATTCAGCTATTTAGCAGGCAGGTAAAGTGGGAAGCAGAGATGCTGAACGAGACCTAGGGGTGGTAGCAGACAGCAAATCGGACACAGGTTTGCAACGTGATATGGCAGCAAGAAGGGACCGATACAACTGGGTCTGGGGGGGAGTCTATGCAGAGGCATTGCAGGATGGGGAATTAATAGACCCATCTCTATGGCTATGGCCACAAGCCCACGGCACCGAGGCGATGTCGACACTAGCATGGAGTGGCCACATGGGAGATCTTACAGCTGCAGCGGGTAAGCGCTCTAGGGTAGGCATGGCCCGAGTCTCGGAGCCCAGCTCAATTGACTCAGGCTTGCAGGGCCAAAAACAGCAGTGCAGAGGAACGTCTCCTCTGCTATTTTATAGCCCTGCAACCTGAGCCCTGCAAGCCCGAGTCAGGTGAGCCGAGCTAGCCGTGGCCATGCTGCAGGGCTTTTAGTGCTTAACCTATATGGCTCTGGTGCAACTGCATCTGGAGTAGGCTGGTCACGGCAGGCCCTCAGTTACCAGAAATGCACAGAGGGAATTCAGAGCAGAGGAACAAAAATGGCTCAGAGGGCTGCGGGACTGGTCTACAGGGGCTGATTGAGAGGGAACAGGAGGTGAATCAATTCAGCGCCTGGCTTTCTAGCTGGAAACTTCCTCTCTATAGTTGCAAGTGAGGACGGGACGGCCACTAAACCTGCAGAAACAGGCACAAATGTGTCAGCCTTGTTCACCAGGAGCTGGATGGGCCGTGCAGTCTGAACCCCCCCTTTCACCCCTCTGCCCAGACACACGCTGGCTGGGGCTTGCGCTGCCGGCACTGGGGGACGTTCTCGGCCTGTGTTATGCAGGAGGCTGGACTAAATGATCATGATGGTTCTTTCCGGCCTTCGATCTCTGGCCTGTACCTGCTCCAGGGATGAATGGAGGGTAGGACACTGTAGTGGGCTCCTTCTCCCCAAATAGTAGAGGAGGGTGAAATGTTTCACCCGAAACACCTTTCGGTGAAAAATGCAGATTCGGTAACACCAAAACGTTCGCCAAGTCAGTCCCTGGGAAGGGAAAATCCAAGTTTTGCTTTGCCAGCTTGAAATGACATTTTATCTTGAAATTCCCTTTACTTTTATTTTTTTTTAAAAATCCCCAAATGGTCATTAAAAAACGCTCTCCGTTTGGGCTGAACGGGTGAGGGGGGAATTCCTGCCACTGCAATAAACCCATTGGCCCAGTCTGGAGGGGAGGGGGTCCTTGGCATGGATGCATTGCACGCCCATGGCCTCATGGTCCTGCCCCATCATCAGCCTCCAGGCAGGGGCACAACCTTCATCCCCCTGGCCTGTCCCCATGGGGACCCCAGCTACTCCAGCGTCTGGGGGAATCCCAGCCCCCTGCGGTCAGAGCTCTGACTGCCCTCCTTGCCCACTCCAGCCCCACCAGGGAGCCCCATAGCCAGAAGAACCTCAGCTTCCCAGCATCAGGGGGCCCCCTCCTCAGTTCCCCAGGGCCAGATTCACGTGTGGGGGTCCCCCTGCCCCACAGCCAGGGGCCCCGGGGCCCAAGGACCCCCAACCTCAATAGCTAGGAACCCTTGGACTCCCAAGCTCCCCATATGTCCCCCACTCCTCCACTGCCAGGAGCCCCTGGGGTCCCACCCCATCAGCCCCCCTGCACCCCACAGCCAGCCCCCCATGGGGCCTCCACCCCCATTCCCAGGTGCCCCTCAGCCCCTCAGAGCCCCACAGCTAGCCCCCTATGGGGCCTCCACCCCCCCCACTGCCAGGAGCCCCTGGGGTCCCACCCCATCAGCCCCCCCGCACCCCACAGCCAGCCCCCCATGGGGCCTCCAGCCCCCCCATTCCCAGGAGCTCCTCAGCCCCGAGCCCCACAGCCAGCCCCCCATGGGGCCTCCCCCCCCCACTGCCTGGAGCCCCTGGGGTCCCACCCCATCAGCCACCCCGAGCCCCACAGCCAGCCCCCCATGGGGCCTCCACCCCCCCATTCCCAGGAGCCCCTCAGCCCCGAGCCCCACAGCCAGCCCCCCATGGCCGGGGGCCCCCGGGGATCCCGGCCGCAGCCCGTGCCCGGCAGCGGCCGCTAGGTGGCGCCGCGGTGCCCGGCTCCGCGGCGCTCGGCAGCGGCTGCTGCTCACTCGGCTCCGGCAGAAGGAACCTGCGCCGGCCCCGCCGCCCGGCCCCGGTGCGCAGCGAGCCCCCGCCAGCCCGAGCCGGGACCGCGGGCAGCGCCACAGGCAAGTGCGGCAGAGCCGGGCCGGGGCGGGGTGTGGGGGAGACTCGGGCGGGTTGGGGGGCAGGGGGTTGGATCTGGGGGTTGGGGACAGGGGGGTGTTGGGGGGCAGGATCGGGGGTGGGGTATGGCCCGGGATCCGGGGAGCTATGGGGGTTGGGGGGCAGGATTAGGGGGTGGGGTGTAGGGGGACCATCTGGAGAGCTATGGGGCCATGGGGGTTGGGGGGCAGGATCGGGGGTGGGGTATGGCCCGGGATCTGGGGAGCTATGGGGGTTGGGGGGCAGGATTAGGGGGTGGGGTGTAGGGGGACGAGCTACAGGGCCATGGGGGGTGGGGGGCAGGATTGAGGGCTGGGAGTATGGGCAAGGATCTGGGAGGCAGGAGTGGGGTATAGGGAAGATCTGTGGGGCTTTGGGCCATGGGGACTGGAGGGCAGCTCAATGGGCAGGGGAAAGATCTGGGGAGCTATGGAGGTCTGTGGGGCAGGATTAGGGGATGGGGTATAGGGGGAGGATCTGGAGGGCCACAGTGTCATGTGGGTTGGGGGGCAAGATCGGAGGTGGGATTATAGGGGGAGGATCCGGGGAGCAGGATTGGAGAGTGGGGGTGTGGGTGAGGATCTGAGAGGCTACAGGACCATGGGGGCTGGGAGACAGGATTGGGGGGCGGGATATAGGGAGAATCTGGGGAACTATGGGGCCACGGGGGTTGGGAGGGCAGGATCAGTGGCCAGGGGAATAGGGGAAGGATCTGGGGAGCTATGGGAGTCTGGGGGGCAGGATTGGAGCATGAGGGTATTCAGGGCAGATCTGTGGGGTTATGGGACAGAGGTAACATCCATCAGGGTCTGGGGGGTAGGATCCGGGAGGCAGAGATATAGGGGAAGGATGGAGGGTATGGGACAGGAATAGGATGGGGGCGGGTATAGCCAGAGGATCCAGGGGTGTACAGGGCAGAGGTAATATCCTGGGAGTGAGAGAGATAAGGGGGTGTCTGGGAGGAATTTGGTGGGCAGGGTTCTGGAAGAGTGGCAAGTTGGGGGCTGTGGGTGGGGCTGGATTAAGGGGAACAGGTGTAATGTGCTGGAGGCCAGGATCTTGGGGGTGCATGATGTGGGAGTGGGTTTAGAGGAGCAGGTTCTGGGGTGCAGGGGGAGTAGGAGACATACTGTAAAGTGTGAGACGCCAGTGTCTGGTCCTGGGGGCATGGTGGGGTGAGGTGCCTGGGGGGTGCTATGGGTCAGGGAGTGTGGTGGATGGGGATGGGCTGGGAAGTGCAGGGGGTATGTATGGGGATGGCCAGGTTTTGGTATCGGTAGCTCAGGAAACATTCAGCGCGTGGGTGAAATCCAATGGGATATTGATGCCTTCTTCGCCTCCCCACCCACATGAGTGTCCTCATGGACGGGGGAGGGGGGTGATTTGGGGAGTCACCTGGATTGAAGACTGGAGCCCCTTAGGGGGGGTGGCTGTGAGGCTCGGGGGGTTCAGATTCATGACAAATTGCAGGCCAGCGACACTTGGGCTGAGGGCTGGAGAGGGATGCGGCTGATGGGATTGTGATGCTGGAATGCAGTTGTTTTTCTCTGCCAGCTGGGCACTTTCCCTTCTCCCCCTTCCCTGAGTGCTGGGCTGCGTGTGATGCAGGGATCTTTCACGTGTGCAGGACAAATTTCCTTCGCTGGCCCCCTCCTCGTCCCCACTGCGCCCTGCGCCTCGGCGGGGCCTTTCCGAACGCGAGCTTGAAAGCAGGGTAACCAGGAGACGCCTCTTCTGCTGCCGACAAAAATAGTCTTGCAAGACAAAGAAACTGTCCAACAAGGATGAGGAGCGCAGGTTCCCCCAGAGGCAGGGAAATTATTATTAACAACGATGCCATTTCTCTGAGCTCGCTGGAAAGTGGCTGCCCTCCCAGACAGGGTCCTTAATGTTGCCCTGAATAAAGGCCCAACTCTTAGTGACTTCGGTAGGTCTTAAACTTGAACCTGGGCTGAAGTGCTTTGCTGAATCCGGGCTGTGGGGTTCTATTGTGGCCACACTTCCCTCTGGTGTGTTACGGCGCCATGTTTAACACAGTGGATCTCTGCTCAGCTTGGCATGGTTGCTCTGGGGATGGCAGAGAACCAGTGTTTGTTGTGGTCCTGAATTTCGGTTTAGTGACTTAGGGGCTTCTCCTGTCTGGAAAACGTGTTTCTAGCCCGTTGGAAATGAGGGATTTGTGTAGCATTGAGGGTTTTTTTTTTTAAAGTCCATTCGAATGGTTCCCTTCCCTTCCCTTCAGGAATGTAATGGGTTCTTGTAGCTGCGAGATTTATTCAGCGATTGTGACAGACTGAATGGTGGGAAAAACAACCAGGAGCCCTTGAAATAATTGCTGTCTAGTCTGTGCTCTGGAGGGGAATAGCTGCTTATAGGTGCATCACCTTACTTCCTATGCATGGAGCATCTGTATCAGCAGCGCAGGTAAGGATCCCAGCACGGGAGCTGGGGTTAAGGTCATTACAAAGCTGGATGGGCTGGGCTGTGTGAGGAGTCGGGAGGGAGAAGCTCTCCCCTGGGTTTCTGGAGTTTACCAGAGAGGCTGAAATTGACGGTTTGATGCAACTTGTGGTGTATCTGCTGTAGCTTAAGGTGCAGGGAAGAACAGTTTCTCACTAGTGCTTTGTAAAGCTGTGTGAGCTGATTGAGTGAAAGCTGCTGTAGAATTCAAACAGCAGTGCTCTGCTGAGAGTCCCCCCAAAGACTTGGTATCCGTTTAAACTATCAGAGAGTGTGTGTTTCTATCCAGCCACCGTGGATAAAATAGTCGAGGGAGAAAGCTGAGTTTGGCTTCCAATCTGCTTTGCTGCCCTTCCTCTTGTGTTGAAAACCCCGTGTAAAATATTAGGGGTGTGTGTGTGTGTGTTTGGCTTGAAGGTAGGGTGCAGCTCGCTGGCTCCTCGTTGCCCTGTTACTTGCTTTGGAAATCTGTGTGATTAGAATTTCTATTTTTGTTACTCTTGCTGCTTTGCGACCCCTCGTCATATTTTACCAGTGCTAGGACTCTGCTGTAACAAGGTCATGGCGAAATCGTCTGCATGTCAATTTTCTGAATACATTCTCTTTCCTCTCTTTTCCCCCCCGTGGACCTCCCAGTCCCAACCCTGCAGCTAACATGAAAATAAAACCTTCAAGCTGAGCATTCAGGCAGCCTTGTAATAAGATGATGCCCAGAACAGAAATCAGCTATTGGACTTAGGCTTTGCTCTAGTTTGTCTCTTAAAAAAGAAAGAGCGAGTGAGAGAAAGGACTTTAGCAGAATTAAAATACCTGATGTGCCTACTGGGACTTCTGGGAGCAAGCAAGACTGTGCTTTTAATGTAGGTCCTATACAAAGCTGTGTATGTGCAAATCACTTTGGATGGGACAAAGTGCTGTGCAGCGCTAGTACTCTTTTATCCAAGGTAGAAGTAATTTGCTTCTAATATTCATCTTGAAAGCTTAGTTAAAGGGGACATCAGCTGAAAGTTAAGCTATGGGGGAAAAATAAACAAGGTTTTAGTCAACTTGAAGCCAATAAAAATGCTTCTAACAACTGTTTTCATTGGCTTTTTTAAAGAAAATGTATCTTTGAATAAATAAAGGGGAGATGATTCAGTCTTGGGGTTAAAGCACTGGATTGAGACAGTTTGGTTCAATTCCCGGCCCTGCCACACACTTCCTGTGGGACCTTTAAAGAGTCACTTGGCCTTTCTGAGCCTCAGTTTCCCATCTGTAAAATGGAGCAAGTACATCCTACCTCACAGTGCTGTTGTGAGGATAAATCCACGCCTGTTTGTGAGGCGCTCTGGTACTGTGGTGATGGGGGGTCGACGTAAGTAGGTTGCCAGTAAGGGTTTTTGAAACCCAAACCTTGTGGCACAAAGAAACCAGAAGTAAAACTGGCATGAAACGCACACGAAACTGACTTGAATGGGCTTTCATTGTTCGAACCCAGTGAAATGCAGCCTGTCACAAAGAGCACGGCTGGGGACAAGCAGAATGGATCTATAAATAGTGGAAAACTCTTGAAGTCTGAGGTATTGCTAACAACTGCAGGGGAACTTGTCAATGTAAATAACTTGTAACGAGTCTCTTTACGTTTGGGGCGCCTTTTTCTTCTCAGGGTAACTCTAAAATTATGCTTCTGCTTCTAACCTGAAAATAAAGCCCTTGCACCACAAAGCCTTAACTGCAGGTCGCATCCAGCAGGTTATGATGCACTGCACGGCTTTGTTTGAAAGAGAAGACAAATGCACGCTGCCGGGAAACTTTGCCTGAACACGGTCAGCCTGGCGTTAGCTCCTGCGTAGATCGGCTGTGGCAATGATCATTTCCCAGCCCCACGCATGGTCTTTCCAAACCTACTTAACATTTGAGGGGTTGGTTGCTTCCTTTCCTTCTGAATTTTATCTCCAACCCCCCGGTGCTGACTTTAAAGGGAGAGCATGCCTCTCTGAGCAGGGTTTGGATGGGCTGCCTTGGTGTGCTGGAAACTGACTCAGTCTGGGGATATTTATGCCCTGTTCCTGGTCTCTAAGGTAATGGGGCCACAGATGAACTTGGTGCGAGTGGGAGCAAATCCGGCTAAGCTCAGTGGGAATTGTGCTCACTGAGGTCACAGCTGGATTGGTCTGTTGTGCTGCACTGCCGTTTGAGTTGGTTACTGGGATTCCCTCTCGCTTGGACAGATGGTCCAGGGTAGCAGAGACGTAGAGTTGCTTGGGGAAATGGACCTACCCCGATGGGTCTGTCTTCACTGCAGAGTTCGCTTGGGCTCTTTTTGGTTGTTGCCTCTCAGCCCTCTCCAGTCCACATGCAAAACTCTCCCCTGAGAGTGGTGATTTAAACCCTGGCTAGCTGCGGGAGCGGGGTTAGAGCCCGGGCTCCACTTTCAGTGGGGCTGGGTATCTGCCCACTTTGCAGCAAGCACACAGGCGAAACCATCCCTGGGCTGCCAGTCCGCCAGGGCCTGCCCACAGTTCCCGCCATGTGCCCAGGACTGGGAGGTCAGACAAGTTCTCCCACGATTTGGTGGGAAGGAATCGGAGCGGCTCATCTCACCGCAGCTCAGAGCACCCTGGGATGTGCCCCCAGCAGTCCTAGCGGTACACACAGGGGAGCGCAGCGCAAGTGGGGACACGGTCACGTGTGCTGGCGTTCTCACGTGGCTTCTTGCAGGCTCAGCTTGGCTGGTTGGCACCTGCGTCTAACTCTGTGCAGCGAAGACATCCCCTGTGTGTACATTGCAAGGGAAAAAACCAGCCAAAGCATTTGAGGGGAAAACTGGGGAGCAGTATGGGGAGAACATCTCTCCTGTGAACGAAAACTCTCATGATAAAAATTGCATTTCTCTGGGTTACCCAGAACCTTGGATTATGAAAACTGAGCTCTGAATCGCCTCTCACACAACGTCTTGAAGCTCGACGATTTCCCCGGGGGTGAGATCCGAATCAAGCCCTCTGCTTTGCCAGTTTCACTTTCAGGTTCTCATACGCCCTAGCACGTCTGTCCTTTTGTCCTTTCTGGTAAAAGGTCCTCCCCCCACCCCTGGCCGTCTGGCGTGTCACTGTGCAGACCTAAGGTAGGAAGGCTCCGCAGATCGCTGGTCGTCCTCAGACCACAGAACTAGCACAGGGCTGCTTTGTTTGGGTTTCTGATTAATAAATAAAAGAGAAGATTCGTGGAAATTGCTTGTACGTGTCCTTTCATGGGAGTGTCTTGCAAAGCTAAACAGCTTCCAGCAAACCCTCCATTGTGCAGCTAACTGATGCAAATTGTCCTGGTGAGGGATAGGGGTTTTTTACCCCAGAGTTGAGAGCCAGGAGCCAGGTAAACTTGGCGTTTGGCTTCCCCTGCTGAATGAATGCGAGCCTGCCTGTCTCTCCCCACAAGTTCTGAAAGAGGGACCACTGCCCACCCACATCCCTGAGTCCTTCAGGATGGCGCTGCTTTCCGGTTGTGTGGCAGGAAATCCCACATGCTCACCGCCTCCGTTCTGAGCTAGCTACCTGCTGCTGCTGCCTCCCAGGGAGAGACAGGGGCCAGTTACCCCGTGCAGGCTGGTGGAGAGACTCCTGGACAGAGGCCTGGTGTATCAATACTGGCTTCTTCCACAGCACCCGGCCCTCCTGCCTCTCCTTGTGCCCCTCTCTGTCAAGCCCAGAGCCCCCTTGAGGTTTGCCCTGAAGGAGTCAAAATCAAATCCCTAACACCAGAGAAGTGAGGGGGCAGAAGTCCAGGGGTGGGAGGAAGGATTTATGTCCCGTACCTGTTTTCTGGGAGCACCAACTGCGTCTCGCGTGTCCCCAGGCTTGTCATCACTTGGTGTGCATTTGCGTTCAAGCCCTGGGCTGAACATCTTCCTCTTTCTAGCGTGTCCCATCAGCTGTTGCTCTGAGGTGTGACTGGCTCTGGAGGGGGGCTACGTTTGCTGGCAGGAAGGAGTCTGTGGGCTCCGTTGTCTGGGGCCGTGGGATGTTGCAAGTTGGTTGTTAGTTATTGGAGTGATGGAGCGAGAGCTGCTGGAAACTGAAGACAGCTGAACAAACAGAACCAGCGGACCCATGCGGCTCTTCTTCCACTCTGTAGCAGTTGGAGAGGAGCTCCAGCCAGAGGGGTCTGAGCATGTCAAATCCTGAAGTGTGGGGGGGAAACAGGGATATACTAGAAGCCAGTTTATAGCCCGGAGTGCACAATATGCTGGCCCCAGCTCCCATTAATGTCCCTGGACAATTCTCAGCCATGGGACTAGGAATACTCCTGGAGCTGCTGAAGGCAGATAACGAGAAGCTCTGGAGATTGGGCTCTGAGTATGACTCTGGACATTTCACTTTCTGAGCCCGATGCATTGGCATGAGATGTTCTTCCTGATTCTAGCAATTCACTAATTTATTCCCTCTCCAGATTAGGGAGCTAACGAGCTAGATCAGCTTTTGGCCTTAAATCTAGCAGATACTTCCGCTCCCTTTTGCCAGACAAATAGCGTCTGTTTGACTAATCACCAGTTTTCCGTAGAGGAGTGGAGATGCTGATCTTTGGGTCTGTGTCACAGTGAGCTGGGTGCCCTTTATGAGCTGACTGACCATTTGGAAAGGAGTGTGTGGGTGTAGGGGAAATCTAACGACTGTCTGGGAGGGCTGAAAATCAGCTGGTGTGAACTGCCAAGACCATGGAGGGAACTGATCTAATGTGATCCCTTCTGACCTTAAACACTGTGAAACTGTAACGAGTGTGCAAGGCACAGATGTAATCAGTTATGATAACCTAATGTAGAGTAACCCTCCCCTTTTAACTTCTGTGACACATACCTAAAACCCAGGAAATTCACTTGAGAACCAAGCTGTCTCCACTACTGATTGATGGCCGGTGGCTAATGTAGTTACTGTCCATAAGCCAAAGACTGGTGCTCTGGGGAGAAAGTGCCAGCAGACCAAGTGTCTCTAAATGGATGAAGAATGCTTGTCTGAAGTTCACCGTTAGTCAGCATCCCATGCTGGAGAAGCCTTGAGACACTAAGGCATTGCCATTACGCAGCCGATGGAGAATGGTTCCTGTGTGGATTTCTACCCTCCAAGAGCTTGTTATTAAAACTGTCTAAAAGTGGAATGGACTTTGATCTAATTCTACTGTCCAAACTGAGTGAGATGCAAAAAGCAAGCAGGACGAAGAGTGGAGAGAGAACGTTACCAAAAACGCGGTTTTATCAGTAATCAGTTTTGCCAAGTGCACGTGTTTTGAAAAGCATGAGTCAGGGCCCAAAAATCAGGAGATTGTCTTGAAAATCATGAGATTTTCAAAGAGCAATCTGGGCTTTATTTGCTTCTGGGTTTTGAACCATTAAAGTTTCACACGTTCATGCTTTTCTCTGCAACTGTGAGGGCTAGAAAAAATATGTTTTTAAAATGAAAGCAGCGATTCTAATGGAATAATGCGACTCCAGCAGCTGGGGATTCAAAAAACATATTGTGAGATTGGTAATAAAACCACAAGAGTGGACAGTGCTGAGTAACAAAGGCAAGGAAGAGTTTTATTGGTCGACAGTGTCCCTTTGTTGTTACCATTTCTGAGTGTGATCCTTCAGCTAGAAATCATACGGATTTACTGCTCCCTTCCTTGGACGCAATACATATTAATCCATCCCTTGGTTCTTGTTGGCTTTTTTAAAATGGGAACGCTGAGAGATCTGTTTTGAAGTACTGAGTGCCTGTGCTGTCATCCATCACTTTGTTTTTCTGCTTCCCAGTAAGTTCACCTCCCTCCCCCTTCTTCTCTCCTGACGTGTGCAGGATCAGAACATGAGACGCTGTTTGCACTCCAGACGTGCCTGTTCTGAGGGGGCAGGTTAAAGGGACACTGCGCAAATACACAACCCAGATTAGATTTTGAATTTGTTCCCCATTCTTAACAATCAAAGAGGGTGTTACATGGGCAACTCCTGGTTTTAAGAACAGGAGCACTTGTGGCACCTTAGAGACTAACAAATTTATCTGAGCATAAGCTTTCGTGAGCTACAGCTCACTTCTTCAGATGCATAGAATGGAACATATAATACGAGTGTATATATACATACAGAGAAGATGCCATACCAGCTCTAAGAGGCTAATTAATTAAGATGACCTATTATCAGCAGGAAAAAAAACGTTTGTAGTGGTAATCAAGGTGGTCAATTACATACAGTTGACGAGAGGTGTAAGGATAGTTATCATAAGGAAATAGATTCGAGTAGTGTAAAGACTCAGCCATTCCCAGTCTCTATTCAAGCCAGAGTTAATGGTATCTAGTTTGCATATTAATTCAAGCTCAGCAGTTTCTCGTTGGACTCTGTTTTTGAAGTCTTTCTGTTGCAAAATTGCCACCTTCAGGTCTGTTACTGAGTGGCCAGAGAGGTTGAAGTGTTATTCCACTGGTTTTTGAGTGTTATGATTCCTGATGTCAGATTTGTGTCCGTTTATTCTTTTGCGTAGAGACTGTCTGGTTTGGCCAATGTACATGGCAGAGGGGCATTGCTGGCACATGATGGCATCTATCACTTGGGTAGATGTGCAGGTGAATGAGCCCCTGATGATGTGGCTGATGTGATTAGGTCCAGTGATGGTGTCACTTGAATAGATATGTGGACAGAGTTGGCAACAGGGTTTATTGCAGGGATAGGTTCCTGGGTTAGTGTTTTTGTTGTGTGGTGTGTGGTTGCTGGTGAATATTTGCTTCAGGTTGGGGGTCTGTCTGTAAGCGAGGACTGGTCTGTCTCCCAAGGTCTGTGACAGTGAGGGATCGTCCTTCAGGATAGGTTGTAGATCCTTGATGATGTGCTGGAGAAGTTTTAGTTGGGGGCTGTAGGTGACAGCTAGTGGCGTTCTGTTACTTTCTTTGTTGAGCCTGTCCTGTAGTAGGTGACTTCTGGGTACTCTTCTGGCTCTGTCAATCTGATTCTTCACTTCCGCAGGTGGGTATTGTAGTTGTAAGAACGCTTGATAGAGATCTTGTAGGTGTTTGTCTCTGTCTGCGGGGTTGGAGCAGATGCGGTTGTATCTTAGAGCTTGGCTGTAGACAATGGATTGAGTGGTGTGTCCTGATTTGAAAGCTTTCAAGCTCCCTGCAGCAGCCAGGTCTTGGCTTGGGTGCTGATTTTGCTCCGTTTGATGCAGTGGACCGCTCTGGCCTGTTCCTGTTGTACCATCTCCCTGATTAAGGAAGGGCTGATGTGTTCCTGGCTCTCTCAGGTCCCTTCTTCCAGGTTTTGTGCAGGGAAGTGGAGAGCAAGGGAGCTGTTTGGAAGGAGTGGGGCTCTGATTTATTGGAAGACGTTCTGCATGTCTCTGTATCTTCTCCTGTTTGGCCATCCCTTCCTGAGGTTTTTTTGCATGGCACATTCCGAGCCATTTTCCAGGTAAGAATGGGGGGAAAGTGTCTTCCCCTCAACCCCAGATGGCTCCTGTTGGTGCTTTAATACGTGATCCACCCGCTCCTCCCAGTCACCCGCTGCCCAGCAACGGTCGGTTGTGGGAGGGTGTGAGTGCACTCGCCTTTCCCTGCCTATCTGACTGCTGCAAGTTTAACACGAGGCTCTGATGGCTTCCAGAGAAAACCAGCACAGCAAAGCTCCCCCTGGCTCTGCACAAGGGAGGTGTCCTGGGCTCATTTAGTAGACTTACTCCCTGGGCGCCGTAGCGGTCCTGGCGTTAGAACTGGGCAGAAAACCATTTTCTTGTCCTGGGAAATTTTTCACTATTTTGAACACTTTTCCTGGCCCGAATTAGTCAAAATCTTGCACCTTTTCACAAACTGCAACACCCTCCCCCGCTCCCGAATATTTTGCATCGGGTCAATGAAAACGTTTTGATTTCGACCTTTTTTTTCTATAACTTATCTCACATTTCCAAACGAAAAGCCGCTTTGAACCGAAAAGGACGTTTCGTTTGGAGAAATGCCCAAACAGGATGCGCCAGCAATTTTGAAGCTCCCCTCCCTGCCCCCCGAACAGGGACGTCACCAGACCAGGCCCTCTCCCATAAAAAAAACCCTTTGTTTTTGACCAATCAGCATTTTCCCGTGAAAAAACATTTCATTGACGAATTCCCAGTGAGCTCACCTGACAGTGCTGGCTCCGTCTGTGCCCATCCCCCAGAGGCCGAGCAAGATCCCTGTACGCTCACTGGCCTAGGACGCTCCCTCCTCCATAGTCAGCAGCAGGCTTCCTTCTCCCTCCTCCCCCCCCTTCCTTAATATAGTTCCCCCAGCTCGTCTCTTAGGCTGGGATGTGCCATTGGATCCTGAAGCCACCATATTCCCCCTCTTTCCTTCCTGCTGCTCTCTCCCAAAAAACAGCCTTTGGGTACCTGCTACATGTTCACCCTGAGATGAGTGAGTTGTGGGCCACACGCTGTCTAGGAAGGCTGCAGTTGTAAGAGGCTAATTATGCAAGCCCCACGCCAGAGCCTGGCAGCTGCGCCACAACGCCGTCCAGGACTGCCTGGTGAAGGCCATCGCCCCGCACCTGGGAAAGATCGCCGTCAACCGCGCCATTCCCGGCACCGACAGCCCGCTGCGCCCGGACATCGTCGTCACGGACGAGGATCGGAAAAAGATCATCCTCGTCGACGTGACGATCCCATTCGAAAACAGGACCCCGGCCTTCCGCGAGGCCCGAGCCCGCAAGCTCGAGAAATACGCCCCCTTGGCGGACACCTTGCGGTCAAAGGGCTACGAGGTCTGCACTGAGGCCCTGATCGTGGGGGCCCTGGGCGCCTGGGACCCTTGCAACGAACGTGTGCTTCGGACCTGTGGGGTGGGCCGTCGCTACGCGCAGCTCATGAGACGCTTAATGGTCTCGGACACTATCCGCTGGTCTGTGACTGGGGCTTCTAGCCGCTAAGATAATGCAGATGACAATATAAGCATGTTACAGGTGTTGGTTTCTCTTACAGAGGTTTATAAGCCGCCTGGAGCAGATGATTAATAGAAGGCCTATAAATGGGTTAATTTTGTATAAACTACTCAGAAGACCGTTCAGGCTGCAATGTCAGGATGTGGCAGGTTTAAGATGGCCCCTATGCAACCCTAATTCAGCCCCCTCTTGGGCACATGCATTAGGTAGAATACTATTCCCTCTCCCCCTTTAGTGGGGATCTGCTCTGGGGACGAGTCAGGGCTGGGTAGCGAAGGAGGCCACCTGTGCAGGATCTGTGCCTCTTTTGCATAAGGCCCCGCGGGTCTAGAACCTGGGTCTGAAGAGCTGCTGGCCAGCTGGCAGCTCCATTGTGCCACCCAGCAGCAGCTATAATCTGCTTACGCTGCACCTTCCGGGATCCGCTGTGGACACAGACCATGGGACGTTCCACCTCAAGGATTTGACAGACAGCAGCCTCCTGGCTCCTGATTGGCTCCCTGCCCTAAGTAAACCCACGGGGCGTTCCATGAAGTGTCCCGCCACCGGCGTGGCTCTGCTGTTGGTGCCATGATTATTCCTGCTCCCAAACTCCTGGCTTTGACCTCAGTTTGATTTGGACTTTGCCTCCTGACCTGAACCCTGAAACCTAACTCAGAGTCTGACCCTTGGTATCTGCCCTGGCCTGGAACCTGACTACGAACTCCTCTGCTACTCCCAGACCCAGCTTTGCCCCTGGTCCTGACCGCCCGTGTTAGGATCCCGATGGTTTGTTGCAGAGGTTAGAAGGTGTGAAATGAATGAAGACGGTCTCTGGGGTAAGGCAGCTGAATGCTGCCCTGGCGAATTGGATTCTTTTCCTGCCTCTGCCACCGAGTTCTTATGTGGTGCCGGGCAAGTCGCAGAAACTCAGCTTTTCCCAGGTGGCCACTAACTGTGTGTTCCTCATTTTCTGGGTGCTCAGCACGAACCACGTGGGGCTGGATTTGCAGAAGTGCTGAGCACTCACAGCCGCAGCGGAGGCAGAAGGAGCTGTCCTTTGAACTCATGTGCTATGACCACGCTAGGGACTCTGGAAAACAATGGCCTTGTTGTCCCAGAGTGGGCACCCAAAATTAGTGGATGCTTGGCCTTAATCTCTGTGCTTCAGTTCCCCATCTTTAACAGAAGGGTAATGATCCCCCCTGCTCTCGGGTGTGGGATGAAGATGAATGCCTATTTGTAAAGCACTCGGATGCCATGGTGAGAGAGCATCAGAAAAACGCCCCAGGAGGAAGTTGTTAATCTTGTACTCAGTGCAGGGTTTAGAAGAGCTGGGCTTAAAACAGGCCTGGGGCCACACACGGAACGAGGAAGATGGAGAAAAAATAGCGACTAACTCTTCAGTTACTGAATGAGGCAGGGTCCTGTCAGGGGGTAATAGTCTGTGCTCATGTAATTAAAGACTGTGTCGTAACGCATGTGCCCAGGGGGCTGAATCAAGCTCAGAACTGGCGGTGTTGAGCTTTGGAATGCCGGAATGTTAAGACAGCGTCAATCTGTTAATTCAGGTTTCTTTGATGATTTTCTAAGTTTTATTTTTAAAAGCCCCAAATTCATCTGGAACCATATTGACCCCCAGCTTGGTCAAGAGCTTTTGATCCACAGCATAGACGTCTGCCGCTTGAGCTAATGGAATAATAATAGCAGTAGTAGGCTGTCATCCTCTCCGCAGAGTCGCTACTAGAGGGGAATGAGACACACACTTTGCCGGTGGGCTTCGCAAATGTTTGCTGACAGCAGAGGAATGGAGAGATTCAGGACTTTGGGTACAATTCTAGGTTTTGGAGGGGGAGTGTGCTCTAGTGGTTACACTTCCACCCCAAACCCTGTCTGTGTCCCCCAGCTCTCTCTCCTCCTACCCACTCTCACCCATCCTGGCTCCTGCTCCCCGTCTTCTAGCTCCTGCAAACCCTTCCTCCCACTTCTTCATCCTCTGCATTTGAATCAGGTGCTTCCTCTGTCTCCTCCTCGTTGCCTGGATGCCAGAAGGGGAAGCATGAGAGTAGACAGTCCCCCTGACCTCCGTTCTCGTGCCCAATGCCACGGTGGCCACCGGCAGCGAGAGGAGCAATTGCAGGGAAAGTCCTGCTCAGCCCCTGCGGCCCTGGGACGGAGCATGCTCAGTTGCTGTGTGGGGATGATGTATGTGCAGTCCAGTTGCACGTAGGAGCCGTGAGGGGCTAGAGCATGCTCAGTGCAGATGGCATCTTGGGAGAATTTAGCTGCCAAACTTTAACAAGTCTGTCCTAGTGTGTGTGAATCGAGAGTCCGCCTGTGGCTTCCCCCTCCCCGGGCTTATAATTTGGCCAGATTTGCATGAATTTTCACAGGGTTGGCAAAAGACACGTCCCTGGCACCAGGGTGACACCTCCCCCCCTGCCAAGTTTCAAGTCCTTGCTCCAAAGCAGAGGCACCAGAGCTTCTCAAGAAAACACGGGGAAGAATTATTTATTTTTTGCATGGGCAAAATATATTTAGCTGCAACTTTCAAAAAATAATTCTGCCTGAGTTGCGGACGTGGGACACAGCCTGGAAGCGACCTCTGGGGTCATCGAGACCCCGCCCATCACAGGGGCACGGGGCATATCAGCCTGAAGGATTTAAGTTTAGGAAAGTTACAAGCAACTGAAAACTGGGTCTTATAGTGCAAAGTGTTGGGCAGCTTTAACCAGAGGTGGCACTGCCAGCTCTGCGTATGATACCCTGAGTCTAAAGTGTGACCAAACTTACGTGAGTGATGCAATGAAAGAAGACGGGACTTTTTGTTTTAGCCGTATTAGCATGGAAGCGTTTTTGAGCACTTGTATGTTGCCGCCTTTGAATGTACTATCTTGTAGTCTCCTGCTATTCTGGTTTGTATTTTGTTAGCGCTTTCATGACTCTTAATACAGAAGAGATGTGTGCATAATTCCAATTTATTTGCTCGCATGTACTGGAGGATAAAGAGCATTCATCTGTTGACACAGGGAGAGCCGTGCGAGATAAGGCAGAAGGCACGGCAGCGTTTCAAGGGAGTATAATTGCATTTGATTAGTGCAGAGAGCTTGGCAGAGCGGATCTTCTGAGACTTCACCCCGGTGCTGATCTTTCAGAGTCAGAGATCAGGGACATGAGGGAACATCAGAGACCCGACTCTGCCAATCTTCACACAGTTCTACAATGTAAGTATAATTCCCTGAAATGCTGGGGCGACTCAGTAACTTGCAGCTCTCACTACAGCTGCTGAGTCTGGCATTCGTTGGGTATGTTAAGGAGGAGCTGAAGGCGCAGAGTGGCACCTCACTGTCCTTCCGCATCTTATGTACTTTTAAAAAAAACGTTTAGCCTGTTTTTCTTAACTTAGAAGATGTTGCTCATAGAAAGTCCCTGAAGAATGGCTTGAGCCGCTATGTAACACAGAGAATAGAAGATGGGACCTCTTTTTTTTTAAATTAATGCTAAAAAGGGGGAGCTGGCTCTGGTTTCAAATAAGCCTCCAAGCTGGGTTGGAGAAGCCCTTAAGCTAATTCTCGGGTGCACATTGGCTGACTTGATATCAGTGGGGATTGGTTGGGGTTGGTCCTGCTTTGAGCAGTGGGTGGGACTAGATGACCTCCTGAGGTCCCTTCCAAGCCTGAGATTCTGTGATTCTATGATTGATTGATTCAGTGCTTCTGGCCTCTGAACGTGGGCAGGTTTGGGTGTTGGAGTTCCACAGTCCAGTGCTGCCCTCCAAGTAAAAAACACTTTTACTGGAAAAATGAAGTGCGCTACGCAAGATAGATGTGAGGTGATTGGTCATCCCTGAACGAGAGCCACATGTGGTGATGTGCTAGGCTCTGGAGCCAATCTGCAAGCCAGGAGCAGATCTGGTGACTCTCAGGACAGGTATATAAGCCTTGCAGGAGACGTAGCAGCTGAGTCTGCCCCATGTCACTTCCTGGCATGGACCTGTCCCTTGCCTGATAGTGGTGACAGACTCCGCATGCCTTTGCCTGCTCCAGCCCTACCTGTGCCTTGTACCGCCTCCACTCTTGACTCCTGGCTCCGGCTCCAACCTCTGGTCCCTGGCCTAGCTGCCACCACACTGACCACTGAGCTGGACTGCTGCTGTAGGGTCGTCTCTAGTTAAGCAATACCACACATAGAATTACCCATGGTTCCAAGTAACTAGGGGTGTGGGGAAGGCCAATGAGTGCTAGATCTACTGGGAATCACCGCCTCTCCAAGGGTAGCCTGGTGATCAAGGCGCTGGAGTGGGATTTAGGAGATTGGGAGTCACTTTCACATGTCACTTAATCCTACACCCCCATTTCCCATCTGTAAATGAGATCATATTCCCGCCTCTGGCTGTTTGGACTGTAAGCAAGGACCATCTCTGAGGTATCTGGGTGCTACTAGAATATTAATTCTGGTCCCGGCGATATGGTGTAGGTCCTCAAATGTGAATCTAACCTAAACAGCAACTCCCAGGGAGGGCAATAACTCACGGACTCTAACATTAGACTGGCTTGCTAACGTAGAGGAATGTTCTACCAACTGCTGATCCCTGCGTTATAGATCTGCCATTTTAAAGTGATCTGTGACCGTTAGCATTTTAGTCCACAGTGATGGAGTTCTGGGGAATGGAAAAGCCGCTTGGGGCAAGTCTTGCTTGCTTTAGAGTTAATGGAAAAATAAGCTGGTTAGCCGTCAGAATGTAATTCACAGCCCCTCATAGGACATCTGTCTTCAGGTATGTATTTTTGTAGTGACTGTCGGAAAGAACAGTACCAAGAGTTCCCATTGTGGGCGGATGCTGTGCATGGGCGGGTTGTGTTTGATTTGAGTCAATGTCACATATGCTAATAACAGTGGTGTGGGAGGCTGTTTTCCAGTGGGGAGCATTCCCTCTGATTGTAGGAGCATGCGTATATACTTAATGAATGAAGCTGCGTAGCTGGCTGGCCTTGCGAGGCTTTACACTCGGCTTGATGGCATTTCTCTGCTTGTAATGCAATAACTTTTGAATGCCACATCCAGTTAATTCCAAAATTTAAGGGAATGTTCCAGGCATCAATGGCCAGAACTCTAATGACTTTTTTTGGAGGGCGGGGGAAGTGAAAGTAGAAAATGGGGGACAGCCGGAGGAGCCCCTGGCATTTGGCTAGCAGAGCTATTGGCTTCTGCCACCTCTGTAATTATTAGTTGATGGCAACCATTAGCACATTCCCACATAACAACCTCTCCTTTTAGCCTTGCCGATACTCCCAATAGAACCTAAAAGTGTTGACACCCTGGAAGAGAACGAAAGAAGAATAATATATAACAAATGGAATAAAGGGGAATTTGATAGTAAGGAATATAAATCAGAAGTTAGGAATTGTAGAACATTGATAAGGGAAGCAAAGGCACACAAGGAGAACTCTATGGCCAGCACAGTTAAGGACAATAAGGAGTTTTTTTGAATATATCAGGAGCAATAAGAATCCTGACAGTGGTATTTGTCCATTACTAGAGGGAAATGGTAGAATTAATAATAATAATGCAGAAAAGGCAGAAATGTTCAATAAATGTTTCTGTTCTGTATTTGGTGAAAAAACAGATGATATGGTCTCATCCTATGGTGATGATAACACTCTTTCCATTCCAATAGTATCTGTGGAGGATGTTAAACAGAAGCCACTAAAGTCAGACATTTTTAAAGCAACAGGTCCAGATAACTGGCATCCAAGAGTTTTTAAAGAGCTGTCAGAGGAGCTTGTTGGACCATTAATGTTGATTTTCAATAAGTCTTGGAGTACTGAGGAAGTTCCAGAAGACTGGGCGAAAGCCAATGTTGCGCTAGTTTTTACAAAGGGTAAACTGCATGACCCCAGGTAGTGCGTGACATGATAAAAAAGCTAGAATGCTGTCAAATCAACAGAATACACATTAAATGGATTTAAAACTGGCTGATTGATAGGTCTCAAAATGTAATTGTAAATGGGGAATTGTCTGCAAGCAGTGGGGTCTCGCAGGGATTGGTTCTTGGTACTACGCTATTTAACATTTTTGTCAATGACCTAGAAGAAAACATGACATCACTAATAAAGTTTGCAAATGACTCACAAATTGGGGGAGTGGTAAATAATGAAGCGGACAGGTCACTGATTCAGAGCGATCTGGATCGCTTGATAAACTGGGCGCAAGCAAACTGTGTATTTTAATCTGACTAAATGAATACATCTAGGAACAAAGAATCTCGGCCATACTTACAGTATGGGGGACTCTAACCTTGGAAGCAGTGACTCTGAAAAAGATATGGGGGTCGTGTTGGAGAATCAGCCGAACACGCGCTCCCAGTGCGACACTGTGGCCAAAAGAACTAACATGACCCTTGGATGCATAAACAGGGGGATCTTGAGTAGGAGTAAAACGGTCATTTTACCTTTATATTTGACACTGGTGCTATTGCTCCTGGAAGACTGTGTCCACTTCTGGTGCCCACAGTTCAAGAAGGGTGTTGAGCAATTGGAGAGGGTTCAGAGAAGAGTTATGAGAATGATTAAAGGATTGGAAAACCCGCCTTATAGTGATAGCTTTAAAGAGCTCAATCTATTTAGCATAACAAAGAGAAGGTTAAGGGTTGACTTGATTAGTCTGTAAGTATCTACATGGGGAACTAATATTTAATAATGGGTTCTTCAGTCCACCAGAGAAAGGTGTAGCACAATCCATTGGCTGGAAGTTGAAGCTAGACAAATTCAGACTGGAAATAAAAGGTACGTTTTTAACGGTGAAAGTGACTAACAATTTACCAAGGGTCGTGGTGGGTTCTCTGTCGCTGGATTTTGAAATAAAGACGGGATGTTTTTTAAAAGCTCTGCTCTAGGGATTATTTTGGGGCAGGTCTCTGGCCTGTGCCATACCGGGAGTCAGGCTAGATGCTCCCACTGGTCTCTTCTGGCCTTGGCATCTAGGAGAATAAGAATGGTGGTGGGAATGGGGCACACAGATCCCCTGGCATGGGACAGAGCGAGAGGGTTGCAGGGAGTCCCTAAAATAGACGGGGGGGGAATGGAGAGATGGTAGGAGCCCAGATGGGCTTCTAATGGAACAGGTGACAAATGTGGGTTCTCTTAAAACTTATTCCATTCCATAGCTCTTAGTGTTCTGAATAAGAAGGCTGGGTCTAGCGGTTTCTGGGCTATCCTTGTCTGGCCTGAGGCAATACTCTTATGATAGTCCCTCGAATCCTCAACCGGATTGGTCTCTGTTCAAGCCAAGGTACAAACATGGCAAATGGCCTTCCCTGTCCTAAAGCGCATACAATCCTAGAGTGACACAGAAAGCGAAGGTCGGTTAAAAACATTCCCATCCAGCTGGTTGTTCCAGCTTAAGTTGTGGTGTGGTGGGAACCAGTCCCAAAACTGAATGCAGGTTTGCTGGGCGAGGTGTAACGAAATACATGAGAAAAATGGAGGGCCCCCTCCCCTTTTGTTGTATAATCATGGAGCAATTTTTAGTTTGATTTCTGACGTCTAAGAACAAAGGAATAGGATTTGATTTCAATTTGGACTCTAAAAAAGCTGCGACATTTGCAATGTGTTGTGTCTCTGGCTTGATACCTTTAACTGCTGATATGGTGGCCTATAATGTGAGGAGAGAAATCTATTCACTGTAATTTGAATGTGTTTTTCTTAACCAGGGCTTGCAGGTTAGCAGGCAAAATATTTTCCGTAGAAGGCAAAATATGTATTCCTAACTATCTGAGAGCTTATGAATGAGAGAGCAGGATTGTGGGAATGTTCACAGTGAATTTCAGCCTACTGGATTTAAGGAAATAAATGTATACCCCAAAAACGGTGGCGTGGGGGATTTCTGTTGTCCTCCATGGCAGGAAGAGATCTCAGCTTTTGACAACAGGTGCTTTGTTTGACATGCTCAGTCGAAAACTCTTGGGAGCACTGAGTATATTGCTGGCACAAAGGCTTGTTTGGAAAAGCTTTTGATCTGTGTAAATGTCTTGGAACTCTTTCAAGCCACACAATTTAATAGCCAACAGCGAGCACAAGGGCAAAAACTAGGAGTGGGAGGAGGTGGGGCAGCCTAAGTGATAACTACAATGCAGTGGAAACGGGGGCTGTTTCTACCCTAAGCTGAAGTCTAGCTTTCAGAGAGCTAGGTAGTAGTTTCATTTAAGATGTTCCTACACCAGTGCAAGAACAGCCTTTCGCGTGCAGGCCCACTCGACGGGATCATAGGCTTTTCCCACATGCAGTCCGGTGATTGGGAGGACAGAAGGAACTCAAATGAGGCTTCCTGGCCCATTGAAATAGATTCTTTTGAGTGTAATAAGGCTTTGGACAGTTGGCAGGTGGGACTGTGGCTTCTTGCATAGAATACTGCTCTTTAAATGTAAAAGGCTCTGCATTGGGCACGGACGTTCCGCTTTGATGCCCACTGGTTTGAATGGACACTAAAAACTTAAAGCCCCAACACAACTTATTCTGATCTGGAGTGATGCAGGAGTGTCTTGACTGGTGGAATAGCACGCAGCCCATGCGGACTGAGGGCTGTGTTATGTCTGAGCCACTCTCTGCATTCCCTTCGTGTGCAAAGCTCAGGACTTTATGAGACGTATGTAGACGAGCTCAGAGTTACGAAACTGTGGTCTCATGGGGTAAACTCTGTTTATGAAAATCAGACACAGCAATGGCCAAAGTGCAGACCGACCTACGACTGTTAATTTTTAAGTGAAGTGAACTGAGATGAATACGAATTGTGTCCTCAACCTGCAGCTAATCTTCCTGATTCTCCCTTACAACTGAGTTCACACCACTCAGCTTCATGTTTTGCATGGCCCATGGGGACTGATTTTACTGTTTCCCCCCTAGGAACAGAGACATTGTCATGGCTGGAACAGATCAATGGCCAACTGTAGCCTTGTGTCTTTTCTATCCCTGTGATCCCTCCAAAAATATAGCCAGGCCGGAAAGGAGAGGGTGGTCTGAACAATGGTGGCAGGAGAACACAGTCAGACACATCTCATGCTTGGGGGCTGGGTGCACAGCCCTGTATCACACTGTACGGGAAACCTGAGCCGCTATCACTCGTTAATATCAATATTCACTGCTTGGATGATAGGGATAAGGGAACAAGATTTAAAAGTTAACGGATGCTTCGTTTTCCAGCAGAGCAGTTAAGCGAGGGTTACATCAGCGTAAGAATCAAGAACAACTCCACCGAAGTGAACAGACACTTGCATCAGCAAGATCAGAATCAGGCCCCAAGGAGCAGTCCAGGCACACTTCCTGCCTGCTGCCCGGGGGCTCTTTCACGCTGTGATTGGGAAACACCTCAAGTGAGCACTGAGAGGACAGCAGCGAAAAGGGTGGGGGGACCACAGCAGCCAACAGCCCAGGCTCTAAGACCTCGCGAGGTGGGACAGTCCCAGACCCCAGGCAGCAGCCCCTGCCGCAGTGTCTACACCACAGTTAAACAGCCCCTCAGCCGGAGTCCCTCGAGCCCTGGTCAGTTGGCATGGGTCAGCCCCGGGTCTCTACCGTAAGGGAATGTCTACACTGCTGCTAAAGTACTCGGTCACAGCTGGTATCCGCGTGCATTCCACAGCGGGGTTCTTGGGAACAGTCCTTTCCCTCTCAACTCCCAGAAGCCTGACACAGGGTTAAGAGCCCTCTGCGAAGACATCAAGAGACCCCACTGTGTGAGCGCCGGATCAGAAGTCAGATAGGATTTCAGCTCCTGTGTATTGTAAGTCTCTCCGGTTTTTTTAAAGGAAGCTTTTAAATTAGAAGTAGAAAAATGTAATTAAGACCAGAAACTAAGCAAGGAGCTTGCCCCAGGAAAAACAGGCTGACAAGAGGCATGAGCTTTGCTTTAGCCAGGAGTCCTATGCTGCCAGCTTAAAAATGTCAGCTTTAAAAAAAACATAGCCAAAACACATGCTGCTGCTGAGTGTGTTTTCAGACACTGAGCTATTGGTTATGGTGTAGCGGCAGCACATGGAAATGTAATCCCTCTGCATAGACCCTGGCCAGGAGATTTTCAAAAGTCTGTTCGACGCTAACTTATTTCCCTGCACTATTTTATCTGGAGAGGCCATAATAAGTAGAAAATTGCTATATTAACATAGCAATGCAATTACACCAGCTAGAGTAAAAGTTAAAGGGGTATCTATTGTCATGCTTCAGGGCACAACCTAGACTTGCAGAGTAGGGTCAGGAAGAAAGTCACCACATATACAGCCACATCATGGTATAGTCCAATTCAGCATTGACTTTTGCAGTGGAACCTTCCCACTTGATGATCCTGCTCTCTGTTGGCAGCAAACTTGGTGTGGCTTTGGCGAAGCTCATTTCACAGCAAAGCATTGCCCTGTTTCTCCAGGAATGCTACAAAACTCCCCCTAAAAAGGGCCCTGTCAAGATAAAAAATCAAATAGGTTCATGCCATTTGTGTATGGGACTTTGTTAACGCCCCTGCGTGTTGGAATGAGAGTTATAATGCCCTTGTTTATCTTGTGCTGGCTGTTGACATCTGGGCTCCCTGTGGTTAGCATGCTGGTTCTGGAGACTGGTTAGTTTTGCTCTCCAGTTCTCACATGTTAGAACAAGCCTCTCTGGGTTCCCAGCTTGGCAGGGGAATGCTGGAATGTAAATAAATTGTGTAGAATCTTTTTTTTTTTCATGCATTACCAGGGGCTTAGTCTCCTGAGAGCTGTGATACTTTGGTCTAATCGTGAACTCTGTGGAGAAAGTGAATCAGGAAGTGTTATTTACCCCTTCCCATAACACAAGAACCAGGAGTCACCCAATGAAATGAATAGGCAGCAGGTTTAAAACAAACAGAAGGCAGTATTTCTTCACACAACGTCCAGTCAGCTGTGGAACTCCTTGCCAGGGGATGATGCGAGGGCCAAAACTAAAATGGGGTTCAGAAAAGAACTAGATAAGTTCCTGGAGGGTAGGTCCATCAATGGCTAATAGCCAGGATGGGCAGGGATGTAACCCCATGCTTTGGGTGTCCCTAAATCTCTGACGGCTAGAAGCTAGGACTGGCCAACAGGGGATCAGACACTCCCCTGTTCATTCCCTCTGAAGCATCTGGTACCAGCTGCTGTTGGAAGACAGGATACTGGGCTAGATGGACCATTGGTCTGACCCCCGCTGGCCATTCTTATGTCTTAATTCTGGTCGTTCGCTTGGTGGCCTGTGATATGCAGGAGGGCAGATGAGATGTTCTGGCGAATCTTTCTGGCCTTAAATTCTGTGGCTCTGGAGAACCTGGGGCAGGCCAGGGAGTGCCCAGGTGGCTTTGGGACTCCCTAATTTTGACCTTCTCCAGGAACCAGCGCAGCCCCCCCAAGTGAATTGGATCCAGCTGCCTTCTGTCCTGACCCCTATGTCAGGTGGGCTGTGTTGGGCTGCTTACGTCGGCCTAGGCTGGGGAAAATCTCCAAGGGGCTGTTCCCCCCGCCGGGCGCCTCTTGGTGAACAGAATTGGATCGATGTTTGGGTGGCAAGGACTGTCTTGCAGGGCCACCCTGCTGCCTTGTCCGGCTTAGACCGTCTGCTTGGGGCTGCGCAGTGCACAATAGCTCGCATTGTTGTCGCATCCTGTAGCTTGTCCCCTCCCGAGCTGCGGCGTGCATGGACGTCGGTGTTAGGACGTAGACTGGCGTGTTCTGTGGCAGACACGTCCTGGCTGAGGCCTGAGAGTGACCCGCAGAGCCGAGATGCATCTGTCCGGTCAGATCATGCAGTTCTGTTTGTTTCTCTCTCCCATCATCCCTTTCTGGGCTGAAGGGGGATCAGTCCAGGTAGGAGCAGAGGTGGGGGCGTCATGCACAGGCTCCGGGAGGAAGTGCCAGGAGCCTGCCAGGGTATCAAACTTCCAAACCCAGGCGAGCTCTGAGGCTGGGACCGAATCTTGCCTTCCCTCCCCGTCGCTGATTTCCCCGGGGAAAGCCATGACCTGTAGAACCTGCAGAACAAACCCAGCTTCCTCTGGGTGTGAAATGCCAGCCAGCCAGTCCCCCCCAGTCCGTGTGGGCACTTCCTCCTCACTGCACTGCGAGACTTGTATTGCCCCGGCTTGAACTCTGCCATGTGACTCTCTGATCCTTTGCTGAGGAACAGGGTCGAGTTTCTCTCCGCCTTCCCCGTGCCAAGGGAAGGCCTCTGAGCACCCAGGTTTGCCAGTCGAACAAGGCCAGGGATGAGTTAATGTCCCCTGTTTGCAAAAAGAAAAGAAAAGAAAGAAATTAAAACTCCAGCAGTTCCTCCTTCTGTATCCACTGGGTAAAAAATTAACCAGCTTTTACAGTTAATTGGATGATTGTCCTTCAAGACAAAAAGCTCCCCATTGATCGCAGGCAAAGGAGTGCTGGGAAGGAGGTGTAATTACTGCTCTGCAAAAACACCGAAAAACTGACTCCATAACCCCTACGGTGGGAAGACGCGCACGCACAGGCCTCCGGGTCGGCCATTAGCTTTTGCTTTGCCCTATCTGGTTACATTTGAGACGGCTGTTTGAGCAGAGTTTGCTTTGTGATAAAGAAAGGCCCAGCAATCTTTGCTGAGGCCGGGCTTGGCCGGCGGTCTGCCAGCTTTCTAGAGGAAGAGATGGCAAGGAAACAAAGTTTAGGGCTTATTTATTTTTGGAAGACAAACTGCCTGCCTGTCTGTAGCCAGGCAAGTGGCATGATTTTTATTGATCTGTTTTTCATCTGGTGCACGGAAGAGAAGTAGCCCAACATTTACCAGCCCAGATGTACAATTTACTTGCATGCCTGTTTTGGGGCGGGCAGCGATCCGCTGGCTCCGGACAAATGATTTCATGTTCTCGCGTCTGCTCGATGCGGCCTGGTCCAAGCGGGGCGCAGGGCTCGCACGTAGGCGTCCCAGGGATCTGGTGCTTGGCAGCCCGAAGCCGGCTTGCATGAAAGCACTTTGGTGTCGCAGCCCCTGGCAGCCTGTGACACACCGTGCGCCCGCATATGCCAGTGCTTGCCACAGTGCTCAGATAAACGCCACCCTGGTGCTCGCCCTTGCTCTGTACGGAACTGGGTGCTGTGTCCTCCATTGCTGGTGCAGCGACTGCCCAGATAGGGGCTGTGCCTGTCCAGCTGGTCCCTCCGGTGAAATTCCCCGCATCCTGCCCACCCTTCAGGGACTGCTTGGAGCAGGGGCCAAGCCCCTCGCTGGCTAGCTGTACGCAGGCCAGAGAACAGTCCTGCTGCACACTTGGTTTGTCCATCGTCCAAAGCAACGAAGAGACACCAGTACAATGAAATGTCCACTGCATGAGCAGAAACTCTGTGCATCCCTCTAGGGTTCCTTGCAGCGTTGTTCTCCATTTGGATCCAGCCCAGCTTTAGCCCCTCCAGAGAAACTCGAGAGAAGGAAACTTAGCAAAGATCCAAACCCACATCTAAGGAAGGAAACTGTTAACGAAGATCCAAACCCAAATCCTAGAAACATAGATTCCAAGGCCCGCAGGGCCCATTGTGATCATGTAATCTGACTGCGTGTACGGCACAGGTCAGAGAACTGCCCCACAACAATTCCGAGAGCAGAGCTTTCAGAGAAACATCCCATCTTGGTTTTAAAAGGATCAGTGACGGAGAATCCACCATGACCCTTGGTAAATTGTTCCAGGGATGAATTATTCTCACCATTAAAAGTGTACGCCCAATTGCCAGTCTCCGGTTATGAGCCAGGGTGTACCAACTGCATGCAGATCTGGTTGCCCCGTCTCAAAAATGTCATATTAGATTTGGAAAAGTTACAGAGAAGGGCAACCAAAATGATCAGGGGGATGGAACAGCTTCCATAGGAGAGATTAAGAAGACGGACTGTTCATCTTAGAAAAAAGATGACAGGTGGCATATGATAGAGGTCTATAAAATCATGACTGGTGTGGAGAAAGTGAATACGGAAGTGTTATTTATTCCTTTCCCATAAAATAAGAACCAGGGATCAACCAATGACATTAATAGGCAGCAGGTTTAAAACAAACACAAGGCAGTATTTCTTCACACAACGCACAGTCAACCTGTCGAACTCCTTGCCACGAGATGTTGTGAAGGCCAAAACTATAACATGGTTAAAAAAAGAACCAGATAAATTCATGGAGGACAGGTCCATCAATGGCTATTAGCCAGGCTGGGCAGGGATGGTGTCCCTAGCCTCTGTTTGCCAGAAGCTGGGAATGGGCGACTGGGGATGGATCACTGGTTGATTCCCTGTTCTGTTCATTCCCTCTGGGGCACCTGGCATTGGCCACTGTCGGCAGACAGGACACTGGGCTGGATGGACCTTTGGTCTGACCCTGGATGGCCGTTCTTATGGAATAGCCCTGCAGGGGGCGCCGACTTACGTACTGGTTGATCGCCATGTATGCTGCTGGCTTTGGCTCAGTAGCCAGGTTCAGAGCTGTGGGTCTCTGGATCACCTTATTCTTGCAGTGATTTGTTTCCAGATGGAGGGTCTCTTACTCCAGCCCCAGGCCCACCTCTTGGTGGTGTATATAGAGCAGAGGGAAATAAGACTTAAATGGGCGTGAGCCGTTCTGAGAATCTGCACGGGAGTTGTGCTGCACAGGCTGCCATACAACAGTTGCCTGGCTTGGGCCAGTAATCAGCTGGGCTGATTTAAAATCAGTGACTTCGAGGGTGGAGGCTCTGTGTACTCGTTTATCGGTCTCCCGCGCCAGCCGGTTCTCCCTTTCCTGTGCTGCACCCAGAACTTGCACCGCTCTGGTGAGCTTTCACAGAATGAGCAAACTTACTGTTGTAAAACCGAAAGGCGGCCATGTCTGGGGGAGAATGCGTGTTTCAGGCAGGCTGGGAAGCGGACTGGGGTCTCTAAATAGATGTGAGAAAGTTACAAGCCATTAATAAGCGGAGCCGAGATGGGAACGGATCCCGCGGGGGCATCTAAGCAAGGCCACTTTCTGTGCATGCCTCGCACATGAAAAACAAGGTTACCCGTTTCTCGGTGGGCTGCGGCGGTTTTAGAAGTGCTTTGTGGGAAAAGGAATCCAGAGGGGAATATTCGGGGGACTTGTTGTTGCAGGAGGGGAACCTTGACAGCTGCATTCGATATCCGCACACAGAGCTAATGAGGAGCTTTTTAACGGCCGCTGGCGTCCAGAGGAATGGGAGGAAGTGGCAGGCCCGAATGTTCTGTCGGCAGCTGCTGCCATGTGGGAATGGATTGCTACGGGAGAGGAGGGCCAGCTCCCCCTTGATCCGCTCGAAGCCCTGACTGCCAGCATCAGAGCCCAGTGGGAGTAGCAAGAGCTCAGCACCTCTCGCAATCTCAGGCCAGAGGCTTTTGACCCCTGCTCCAGCAGAGCACTTTTAAGCACGTGAGTACTCCCGTTGGCTGCTCATCCAGCCATGGGACGTGAAACAAACCACGTGCTCTGCTGGGCTCGGGCTGCAGAGCTGACGAAAATGGCTCCGCTGATGTAATCGCCGTCCCGGCAGCGACACGGGACGGTGGTTTGGTTTTTCCCATATGGCCATGAAAATTAAAACGGCTCCCGCTGTTAGCTCCGCAGAGGAGGACAGTGCTGGGGACGGACGGGGGGCGAGCGGCCGTCTGGCTGGTGGGGGCTTCCTCCTGGGAAGCAGATTGGCCCGTGTGGCGGGGAAGAGACCATCCCATCAGGATGCCTGGGGAACCTGAGCTTGTCACATCTGTCAGCGCTAAACTCTGCTTTTTTGACTAGACTGGTGGAGTGGAGCGGAGCCCAGACGCCAGGCCGGGGGGAGGAAGGAATGCCTGGCCAGTTTTTGCTCTGATTACTGTTAAATAAACACTTGAGTCAACCAATAATTAAAAAATGTCTCGCCACTCTAGAGTAAACGGAGCAGTTAGATTCTTCAGTGTCTTACCCTGCCCTGTCGGGCTGTCGGCTACAACAGGGGCTTCTGGTTCAGTCCTTCATCTTGGTATTGTATTGGAGAACAGGTTCGTTTCCAGTGACCAGCTCTCCTCCTAACGCAGCTGCTGTAACCCCTTCCTGCTTTACGTGGGTGGTTCCCACCAGTGGCTTGATCCTGAGGATTTGTACCCATCACTCTTCTTGCAGGCTCCACTTGGGTGTCTCAAGGTCGTCCGATAAGTGCTAGTCCCAGTAGGGTGTTTGCAGACTCAGGCCGTTTACTCTCTATACCTAGCTCTCCTGAAGGGCTGCGTGCCTTGGGCCTGGGTCTCCATTGCCCCGGCAAAGTGGCCGTGTGGATGATGAGGTAGCGTTTGCCGCTCGCTCTGCGTGGGTGTTTCTGATGAGACAAGGCTCACGGCAGGGGACAGCCTGGCTCAGTACATCCTGCTGAACTGGAAGCCGGAGTCCAGCTTTCTGACAGCTGGGTAGTGAGGCGTGGGATGGTGGATGGGCCGTGTCTCCTGGAGAGACGGGAGGACAAGCTAAGGTGGAGGATAGCGTTAAACTGCTCTGGAGACGCTAAAGTGGCCGTCGCAAAAGAAGTGATGGAAGTTGGGAGTGAATCTACAAGAGAGCGGAGGTTAAAGGATGGTGGGGAGACAGCTACGGGCAGATGCTATGAATTGGGAGGACCAGCAAGGAGTCTCTGGTCGTGCTGGACTCTGCCCAGGGCTTCTGAGCTGGGGGCTGGGACGATGGCAAAGCACCTCTAATCTGGGTACCTCCCTGGCCCCCAACACTTGGTCCTGAGGCATTAGGGGCAGGAAGCACAAATGCCCCTTTCCACGGTCTCCTAGGTGGGAGGGTTGTAGGTATGTTCCCTTGGGAGTGATCAAAACACTTTCATTATAGGTAGGGCTGTGTGAGTTGGGGGTGGGCATTTAAATGAAAAGTGGCCCCCAACCCCCTCTTTTCCAGCTGGGATGGGGGAAGAGTGAAAAAGCGAGTGGGTTTTTTCCCCCAACAAAATCATATTGTCATTTTTTTTTTCCACCAACAAAATTGATTTGACACTTTCGTGGGCCGACAGAATTTCAAACAAAACAAAAACACCTTAGTTTCTTGCAAAATATTTTGTGAAATATTACCCCCCCTCCTTGACCCCCCCCCCAGCTCTGGTGTGCTTCCTCAGAAGCATATTGCATTGGACCCAGAAAGAGACCGGACTCGAGACGCTGAAATAGCTCAGTGATTGTCAGGTGGAGGAGCGCTGCCTGTGATGGAGAGCAGAGATCTCTCTTCTTTGTGTAAGTTTAAAACAAAAAAATCCACACAAAGATTTTGCTCCACACACTTAAAATCCAAACTGCCCCTTTTTGCTCCCAATTGCAGGGGGCAGCCGGTGGCCCAGCGACTCTGATCTCAGAGGCTCCAGTTACTGGAGTTAGGGATGAGCTCCCCCTTTGCACGCTGCGCCGTCATTTCCCTCCTTGCCTCGCATCTCGGTCAGCCAGGCCCCGGCGCGCCTCTCTGTAACGTGGGAGGGGGCTTGGGGGGAAGACGGGCGCTCTCTTCTGTGCTGGGAGGGAGGGGACGGAACAGGCTTCATTAGCAAAATGATGGTGCCACCCCCAAGAAGTGGCTTAATGCGACCCTTTTTGGGGGGGTGGGGGAGTAGCAAAACTGTATAGGAATGTTATACCGAGAGAGAGACTAATGGAGAGAATCCACTTAGTGCTCCCAGGGATTTAAACCACAGCTATGCACAGAGCAGATCCAGCAGAGGCAGGAGAGGGGCTAGCTCCTTCCTTCCTCTCCTATCTCCCCCTACCCCCATTCACACCTGCCCCAGCTCGCGTCTGGATAAACTGCACCTCGTGGGATAATTCAACAGCCTCCGTGGCTCTCGCGGGACTGCCAGGCAAAGGAGAGATGACCGTGGCAGCTCTAATGGCAGGTGTCACCGGGTGGCGCCGTCCTAGTCATCCACGTTCTTAGCATGTGAGCAAATTTTGACTCTCGGGGAGACATGCTGCCGGGTTGAGTTTTGGGAGGTTTCTGCGTAGAGGCAGCCTGGGAGGAGAGGTTGCTATGCAAGCAGGGGAGTTGGCTCTCTGCCTTGGTCTCCGATGCCTCAAGGAGGAACAGGGCGCTGCTGTTGGGCCGAGATTCCTGGAAGAAGGGATGGCTTTGCGTGCTCTTTTGAGCGCCTCTATTCCTGGACTGGTGTGTGTGTAAAACCAAGGAGTTCCCCTTGGAGTGTACCCGGATTCTTTGACTTTAATTTCTCCTCCGCTGGGAAGCTGACCAGCAAGACTCCTGACATCGGCGACTGCTCAGCAGAGATGTTGTAATGGGACGCTGGGCAACACAGCCGTCCTATGGGACTGGCTTTTGATCATGCCTGGAAAATTCATCCCTCCAGCTTCTCTCTCCAGGCCCGCAATCCTGTTTAGCCTTTTAGAATTTGTTTGTTCTCTGTTTCAGATCTGATGAAATATTTGCTCTCGGGAAACCATCTGCAGCAAGCGTGTTTGAACAGTGTTCTGGAGGGCTAGGTAGTTGGTGTGTGTATATATATATATATATAAACAATATGTATATAAACAAAATCTTAAGCAAACAAATCCACATTAGTTGCTTTATCAAGAGGTCGTCTATTCAGAGTTCTTGGCCCATCTCTCCGGTTCTCATTAGTTCCTTTTAAAATTAGCAGGCAGCTTCTGCTGGAATGGCTATTCCTGTGACGGGATTGGAACTAAACAGCTTAGAGGAGATGAGGATTTTGTTCATTAGGGCCCAAATGAGAGGCAGAAACGCAAAAGCGGGCAATAAAGAGACATCGGCTTTTAGGTTTGGTTAATGGTCTTTAAAACCCACCTCCCCAGAGTCTGGCCTGTGCTGTTTTAAAACAGGAACTAGCAGGCCCCCGGGCGATATCAGGGATTTTTGGGTAAATTACAAAGCTCTGGATACGGATCAGCTTTCTCCACTCCATATTCTGACTTCCCCTGCTTGAGACCAGCAAGCGCTTTGAGAAGTAGCTCAAAAGCTTATCCCAGGGCTGCTGCTGCTTCTGCGAACGCCTTCCTGTCCTCCCCTGAAACCGAAGAGAGGAACGAGGGGGGATGGGGGCAGTGGGAGACGCTCCGGGAGGGTGTTTAAAGCTGCTCGGTGCAAGTGCAGAAGCAATGGAATGAAACTGTGCAAAGAATGACTGACTCGTGACCCAGGTGGGCATAGGGAGGCCTTGCCATTGTTCACTGCTGATCAAAACTTGCTGCTGGAAATAGCTTCTTTGCTCATGACTCTTAATCAGGCGCCGCTCTAATGTTTTGGTTTTTGTGCGAGGGGGGGAGAGGGCTTGGTTCCCATTGCTGGGCCCTCCTGGCTTGGAAATGGGCTGGTGTTTGCTAGCACAGATGTGTCTGTAAAGGTGGCGGCGTGGAGCTGGAGGCAGAGCTGGAGCTGTCTGACGTTCGCCCTCTCCGATGCTTTTCCGGTTGTGCTTTACTTGAGCCTGTCTCGCCTCCCGCGTGGAAATGAGAGGCCAGTCCGGGGTCAGGACTTGGCTGAGCCCTGGTCTACACACAGCCCCGGGGTCGAACTAGGGTACGCGAATTCAGCTACGTGAATAACGGAGCTGAATTCGAACTACCCTAGTTCGAATGACTTACCCGTCCCGACGCCGCGGAAGCGAACGCCGCGGCTCCAAGGTCGACTCCGCCAACTCCTCCTGCCGCGGTGGAGTACCGGAGTCGACCGCGGCGCTTCCGGAGTTCGAACTATCGCGTCTAGATCAGACGCGATAGTTCGAACTCCGAGAAGTCTCATTCCCACCCCCACGGCCGAAGAACCATTGCAAATAGTTAATCCTAAATCTGTGCTCCCAATGCGCTGGCCCACGTGAGTGGATCTAAATAGTGGTGAGTTCACTAGGGTCGGGTATTTCCTCCTCCTCTGGCTGTTGAGAGAGATGCTGCATAAGGGCCACCTGACTGCTGGGACAGTCCTAGCCAGGGTCCCCCCTTCTCCAGTGCATGGGAGGCCTGATCCTGTGAAGCGAGCGTGCATGAGCCTGGGTGTTATGGGTACGTGCGGTCTGTCTCGCTGAGCGGCTGCTTCTCCAGCAGTAGCACTGCCAGCTCTGCTGCTCACGCCTGCACCCACACACTCAGTCCAAGGCCTCGCCCACCCTTCGCTTTGTGCTCTGGTATCGGCCAGCCTAGGGTGAGACAAGCTGGTGCGTCCTGGTCGGGTTTCTGCTGCAGCAGCTCGACTAGCACTCGGGACAGAGGGACCAGGGCTGGATGGGCACGAAGGGCGAGTCCGTGCAGGTGCTCTCGTAACAAGGTTGAGGTTGTTGGTGGGGTGAGGAGGGATAGGCCGGCCCCGGTGCTGGACCTGCCTTGGGATGGCTGGTCTCTGAACATGGCCCCGTGTGCATGGAGTCCAGGGCCAGGCGTCCACCCCCCTGGAGAATAGGAGCCCTGCATGAATCGTTCGGCACTGGCTAGTGCTGCCAGGGGTCTTACCCTGGGTGTTTCCACGAATGCCTCCTCCGCCGGCTTATGTCCGAGGCCCCGTGTGAGCAGGGAGCAATGTGCTGGCAGAGAATAGAAAAGGGCCTGGGAAACCCATTCACTCAGTCTTGCTTCCCCCCTGCTTCAAGTCTCCAAAGCCCAGCGGCAGTGGGAAGCCAGGCCAGCTGGCAACGTGCCGCTGTGAAATGCTCTTTGCTGGAAATGTCTCTGCTGCGTTCCCGAGAGCCGATGGCTCCAACCCAGTGCTGGGCTAGAGGCCGGGGCTGCAGGTAACTCCTCAGAGGCGACTGTCCAGGCCGTACCAGGGACTCGTGCCAGCACAGGGGGGTGAAAGACGTTCCTGAGAAAGCAGGGGCGACTAAGGGGCTGGGGATCACAGGGGGCTCTCCCAACCCTCTCTCCCTTTCTGGCCAGGTGGGGGCGCTCTGGGTGGCAGACGAAGGGTTGCACTGTGCGATGCCTGACACCGTGCAGTGCCTGTGAGCCTGGGGAGTAAAGCATGGGACAGTATCCGGTCAGAGCTACAGGGGGGGAACGTCAGGACGCTCCACGGCCCCTCGTCATGCAAAAAGTGCCCTGCAATCTTCCAGGACCACGAGTGTTTGGAGTCTGTTTTGCACCCCCAGCAGGATGGCCCAGCCCGGCGCGTTGATTCGTGGCTCCCTCTCAGAGGGGAGGAAAGCCACCAACTGACCCACCGTCCCCACTGCCTGCCGCGTTCTGGCTTCTCCTGGGAGGTGTCTCTCAAACGCTGCCCGGACCTGTCCCTGCGAAGCTTGGGAGAGCTGCTGAGGTCACAGCCTGTGGTGCTCATTCCGCCTCAGCCGGGCGTGGGGTTAGACTCACCCTCATTTCTCAGCAGCGTGGTGCTCGCAGTGTCTCTGAAGCCCTCGGTGTGGGGTTCTGGGGCCCTTCGGTTCCCCCTGCCCAGTGCCCTGCTGGGAAGAGCTGGCCCCCAGGCCCTGCAGCAGCCGTCGGCACAGCTTCCAGTTCACCCAGTGGGGTCAGTTCAGAGCAGGGTGTCGGGGGACAGCTCTGAGCCCGAACTCAAGCTCTGAGTGGAACAAACATGTTCCCGTGACTCGGCACGTGACGAGCCCACGTGTCTTTTCCGTAGCGCTGACGGGCGGAGCAGGGCTCATGGGCGTCCAGGCTTCCAAAGCTAACAGCGGCTACTGGGGCGGTAACGGGAGCTGATCCTCCAGGCACCTGGGGATGGCTGCGTTGGGCATATTAGCAAGAGTCTGATTTTCAGTCTCTCTCTAAACGGTGGGCACATCGCAGGAATTCTGCCAGAGAGGGAAACCCTGGGGAACAGCAGAGGCTGCAGAGATGACCTGAGAACGCAGGCAGGTGGCTTCCTTGGGAGTGCTTTGCTCGGAGGCATCTGAAATACTCCAGCTCCCTGAAAGGAGCAGTGCAGAGAGACAGTGCCCTGGCAAAGCCCGGGCTCTGCCCCTGGGAAGCCGGGCACTGCAGTGACAGCTCACCTCGCCGGCCATCTCTCGGAAGAGCTTCTTGCTCCTTCTGCATTGGGAGCAAAGGAAGTCAGCCAGGCCCACAGGCACAGGAAGGGAGTGCTGCTGAGTGGTTAGAGCCGGGCACTGAGCTGGGATGGCTGGGTCCATTCCTGGTTCTGGCAGACTCTCCATATAACCTTGTTCAAGGCACTCTAAACTGGGTTGGCCGGCCACCTCGCCGGTGAGTGATGCTTGTGCCATGTTTGTGACGCACCTCGGGCCCCCCGGCTGACGTGTGCTATACACTGGGGCTGCAAAGAAGCCATTAAAGCGAGGGGCCGTTTAAAAGGCTGGGGGCTCCCTGCCTGTGTGGTGCGGGGTCAGTGACAGGACTGGGCTGAGTCTCTCCTGTTTTCTCTCTGACGGTGTCTTTTCCCATCAGTCACGTTGGCCAGAATTTTCAGAAGTGCCCAACTGGGCTTCCAGACGCACCTGGCCGGCGGGGCTCTGAGCTCTCGAAGCTCCAGCCCGTTATGAGGTATTCCCTGGCGTTCTCTTCCTCACCGGCCATGCCCCGGCAGATATTTAAAGACATATTTATATAGTGGAGCCAATTTTCCACTTAACAGGCCCCAGGGGTGAAACCAGAAGCTATTGGTTTATGATGCAGCAGGGAAAACGTAGTGTCATTGCTAGGCACAATCCTAGCCATTCCGCCGATGGAACGAGCTGAGGTTCTGGGGGATCGTCTTGGCCAGAGATAATCAGGGTTAGACGTTGCACCTGTCTATGATGGGAGGGTCGGGAAGGTTGGAACTGGTTGTGTCACAGCTTGTGTGCGAGGACTAATGAGTCACTTAGAACATAACATAAGAGCAGCCACCCTGGGTCAGACCAAAGGTCCATCTAGCCCAGTGTCCTGTCTGCCGACTGGCCAATGCCAGGTGCCCCAGAGGGAATGAACAGAACAGGGAATCATCGTGTGATCCATCCCCTGTCGCCCATTCCCAGCTCCTGGCAAACAGAGGCCAGGGACACCATCCTTCACTCCACATGAGTCTCCGTTAGCACCTTGATCCCACAGTAACTTGCATCGTCCTGTCTTGGTGAAAGAACTTAATTGTCAGACTCTGGGTCAGACCCCAGACCTTGCCCTTTGCTCCTCAGCCAGGAAAGGAACTAACAGCTGGCACGACTGCCCGAGACAGCAAATAGAAGGATGGACGGAAGAGCCCCCTAATCTTCAGTCCCGTGTGGGGTTGGGGGGACCCTGTTATCTCACACTGAGCTTCCTAGAACCAGAGAAGAGTTGGGGACTCAATGAGGTTCATTGGGCACCTCAATATGGCAATTTAGTTTAAGCTGGGAAGTGATCAGACGCTGTGGGTGGGCAGCTGGTGTGCTGAGCCCACTGCCTGTTCTGCTGTGTGCTGACCACTGTCACCTGATTGTTTCCTTCTGCTTCCCCCTGTGGAGCAGGGACTGTCTTTGTACAGCGCCTAGCGCCTTGGCGCCCTGCTCCACAACCACAGTACATACACTGACCGTGGTGATGGCAGCTATTGCACTCCCCGTAAGGCAGCGGTCCCCAAATTGTGGGGCATGCCCCCCAGGGGGTGCTGAGGAACATTCAGGGGGACATGCAGCGAGGGCCGGGCTAGCCCCCATGGAGGGCGCAAGGGAGTGCCACATCCCCAGCCCCGCTCCTCCCCCAGCCCGGCTCCACCCCCAGCCTCGCTCCTCCCCCAACCCTGTTCAGCCGCAGTCCTGCTCGGCCCCAGGCTTGCAGATGGCAGCCCCACTAGGTTTGCTTAGCCTTGAAGAGTCCCAGAGGAATAATTATCTAGCTGGGAACCTCAAGGGCATGTCATATAGGTCAGGCCCTGCTTTATTGCCCTGACCTTTAGTGTGAAACAAGGGGTCGTGTGGTGAAACACCAGCATCGTGCACGTGGGTTGCACAACGTTATGGTGCTGCATCCCACCTCGACCCCTTTCCTTGCACGCTGGGCTGTGTTCCCCGCCCTGGCGGCCGGCTGTGTAAGTTCTTCCAGGCAAGCACGTGTGTTTGTAACGTATCTCGTGCCCTGATCACATCACCCTAGTTACCACTAAACCGGCTGGAGTTGGCTGCTGCAGAAGGTCAGCGAGTTCAGTCTTGTGTGGCTGGATTGTTTTCATCCTCCTGCCTTCGTCGTGCACAGCAGTTCCGGTTTCCCCTTCTCTTGGTGTGCTGGACTCCGGACTTCGGGAGTGTAAACCGATCTCCTGTGGGAGGCCAGGAAGTGGGCTTTTCCCTGCACACCGCACTGCTTAATTGGCTCCCTGCATTATGGTTTTACACCTTCCTCTGAAACACAGGGTGTCGGACACGGCCGGATTAGACGGGTTTGCTGGGCCGGATCAGGTCACTGGCACGTTACGTGCGGTTTGGGCCGGAATTTCCTCCCTATTGGAACGGAATCCAAGACGGATGCTGAATTTCCAGGCAGCGTATTAAGGAGAAGCTGAAATCGAGTGGAATAATGTTGGGAAACCCGCTCACCCTACAAACAGCCCGGCTAAGGTGCCAGGTTGCTCCCGTGTTCTCCCACCGCCCCTTTTTGTTTCTGGTTCTCTCGTTGTGCTCACTGCCTGAAATGTCTTCACCTGAAGGCCCCGTCCGCTCAAGTCTCCCCGCTGTGACTTGCAACTTCAGAGACGCCTTCGCCGGCCCGTCTCAGCACCCGTCTGTAATCTGAAGGCCTAGGACACAGCCGCGTCAAAGCTGAACAGATCTTGTTACGAGACTCCACGTGTTAATTGCAAAGAGGCCTGGCCGCCCCTTACCTTGTCTCTCTCAATTGCAAAAAGAGGCATGAATCCAGCTGTACAGGAAAGGGCTGCCTGTATGAACAGATGCTGCCTCACGAAAGGGGGATGTCGAGCTCCCTCGGGCTGCAGGAGGAGGTAGGGAAATTGAAAACATCTGGATCTTTTCAATCTCTTCCCCACATGGTCAGGTTTGTTCCTGGCTCGCTTTTCTCTGGCCCAGGCTTTGGTTTTGAAATGTACAGTGCAGGGAGCTACAGTCCTGTTGTCTTGGTTGTCCACTTGCATCACGACCAATAAAGCTTTCAGCTGAAGGGGAACGTGCCCTTCTGGTTTCGGGAACACTTGCTGTGTTCTTTGTCCCTGTCTGGAGAGGAGTCTTAGGGCAGGTCTACACTACAGAATTACTTCAGTGTAACTACGCCGCCCCAGGGTGTGAAAAATCCCCTCCCACCCCCCGAGTGACGTAGTTACACCGATCTAAGTGCCGATGTAGCCAGCGCGGACGTCGCTACCGCTTCTCAGTACGATTAATTACACCGACGGGAGCGCCCGTCGACGTAGAGCAGCTTCATTAAAGCGCTACGGCTGCGCCGGTATCAGCGTTTTATGTGTAGATCTGCCCTTCGAGTCTGTCTGCGCTGCAGTGGGGAGGTGCGATTGCGGCACATGTAGACATAATCGAGCTACCATTGAGCCCCGTAAGCTGGCGACTTGGAGAGCCTTCTGGCGGTTCAGAGAGATGCTATGACAGCGGAGCCCTAGCTCTGACTAGACAGAAGGAAAAGTTGCAGAATGAGCCGTGTGGGACGAGCGGCTTCCCCCTCCTGTCTCTCTCCACCGTACCCAGCTTCCTTTGCCACAGCCTGAGGGTTCTCTCTCCTTCTCCCGCACGCCATCTTCCATTCAGCAGGGACCGGCGCAGAGAGATGGGGCCTTCCTGGCCGGTGGGTGCTCTGCCTCTCAGTGGAAAGGGCTGAAGCGTTGTCCTGGGGAGGAGCGGGCGCAGCGCTGGCTGGCCCTTGGGGCTTCTGAGCCAGGCAGTGAGGGAGCTTGGGTCATGCAGCCCTGCAGCTAATTGTCCCCGCAGGAGCCCTAGGAGCTGCAGAGCAGGTGGAGGCGTCTCAGCTCTGCACCTGGCTGGCTTAGGAGCCCCAGCTATGGTCTGGTTCCTCCTGCCCCCGTCCACCTCCAAAGCCGCCATTAGCTGGCCAAACTGGCCGAAAAACTATCCTGCCACGGGTCCCCTTAGCCCCGATGGCCTGAGCTTCCTCTGCCACCAGCCAAATGGGCCCTGCCCGTGGATGCATTTTGTGGGGCATCGCTAGAGTTAGTTGGGTAACACGAAAAGCTCCCCCCACCCCCCGTTCTGTTACTGTGGCCCTCTGCCCTGCTCTGCTGCCGACGCCGAGCGTGCCACGCACTGCAGGGAAGTGCCTGGGCTGGGGGCTAGCACTAGGGTTGTGGATGTGATCTGGTGCGCATGAAGCACGTGTGCTATGTTGAACCAGGCCTGCTTGTTTTCCTAGTGCCGCTGGAAATTGATCCTCTGTGCCGTAAGGGACATGACTGTGGCTCTTCTCCCGTTCTAGAGCAGACAGGGAGCAGGGGAGGCCTCCTGCCTAAACGCACCTTCCATCAGGCTGAACAACCTTAATGCAGCTCTTGCCCGGAAAACCCTCCCCTCCGATCCAATCCAGCCACCTGCCTTCCCAGGCCCCGGCAGGATGCGAGAGCGGAGTGGAAAGTGACTAACCGAGCAGGCAGAGCTGCACCCAGATTAAAGCTCACATCTCTGTCCTCGATTAGTTCTGTGTGTGTGTCTGTCCGCAGCCCTCTCGCCTCTGGAAGTGCCGATCTCTGCATGCAGCGCTGGCGAGCAAATCAGCCGAAATCCAGACACCGCTAGGCCAGCCAACCATGGCGGACCCGTTCTCTGACTTGCTTCTTTCTTAGGCCAAATGCAGCAGGGAGCGATCTTTGCCGAGGTTCTCCAGGAACGGCCTGTTGGGTTTTTTTTTTATCTTTTCATTGGTTTCATTTTCAGAGCCAGCAATTCCCTCCTTTCCCCCTCCCGCTCTGCGGCGTGACTAAGATCAATTGTTTCTCCTACACAGTACTCCTCACGCAGATCAGCTGTGCAAAAAATGGCCTGAAGGCAAAGGAAGGAAAAGTTTAGGCCAGACCTTAACGAAGATAATTCTCAGCCCCCGGAGCCATCCGGCCAGAATGCCTAGGGAAGCTGGCAGAGGCACCGTTGCTGCAGATCAAAGCAATGAGGAACGATGTTGCAAAAGGCAGCTGATCCGAGGGCTGGCAAGCCCCTTCTGCCCTGGCGCACAGCCCGTCACCCCCTCAACTCCCACGGGGCGCTTGGGGTGCGCAGGGAATGTCGGCCCAGATGCGACGCTCCCTTGAGTCTGGAGGGAAAGAGAGCAGCCAGAGTTCCTCCAGCCACCCGGCCATGAAACAAGCTCCACTTTCCTGAAACGTTGCCAGGTGCAGCCTTGGGTCCTGGGTGATAACGAATTTGGTGGCTTCTCCCCACTTCTGTGCACATGCGCCACCTGTCTGATGCAGTGTTGCTGGGTCTGGACTAGCGGGGAGGGGCCGGCGGCTCTGAGTGGAAGTGAATTGTCCTCACCATGCGGGAGTCCCGGGACGGGAATAACACCAGGAATGCTCCGGACCAGGGCTGGGTGGGAAGGTCGCCCAGGACCTCCCTACCTGGCAGGTAACTCAAGCTCCCGTTATGTCTGGTACAACGTACTTAACTCCGCCCGTTGAAAACACAGCTCGCTGCTGGTTTAACTTCCACCGGAGCCAAGTGCGTGCTGCTCCGGCTGATCTCCTGTTAGATGCCTCAACGGAGAGCAGCCTCCCCATTACCCCAGGCACGGAGACGTTCTCGCTGTGAAAGTCAGGCCCCTGCGGCGCGGCCCGACGCTTGTTGTTGCATAAACACGGACGTTTGTGTTGGTACAGCCTGGCCGTAACGAGCAACAGTCTGCAAATATCCGCCCGCGAGCGCCGATGGCTGGGTGGTCTCCAGCACGCACTGGCAGCACGGGGGGCCCGCCAGCGAGCCCAGTGCCAAGTGGTGAGTAAGTGGTGGCAGCTGGCCTCCTCCAAAGGAAAGCCGCTCTGTGCGTGTGGGGGAGAGAGGGAGCCGAGCAGTTCCTGTTCCACGTCCCTCCCAGCAGCCCAGGCTCGAGGCAGTGTCACAGAACCATCCTCCATAGAGCCGTCGGGTCAGCTAGTCTAACCCTGCCAAGACGACGTGGTAGCCCGGCTTCGGGAAGCAGGGAAAAGCCTTCTCGCCTTCCCCGGGCTCCTTGGGGAGTCAGCGGTGGAACGGGGCGGGGGCCCCAGGCTTACAGGCTGGGGGGCAGAGCCCCAGGCTTGCTGCCCGCCATAGGGCTAAAGCCAGAATTCCCGGGTACGACGCGGCGGGTACGTCTGGCCCCTTGGAACAGCGTTGTTACCGTAACCCCCCCCCCGCGCAAAGGCCAAGTGCCTGTGCCCGCAACCACTGCCTGTGCCGACCGGTTGTTTCCCTGTGCTTCCCCTGGCTGTCACTTTTCTCGTACTCAGGTTGTAAGCTGTTTGCGGCAGGGTCAGGCGTTTCAGGGTGTGGCGGATGTGCAGCGCCTAGCACAGCAGGGCCTCGATCCAGGATTGGGTCCCTAGATGCTAGCGTAATAGAGATGATCACGTCACCTTCCCACAGCACAGGGGTTACCAAACGTTTTGCCGGCACAACCCCATTGTAATGAATCATTTCCTGCCCCAGGCAGCATGGAGGGCACCATCATGAAGAGCACCAAGGCGTGCGAGGTCACTCTAGGAGGAGCAAAATGGCATCCCCTGTGCACGAGGGATTGCAGTGATCCCAACAGCTGAGGGCGTGATGTCATTTGGGTCCATGGCCCACTGTCTGGGAACTGCTGCTGTAGCACCAGTCATTGGAGGTTCTTGCAAAGCAGTAAATCTCCCAGTGTGCTGGGCCGTGGGCATTGTCCCTGCTTTACCTCGGCTAATTGACATGCCCAAGGGCAGTTAGTGGCCAAGCTGAGGGTAGATCCCAGGAGTCCGACTCCAAATACCTCCCCTGCTCTGACCACTGAGCCACCCTTCCCAGGCAGGAGTGGCTCTGGTACAGTGACATCATGGCCTGCCATGAAAGGAACCAAGCCTCTCCTGCTTCCCATTCTGAAGCAGATGGATTCCCAGCCAGTAATGGGAACAAACCCCTCCTGTCCCATGAGCCTCCCCTCGAGAAATCTTTCTCCATAACACTTCTTGCAGGGGGTGAAGGTCTCTAACCTACGCCTAAAATCTCTAGAGACTGTGGGGTCTGGCCGTGCTGCCCTGGCGTGCAAGCAAAAGCAGGGTCCGACCGAGAGAGACCCAGGCTGCTGGCAGCGGGGGACAGTAGACGGGGACAGAAGACTGGATGGCTGAGCATTGTACTGGGAGCCAGGAGCACCTGCCCTGCCTCCCATGGCTTTGGGAGATTGCTGAATCTCTCTGCCACCGCTTTTCTAGCTGCGAAACAGGGACAGAACCTCCCACAGGCATGGAGGATTCAGGGCTGAACTGCTCTGAAAGGAGGAAAGCCCTGTGCCCGGGCCAGTGGTGTCCTGATGCCACGGGGCACTAGGCTGCAGGTGCCATCTGCTGGGCCAAACTTAAACCCAAGGTTCTAACCACGTGCAGCCAGGATATAGCTGAGTGGTTCTCAACCAGGGGTCCGAAGCCCCCTGGGGGCCATGAGCAGGTTTCAGGGGGTCCAGCAAGCAGGGCCAGCGTTAGACTCACTGGGCCCAGGGCAGAAAGCCGAAGCCCCCTGCATGGGGCTGAAGCCTGGGGCCCTGAGCCCTGCCACCCGGGGCTGAAGCCGAAGCCTGAGCAACTTAGCTTTGTGGGGGTCCCCGTGGTGTGGGGCCCCGGGCAATTGCCCTGCTTGCTACCCCCTAACACCGGCCCAGGCTTTTATAAACAGAAAACCAGTCATTGAGGCACAGGTGGGCCGTGGAGTTTTTATAGCATGTTGGGGGGAGGAGGGGCTCCGAAAGAAAAAGTTTGAGAACCCCTGTTATATCCCACATGGCTACCCAGGAGGCAGGAGTGGTCTGTCCTTGTGTCCTGCCCAAATTCCACCCGGCCAGTCACTTAGTCTCCTTCGAATTCCTTACCAGAGTCAGCTGGAGGTGGCACTTCTCACTTCCTGTCCTAAAGTCCTGTGCAGTTGACACAGCTGCTGCATTGTCAGTAGTAGGAGGTGTGAATCTCTCTCTCTCTCTCTCTCTCTCTCTCACACATACACACACACACACACACACACGTTTGGATTTTGAAAGGTGCTGGTGAGAGATTAACCTATATACGGCCAGTGCTTTCGAACCCAGTAAGCGGAGAGAAGAATTGCCTGGCCGCGAGCCAGCCTGCCAGGCCTGTGATGTTACAGGGGTAAGTCTAAGGTGCGCTTCCCTCGCTTTGAATCATTGCGTGACCGAGTCCCTGCTGTGGCGGAGGCTCGCAGAGAAGCTAAATGCTAGCTCTGTCTCTCCGGGATCCTTTGGGACGAGTCGGCGGTGCTCAGGGCTCCTACAGAGAAGCTGCCCCGATGAAAGCGTGGAGAGTCTCGCTAACTTACCCGCCGTGCTGGAGAGCACTGAAAAGCTGGCAGGGATCAGAGGCGACGGCTTTTATTGGAGTCTGAACAGCTCGGAAGCTGTGAAATAAAGAGACCGGAGTCTGGCTGCCCGCCTTGGCTGCTGCTCCTCTCCGTGCCCACCCCCCGGGTGTGAAAGAGAACCTGACATGTCTGCGATCGCTCTCTGCCTCGGGCAGTATCTCGGCCTCCCTCTGAGCTCTGCAGCTTCCCCTGAGCGGGTTCAGGGCTGGTCAGTGAGACCAGTAGATGGGAACACGGGGCAGCTGCCGGAGGTGCTAGTCAACAGGCCGCAGCCTTCCCTCGTATTCCTGCAGCGTGGCAGTAGGGGGCGCCGTCTTTCAGGTGAGACTTAACCCCCAGCCCTCCTATCATGGGATTGTCTTCCATGTGGGGCTCGCAGCTGCCACGTCCCCCACCGCCCTCTGCTCCCAATTTAGCTAGTTAGAAGCTTAAAGCCGGAGCAAACTGTCAGACCTGCCAAGTCTCTCTGCCCTCCTGCGTGTCTAAGTGGCTTTGCGCTCCCTTGGGACGGCCGGGTAAGTTTCTGGATGATAAGGAAACCGCAGTGCCGTATCCTTCCTTTCACGCGGCCGGAGCAATGTGGCTGTTCAAGCTGGAGACACTGGGCAGAGCTGACTCCCTTTGGTGTCGCTAGCTGTCTGCCGGCTCTTGCTCCCCGCATGCTTTCAGCCTGGGCAGGGGCACCGGAGGGCCCCGTTTCTTGCCACAATATTCTGAATTGGAAGAAGACCAGCTGCAGCAAAACTCCAAGGGATCGGGAAGCCGGCGCGCCATGCACGCCCTCTGCTTTGGTGTTAGCAGGAATTCACACCGTTCCCTAGACTCGCTAGAAAACGACACAGCACTTGGGGAGGGCGGGAAGATTTTTGCGGATGGTTTCCACCTCTGGCTTACGGTTTAGCAAGTTGCTGCAACTGGTTTGGCTTAACGATTGCAGCATGTTCAGTTAACGACGGCTGCTGTCTGGAAACGGCGCCCCATGTCATGAATCAGAGGCATTGCACCTTTAACTCCATGGTGTGGCTGTGATCACCACTTGCTGTCTTGGAAATGAGCTACAATTGTCAAAGGGGGTTTGCCCTGGTAACCTTGCCTCACCGTGCACAGACGCAGTCGGGCAGGAGCCTGGGACCACCTGGGTTCTCCTCCAGTGACCTCCCCAGAACCTTAGGCAGTAGCTCTGCCTCTAACGAGATATATACTGTAGATAGATAATAAGACAGAAAATGTCATATTGCCTCCATAAAAATCCATGGCGCGCCCAGATCTTGGATACTGTGTGCAGATCTGATCACCCCATCTCAAAAAGGATATATTGGAATTGGAAAAGTTACAGAGAAAGGCAACACATCTGATTAGGGGGATGGAACAGCTTCTGTATGAGGGGAGATTAAAAAGACTGGGACTGTTCAGCTTGGAAAAGAGACAGTTCTGGGGGGATATGATAGAGGTGTATACAATTATGACTGGTGTGGAGAAAGTGAATAAGGAAGTGTCATTTACTCCTTCCCATAACGCACAAAGCAGGCTCGCCCAATAAAACTAACAGGCAGCAGGTTTAAAACAAATAAAAGGAAGTATTTCTTCACACAAGGCACAGTCAACCTGTGGAACTCCCTGCCAGAGGATGTTGTGAAGGCCAAAAATATAATAGGGGTCAAAAAAGAAATAAGTTTCTGGAGGATAAGTCCATGAATGGCTATTAGCCAGGCTGGGCAGAGATGGTGTCCCTAGTCTCTGTTTGCCAGAAGCTGGGAATGGGTGACAGGGGATGGGTCACTTGATGATTCCCTGTTCTGTTCATTCCCTCTGGGGCACCTGGCACTGGGCACTTTTGGCAGACAGGATACTGGGCTAGATGGGCCTTTGGTCTGACCCTGGATGGCCGTTCTTATGGTCTTATGTAATTCTCTTTTGCCCTGTTTGTAATCGGTTATCAGTGTTACCCGTTACCCATCTCCGAGCAGTTAAAAATAGACATCACCCTAACTCTGTCTCTTCCTTCCCTGCCTGTAGAAGCAGTTTGGTTGGTTCCCAGGGTCAGCGGGTGGGTGGCGGATGGAAAACACTTTCAGGGACAGTTAACTCTAAGGGCTTGGCTACACTTACAAATTTGCAGCGCTGCAGCAGGGTGTGAAAACACACCCTCTCCAGCGCTGCAAATTGCGGCGCTGCAAAGCGCCAGTGTGGTCAAAGCCTTATTCCCCACAGGGAGGTGGAGTACGGACAGCGCTGGGAGAGCTTTGACTACACTTAGCGCTTCAAAGCGCTGCCGCGGCAGCGCTACCGCGGCAGCGCTTTGAAGTGCTAAGTGTAGCCACAGCCTAAGAAGCGGGTGAGGTTTTTAGTCAGGGAGATCTCTTGCAAGAGCGAATGAAAGCACTGAAATTGTGCAGTCCCTGGGACTGTTCTGCCTGCTGCCTCCCCACCCCCCCGGCATTGTCATTGTTCCTGTAGCTCAGACCTGTCCTAGGAGATTGTCATGGTAGAGGGTGTGCCGATCTCTCTGGGAACCGGCCCAAATGCATGGAGGGATAGCGAGACCTTGAGCTGGAATCTGTAGTGGGTGAACCTGGCAAATCGGTAAATGCAGTACACTGGAGGAGTGACTCCTCCTAGGTTGCTGTCTGAAGCATGAATCATCTTAGATCTTCTAAAAACCCAGACCCGGGAGCAGGCTTCATGACATCATGCAGCAGGGAGTTCCGCAGGCTACCCGCTCCCTCAAGTGTTTCCTCTTGGATTTTTTTTGGCTTTAATTTGGTCCTAGATTAGCTTGTTCTTTCAGGTGGGGCAGATTAGTACAGCAGGAAAACAAGAACTAGCCGAAACGAGGCTGAAATATTGGCCCTAAATGTTCAGTGCATTCCATAGGACTCTGTGTTGGATGCAGAATGCAAATAGAGACTCTGGTACCACAAGGATGGCTGGAAGTCCCACTTCTTCTTTTTAATTATGTTTATTACCTTGATTATCTAAACTGAAGTGCTCGGATTGCAAGGTACAATAAAACACAAAGGATCCCCTCATCCTAGAATTCATGGCATTGTTAAACGTGAAATGTTTGTGCATCTTGCATAAAAAGGTCTGGGGGAGCAGGGATACATCAGTTTATTCCCATGCCGCCTCTTCCGGAAATGGCTGCTCCCGAGCCTTTCAGACACTGTATTTATGATGCACATTGAATGAGTAACTGAGCTGTTACCCAGCTGCACGGCATCTTCCGATTTCTGTAATACGTGGGCCACCATTTGCCTATGGGAGAATGTAGCGATGTCGATCTTTGTGCGTTTGGATTTAACGAGGATAGCAGGCTTCTGGGGTTTGGTAAGGTGTGATTTCTATTTGAATGTTTTTCCCATAGGCTGTGCATGTTTATTAAATTTAGCAGATTAATACCGTTGAAAGAGGAGAACCTATCGGAACAGACTCCCTAGCCAGAGGGAGTGATGTGCAGTGGCTAGTGCAGGGGACGCTCAGAACTCCTGGGTTTCTATACTTACCCCTGCTACTGACTCATTCTGTGTCTTGGAGTAAATTGTGTCCCCTCTCTTTGCCTCAGTTTCCTCATCTATCAGAAGGGGATAATACGTCTCATAAACAAACTAGGGAAATGCAACCTAGATGGAGCTACTATAAGGTGGGTGCAGAACTGGTTGGAAAACCGCTCCCAGAGAGTAGTTATCAGTGGTTCACAGTCATGCTGGAAGGGCATAACGAGCGGGGTCCCGCAGGGATCAATTCTGGGTCTGGTTCTCTTCAGTGATTTAGATAATGGCATAGAGTACACTTACAAAGTTTGCAGACGATACCAAGCTGAGAGGGGTTGCAAGTGCTTTGGAGGAGAGGAATAAAATTCAAAATGATCTGGAGAAATGGTCTGAAGTAAATAGGATGAAATTCAATCAGGACAAATGCCAAGTGCTCCACTTAGGAAGGAACAATCCGTTGCACACATACAGAATGGGACATGACAGCCTAGGAAGGAGTCCTGCGGAAAGGGATCTGGATAGTGGATCACAAGCTAAATATGAGTCAACAGTGTAACACGTTGCAAAAAAAAGCGAACCTCATTTTGGGATGTATTAACAGGAGTGTTGTAAGCAAGACACAACTAATTCTTCTGCTCTACTCCGTGCTGATTAGGCCTCAGCTGGAGTATTGTGTCCAGTTCTGGGCGCCACATGTCAGGAAAGATGTGGACAAATTGGAGAGAACCCAGAGAAGAGAAACACAAATGATGAAAGGTCTAGAAAACATGACCCATGAGGGAAGATTGAAAGAATTGGGTTGGTTTAGCCTGGAGAAGAGAAGACTGAGAGGGGGCATGAGAACAGTTTTCAAGTACATAAAAGGTTGTTACAAGGAGGAGGGAGAAAAATTGTTCTTAACCTCTTAGTATAGGACAAGAAGCAATGGGCTTAAATTGCAGCAAGGGCGGTTTAGGTTGCACATTAGGAAAAACTTCCTAACTGTCAGGGTAGTTATGCACTGGAATAAATTGCCTAGGGGGGTTGTGGAATCTCCATCATTAGAGATTTTTAAGAGCAGGTTGGACAAACACCTGCCAGGGATGGTCTAGATAATACTTAGTTCTGCCGTGAGTGCAGGGACTGGACTAGATGACCTCTCGAGGTCCCTGCCAGTCCTGTGATTCTATGGTTCCCTGTCTCATGGGGGCTGCTGTGGAGTTCAATGTTTGGGGAAGGGCTTTGAGACCCTCAGATGAAAGGATCAGCATGTTCCGTTCCTCAGCTTCCGCTCTGTATTTCAGGAGCACGATCGTGGTTTGCCGTGAGACACGCAGGAGCCGGTGGGGCGATCTCCAGTGAGCAAAGAGTTTGTGTTGGCAGAGCAACGAGCTCGGTCACCTGGGAAGATGAGAAGACGTATGACCTGTTACCTGTTGGTCCTGTTGGCGACCGCGACAACGGGCTACCCCTCTCGACGATCCGCTGTCGACTTGGACGCGACACCAAGGATGACGATCGCCTATAATGGTAAGGAAGCTCGGTTTTACCCCTGCCCCGGAGAGTTGTAGGTCTTGTGAGAGCAGCCGGACATGATTGGGGCATGGCCGGGCGGATGTGAAGGCCGCCTGGCTATGGGGAGTGGAAGGTCCTGGCAGGGCTGGCGCCAGGGTTTTTGCCACCCCAAGCGGCAAAAAAAAACCCCAAGCCCCCGCGATCGGGATCGGCGGCAGCTCCACGGCACCACTTTTTCCTTCGGCGGCAATTCGGTGGCAGGTCCTTCCCTCCGAGAGGGACCGAGGGACCCGCTGCCGAAGAGCCAGACGTGCCGCCCCTTCCCCTTGGCCGCCCCAAGCACCTGCTTGCTCAGCTAGTGCCTGGAGCCGGCCCTGGGTCCTGGGCAGAGATCCTTAGATCTGTGCTTAGCTCCTGCAGCGAGCACTGTGCAAAGCCCCGGGGTGCACAAGAAATGGGGTCTGGTGAGCTCGCGGTGTGCCCCCTCCTCCTCTCTCCGATGGCTCCCTGGGGATGAGGCTGATGATTCCCCCTCCCCTCTGGTCCCCTTGTGTTTCGGCTGTGAAAGAGGGATGGGAGGGGGAACCGGCTGGGAGAGCCATCAGCCTGCCCTGCCTGCTGTCTGGGAGCTGCTGCCGATTGCTACATGCCAGATTGGAGCTGTCAGCACGACAGCATCTGCATGTCCGATGACATCAGCATCTCCGCTTTCCCAGGCTCCTGAGGCACAAGGACATACGGCCGCAGCTCCTCGAACACGAAGGCTCTTTGGCGAGGCCTGTTGTTCCTGGCTGCCTCCGCTCAGCCCCCGGATGCTAGAGCTTCCCAGAGCAATTGCATTAGACTGACATCCCTACCTGCTTCCTTCCCGGGGGCTGGAAGGGAGGATTTTGTCTCCTCTGCAGAGGGGGCCAGCCTGGGGTCCACACACCATCTCACGTAAACCCCAATTCAGCTCATAAGGTGGTGCGTGAGCCTTGTCCTGGCCCCTCTGCCTAGCGGTGAATTCCGCCTGTGGTGGGCTGGAGGGTGGTCAGATAGGTTGTTCCAGGCCTGCCATGGCATGGCTTTCTTGGCGGGACTGGTTTCTCCGGCCTCCTGCATCATCTTTCCCGGCCCATGGACTGACTCCTGGTTGCACTGTCGGAAAGGAGCGGGAGTCTTGCACTTGTCTTTGATAGACAGAAGGCGGCTTGGCCTTTGCCCTGCGGGCTGGCTTGGTGACATCTCACCTGAGATGCCGCTAAATACTTCTAGACAGTTTGGAAGTGAAGCCAAGGCAAGAGCCTCTACCTCACAGGGATGATGAGAGGGCCGATTAATTAACTAACGGTTGCACAGCATTCGCTTACAGGCTGATGGAGCAAGGAGAATTCAGTTCTCATGGAAAAATAAAACCTTCATGTAACTGCAGCAATTTCTTTGCAACGGCAAAAGTGTTGGTTGAAATATCCCTGCAGAATGCTCAGGAGAAGCCGAGAACTTGGTTAAAAGTTCACATTTGAGATGAGTAGATGTCCCATGAGCGTCATGTGGGCTAGTGGGTTTAGTTCAGGGCTTGGCACCAGGAGGCTGGTCCCAGCTTCTTCACACATCTACTGCTGAGGGCATGACTGCTTTGAAAACCAGAGAGCTCTTTATAAACCCTTAGCCACGAAGCAGTGCGGTGTCATTGTTCCATTTTACATAAGAATGGCTAGACTGGGTCAGACCAAAGGTCCATCCAGCCCAGCACCCTGTCCTCCGACCATGGCCAGTGCCACGTGCCCCAGAGGGAATGAACAGAACAGGGAATCATCACATGATCTATCCCCTGTCGCCCATTCCCAGCTTCTGGCAAACAGAGGCTAGGGACACCATCCCTGCCCAGCCTGGCTAATAGCCATTAATGGACCTGTCCTCCATAAATTTATCTAGTTCTTTTTTGAACCCAGTTATAGTTTTGGCCTCACCACATCCCCTGGCAAGGAGTTCCACAGGTTGACTGGACGTTGTGTGAAGAAATACTGCCTTGTGTTTGTTTTAAATTTGTTGCCTGTTAGTTTTATTGGGTGACCCCTGGTTTGTGTGTTATGTGAAGGGGTAAATAACACTTCCTTATTCACTTTCTCCACACCAGTCATGCTTTATAGACTTCTGTCATATCCTCCCTTAGTCTCTCTTCCAAGCTGAACAGTCACAGTCTTATTAATCTCTCCTAAGACAGAAGCTGTTCCATCCCCCAATTGTTTATGTTGCCCTTCTCTGCACCTTTTCCAATTCTCACATACCTTTGTTGAGAGTGGGCAACAACGTCTGCACGCAGTATCCAAGCTGTGGGCGCATCAGGGATTTATATAGTGGCAATTTGATATTTTCTGTTTTATTATCTATCCCTTTCCTAGTGGTTTCCAACAGTCTGGTCGCTTTTTTGACTGCGGCTGCACATTGAGTGGATGTTTTTATAGAACTATCCACAGTGACTCCACAATCTTTCTTGAGTGGTAACAGCTAATTTAGACCCCATCATCTTGTATGTCTAGTTAGGATTATGTTTTCCAATGTGCATTATTCTGCATTTATCAATGTTGAATTTCATCTGCCATTTTCTTGCTCAGTTTTGTGAGGTCCTTTTGTAACTCTTCCCAGTCAACTTTGGACTTAACTATTTTGAGTAATTTTGTATCGCCTGCAAACTTTGCCTCTCCACCGTTTACCGCTTTTTCCAGATCATGTATGAATATGTCGAACAGTACAGGTCCCAGGACAGATCCCTGTGGGACCCTGCTATTTACCTCTCTCCATTACCTTTGTCTCCTGTCTTTTAACCAGTTACTGATCCATGAGAGGACCTTCCCTGTTATCCCATCACTGCTTACGTTGCTTAAAAGCCTTTGGTGAGGGACCTTGTCAAAAGCGTTCTGAAAGTCCAAGCGCGCTATATCCACCGGATCCCCCTTGTCCACATGCTTGTCGACCCCCTCAAAGAATTCCAGTGAATTGGTGAGGTGTGAGTTCCCTTTACAAAAGCCACGTTGACTCGTCCCCTGCATAGTGTGTTCGTCTGTGTGAGTGAGAATTCTGTTCTTTACTGTAGTTTCAGCCAATGTGCCTGGTACTGAAGTTAGGCTCACTGGCCTGTCATTGCCAGGATCACCTCTGGAGCCTTTTTTAAAAATCGGTGTTACATTAGTTACCCTCCAGTTATCTGATACAGAGGCTGATTTAAGCAATAGGTTACGTACCCCCGTTAGTAGTTCTGCAGTTTCATAGCAGAGTTCCTTCAGAACTCGGGGGTGAATCCCATCTGGTCCCGGTGACAGAAATGTCACAGTAATACCAGTTTGTTCCAAAACCTCCTTTGTTGACACCTCAGTCTGGGACAGTTGTTCAGATTTGTCACCAAAAAAGAAGGGCTCAGGTACGGGAATCTCCCTCCTGTCCTCAGCCGTCAAGACCAATGCAGAGAATTCATTTAGCTTCTCTGCAACGGCTTTATCTTCCCTGAGTGCTTCTTGGGCAGCTGGATTATGCAGTGGGCCTAATGATTGTTTGGCCGGCTTCTTGCTTCAGATGTACTTTAAAAAATGTGCTCGTTGCTCTTCTGTTCTTTTTGGGCCTGCCTGGTTATACGTTTACACTTGACTTGCCAGAGTTTCGGGTCCTTTCTGTTTTCCTCAGTAGGACCTGACTTCCCGTTTTGAAAGGATGTCTTTTGGCCTCTCACCGCCTCTTTTCCTCTCTTTAGCTATGGGGGCGGGTTTTTGGCCCTCTCGCTGTTTTTTGTTTTTCTTCGGGGGAGCCTCTGTTACGGGGGTGGTTTAAAAGTTGCCAAAAGTTTATTGATGAGGAAAATGAGGCACAGAGAGGGGAAAGGAAGGAATAGCCCAAGATGGTATCAGAGCCTAAACCACTACAGACTAAAATCCTTCACCTCTTCCTGCAGGAGGGGAAGTTGCGGGTCGGGGGAGGGCTCCTTTCTGGTGCTGCTTTTAAGAAAAGAAAATCTGAATGCATTATTTCTTAGCAAGGCTTCAGCCAGAGTGGGCTGGGCTCCGCCCTGCAGGAGCACGTTGTTCGCTAGATGATGGCGGGGCGCGAGAACGTGCAGGGGTGAAGAATAATTTCGGTTCATGCTCAGAGGGTATCGGTGGAGCTTTTGAGCAGAGCCTGAACCAGCTCCCTGCCCCTTAGGACATCAGTGCGCTTTGCCTGCCTGGGTTGAACTGCTGCTGGGACAGCTGGCGTGGCTCGGTGGGGAGATAACACTTCACTGCTGCACGCAGAAGAGTCCTTCCTGGCCAAAGCCCAGCACATCCAGGAGAGCTGGTGAAAAGCCCGTGCACCCCAAAGAGTGAGAAACCTGGGGGCTACCTGCAGTCCTACCTTTGAAAAGAAATCCTAGGAAATGAAATGCCAAAAACTTTGCTAAGATGGCCCGGGTAGGGTTGCCGGGTGACTGGAAAGCCCGCTCGAAAAGGGGACCTGACAATGTCCAGTCAGATCCACTGACCAGGCACCCAAAGTCTGGTTACTGGGCAGGAGAGGTGCCCAGTCGTCACCTGCGCCATCCCCTACTCAGCTGGGGCTGCCTCTGACCTGCGTTAGTCAGCTGCAGCTCCCAGCCCCGGCTCTGCGGGCGAGTCCCTGGGGTGGGGGTGAGGGTGGAGGAAAAGCAGCAAGCGATGGGGGGAGGGGGAAGAGGAGTGAATGGGGGGTGGGGCCTTGGGGGAAGAGGTGGGGCAGGGATGGGGCCTCGGGAAAGCAGGGCCTCAGGGAAGAAGCGGGGGAGGGGAGGGGCCTATTGGGAAGGGGCGGGGCAGCCAGGTTCCATAGGTGCTGACTTCCCCTCTGTCCGGTGGGTGCTCGGCCCGCCCCCGCCCCTGTACGGCCCTTGCCCCACCCCATTGCACCCCCTTCCCCAAAGTCCCCGCCCCTCCCCGCCCCCATTCCACCCCCTTCCCCCAATCCCCGCCCCTGCCCTGCCTCTTCTCCGCCTCCTCCCCTGAGCGCATCGCCTCCCCGCTCCTCCCCCCGCATCCTGGAAAGTCCTGCGCGCCGCCAAACAGCTGTTAGGCGGCAGGACACGCTGGGAGGGAGGAGGAGGAGCGGGGACGCGGCGTGATGGGGGAGCTTAGCTGCCGGTGGGTGCAGAGCACCTGCTAATTTTTCCCCCTGGGTGCTGCAGCCCCGGATCACCCACGGAGTCGGCGCCTATGGCAGGTTCTGGCATTCCTGCCTGGAGCGTCCAGTTTTTCAATACTACAAAGTTGGCAACCCGAGGCCCAGGGTCCAACAGCATCCCCGACTCTGGCCCCGCTGCGCACGCTAGCAGGGTGCCTTTGTTCCTCCGCCCGCTGAGGGCACTTCCATGCTGCGACTCCCAGCCTGGGCAGACAGACTCGCACCAGCTCCGCTCCGCTCACAGCAGCCGGGGCGCCCTTGCAGCAGCGGGCGCCGGCTCAGGCTAGCTACCCGAGCTCGGGCTGATGGGAACGTGATTGGAACCCGCTGCCTGTGCCGCAATATCCACGCTGCTGCTTTTTAGCGTACTGGCTCGGGCAGAGCGCATGCGAGGAATCGCAGCATCCGGCTGCCGCGTAGGCATGTCCATAGAGGCCCTGAGCTGACGGGCCTGTGTCTCTTGCCCCTGGCAAGAGAGGCTCATGCTTCGACATGCGGAATCAGCTGGCGACGTTGGAGGAGTGGTAGATACGCTGGAGGGTAGGGATAGGATACAGAGGGACCTAGACAAATTAGAGGACTGGGCCAAAAGAAACCTGATGAGGTTCAACAAGGACAAGTGCAGAGTCCTGCTCTTAGGATGGAAGAATCCCATGCACTGCTACAGGCTGGGGACCGAGTGGCTAAGCAGCAGTTCTGCAGAAAAGGACCTGGGGGTTACAGTGGACGAGAAGCAGGATGAGAGTCAGCAGTGTGCCCTTGTTGCCAAGAAGGCCAACAGCATATTGGGCTGCATTATTAGGAGCATTGCCAGCAGATAGAGGGAAGTGATTATTCCCCTCTATTCGGCACTGGTGAGGCCACACCTGGAGTATTGCATCCAGTTTTGGGCCCCCCAGTACAGAAGGGATGTGGGCAAATTGGAGAGAGTCCAGCGGAGGGCAACGGAAATGATTAGGGAGCTGGGGCACATGACTTATGAGGAGAGGCTGAGGGAACTGGGATTGTTTAGTCTGCAGAAGAGAGTCGGGAGGGGGGATTTGATAGCTGCTTTCAACTATCTGAAGGGGAGTTCCAAAGAGGATGGATCTAGATGGTTCTCAGTGGTGGCAGATGACAGAACAAGGAGTAATGGTCTCAAGTTGCAGTGAGGGAGGTTTAGGTTGGATATTAGGAAAAACTTTTTCACTCAGAGAGTGGTGAAGCACTGGAATGGGTTCCCTAGGGAGGTGGTGGAATCTCCTTCCTTAGAGGTTTTTAAGGTCAGGCTTGACAAAGCCCTGGCTGGGATGATTTATTGAGGATTGGTCCTGCATTGAGCAGGGGGTGGGACTAGATGATCTCCTGAGGTCCCTTCCAACTCTGAGATTCTATGATTCTATGATAATAGTGGTGACCCAAGTTTGTCTGTGTGTTGTTTCTTTCCAGCTAGCTGAGTTTTAGTATGTTCCTCACTAATCTAGTCGAGTTGATTCTCCTCTCCCCTTCCACCCCGCACCCGCCCCACGAGGTTCAGGACCCGCTCCGTGAGCTGGGCTGCTGCTTAACTCTGCAGCCGTGATGTGCCCTGGATCGCCCAGCATGGGTTTGCAAAGGCAGATGGGAACCCGGGGTGGGAGGAGAGAAACGAGCCGGTTTTCCTTTTTCGCTGGAGGATGACTGTCAGCTTGTGCGGGTTCTGCCTGGCGGGTCCCAGACGAGGAAGCGAAGTGGCTGTGGGTGGTTTCTCTAGCGGCTGGGAGAGCGTCCCTCCATGGCACGGAGACAGTGCGGGCGCGTCACACGCATAGATTGGCAATTAATTGTGTTTAAATGGAGCTCTGGAGGCTTTTCAAATAAGCCCAGCACACCAGGTGATTAAAATCCACTTAGCGCAGGCCTGTCAGCCCAGCAGAGCCCGTGTCGTGCTTTCATGATCTGGGCGCAAGCTTGCAGCCGTGGGCAGTGCGTGGGATTCGCCGTGGCTCTTTGGAGCTGTGGGGGGGTGTTCCTGCCTGTGTGTGTTATGTTCACAGGTAGCAATGAGCAGTATAGCCTAGTGGGGAGGGCCCTGGGACTCAGGAGACCTGGGTACTATTCCTGGCTCTGCCATTGGCCTGCTGGGTAATCGCTGGCAAGTCACTGCACCGCTCTGTGCCTCGGTTTCCCCATCTGTGAAACGGGGATAATGCTCCCGACCTCCTTTGTAAAGCGCTTTGAGATCTGAAGAGGAACAGCGCTAGAAGAGCTCGGAATTCTTATTATTCGACAGTCACCTCCATCGCCTAGGCTTTGAGCAGACAGGTGGGTGTGGGCACGAATGGGCGAGCGGATTCTGGGGCGCTCGCCTCGCGTCTGAAAGATTATTCCAGGCGTCCCCGCTCTGTTTGGATCGTTCGTCTCTGTACGTGGTTCTCAATCCACCCCGCCCTCCCAGTGAGGTTTTCCTTTGCTGGGTCAGGCTGCCTTAGGGTGACCAGATGTTCTGATTTTCTAGGGATAGCCCAGATATTTGGGGCTTTTTCTTATATAGGTGCCTATTACCCCCACCCTCTGTCCCGATTTTTCACACTTTCTGTGCGGTCACCCTAGGCTTTCTAGAGATCTCTGTACTGGCCACGAGCCCAGAGCAATTGACAAGATATGGACATTTCCTTCCCAGGGAAGTGTGCGGAGGGCCTGTGTTTTGGGGTCACTTTTTAGTGCAGTCGAGGCCCCACCAGAGTGTACAGACCAGGATCCGGATATTCCTGGAGCCCCTTTGCCAGTTGGCTTTAAGACAAGGGGAGGGGATGTGACTTTCCCACTCAGGATCACACAGCAGCTCAGTAGCAAAGCTGGGATTGGAATGCAGGTCTCGGTCCAGTGGTCTAGCCACTAGGCTACGCTGCCTCTCACAGCACTAGCTTGGCTGGATTTGGCACTCTATGAAATGCAGAGCCCGTGTAGCTCTGGCCACACACCGCCGGCGCGATCAGAATTCCAGGGGGGTTGAACACGGCCCTTCTGCTTGCCCGGTTGGTTTGAATAGGCTTTGCCCTGGGCACAGGAGCCACGCAGGGGTGGGGGAGGAAAGTGATGGTTTGTTCCCACACCATGAGACTGCACCTAGATCTTCCTGCCCCGGCCACTCGCCTCCTCCCCTGCATGCTCTCCCCAGCAGCGAAACAGAGCCGGGAGACAAACGCCAGTAACACTGACACCTCGGTGCTGCGCGCTGACACCTCCTCTCGCTGCACCAGCCGGTGCTGCACGCTCCAGCTGCTTCCGTTCCCATTTTTGAAGGCTTTTTTGTGTGTGTGACCTGAGCGCTGGAGACAAGATGTTAACTTCTAAAATAAAGGACTGGCTTGGTGAACCGCTGAGAATGGAGCCGGTCCAGCCCCTAGATGTGTGTGCGTGTGTGTGTGTGTGTGATTCCTCCCACACACACCGTGTGCGCCTTGCATGCACACACTGGGGGGGGGAGAGAGACTACAGGAGGTGCTAAAATATTCTTCACACTTCTTCAGAACATTCAGCGTTTTAAGATGCAAATCTGCAAACCATGGGTGTGTGCCCCTGTGTCAATCGAAGGCCCGTGAATAGCGGTGCTTGTACAGAACATGTACCTGCAGGATCTAAACAGCTGGAGATCACACGCTCCCCGGAAACTGCTTGTGTTGGGGTGTTTTGATCTCCCTGTCTCTGCCCTCTCTTTCTGACAGCTGCAGGGGCTACACGGAGAGGGGAACAGGGCAGGGCAGGGCTGAAGCCACCTCATCTGACATGATTTGGTTCCATCCCTGGTGATCTTTGGAATCCTAGAACCACTCCCCGAATCAGAGCACAAAAGTGAAATGGCTCCACACAGGCTTGGTGGCGTTTCATGGTGGGATCCTGGCGGGCAGCTTTGTACCGGGGCGGCTCCTTACCCCCATACGGGGACCTGGCTAGATGTTGGAATAGCCCATTACTGTGGATTTGTGCGTTCATGGCCTCTTGGCCACCCAGGCATCTTCAGACCGTCTGGAATCTGCATAATCTCTCTTGAAGCAGAAATCCTGGGGATCGGGGACATGGTCACTGGGGAGGAGAGAAATCCAGACCCGTATTGGTCCCTGTCTGGGGTTTTTCTCCGTAGTGGGTGTGGAGTGAGTACTTCCTTCCACGCCCTCTGGGTGCGGGGAACCCGAGATCTGGGCAGAGGGGGTGGCTCCTGAAGGAGCTGGGTCGTCAGGCAGGAGCACGGGGACCATTCCAGGAGCACTGTGGGTGCGGCCCACGGCCCAGCGAGATGCACCATGCGTTACGAGGGAGCTGAACCTACGCTCTAGGCTTGGGAATGGTGTAACGAGGGCCTTGAAACAATAACAGGTCATCTTGGCGTGGTTCCTCTCATCTCACAACTCTCTCTTTTGGTGCTAGGGCTTCTCTGCTCCGTCTTGTTTGTTCTTCTAAGGTTCCCGGGCATAGGCGCCGACTTATATGGGGCTCTGGGGCTTTAGCCCCATGAATAAATCCCAAGCAGGGGCTCTGCCCCACCAATGTTTTTTCTCCCCTGCTTGGAGCGCCCCCCCGCCGCTGCCGCCGCCGCCGCCAGGGCTGCCCAGAGCCCTTTAAATCCCAGCCGCCGCCGGGAATCAGAGGGCTCTGGGCTGCCTGCTGCGGCGGGAAGCCCAGAGCCCTCTGTTTCCCAGCGGCGGCTGGGATTTAAAAGGCTCTGGGCTCCCCGCGGTTGCAGGCAGCCCAGAGCCCTTTAAATCCCAGCAGCGGCTGAGATTTAAAAGGCTCTGGGCTCCCCGCGGTTGCAGGCAGCCCAGAGCCCTCTGATTCCCGGCGGCGGCTGGGATTTAAAAGGCTCTGGGCTGCCCGCCGCAGCAGACAGCCCAGAGCCCTCTGATTCCCGGCCGCGGCTGGGATTTAAAGGGCTCTGGGCTGCCTGCAACCGCGGGGAGCGCAGAGCCTTTTAAATCCCAGCCGCGGCTGGGATTTAAAGGGCTCTGGGCTGCCTGCAAACGCGGGGAGCCCAGAGCCTTTTAAATCCCAGCCGCAGCCGGGAATCAGAGGGCTCTGGGCTTCCCGCTGCGGCGGGGAGCCCAGAGCCCTTTAAATCCCAGCCGCGGCCGGGAATCAGAGGGCTCTGGGCTGTCTGCTGCGGCGGGCAGCCCAGAGCCTTTTAAATCCCAGCCGCGGCCGGGAATCAGAGGGCTCTGGGCTGCCTGCAACCGCGGGGAGCACAGAGCTTTTAAAATCCCAGCCGCAGCCGGGAATCAGAGGGCTCTGGGCTGCCTGCAACCACGGGGAGCCCAGAGCCTTTTAAATCCGAGCCGCGGCCGGGAATCAGAGGGCTCTGGGCTCCCCGCCGCGGCGGGCAGCCCAGAGCCTTTTAAATCCCAGCCGCGGCCGGGAATCAGTGGGCTCTGGGCTTCCCGCTGCAGCAGGCAGCCCAGAGCCCTCTGATTCCCGGCCGCGGCTGGGATTTAAAGGGCTCTGGGCTGCCTGCAACCGCGGGGAGCGCAGAGCCTTTTAAATCCCAGCCGCGGCTGGGATTTAAAGGGCTCTGGGCTGCCTGCAAACGCGGGGAGCCCAGAGCCTTTTAAATCCCAGCCGCAGCCGGGAATCAGAGGGCTCTGGGCTTCCCGCTGCGGCGGGGAGCCCAGAGCCCTTTAAATCCCAGCCGCAGCCGGGAATCAGAGGGCTCTGGGCTGTCTGCTGCGGCGGGGAGCCCAGAGCCTTTTAAATCCCAGCCGCGGCCGGGAATCAGAGGGCTCTGGGCTGCCTGCAACCGCGGGGAGCACAGAGCTTTTAAAATCCGAGCCGCGGCCGGGAATCAGAGGGCTCTGGGCTGCCTGCAACCACGGGGAGCCCAGAGCCTTTTAAATCCGAGCCGCGGCCGGGAATCAGAGGGCTCTGGGCTCCCCGCCGCGGCGGGCAGCCCAGAGCCTTTTAAATCCCAGCCGCGGCCGGGAATCAGAGGGCTCTGGGCTTCCCGCTGCAGCAGGCAGCCCAGAGCCCTCGGATTCCCGGCCGCGGCTGGGATTTAAAGGGCTCTGGGCTGCCTGCAACCGCGGGGAGCGCAGAGCCTTTTAAATCCCAGCCGCAGCCGGGAATCAGAGGGCTCTGGGCTTCCCGCTGCGGCGGGGAGCCCAGAGCCCTTTAAATCCCAGCCGCAGCCGGGAATCAGAGGGCTCTGGGCTTCCCGCTGCGGTGGGGAGCCCAGAGCCCTTTAAATCCCAGCCGCGGCCGGGAATCAGAGGGCTCTGGGCTGTCTGCTGCGGCGGGCAGCCCAGAGCCTTTTAAATCCCAGCCGCGGCCGGGAATCAGAGGGCTCTGGGCTGCCTGCAACCGCGGGGAGCACAGAGCTTTTAAAATCCCAGCCGCCGCCGGGAATCAGAGGGCTCTGGGCTGCCTGCAACCACGGGGAGCCCAGAGCCTTTTAAATCCGAGCCGCGGCCGGGAATCAGAGGGCTCTGGGCTGCCTGCTGCGGTGGGGAGCCCAGAGCCCTCTGATTCCCGGCCGCAGCTGGGATTTTAAAAGCTCTGTGCTCCCCGCGGGTGCAGGCAGCCCAGAGCCCTTTAAATCCCAGCCGCGGCTGAGATTTAAAGGGCTCTGGGCTCCCCGCCGCAGCGGGCAGCGCAGAGCCCTCTGATTCCCGGCTGCGGCTGGGATTTAAAAGGGTCTCAGCTCCCCCCGGTTGCAGGCAGCCCAGAGCCCTTTAAATCCCTGCCGCGGCTGAGTTTTTAAGGGCTGCGGGCTCCCCGCGGTTGCAGGCAGCCCAGAGCCCTTTAAATCCCAGCAGCGGCTGAGATTTAAAGGGTTCTGGGCTCCCCGCCGCAGCGGGCAGCCCAGAGCCCTCTGATTCCCGGCCCCGGCTGGGATTTAAAAGGCTCTGGGCTCCCTGCGGTTGCAGGCAGCCCAGAGTCCTCTGACTCCCAGCCGGGGCTGGGATTCAAAGGGCTCTGGGATCCCCGCGGCTGCCAGCAGCCCAGAGCCCTTTGAATCCCAGCCTCTGTCCGCTGATTGCCCCTCCCCAGACCCCTGCCCCAACTGCCCCCCAGAACCTCCACCCCCTATCTAAGCACCACTGGTCCTTGTTCCCCAATTACCCCCTCCCGAGACCCCTGCCCCTAACTGCCCCTTGGGACCTCAGCCCCTATCTAAGCCTCCCTTCTCCTTGTCCCCAACTGCCCCCTCCTGAGACCCCACCCAACTTCCCCCCCCAGGACCGCACCCCCTACCTGTCCCCTGATAAACCTCTTAGACTCCCATGCCTATCCAATTGCTGCCTGTCCCCTGACTGCCCCTTCGAACCTCTGCCCCATCCAACTCCCCCTGCTCCTTGTCCCTTGACTGCCCCCCGGAACTCCCTACCTCTTCTCCAACCCCCAAACCGCTTACTGTGCCACTCAGACCAGCGTATCTGGCTCCATGCAGCTCCAGACAGTTGCTGCCATGCTCCCCCATGGAGCCCACAGCCCTCTCCCACCCCCAGCACCTGCCTTCCAGATTTGAACACCTCAAAATTCAGGAGTGCTCAAGCTCGGTTTGGGCAGCTTTTACTTCATTTCTCCCAAATCAGTTTCCCCTGCAAGGTGCCAACTGAAGGTGTTGGAGAACAGAGAGATCGGGTGGCCTCCTAATGCCTGGAAAAGAGACAAAGGCCAGAGGAGGGAGTGTCAGTGCCTGTGCGGACTTCTGGGAAGTGCACGGTGTGGAAGGGGATGCTGTGATGCTTTGGAACATCTCCATACAAAGCCAGTCAGGACTCTGGGGGAGCCTCCTCTCTCGGAGCATACTGTCTCCAGGGCAAGAAGCTTACACCTTCCTGGGTCTGACCTCGGAGCATTCAGCATGCCCTTCCACGTCATGCACTTTCCAAAGTGAGTCTGCCCAGGCTGGTCCTGGGGCAACCAGAGGTCCCTGCACCCCAACTCTGCAGTCAGATGTGACTCTCAGCCAGACAGTAAAACAGAAGGTTTATTAGATGACGGGAACACAGTTTAAACAGAGCTTGTTGGTACAGAAAACAGAACCCCTCTGTCAGGTCCATCTTGGGGGGTGGGGAGCCCAGAACCAAGTTCTGGGTCTCTCCCCATTTCCCCAGCCAGCTCCAAACTGACACTCCCTCCTCTGGCCTCTGTGTCTCTTCCGGACAGGGAGGCCACCTGATCTCTTTGTCCCCAACACCTTCAGTTGGCATCTTGCAGGGGAAACTGAGGCACCCACACAGTATTCAGAGAAAATATTAAGAACATTCCCACTTCATCACAACAGATGCAACAAAATATAATACCGTATATTGAAGTAGGCAAGTGCTGCTTCTGACTTTCCACTTTTAATTGACCCTTGTAATCTTGTGGCGCTGACGCGTTGTAGCTTCATTTTATATCGGCTTACAGGGCGGGAGCGGGGGGGCACCACCATTTTGGGCCCCACCAAAAATTATACAAACCTGCCGCCTATGTTCCCGGGAATCCACCTCTTCTGCCAGGAGGGATCCCCCGGGACTAGTCAGATCTCTGCTCTCCCTGCTTTTCAGTGTCCTTCTCCTTGCAGCTTCCGGATGCTCGTGTGACAGCCACGCGCGCCCGTTGGGAATCTTCCACCGCAGGCCCATGCATGCCCCAGTGCAGTGTCGCTGCTGGACGGGGCCAGCTCTCCCCCGGCACCGCCGACGTTCCTGATGCTTCACTGTTGAAGTGAATTCTGTAACCACACACAGAGCATAGCGCCTCCCCCCAACGGATCCGTGGCTCACACGCGCTGAGTTGAGCAGCAGTGTCCCATCGGGGAGACGGGTGAAGGGAGGCACAGAGATGGGGCGTGACTCGAAGTTCACCAGCGAGTCTGTAAGAGCTGGGACTAGCGCTCCGCTCTGATTCTTAGCCCTGCCTCCCAAGGAGCTGTGTGATAAGCGCATGGCGCCCCCACCTGCCCTCCAGGATCTCCCCACCAAGGCGAGTAGCCCCAGGCAGCTCCCCCCCTCGCTCCTGGCTGGGAGCAGGAAGGCACGAAGCCCCAGAGGGCAGCTGGGCTCCCAGCAGGGAGCCATGCAGAGCAGAGCTCCGGCTCTCAGCCGCCCGCACTGCCCCTCTTCAGTGGGTGGAAGCGCTCCTGGTGTGGACAGAAGGAGGGTAGTGTGGACATGAGCCAGTGAAAGAATTACTGCGGCGTCTGCTAATCGACCTAACATAGCTTGTAGTGTAGACGTGCCCTGGACGCATGAGGAGTTGCAAGAGACGATTCAGAGAGAAGTGGGCGGATAACCCTTCTGCCGCCACGGGAGAAAGGAGAGTTAGTGAGTTACGGGTTGTTGTGATGAGCCAGGAAACCAGGGTCTCCACTGAGTCCCCGGCTTTTGGGACCTGGCAGAGTTATGAATTTAAGGGCTGGTCTGCCCTAGAAAATTCCATCGACCCAGCCGCAGCGCTCAGGGGTGTGAAAATCCACCCCCCTGAGCGAAGCAGTTAAGCCGACCTAAGTCCCCGTGTGGACAGCACTAGGCCAACAGAAGAATTGTTCCGTCGCCCCGGCTCCCTCCTCTCGGGGCGGTGGGTGACCTAGGCTGCTGGGAGAGACCCCCCCCCAACCCCGTTGGCGTAGGGAGCGTTTCTACTCAGCACCGCAGCTGGGCCGCTGTCGCGTTTGAAATGTGGAAGAGGCCTGAGCTCCCCGGCTGGTCTTTAGAAGGTGCTGCGCGGGTTTCCTTTGAGGAGGAGGATGGAGAGGTTGGAGAGAGGGTATGAAAAGTTACAGTCGCCCTCGTTCAGGACTATAAAATCGGGACATCTGGTCACCCTAGCTGAAGCCCCTGTGCTGAGGGTTGACCGTAGCAGTCTCTAAAAACAGCCCCTTGCAGCCCCACAGCTCCCCACCTGGGCTGGCCCCCGTCACCTCTGCTCTCTAGGTTTGCTGGATGGCTCGTTTCAGGCGCGAAGCCCAAGGGGAGGTTGGCAGCTGCAGTCGGAGGGGAAGTGGCTTTCCAGCCCTGTGTTCGGCCAGGAGTCCCCTTGTGACGCAGCTCAGTGTGTTAACAAGCCGTGACCCCATCAGGCAGCCTCCCCTGGGGACCAGGTCTAGATGAACATCTGGACGCCGCGGCTTGTGCTGCAGATGTGACCCACTTTACGTAACGTATCCCGTGTTAAATGCAGAGGGGGTCGATTCATAAATTCTGGTCCGGGAGACGCTGGGATAAATCCAGAGTAAATGAATTGAAGTCAGAATTGAGCGACGCTGCGGTAAATTTGTACCAGATCAGAATCTGGGTTATGGGCGGGAGGGGGCTGCGTGCGCCTCAGGCACTGGAAATACAGCTGCCCTAGCACGGATTCAAGGAAGACTGAGCGAGAGAATGCAACACATGAGGAATAATATTCCTGGACTTCCCTGTAGGGTAGGTCTATACGTGCTTCCCTGGCACAGGCCTCACAGCTGCTTCTGACTTTTCCCATGGCGTTCAGCTGTTCTGCGCAGAAGGCTGGATGGAAAGCAGGGCCCTTTCTATCAATCAGGGACTAGCGCAATCGGAGGTTCTGTAAACAAGAGGCATTGGACCTGCAAGGGATGGCTAGATGGCCAGCAAGGTAGGGCCGGGACAAAGATGAGGGCAGTATGAGGAAAGGTTAAAAAGACGGGGACTGTTCACCTTGGAAAAGAGACAACTAAGGGGGGATATGATAGAGGTCTATATATATCATGACTGGTGTGGAGGAAATGAATAGGGAAGTGTTATTTACCCCTTCCCATAACACAAGAGCCAGGGGTCACCCAATGTATAGGCAGCAGGTTTAAAACAAACAGAAGTACTTTTTCACACAATGCACCGTTAACCTGTGGAACTCATTGCCAGGGGATGTTATGAAGGCCTAAAATGTAGCTTGGTTCAAAAAAGAATTAGAAAGTTCATGGAGGCTAGGTCGGTCCATGGCTATTAGCCACGATGGTCAGGGATGGAATCTTGTGCTCTGGGTGTTCCTACACCTCTGACTGCCAGATGCTGGGATGGGATGAGAGGAGCTAGATCACTCGATAATTTCCGTGCTCTGGTCATTCCTTCTGAAGCGTCTGGCATGGGCCACCATTGGAAGGCAGGATCCTGGGCTAGACGGGCGATTGGTCTGACCCAGGATGGCTGTTCTTGTGAAGATCATAGGGAACAGGGGCCAGATCCTCCGCTGGTGGACATGGTCCCAGCTCCATTGCAGCTGGGCCCTCTTCACCCGCTGTGGTGTCTGAGCCCCTGGGCACTGACTTGGCGCAGGGTCACCACACAGCCCCGCTGTGGTGGTCTGTCCTGCATCTCTGGCTTGTGGGACCAGCAAAGCCGCCCATGATGTATGTTTTGGAGACCCTGCGCCGTCATGGCAGTGCGTTGCCCAGCACTGTAGCCCGTCTGCCACGCCACCCCCAAGTGCATTGCAGCCGTGGTCTGGCCAGGCCAGCTCTGCCTCTCCTCCCCCCCAAGCATCCGTTCACCCGACACTTCGCCCCTCTCTAAGGACCTTGAGGAGGCCATTTAGGGATTTGGGGGTTGGTCCTGCTTTGAGCAGGGGGTGGGACTAGAACCTCCTGAGGTCCCTTCCAACCCTGATATTCTATGATTCTTCCTGATCCGTCTCCCATCTCTAAGGATCGGAGTCTTTCTGACACGTCTCCCCTCTCTAAAGACCTTGGTCTTCCGTACGCCTCTCCCGTCGCTAAGGCCTGACTCTGGAAGAGCCCCCACCTCCCCGAACCCCATGTCAGGCTGCTGCTAGAAGTGCTTTTCTGCTGGCATAATTACGTCTCCATTGGGGATTTTGCCAGCATAGTTATGGGTTGTCACACTCCTGGCCAGCAGAGCTATGCCAGCCTATGCGTGAGTGACCAGCTGCCCGCTGTCCCGTGCAGGGCGGGGCACTGCTCGGCCGTTTGCCAGGACAGTAACGCTCCAAGGCCCCGGTAACCCTTTGGAGGAAGGCTCAGGAAACCTGTCGGCTGGGCCAGGCCAGCTGGGTCTCTTGCCCTTGCAGTGATGAGTGTATTGCCCACCATTGAGGGGAGCGAGCGTCCCTGGGGCTTGGGACATCGCTGTCTGTTTGAGGCCGGGTCAGTCGCTTTCGTGGGGGATCAGAGAGCTGGCTCTAGAGACGGGAACGCTCCCTCTCTGCGAGCGTGGTGGTGAGCCCAGGCCGGGATCCGCTCGCAGCAGCCTGGGTTTCTCTTCCTCCAAAGTGACTGTGCAGGGCAGTACCACCCAGCGCACCTGCGCCCTGGGAGTGGCACAGAGCCCTCCCTTCCCCTGATCAGCCGAGCTCTCTCCTCGGCTGGCTGCAGCAGGGCAGAGATGGGGGGGCAGAGGTGGAACGAGCAGTGAGCCGCCCAGCCGGGGAACGGGGACCCAGCGACAGCCCCTGCACGTGGGAGCCGTGCTTCTCCGCTCACTCGTTTGACTCCATCGGCAACTGCGTCAGAATCAGAGTGTGCCTAGTCCTGCGGGAGCTGCTGCCCCACTGCGCCAGCTCTCTGCGCTGGCATGCAGCCATTACCGAGACCTCGTTTCACTGCAGAAGGCAAAACTGGGTTAGGCTGGAAGCTGCTGGGAAAAGGGTCCTGGCAGATTCCTCCCTCTTCTCCAGTGCTGGAGTGAAAACCTGCCCCGCTTCCCTCCCCTGGGACCAGCACAGCACAGACACACACACCCCGGGCAAGCTTTCCTCCTCCCCCATGTCCTGGCACTGTGCTTTACCCAGCCCCAGGGGACAGGCTGTTGCAGGTAAGAGGGGACGGGAGGCTCCAGGCCTTCTTAGCCATGGCCTCTCTGGGGATCCGTCATGATGGAGCCTTTTGTGCTATGGTCACCCATGGATTAACGGCCGGCTTGCTGAGAGGTCTCCAAATGGCATTATCAGTGGGGCAGCAGCACCCAACAGGGGTGTCCCCAGGGGGGTCCTGTTCTTGGCCCCCCATTACTTAACATTGGTGTTAACGACCTGGAAGGAATCATGAAATCATCACTGGTAACATTTGCAGACGACACAAGAATTGGGAGGCGAAGGTGTGATGAGGAGCACAGGTCCCTGATCCGGCGATCTGGATCTCTTGGGAAACGGGGCACAAGCGGCCAACGTGTTTTGATCTGGCTACAGGTAGACGTATCCGGCGAGGAAGGAAGAACGCCGCCGTGCGCACAGGGCGGGTGGGGCTATCTTGGCAAGCAGCAACTCCTCGATTTGGAGGTCGAGGTGGAGACTCGGGGGAACCTGAGCTCTCAGTGCTGTGGCCGAACATGCACAAACAGGGGGGATCTCGCGCAGGAGCAGAGAGGTTATTTTACCTCTGGATTTGGCCCTGGTGCAACTGCTGCCGGGATCCTGTGTCCAGGTCTGGTGCTCACCGTTCAAGGAAGATGTCGATGAATTGGAGGGGTCAGAGAAAAGCCACAAGACAGATTAAAGGGTTAGAAAACCTGCCTTGTAGCAAGGAGCTCCATCCATGTAGCTTAACAAAGAAAAGTTTAAGAGATGACTTGCTCAGAGTCTGCACGTGGGGAATCAATCTTGAATAACGGGCTCCTCAGCCCAGCAGAGGAAGGCCTAACACCATCCGATGGCTGGAAGCTGCAGCTGGACAAATTCAGACTGGAAATAAGGTGTCAGAGTAATTAACCATTGGAGCAATTTACCAAGAGCCAGGCGGGTTCTCCATGGCTGGCGATTTTCAGATCAGGCCTGGCTGTTTTTAGAACAGGAGAGAGTTTCTAAGAGATCTGCCCTAGGGATTATTCTGGGGTAGGTCTCTGGCCTGGGCTAGACAGGAGGTCAGACGAGATGATCACACTGGTCCCTTCTGTGAATCTGTGGCAGGAGGAAGGGGGGGTGCTGCTGTTGGGGTGGCCCATGGCCAGATGAGCCCGTGGCTTTGGCTCCGTGAGCTCTCTGGCTGCTGGGGTGGTGGCAGGCTGGCTCCTTGCCATCTGCGTGGCTCTCTTCTGTCTCGCTGCCCCGCTCCTGGTCCCCAGCTGGTGCTGCGGGGAGGGGGGGGCTCGGGTGCAAGCCACACGGCTTCCTGCATCGGCACCTGAATTGCACCGGCTGTGTGGATGCTGCCCACGCCGGCCTCCACACGGAGATCCTGCAGTATCCGGTCCTGACCCTACAGCCTGGTAGCTTGTCTCGGTCCTTAGGAGGGGTCTCGGCACATCCCAGGGCACCAAAGTAACCAGCAGGGCTGCAGCTGGGAGGCAGGCAGTGGAGCACAGAAAGGGGCCGTGGTCGGGTTTAGATGGCTCTGGGATATTACCCGGACTGAGCTCCACCCCCAGACCTGTACTTCCCCCAGGCAGCACCTGTCCACTCCCCTCCCTCCGTGTCCATCTTCCCAGCTCCCAAGGCTGTGGGGGTGCGGGAGGAGGTGAAAAACGTTTCAAAAGCTTCCGCTTAAGAAATGAAACTTGGAGGGTCTCACAAAACCTGGGCTCCAGGCAGCTGGCGCCCCAGCACAGGGACGGCCGCTGGGGAATTTATGATACGAGCGATTTCTGCTCTCCACCCCCACGTGCAAACGGCATCTCTCCCGCCCGTTCCCAGGCCTTTGGGCCAGCACATGTATCCTGCTGTCTGATCCCAGAATCTGACACTGCAGGGCCCCGGGCAGGAGGGGCTCGTCCAGCTCGGAGTCCTTGGAGCAGAGCTGGCTGGGCTGTGAGACTGAAGTAACACAAAACGGGCGGGTGTCACAGCTTGGGCGCGGGGTGGGGCGAGAAACCGGTGGTTGGGAGTTCTGGGCTCTGGCCCCCCATGGGCCTGGGCCCCCTTAGCTTGGGGAGAGGGGAGGTCAGTGACGATGGGTCTGGCCAGCGCCCCCTCCTAGCTCGCTTTCATACTGAAAGTCCCCAAATGGGGGGAAGGGGAACCCCCCCGACTCCCACTGCTCTGTCTCCCCCCTCCCCTGTTGCTGAGCAGTAGATCCAGGCAGACACCTGCATGTTGGGACCTGGAAGGAGAGAACCCCCCGCCCTGGTTGGTTTCACACCGGGATAAGTCTTCATCCTCCTCCAGCTCCCCCCCGTCCCTGAGCCCATAACTAGCTGAGAGACGATCTGCGTGGTCCCAGCTTCCAGGCAAATCCAGCCAACCCAACCCAGGCTGCGAGCGCAGGAAGCACGTGCGAAGGTCTCGATCCGGAGCGGCCCCATGGTGCCAGCAGCTGGCGTCCTTCCATCAGGCTGGAGCCTGGATGGTGTCAGGCTGGCCTGGGACGCTCCGCGTTAGAAGAGAATAATCGCTCCAGGTGGACACGGTAATGTGACAGTTTCTAAGGCATCGGCAGCAGGTCCTCCTGCCCTGTTCCTCTGGCCGTAGTCCGGCAGAACTCCTGGAGCTTTAACTGGGAGGCTGCCGAAGAGGAGACTTCTGGCTTTGGGCCGTTGTCACGATCCACTGGGTGGGAAGCTACGTAGAACTGGGTTCCCTCCCCAATCATCCCCTCGGAGCAGAAGCACACTCCGGAGTGCCTTGGCAAGGCAATCAAAAGATGCCCCCAAAAGCAGGGTGAGTGGCTGCCATGTGGGCCTTTGGGTCTCTTCCCTGTGCCACGTAAGCCTGACCTCAGATCCGGCCAGGAACAGTCAGACGCCAGCTTTCCAGGGAAGCAGTGGGGTTTGCAATGTACAGCGCTCCAGGGACCTTTGGGGAGAGAATGCGGTTGCCTGGTGCCGCGTGAGGTCACTGGCTCCGAACACCAGCACAGAACGCACATGCGGCGACTGCTTGCAAGTGCCTGATTTCCCACGTTGCAGCAGATGGCAGCCGGGGTCCTGTCGGTTGGGACGTCACCTGCTTAATTGCAGCTCTTGGCCTAAGTTACCTTCCCTCCCCACGGCCGGAGCCTAGAACGTCTCGTTTGTTTCCTGACCGCTTTGGAGAGTCGCTCTGCTGTTGTGCATTACTGAAGCAGTAACAGCATTTCAAAGGCAGGTGCCTGCCATCTGTTCCCACTCCCCTTGGCTAGGGTTCCAGCACCCTGGAGGTCAAGATCAGATGGTTTGTGCTTTGCTTGGGGTGGGGGGGGGGAGGGTTTCCTTTATTTACTCTGCACAGGCCGGTTTGTTCATAAAAGTTTAACGATGCAAATACCTTGCCTGTGTGGGTTCCAGGTCGTTTGGGCGGGCGATCGTGCACCTCAGTTGTACACACTGTCACAGTGATTGTGTGCGCAGTCGGTCAGGCCAGTCATTTCGGGGACTGGAAGCTCTTTGGGGAAGGGACCGTGTCTACCTCAACGTATGTACAGCATCGTGCACAGTGGGCCCCCGATCCTGAGTGGGGCAGCTGGGCAGGACTGTACGATCGATCTTACGTGTGCAAAATAGTAATACCGGGTGTTCCTAGCAATCTGCAGCAGCAGAGCTCAGCATGCTTTGCAAAGGAGGGTGGTATTATTATCCCGATTTTACAGATGGGGACACTGAGGCAAGGTCACCCAGCAGCCTAGGGACAGCTGAAGAATCCCAAACCCCCTCACAACCATTGCTGGCTTTTCCTGTAGGACGGGGACACACACACGTCTCTGTCTAGCATTATCTGCATTGACACACAGAGAGGTTAAGTGACCCGTCCAAAGCCACACAGTGAGTCCGAGGCAGCGCTGGGGATGGATCCTTGTTCCTTGCTCTGCCGTTTGTTTAGTGTGTGGTTATTAGGGAGCGGGACCCCGTGGTGCTCGGGCGGCCCAGGGCTTTTGGGTAGTTACCTTCTTTCTGCAGGCCCCTCGGGATCGGGCCCAGACGCTGTTCCCACGCGATGGCTCCTCGGGGGCCTGTGTGAGATGAGCGTGGCCCAGTCACCGTGCAGGGAGCGCCCCCGCCCTCGCTGTTGGGCTCGATTGTGCCCCCGGCGAGCAGCCGCAGAGGCTGAGCCCTGCTTTCGCCCCTAGCAACTTACTAACCCCTTGGAAAGCTGCTCCTGGTGTGGGCCTGGGCCCCGGGAGCCCCTCGTCCTTTGTCCCTTCAGTTTCGAATCGCAGCTCCTGTGTGCGGGAGCCCCAGGAACAAGACACAAACCGCTGGGTGCCTGCGGGGAGATGGCGCTGCCGGTGCTTTAAGGAGTGGCTGGAAAGGTTTGGCTCTTTTCCCTACAGCCGCAGTCAGGTTTCCGTGCGTCCTTCCTTTTGTGTCTGGCTCTCTAACTCCTAGACAACGCTATTCCTTGGTGAATTCCAGCCGTGCTCTGTACACAGCCCTCAGGCGGGCTCTCCGGGGACTTATTTCTTCTCCTTCCAGCAGTGGAAGGACACCGGTGTCATAAACGGTGTGATTTGTTGTAGCAGGACCCAGACACTAATGGCTCCTGAATCTAAAGAGGGATTTTAATTAGTGGAGAAAACTTTCCAGCAGGAGACTGAAAGCAATTAGGGCCTTTCGCTTTCCGCAAGACCTTCCCCCTCATTCATTTCTTTTGTCCTCTTGGCTTGTTAGCCGGGCTGTTTAAATAACAATACTTGGTGTGCACATTCAAAGTGCTTTACAAACACTGGCTAATCTTCACCCCTGGGGCTGCTTTCAGGTTCTTCAAATGAAAAGGGGCTTTTTTTGGGTGGAAAAAAAATCCACCTTTTTAAAAACAAAATTGGCAAAAAAAAAAAAATAATAAATGGTGTCACATGTGTATGGCAGTGTTTTGTTTCCCCCAAACCGGGGCTTTGGTCAATGGAAATGGAATGTTTGGGAGAATGTTTTCAGTAATTTGGGGGGCGGGAAGTGGATAAATGTCACCCACAAAACTTAAAATTGGCTCATTCAAACACTTGCAAATGGAGGCAGTTTTTAAGTTGTTCACTGAACGGGTTTCCAGCGGGCTCAGGCCCAGCCCCTTTCCTGGGCTGGGTAAGGACCCCACGGTTCCTCTTCTTAAACCAGGGCAAAGAGAAGGTGACTTGGCAAAGCCCGCAGAGGGAAGCTGTGGCAGAGCCAAGATAAGGAACTGGGCGTTCTCGGCAGTTAGTCCGTCACCACTACACTAAATCCCTTCCTAGGCTATTGGCTTTTGTTTTAATTTTTCCCGCCATGCTGTGAACCTAGTGACCGCACACGTGTGAAATGTCACAGGAAAACATTCACTGCTTTGCCAAGCGGCACGTTCTTCCTGCGTCTCGCTCTGCTGTGAAATGGAACAGATCGGCCCGGCTCGCCACAGCAGGGCGTAGGGATTCCCGAGCCACCGTCTGACTGGAAACGGGCCCCTTTTCGGGCCCACCAGGCCCAATCTCCTGGCTTAAAACCCGCACGATGTTGCAGACTCTAGCTGGATCTGTCTCCAGCTCGTGAGTGGGGAGGTGTCGGGAAAGCCCTGGAAATCGCACTGAGGCCTTGTCCCTGGACCGACGAGGCACCAGTTTAACTAAGAGACACAAACACTCATATTGCTAGCCCAGTGCGACCGCCTGTGTGGCGACCGTTTCAGGCAGGTCAGAGGGGCTTAGCCGAACTCAATCGCCTCCATTGCATCGGGCTGGCTGCCGCGGGACTAATCAGCTTTAAAGTTTGTTAAACCAGTGCCTCATACGGGCCTAGCTTATCCCCTCTCCTGCATAGGAACAGCGATAGCGCTGCCGTTAAAGCACTCCGGGTGTAGTTACACCGGCGGTGACAGCCGTACTGCTCCTGTGGCTGTACACCCGGCCGGCGGTGCAGAGCTCCGTCTCCCTGCGGTGTTTGAGTCACAGCCGCTTCCCCCGCCACGACCCGGCAGCCGGAGGAGGCTTTCCCACTTCTGCTTACGAAATCCCAGCTGGCCTTGGCCCCCCCAAGGGAATCAGCAAGCCGCCAGCCAGCCCCCACTTCCCATCCATCTGCCTGTCTCTCCCTGCCCCTGGGCATGAGCCAGGCTGGCAGCCCTAAGGGGAACTGAACGTACCACAGCCATGGTCATGGGCAGCCCTGCCAGCTGGTGCCTGGATCCCCTCCCCCATGTGGGCACTTGGTGCAAACCAATGTAGGGAGGTCCTGTAATGCACTAAAGCCAGGGGGCAAGGGAGACGCTCTGAGCAGGGACTCACTTGGGCTGGCTGTGGGCCCATCTGCTGCCTCAGTTTCCCTCAAGGCTCCAAAGTCTCCCTAGTCATTTTTCAGGGCTTCCCCTGGCTTACAGCCTGGCCTGCAGCCTGCCGTGCCTTCCCTCCAGCCACACGACTCCTCAGTGGTCCTCCAAGCGGGGGCTTTTTACCCAGCAGGCGCCTGCTCCCTGCATGGCTCTCCCTCTCTCTCTGACCTCAGGCTGTCACTGCATACTGGGACCCACCTCTCCACCGACCCCCACCTCCGGGACAGCCAAGTGCCTGGTACATGCAGCGCTTAGAGAGAGGTGAGAGAGCGGGGTTCCCTGGAGCTGGGGGACCTCATACAGCAGCCTTACAAAGAGCAAGTGCTGAATCAAAGGGACCAGCATGGACAGCTGGTGTGCGGCTTGCGGCCTCCAGAGCTGGCTCCGGGGAAGCAGCCTTGTCCTTCAGCTCCTAATAAATGCAGCCCAGCAGCAGCAATCACATCTGCCTGCGTGTGCCCCGGCGCGGCTGCAGAAGGGCATCGGTTCCTCTGCCCGGACTTCTCCAGACGCTTGGTTTCCTTTTCCCACCCTGTCCGTGGAGATCGGCTGGGGGATCTCTCAGGGTCCCTTCCAGCCCTGCCTTTGTGTGAGTCTGGGAAATGGCTCCCAAAGCCATGCTGCCGCCTGCGCCTCCCGGCGCTAAGCGCTGTCCACAGCTCCTGGTCCGCTTTGCCTGTCTACGGGAGTGACAATTCCGATGCAGTTTAGTTCTGTGCGGCCACCAGACCCCCAGCTCCGTCCGCTTCTGGAGGTGCAAAGGGTTTCCCCGTTGTGCACGGCCAGATCCTGAATCCTTCTCTCCCCTTTGAGATCTCGCAGTAGCACCCAGGAACCTCCGGCACGGGCCTGGGGAAACGTCCGCTCGTCTAGATCTGCGGATGCGAGAAGTGGATTTCCCTGCTAATGCCAGTGAAGTTATCCCCACTCCCGTCTCATGCAGGTGCATTGGAGGTGCAGTTCACCCCTTTGGGGGCTAGTCCCAGAGACCTAGATCCTTCTGGGCTGGAGTGGGACCTAGGCCTTCTTGTAGGGGCACATTTCACCCTAGATGAGCTGAGCCAACTCCCCAGGTGTCCTGTTCTAACACTGCCCTGTGCTTCTCCGCCCACAGAGTTATCCGACGTCCGGCGCTTCCGCGGCCGCGCCCTGAACTACACCACCCTGCTGCTGGAGGACGAGAAGGGGATCCTCTACGTGGGAGCGCGAGGGGCCATATTCTCCTTAAACTCCAGCAACATCGCCGACGGCTCCCAGAGGGAGGTGAGCAGCACCCCGCCCGGGCTTGGCTCCCTTTGCAGAGTTCTGGCTGAGGCTCCTGAATGGCCAGTTTATCGCTTTGGGTGCTGAGCGTCAGGCGTCTGCAGCTGGGCAAAACCGAGCCACTGGTCACTTGAAATCTTGGCCTTGGCTCCTACCTGCTTTTTTTTTTAAATGACAGATAGGGGTCAGATTGGTGTGGGGGGAGGGCAAGGTGGTGGTATTCTTTTAAGCTCCACCCACAAAAATAAACCCCACCCACAAAATAGGCTCCGCCCACGTGTCCCCCCAAAACGAAGCCTGGCTCCCAGGAGAATGTGCGGATCGGTGACCTCCCCTCTGCTTTCTCCCACAAGCAGTGACAGATTTAACCAGGCTGATGTTTGAATTGGAGTCCTGGGTGTCTGAGCTAACCCCTGGCAGAGCTGAAGGAGGCAGTTTTCACCTCTGCCTCAGTGACACTTGTCGTGTTTTCGAGGTTGTCTTCCTAAGGAGGACAGCGAACGAGTTGTGAGTGTGTAATACAAGCTGAGATTCTGGAGGGCAATTAACAGCTCCAGCTGGATGCTCGTTAGGGCTGGGTGAGAGACGGTTTTCTAATCCCAGGAGGATTTTCAACGGTGTGAAAAATGCTCCTGTCCCAAATTGTGGAAAAAAGTCAAAAAATGTTCAAGAACCAAAGATCCACTGTCCGGGTCAGTCCAAACGTAACGTTTTGACCCTTTTCACCTCCCCCGCTCCCCTTTTTAGTGTAAATTTACAGACATTTCTGAACTCAAAGTAATTTTGACCACAATCGGAAACGTTCCGGTTCGCCAGTGTCCGGCCTCTTTGACCAAGGGGGTTCCAAGTCTGGTGTTTCGTTGCTCCTGACCTAGTTTCGTAAACAGTTTCGGTTTCGATAAATGGCTTTTTTTGAGGGGGGGAAAACAGCTGTTCGTCAGAGAGTTCCCAGCCTGGCGGCGCAGGGAACCGGGCGCATACTGGCTGTTTCTGAAGCCTGGACTTAAAGGGCAGAAATGGGCCTGGTTCCCAAACGCCCTGTGTCGCTGCCCAGTTGATTGGGGTGACGATCGTTGCTCACAGCACCTGCCCTCTCTCTGGGGCAGGAACAAGAGCTTTGCATGCTAGTGGACGGCTCGAGGCTGACAGCCCCAGAGGGACGCCCTCTACAGGCGCAGCGGCAGCAGTGGACGCTGCTCCACTCCCACCCACAGGGCCAGGCGGCCGAAGCGGGGGCGTTCCGTGGCAGAGCAGGCAAAATTGACTCTCAGGTCCAAGAGAGAGGGAGGGTGGACGGGGATGCAGCTAAAGCACAGGACTGGGACCCAGGAGATCGAGGTTCGTTTCCCAGCTGTGCCTCAGGATCCCCACGTGACCTCGGGCAAGTCACTTCTGTGCCTCAGTTTCCCATCTGCAAAATGGGGCTAGTAATCCTTCCCTTGTTTGCCGGGCTGTGTCTATGGTAAGCTCTTCAGGACAGGGCAGGGACCTTCTCTTGTTATGTACAGCACCTAGCACCCGGGGGCCCGGATCTCAGCTGGCGCTGCTGTGATTCCAGTCATTAGTGTCAACGACCAGGCTCCGTCATCTCTCAGTTGTCTGCCTTAGCCGAGCTAGTTCTTCGTACCAAGTGAGTTTGCCCCCAGCATCCCCCTCTGCCTGAGCAGGATGCAGTTTGCTGCTCCTGTCCCCACGTGGGGCCGGTCCATCACCTCTCGGCGTATAGGGCCATTTCAGGTACCAGTAGCTGCACTGGAGCCGTGACTTGCAGCCGCTCCTGTGTACTGGGGTTGGTCCATCTGTCCTCCCAGCTGACGCCCCCAAGTGCTGCTCCCTCAGAGTCTCAGCTGCTTTACCTCCTTCCTTCGGGGTGCATGCCAGGCCCCCCGGCAATGCCGGCTGCTGGCCGCTGAGCAAGCCGGGCTGGGGAGAACACCCTTCCCGCAAATTCCTCCCTGGGCCCTGGCACCCAGCACCAAACCCATGGTGTAAAGCCCAGCACGGTCTGGGGTCCCAGGCATTAAGGCGAGAAGGGGCCCCCCGGTAACCTGCTGCAGAGCACAGGCCGTTCTCCCGCACCCAGCAGGGAGCCTAGGAAGGTGGAGTAGGCCAAAGACCAGGCTGTTTGCCCCAGGCAGAGAGTAGGGGGGGATCAGGGGCGGGGTCTCCTCAGCCGTCAGCCCTCCCTTGTGGACTCTGCTGTTCCCCAACCCAAGCGCGGCCGCGTGGAGGAAGCGCTGCAAGTCGCACTGCCTTGCCAGGCTCTCCGCTAGCCCCATTGCCGGCTGGTCATCCTCCCCTGGCGGCTTCTTACGGCTGAGGCGGACGGGGATCGTGGAGCACTGGTTCCCTGTGCAGCGGAAGAGCCCTTTGCCTTCATCTGAGCCGCGCGCGGGCAATGCCTCCAGCCAGCAGCATCCGTGCCCGTCTCGCACAACCCCTTACCCCAAACCCCACGTGGTCAAACACATCTGGCACCCAGCTCCTCCCCAGATGTGACCTTTAACCCCCAGGCCCACTGCCCCCCCATGCCATGCTCCTCGGCTGCCATTGCAAACAGGCTCCATTGAAGTCCATGCAGCCTCCAGCTGCTAGCTCCCCTGCGCTGTCCTACAGCCAGTTCAGTGTCTCCCCAAAGCTGGAGGCCTCACCCCGTCCCTGCTTCTTCTCCGCCCGTCTGTCTCACGCCCTTCGGTCCAGTGTCCCCTTCCTCGCTGCCCCATACGCCAGCACCCTCCCCCAAGCCGTGACCTCTGTAACCCACTCGCGGGTGCTCCTGCTTCTCCCCTCCCCTGCCAGCCCATCCCAAATGCTGCCGCTAAAGTCCTTCCCCCCCCCCCAACGCTGGGACACCCCCCTCCCCGGATCCCCCGGCCACCCCCTCCTGCAGGAACTGGACACCTGCCGAGCGCCCCTGTCTCCCTTCCCTCCAACTCCGCAGCCGCTGCTGGGTGCCTGGGACAACTGGAACCCCCCAGGGTGCTGGCTCGGTGGGATGAACTGGGCTGGCACATCCTATCCCAGCACTCTCTGCCCAGGGTCTCCTGCAGTGCCAGCCCAGACGCTGTCAGAATGGGCATGCAGGACAGGCAGTAGCCGGCAGCTAAGGATACGTGCCCACAGGCAGTTGGGAGATCAGACCGTTGCAGGGTAGAATTAAGGTTTTCCAGCCATGAAGTCCTTCCAGATCCTGTTGTCCTGGGGACACACACGGTCTTTTGTGTCCCGATTTTAAGATCCCCCCGGCTGACGGGCGCGGCGGATGCGATTTCGCAGCCTGACAAATAGGCTGGTGATGAATGTTGTCTCTGTGCCAGCCTCCGCGGAGCTGTTCTCCCCCGCGAGGGGCCAGTCCATCCGGAGGTCTCACTGACAGCAATGCCGTCTCTCTGCCACCCCCGCTGCATGGGCAGGACGGTGTCGCCGGGCGGTGGAGGGGCATTTTTGCTTCCCGTCTCTGTCTCTCTGAGCCTTTCCCATGAGGGACCCCTGGGCTTTTGTCACGACGGCAGCAGCGTCCCAGTTGCACAATGGTTTTATTATGTGTATTACGGTGGCACTGTGTGCCGGGCGCTGCACAGGCAGAGGGACTGTCCCCTGCCTCGGAGAGCTTTGAAGTAGGTAGGACGGAGCCCAGGCAGCAGACAAGAAGGATTGTGACCCCGATTGCATGGAGAGATTAAGTGGGTCTCCCGGGGCAGTGGAGAGAGGGTCTAATGGTGCCAATCGCAGCCCCCCCAGGCCCTACGTCACTCAAAGCTTGAGGGCGGGGGAGAGCAGCTTCAGGCGTTGACGCAAGGATCCTTTGCCAGTGGAGAATTCGGCACAGCGGAGCCCTGCCCTCCCTGTCCCTGTCTGGCCCAGGAGGTGGTGGGTTTGGGTACTACAGCTGCACGTTGGTGGGCAGTGCCCCCTCGTGGGGTGGATTCTCCAGGGCATAAGCTGGTGGTTTAAGCTCCTTCCGGTTCTGTTCAATATCTTCATCATTGATTTAGATAACGGCACAGAGTGTCCATTCGTGCAGTGTGTGGACGATGCCAAGCTGGGAGGGTTGCAAGCGCCTTGGAGGGTAGGATTAAAATTCAAACTGATCTGGACAAACTGGAGAAATGGTCTGAAGTAAATAGGATGGAATTCATTCAGGACAAATGCAAAGTGCTCCACTTAGGACGGAACAATCCGTTGCACACCTACAAAATGGGAAACGACGGCTAGGAAGCAGCACTGCGGAAAGGGATCTGGGGGTCATACTGGATCACAAGCTAAATATGAGTCAACAGTGTAACTGTTGCAAAGGCAAACATCGATCTGGGCTGTGTTAGCAGGAGCGTAAGCAAGACACGAGAAGTAATTGTTCCGCTCAACCCCGCGCTGATTGGGCCTCAGCTGGAGCGTTGTGTCCAGTTCTGGGCACCACATTTCAGGAAGGATGTGGACAAATGGGAGAAAGTTCAGAGAAGAGCAACACAAATGATGAAAGGTCTAGAAAATATGACCCATGAGGGAAGATTGAAAAAACTGGGTTTGTTTAGTCTGGAGAAGAGACGACTGAGAGGGGACATGAGAACAGTTTTTGGGTACATAAAAGGTTGTTATAAGGAGGAGGGAGAAAAATTGTTCTCGTTAACCTCTGAGGACAGGACAAGAAGCAATGGGCTTAAATTGCATCAAGGGCGGTTTAGGTTGGATTTTAAGAAAAGCTTCTCAACTCTCAGGGTGGTTAAGCACTGGAATAAATTGCCTAGGGAGGTTGTGGAATCTCCATCATTGGGGATTTTTAAGAGCAGGTTGAACAAACACCTGCCAGGGATGGTCTAGCTCAGGGGTCAGCAACCTTTCAGCAGTGCTGTGCCAAGTCTTCATTTATTCACTCTCATTTAAGGTTTCGCATGCCAGTCATACATTTTAACGTTTTTAGAAGGTCTCTTTCTATAAGTCTATAATATATAACTAAACTATAGTTGTATGTAAAGTAAATAAAGTTTTTAAAATGTTTAAGAAGCTTCATTTAAAATTAAAATAAAACACAGAGCCCCCCCGGACCAATGGCCAGGACCCAGGCAGCGTGAGTGGCACTGAAAATCAGCTCACGTGCCACCTTTGGCATGCGTGCCATAGGTTGCCTACCCCTGGTCTAGCTAATACGTAGTCCTGTCTCAGGGCAAGGGCCTGGACTAGATGGTCCCTCGAGATCCCGTCCAGTCCTGCGATTCTCTAAGTGGGACCAAGTGAACTTGTCAGTCCGGACTGTCTGCCCCTTTGCTTTGGGCGGGGAACTCAAAGCACTAAATCCCAGTGTGTGAGGGGCATTGTCCAGCTGAGTTGGGTGCTGCTGCGGCTCAGCAGGCCTCTGCCTGGGATTAATAGCAGCCAGTCCAGAAGCGTGGAAAGCAAATGGACCCAGGCGTGGGGCTGTTCCTGTGCCATTAGCGTTTACCAGCCGAGCCGGCTCTTTAGGGGCTTCGGTGACATCTCTCCGGGGCGTCGCGGGGCAGCTGTCGTCTCCACAGCCGGGAGGCGCCGGTGAGTAACGACCCCTTTTCCCTTCGCAGATCCGGTGGGAGGCGTCTCTGGAGAAGCAGATCGACTGCCTCCAGAAGGGCAAGAACAACAAGGTATTTGCGGCCGGGTCTCTGCACCCCACGTGCGGGGTGGGGGGTGGCCTGCGGGCGCGGGAGTCAGGCCCCCGCGTGATGCTCTTTCTTCCTCTCTGCAGACCGAGTGCTTCAACCACGTCCGGCTCGTGCAGAGGCTGAACGACACCCACCTGTACGCCTGCGGCACCTACGCCTTCCACCCGCTGTGCGCGGCCATCGTGAGTGCGGGCACGGGGGCAGGGGGGCAGAATCCACGAGGAGGGAGACCCCGGGCTGGGTGTTGGATGCTCACTCCGTGCTTCCGGCCCCATCACAGGCTTCTGTCGCTCCTCGCTGCTCTCCCTCCTGGCTGGCAGTATCTTCCTGGCAACAGATTGCCACCAGGAGCAGACAGCCCGCATGGTTGATCCATGGACCATTCAGCGGGGGAAGCGGGGCATTGCTAGCCGGCAGGGAGCTTTCCACCCAGCCCTTGTTTGGAAGGGTTACGGGCCTGTCATTTTGTGGCTGGTTGAGTTTTTCTTCTCGGGGGAGCTGGTTGGATTGGTTCAAGGCCCCGACTCGTGGCTATTTTAGAAACGGGAAGATGAGCGGAACCGTTTTCAGGAAACGTAAGGGGGAAAAAAGAAATCCGGGGACATCATTGTCTTTGTTTGAGTGTCTGCAACCCAAATCCCCCAGCCCAGGCCCCGCCGCGTGACAGTCACGAATTAAACGTGGCTTGCAAGGAACGTGGCTGGATCTTGGCCTCCGCCTCAGGCTGCCCCGCCCAGGGTAGGGAGTGAAAAAGTCCATTCTGGGCTTTCTGTTCTTCACTGTAGTCACCTCCGGTCTTTGATACCCAGGAGAGGGCACATTTTAAACCAGTGTGTGGGGTTTCAGCTGCAGATCCCTTCGCTGATGTCAGACGTTGTGGCCACGGGCGTGATAGGGCTCTCAAATATATCAAAATAGGCAGGGCTGGGGGAGGGTTGCCTGACACTTCCCATTATAAGACCCTGTTTTCAGTTGCTTCTGACCGTGCCTGTCCGGTGGCCGCTTGGTCCGTTAGTTAGCTAGTCTACCCGTCTGGTTGGAAGAGCCGAGCCCCGGGAACCTCCAGATTCCACCGTGTTCCCCAGACTGCCGGTAACGATGGCACGTCCTGGTGGGCTGGCTTCCAGCAGTGACAGCACGGCACGCCCTGCGACTTGCAGGGTGGATCTAGCGCGTGGCCTGGGGGATGAGCTAATGGGCGCTGGAGCTCTGCATCCCCAGGCTGCCAGCTCCTGCCCAGCCCGGGTTGGGCAGCGGCTGACGGCCGTAGCCGTTTGGGGGCTCTGTGATTTGCATGGGGGCGGCGGTCTCTGCCCACTTCCCTGGTCGGGCAGTGCCCACATCCCAGGACATTGCTCTGATTGTCTGCCCCTGGAGGGGGGTGCTGCCAGCTCATGGCCTGGGGAACCTCACCCAGCAGCTGCCACTGCTGTCCCTGGTCTGTGGCCCCTGGAGCTGTGGGTGCTGGTTTCATGCCGTCCTGCCCAGCCCAGCAGCTCCTCACCCCCTCGCTCCCCTCTCTCTGCAGGATGCCGACAGGTTCGCGCTGCCGCCCCACTTGGAGGAGGGCAAGGAGAAGTGTCCGTACGACCCCGCCCGCGGCTACACCGGCCTCATCATAGGTAGGTGGGTCCGGAGGCCGCCGGGGCCGCTCGCCTGCAGTTCCCCGCGGCTTGATCTGGCTCTGGGCTGTCGCTGGGCCGGTTGGAGCAGCCCAGGAAGGTTTTCCCCCTGCCCCCACCCCTCAGGGGCTAGAGCCAGCCTCCCCCACCTCTCCTTTCCCAGCCAGTCACCTCCCCGCAGCACCCACCTGCCCCACGGTGGGCCAGTTCCCTTCCATCCCGAACACTTCCCGAGCCCTACGCTGCCTGGCGTGGGGGAGCCGCACGAAGGAGAAATCCCCCCCCCACCTCCCGACAGGGTCTCTGCGATCAGGGCTGGGGAGCAGTGTCCCGGGCTGCTCAGCACAGCCCCACGTTACACACGAGTCCCCGAAGTGGGTCCAGCCTGGCCACGTGGCTCCCCCTTGCCCCCCGCTCCGGCCCTGGGACTAAGTGAGTGGGATGCGGGTTGGGCCACAGGTGGCGAAACAACGGGGGGACCCTGACCCGTCCTTCCCCCCCCCGATCTCAGATGGCGGGTTGTACACAGCCACGCGGTACGAGTTCCGCAGCCTGCCGGACATCCGGCGCAACCTGCACCAGCGGCCCCTGAAGACGGAAGAGTCCCCCATGCACTGGCTAAACGGTAAGATCCAGCAGCCCCAGGAGAGACCTGACCCTCCCCCTCCTTTGCCGGCTCTGAGTGCAGCTTCACCCTCTCTGGTGAATAACGCCCAGGGGACATTTAAACGGGCGGAACAGACTCTTCTGAGTTGACACCCGGGGTCTGAAGGGCGTCCTGGGGTCTGAATCTTGGCTGAACGTTTCATCCGCAGCCCGGCACCCCCTCGCTGCCCATCTGGCGTGTGGCACAATGCAGTGTGCTCGGGGGGCGGGTGCCTTGCCCACCTCCAGACCGGCAGGCGGGCGGCCCTTGGCGGGCCTGGCAGTGGGGCAGAGATGCACATGGCTCGGTGGGGCTGCAAAGTATTTGCATGAACGTGGCTGGCCAAAGGCAGCCGAAAGGGCAGCTCTGCTCCTTATGCTGCACCTTCCCCAGAGCGACAAACAGGCCTGTGCCATGGAGGGGGCGGAAGCCGGGGCCTTCTCCGTTAGCGGAGAGCAGGGCGTAGGAGGCACCCGTCACATGATGCGCCTAGGGCCATCCTCGGAGCCTTGGCACTGATCCTAGCAACCCGCCTCCGTGCCCCTTCCCCGGGAGAGCATGGCGCTGGCCACGGAGCGGGCGGCTCTCCTTTGTTCATACGGCTGAGTTCCTTCCTCCTTCTCTTGCTTGTCCCTTCAGTCTTTGCTCCCCGCCTCTTTCTGGGGGTGTCCTGGCGGTGATCACTCTCCGAACCTTTTCACACCCTGGCCCCATGTTGAGTGTCAGCCCGTCCTGCTGCCCACCCTGGCGAGAACCTACCGCTGGGAATCTGGGTCACTCCTGTGACGGGGCACCCTGAACGTCTTGCCATGTCTGGGCGGGCGGGGTGCCCCACATCACTAAGAGCTGGGGGTTCGCTAACCAGACCAGCAGTGGGCACAGATGCCAGCTGGAGTGCTCGGGGCTGGGCAGTGGGGGGATGAGACACAGCACGGATCTCAAAGCTCCTGTCAGGCCCTGCAGTAACCCTGCAGGCAGAGGGGTGGGCGGTATCATCCATCCTTATTTCGAGTGAAGGAAGCTGGGGCATCCAGAGGGAAAGGGACTCAGCCAGCGGCAGAGCTGGGTACCGATCAGATCCACCACCCGCCCGGCGGCGGGGCATGTCTTGACGTCGCTCCTGTTCGCAGATGCGGAGTTCGTGGCCTCTGTGCTGGTCCGGGAGAGTGTGCGCAGCCCAGTGGGGGACGATGACAAGATCTACTACTTCTTCATGGAGCGGGCGGCGGAGGAGAGCGCCTCCTTCGACAAGAGCCAGGTGGCCAGGGTGGCCAGGGTGGCGCGGGTGTGCAAGGTAAAGAGGCGCTGCCGGAGCTGGGTCACGCAGCTGGGCAAAGCTTCCCAGGGAAGCCTGGAGGCTGGTGGAATGATGGGCCCTGGGCACGGCCGTTAGGCCAGGAGGGATTTCCCCCTCCCAAGGGGGAGCACCCTGAGTGCTGGTGAATTCGCAGCCGCCCTTGGCACCTTGGCTGGACCAGCGTTGGACCCGGGCACCCCCTCCCCAGGCGCATGCAGGCTGGGCTGCCCCTCGCTGCTGTTATCACTGAGGGCGGCTTTTATGGCCCTCCCTCCTCCCCGTCCACCAACCTCCCTCTGCGTCTATTTCACGCCATGCCCCTTGCAAGCGGTCGTCCCAGGGCTCCTGCTGCCGTCTCTGCAGGGCCCACATCTCTGGAGAGGAGACCTCCAGCGACAGCTACAAGCGGGCAGCCCGAGATCAGTTAGTTACGCGCCGGTGTGGGCGCAAGGACAAATGGCTGTAAACTGGCTTGACATTAGGTGAAGGTTTGTAACCAGCAGAGGAGTGAAGTTCTGGAACAGCCTCCCAAGGGGAGCAGAGGGGGCAAAAAACCCAACTGGCTTCCCGACTGACCTTGCTAAGTTTATGAACGGGATGTTATGTTGAGACGGCCTATGGTGGCATGTGACCCATCTGCGACTGCTAGCAGCAGATATCTCCAGTGGCCGGTGAGGGGACACAAGATGGGGAGGGCTCTGAGTTGTGACTGAGAATTCTTTCCCATGTGTCTGGCTGGTGGCTCTTGTCCACACGTTCAGGGTCTATCTGATTGTCGTATTTGGGATTGGGAAGGAATTTCCCCCCAGGTCAGATTGGCAGAGACTTTGGGTTATTTTTGCTGTCCTCTGTAGCGTGGGGCAGGGGTCATAAACTAGAGTAAATGGTGGATTCTCTGTCACTTGACGTCTTTAAACCATGACTTGAGGACTTCAGTAGCTGAGCCAGAGCTCAGGGGTCTAGTACAGGAGTGGGTGGGTGAGGTTCTGTGGCCTGCGACGTGCAGGAGGTCAGACTAGATGATCACGATGGTCCCTTCTGGCCTTGAAGTCTATGAGCTCCCAGCCCTCGATGTCGGCGTCCCGCTCCCACCACCAGACTGGCACGAACCGGGCCTGGGGCGTGGCTGCCTCTGGGGGATGCAAGGGGGTTTAGCCTCCCTCAGCTGCATCTGGCACAAAGGCCGATGTGACGTGAGGGTGGGAGCTGGCCCAGTCCTCTCTGGTCAGCGCAGGCATGACGCTGTGGTTTGAAACAGAAGGAAGCGGCTGGTGTGCTGGACACTTCAGACAGGAGCTAAATACACCAGGGTGAGGCAGGTTGAGGGGACGACACGGCCTGTCCTCAGTCCCGAGGGCGCAGAAGGGGCTCCTGAGAGAGCCTCCCGGGTCTGCTGCAGGATGGTGCGAACGTGAGCCGGATTCAGCTCACAGCCAGCCCCGAGCCAAATCGGGCGGCTGGCCAGCCGGCAATGCAGAGTAGCCCCGCCCATGCACATGCACATGCATGTGAGGATTGGTTTTGTGGCTATCCTGGGAGCCTGAGGCCCGGGCCAGGACCCCGAGGTGCTAGGAGCTGTACAGACACTGAACAGAAGGACAAGCCCTGCCCCAGCAGCTTGCAATCGAAAGGCCAGCTGCAGTGGGGTTTACATCTGGGGACCCCCCCTTCCCTGGCCCGTCTGGGGCCCTGAGCAGCTGCAGGGGTGGGGGGTTGGAAACACCCCAGTCCTGGGGGGCTCAGAGGCTGTGACGGGGCAGCCCAGGCGACAGCCTCGCCCTCTTCCCTTCGCAGAGCGACCTGGGAGGGAAGAAGATCCTGCAGCGGAAATGGACGTCGTTCATGAAGGCCCGGCTGGTCTGCTACATCCCCTACTACGAGGTGCTCAAGGCCGTGCACAGCGTGGACGGGGGCAGCTGGGCCAGCACCGTCTTCTACGCCACGTTCACCTTGTCGGCTCAGTGGTGAGTAGGGTCCTGCCTGCCCCGCGGGGCCCACAGGCTCCTCCCCAGAGCAGGGGGGCCGTGGGCTGGAGCAGTTCAGCTGGGTCGCCTGGTCCCCTGCGGGCTCCTGCCCCTGGTCGGAACAGCTGGTTCTGGCCATTCCCCTAATGGACATGTCACAGCTCCTCCCCCTTTGCGTCCCGCCAGCCGTCCCCAAACCGGTCCTCTCCAACCGCAGGTTCTTCCAGAAACTCACCCTCAGCAGTGGGCTCTGGGCTTTGTCCACTGCCGGCGTCTGACCCGTTCCCCCGTCACAACCCTGCTTGGCCAGCCAGGCTGCCGGGCCGGGTCCATGTGCTTTCAGCTCCCTGATCTGTGCCAAGCCAGGCCCTGCCTCTGGCTCTCTGGGCGGGCAGATCCTCCTCCTAGCACCCGCTTCTGAGAGCTGAGACCCCGCAGTCCAGCTGCCTCTGCCCTGGCACCCCCTTCCTGGAGCTCGAGCCTTCGGGCTCTCTGGGCTGCGCTGCATCCCAGCAGGGAAACGTGAGAGCCGCCGCGCCCAGCCACAGGCTGTGCAAACAGCATTCCCAGACCAGCCCCTCTCTCCTATAGACCGCACAGGATATACGCCGCTCCAGACAACCCACTAAACCACCCGTATCCATCTCCTGCCTCAGTTTCCCCCCCACGCTGCAGAATTTGGATCAGCATCGTTTCAAGGGTCACGGACCGCCCTTCCCCTCTCCGTCACTCTGTGTGGGTCTAAAGATTTGTATTGATTCCGGGCCTGCGTTTCCCCTTCCTGGGGAAATTCCACTTCTGCAAATCCTCCTCCTGGCCAGCCGCCTGGGGAGCTCTGGTTCCCCCAGCTCAGGCAGCCTCTTCAGCATAACCATTCTCCTGTCACAGCGCAGACAGTAAGGTTAACAACCTCCTCCGTTCATTCAGCCGCTTCTTCCGGAGCTGGGGGCGGTGATAGAGACGGGGGCCCCCGACGGGTGAGGCATTCACTGATACAGCAGTTTCACCCAGTGAACCAGACTGCATGAGCTGTACATAGCCAGGTCCCCCAAAGCGTGTCACCCCCCCACTCCCCACAAGTGACGATCTACCTTAGCGTGCGCAGGTCTGGGCACGCTCCGCAGCACGGGAACGGGACGTGTAGGGACCGTGAGAAAAGCCGAGAGCATCGTGTGGTTTTAAATGAGCTCTTCGTCGCGGAGCGACGTGCGTCCACGCCGTCGCCTGGGGTGGCTCGGGGCTGTTGATGGTCCTAGTGTCACAGCTGACTTGTTCCTGGGAATGGTGCAAACAAGACGCAGTGTATAAACGTGGCACTGGGAAAACCCAGTGCCCGGAGCTCAGGAGGAAGGCACAACGCCCAGGTTACTGGGACCGCAGGGAGAGAGGTGGTGGTTTTCCTAATTTGCTGGATTATTTCCCAACCTCGGCACTCCTGCTCCACGGGGAGCTTTCTGTATTCGCCGTCCATTCCAAACGCGTCGGGCGTTACGAACGTTTGGGTCCCTGTTTGCAATGCTTCATTTGTGTGCAGAGGGCAAACCTGGAGAGCAGGGGATCGATGGGGCATGGAATCAGAATCTCAGGGTTGGAAGAGACCTCAGGAGGTATCTAGTCCCACCCCCTGCCCAAAGCAGGACCAATTCCCCAACTAAATCATCCCAGCCAGGGCTTTGTCAAGCCTGACCTTAAAAACCTCTAAGGAAGGAGATTCCACCACCTCCCTAGGGAACCCATTCCAGTGCTTCACCACCCTCCTCGTGAAAAAGTTTTTCCTAATATCCAACCTAAACCTCCCCCACTGCAACTGGAGACCATTGCTCCTTGTTCTGTCATCTGCCACCACTGAGAACAGCCGAGCTCCATCCTCTTTGGAACACCCCCTTCAGGTAGTTGAAAGCAGCTATCAAATCCCCCCTCCCGATTCTCTTCTGCAGACTAAACAAGCCCAGTTCCCTCAGCTGCTCCTCATAAGTCATGTGCCCCAGCCCCCTAATCATTTTCGTTGCCCTCCTCTGGACTCTCTCCAATTTGTCCACATCCCTTCTGTAGTGGGGGGCCCAAAACTGGACGCAGTACTCCAGGTGTGGCCTCACCAGTGCTGAATAGAGGGGAATGATCACTTCCCTCGATCTGCTGGCAGTGCCCCTACTAATACAGCCCAATATGCCATTGGCCTTAGCAACAAGGGCACACTGCTGACTCATATCCAGCTTCTCGTCCACTGTAACCCCCAGGTCCTTTTCTGCAGAACTGCTGCTTAGCCCGTCGGTCCCCAGCCTGTAGCAGTGCCTGGGATTCTTCCGTCCTAAGAGCAGGACTCTGCACTTGTGCTTGTTGAAGCTCATCAGGTTTCTTTTGGCCCAGTCCTCCAATTTGTCTAGGTCCCTCTGGACCCTATCCCTCCCCTCCAGCGTATCTACCTCTCCCCCCAGCTTAGTGTCATCAGAGAAGCCCGAAGGCTCCCCGCAGAACGGTTCATTGTCGCTGCGTGTGTTACGTCACAGGTGGCAAGGAGGGAGTGGACCAGTTCTGGCAGGCTTCCTATCTCCACCTTATCTGGTGGAGACGCAGCCCAGTTACACAGGAGGAGGTTTAGCAGGAACCAGAGCTATCAAGGAGCCGGGGCGTATTTCACTTGGGCACATCTGGGCCAAGCGCCAGTGGCCGTTTCCTGTTGGTTATTGACATCGATGTGAATTCTAATGAATCGCTGCCTGGCTAATTAGCCGGGTCTGTCTCTAGAAGCCTGACACTGACCGTGGCTATTTATAGCACAGTGGCACAGTTAGAAGGACTGGGCTTGAATGGTTTCTATAGAGAAATTAATTAATGATCACTCAGGGGGCTTGTTAACCCCCCAGGAGTGGATCAGCCTGGGGAGTGTGCAGGCAGCCGGGAAGAATCCAGGTGTGAGAGGGTTAAATTAAAGGGAAAGCGGCGATGGCACCATAGCCTAGTAGTTAGTGCACTCCCAGGCAGGGGTCCTGATCCGCTCTCCAGGGCGGCAGCCTTCCTCGCCAGGCCGGTAAGGGGGAGGGTGAAGATGAGCGGGGAGGGGAGGGAGCCTCTCCAGGTGGCAGCAGTAAGCAGTAATCCATCCCGCTCCTGACGACCAGGAAACTGGAAACCACCTCCTGAGCCGGGTCTCCCCCAGGCCCGCCCCCCGCCCTGTGCCAGCTTCTCGCATTGAGCGCACCGGGCGAGGAAGGGGCAGCGGCCCAGGGCAAGTGTCTCCGGGGATCACAGGGCCACCACGCTACTAAGCACGGAGCTGGGCGTTTACCCTCCCACCTCCCAGCTGTACCGTAAGCTGGGCAGAGGGTGCCGGGCCGGGGCTTAGACCTCCTCTGTGACCTTGGGGAGGTCAGCGACTGGGAGGTGGGACTAGGGCCGGGCCAGCCCTCTCGCTCCACCTCCCAGTGGGGGCTGGATGCCAGGCTGTCGGGGGTTGGGAAGGAATCTCCTCTGGGGTAGGGCACAGGGGTTGTAGGAGCCAGCGGGGCCGTGAGAGCCAGCAGGGGTCCCCCGAGCCACGTGCTGAGAGCTGACCATCGCCGGGGGCTGCCCTTCCTCGGCTCTGTGTGATGTTGGGGGTCAGAGGGGTACGTTTAACAGAGTGGGGAAACTGAGGCACTCGGGGCTGGGGCTCGTTGTGCACTGGGTCAGTGGCAGAGACAGGAATAGAGCCCTGGAGTCCTGACTCCCGGAGTCCTCGAATGGCGGCTTCTGTCCACCTCCTGTCCTGCTGATGTGCCATCGTGCCAGGCCCGGCTGGGCAGCGTTCCCCTCTGGTGAGAGCATGCCCTGCGGGCTGCGGGGATGCCACTCTCAGCAGCTCCAGCAGGCCTGGCCTGGGGCACCCTTGGGATCTCCCCAGAGAGCCCTGGGCTTGGGAAATCGCCAGGCTCCCAAACTTGGGGGCTCTTCCCCGACCTGTGGGGCCTCCGCCTGGCACTCCCCCGCCCCCCGCCGAGGCAGGAGACGTGCAGCGGGTGACCCTGGCATCGCGATGGACCTGTTAGCGTCTCCGTTCCCTGCCAGCTCATCTCCAGTGCCTTTGGGGCTGATCTGCCCACGCTGCTGCGGGCAGGGGGCTGGCAGACAGCGCGGAGACGCAGCGACCTCGCTGCCGGAGCGAGGCAGCCGCTGGGAGCAGAACCAGAACCGCCTGGGCTTGTGCTGGTTCCTCTTGCGGAGCAGCCTACCTGGGAGACCCGGACCGGAACAGCAAGGGGGTTGCGGGTCGGGATTGAGGGGCGTTGGCAGAGCTGTGTGCTGCCCGGGTTGCCGAGGTCGCCCATCTGCTCTCTATGCTGGGCTTGGGCAGTGGCTCTGTGTCATATGTGGACGCACTGTCCATCCCCCCGTCCCTCCTAGGGCCTGCTGCTCCCACGTCCCATCCTGCCACAGCTCTGCCAATGCCAGCTGCCGCTCTGGCGTTTGCCAGCCGGTGCCTGATGGAGCAAAGGGGGGTTCTCTATTTCCCATTCCCTTTCCCTGGAGAGACACGTCTGGGCCTCAGGAGGCTGGGGTTCTCTGCCACTGCCTTGCCGTGTGACTCTGGGCAAGCCCCTTCCCCCTCTGGGCCTCGGGTTCCCGTCTGTAAAATGGGCATCATGCGACAGATCCACCTTGCCTCCTGCTTTGAGGTCTCCGGCTGCCGGTCCATGGGACGGTCCTGTCGTTATTTCAGAGAGGGCAGCAGCTCCTTGTCCTCCTCCAGGAAAGCCTGGGTGTTTGGGGCTGTTTCTGTAGGATCCAGCTCTCAGTGAGGGACAGGGCGGCATGGCCAGTGGCTGGGGCGTCTGGCGGACGGAGCGGGGAGGTGCGTGTAGCCCTTGTGGGGGGCTGCGGGGCTCTGATCCTGTCGCTGTCTCTCCTAGGAGGAGCATGGAGGCATCCGCCGTCTGCCAGTACAGCATCTCTGAGCTGCAGCGGGCTTTCGAGGGCCCCTACATGCAATACCAGGACACCACCCGCAAATGGACCCTCTACGACGGGGAGGTGCCGTCCCCACGGCCGGGCTCTGTAAGTGACCTGGCGACGCCAGCGCCCCCTGCTGGCCTGCAAACATGCCCTCGGGCTTCATCCCCAGGAGGGTTGGGCGAGGGGCAGCAGGGGTGGGGCTGGGACCCACGAAGGCCTGGATGCTGGTCCCAGCTCTGCTGCTCACTCACGGCCAGACCCACCGGTTCCAGCATTCATGGCTCGCTCCTCGGGGTCTGGGGGGCAGGGGGTGGCTCACACCCCAGCTGCCAGCCACTTCCCGAGTTTTGGAGGGAGGAATCAGTGTCAGCCCCTAGGTGGGGAACAAATCTTGGGTAATGGGCGCCTCAGTCTGGCGGAGGAAGGTCTAACACCATCTGAAGCTAGAGAACTTCCGACCGGAACTAAGGGGTAAACGTTAACGGAGCGAGTAACTAACCGCTGGAGCAACGTACCAAGCGCCCGGTGGATTCCCCGTCACTGGCGGGTTGGAAATCCAGACTGGGCGCTTGTCTGAACTCTGCTCTAGGAGGGATTTGGGGGCAGGTCTCTGGCCTTTGCTATGCAGGGGGGCAGGCTAGTTGGTCACAGTGGTCCCTTCTGGCCCCGGCGTCCAGGAAAGCCCTGGAGGCCGAAGGAATCATTTAGTTTGCTCTCCCGTGTAACACAGAGCAGGATGTGTCACCCCGTGCTGAGGCCAGGTGCAGCCAGACCACAGCACGTCAGTCGTCAGGACTGGAAGGAACAGCAGCGCCCAGGCACCGAGCCCCATGCAATGGCTGGGCCCTGGTTAGGGGAGACATGCCCAGGTGACCCCAGCAGAAGCCCCTGCATCCTCCCGGCCTGGCCTAGCCTTCCAGGTGCTGTTCACCAGCTGCCGTGTTCCGCCCCAGCGGTGGCCGCATCGCCCCAGCGGGCAGGCTGCATACCCGTCCCTAGCCACCTCTCCTCCCCCCTGCAGTGCATCACCAACCGCTCCCGCCAGGACGGCTACCGCTCCTCCCAGGACCTGCCCAACGACGTGCTGGAGTTCGTCAAGCTGCACCCGCTGATGTTCGAGGAGGTGAAGCCGGCGCGGGGGGAGCCCCTGCTGGTGAAGAAGAACGTGCTCTACACGGCTCTGGCGGTGGACAGGGCGCCGGCCCTGGATGGCCAGCAGTACGACGTGCTCTTCATGGGGACGGGTGCGTCGGCGCCGCCCTCCCCCACGGGAAGGGTTGGGGGGGCAGTGTTGTCTGGGGGCCCTGAGTCGCTCGCCCAGGCTGAGCGGGACGAGGGACCCCAGCGCGGCTGGGGGGCCTGGGCGGAAGCTGCCACCGGACAGGGGACCCCCAGAAGGAGGGGGGGTAGCACAGAGTCCCACACCCCCGTCGGGGCAGCAGCCGTGCCCAGGCCGGGGGGGAGCTTAGCTGTGCAGTGGCCTGTGGGCACAGCGCTCTCCCGCCTGGCGCTGCCCTGACGGTGCCCCTCTGCCTTTGCCCAGGTGACGGCTGGCTGCACAAGGGGGTGGTGGTCGGCCCCGCCGTACACATCGTGGAGGAGCTGCAGGTCTTCGGGGCCCCCCAGCCCGTGGAAAGCCTGGTGATCTCCAAAGGCCAGGTGAGACGCCGCTCCGGGCTGCACCCCGACTCCGCCGGGGGGGACAGAATGGAGCCGGCCCCCGAGGGGGAGGCACTGCGGACTCTCGCTTGTAGATGGCAGAACAAAGTGGGCGCGTTGAAGCCCTGGGCTGCCGCAGCCCGCAGCCAGGCCCACTGAAATCTAGTGGCGCATCGGGGCGCCCCCCTGAGGGGGATCGGGGCCAGGGAGACGGGCGAGGAAGGAGAGGCAGGGACTCCTGCCGGCTGGAGCAGGGGGCCGGGCGTCAGGGCGCCTGGGTTCTATTCCAGAGTCTGCCACCGACTCCCGCCCATCCGCGGCCCCTCTGTACAGGGGCAGGAGGCACAGCCGCCTTTGTGTCGTTAGCTGGGCTGCAGGGCAGCGGCGAATGGGGCCCCCGCAGCCTTTCCCGGGGCCTGTCTCCCACCCAGCCACGCTTTAAACTCCTTCCTGGGCAGCTGGCTGAGCAGAGGGGCCTGGCGGTGGGTGCCTGGCGCTCCCTGGGGCCCGTCTTGCCCAGAGAGCTGGCAGCACTGCAGGGCGGCTCTGATTAGCCAGCCTGGCCCCCTGCCCGCGGCGGAGGCTGTCCCCAGCTCGGAATGCCAGAGCTTATCGGAGCCTGGGCGCCCTCGGCTGCCTGCCCGCCCCAGGGCGGGGACTCAGAGCTGTGCCGTGGGGCAGGGCGCGCTGCTGAATGAGAGGGGCGTTCCTGGGGCCCCTCCCTGCCCTCGGGGTCTCAACCCCCCTCTCTCCAGCCTGCTGCCCTTATCCAAAGCCCTGGGGAGGCCCCCTCCCCCGTGCACCCCCGTTGGCTTTCCAAGCACAGGCCTCAGCAAGCCAGAGGAGGCAGCAGCCGCAGAGCCAGGCTCTGCCCCCAGCCCAGTGGGGCAGGGCCTGGGGCTGTTCCCCCATGGCCATTGTTACTGGGGACTCTGCATGGGGGAAGGGAAACCCCCCTCTTTGTAGCGCCCCCATCCCGGCCCCTCAGACACGGGGGGGTGCAGCCCAGAGCCTAGGAACCAGGCAGCCAGGAACCGGGCCCCCATCGCTTCCCCAACACCACGGGAGTGAGTCGATTGGGAGGTGAGCCCTGTCCCATGGGGGGACTGAGGCAGTGACCTGCCCAAGGACACATATAGGTCAGTGACACAGCTGGGAGGAGAACCCAGGAGTCCAGGCCTCCAGCCTCCCGCTCTAACCACTAGACATGCTGCCTCCCAGAGCTGGGAATAGAACCCAGGAGTCTGGGCCCCCAACGTCCTGCTCTAACCACTAGTCCTGCTCTAATCACTAGACACGCTGCCTCCCAGAGCTGGGAATAGAACCCAGGAGTCCTGATCCCCAATGTCCTGCTCTGTGCCCAGCAGAGCCGCTGCCTGTCTGGGGCTAGTTTCTGGGGGGCAGATTCTCTTAGGCCTTGGTTTAGGCGTGTGTCTGACGATGCCCTAAGGGAAGGCACGTTCCCACCTCAGTGTGATTGAGTTTCGCCTCAGCCCGGACCAAGGTTTCAGCCGGCTCGTAACACCGGGGTCTCTGCTCTTTGTCTTGCAGAGAAGCGTGTACGTGGGGGCTGCCAGCGGAGTCCTGCAGCTCCCCCTGTCCAGCTGCAGCAGGTACGGCTCCTGCTACGACTGCATCCTGGCCCGGGACCCCTACTGCGCCTGGGACGGCGAGGGCTGCAGGGAGGTGGCCGGCGCTGCGGACAGGTACGGAACCGCTGAGCTCCTGCCCCAGGCCTCTGAGCGGCCTGCTGCCCGGGTGACGTGCAGCCGGGCTGGAGGGATGCCGGACTCAGCCAGCCAGAACGCCGTCTGGGAACTGGAGCGCTGCTGGGTGTGGGTGGGGGCACCGCAGCCTCCCCCAACGCTGCCTGGCGGGATGGCTCGCCCTGTGCAGGTGAACCCACCTCCTGGTGTCTCCTGCTGGGGACGGGCGCCAGGACACTGGGACTTCCCTACGTCCCGACCCACCAAGCAAACCTCCCCCCTGCCAGCTCCACCGCCGGAGGTGCTGCGGTGCCATCTTAGCCCCTCGTTGGCACTGGTGGCCCCTTCCCAGAGCTGGCCTGGTGCTCAGGGAGCCCCGACTTCTGACCCCGGCTCCCACACTGCCCCCCGGTGCTTCCTTCACCCAGAATGGCACCGTTAACCGGGCTCTGATCAGAGCTGGGATGCTGGGGACCAGCTGGCTCTGGGTGCATGTGCGTCGGCAGGCGGAGCTGTGCGCATGTGTACCTGTCTGTAGGTGGGGTAGGGTGTGCACACGTGTGTGCGTGTCTGTGGGTGGGGCTGCGTGTGCGTGTCTGCGGGCAGGGTTGCATGTGTGTGTGTGTATGTCTGCGGGCGGGGCTGCGTGTGTGTGTCGGCAGGTGTGGCTGTGTGTGTGTGTGCGTGTCTGCGGGCGGGGTTGCGTGTGTGTGTCTGCGGGTGGGGCTGCGTGTGCGTGTCTGCGGGCAGGGTTGCATGTGTGTGTGTGTGTCTGCGGGCAGGGCTGCGTGTGTGTGTCTGCAGGTGTGGCTGTGTGTGTGTGTGTGTGTCTGCGGGCGGGGCTGCGTGTGTGTGTCTGCAGGTGTGGCTGTGTGTGTGCGCGTGTCTGCAGGCGGGGTTGCGTGTGCGTGTCTGCAGGCGGGGTTGCGTGTGCGTGTCTGCGGGTGGGGCTGCATGTGCGTGTCTGCGGGTGGGGCTGCGTGTGCGTGTGTGTGTCTGCGGGCGGGGCTGCGTGTGTGTGTCTGCAGGTGTGGCTGTGTGTGTGTGCGCGTGTCTGCGGGCGGGGTTGCGTGTGCGTGTCTGCGGGCGGGGTTATGTGTGTGTCTGCGGGCGGGGATTTAGGTGTGTGGCTGCAGCTGTGGCTGCATGTGCATGTCTGCAGGTGGGGCTGCGTGTTGTGGAAGTAGAGAAAGAACTGACCCAGATTTGAAGGGGATTTCATAGTTAAATAGTCCCCTTATGGGAGGCGGTAACAACCCCTCAGCACCGGTGCATTAACCTTATTGGGGGCGGCCAAACTATAGTCCCCAGTACCGCACACAACTACCTTACTGAGGGTGGCAAACTAAGTCCTCAAACTACCACTTCAAACTAACCTTATTGGGGCGGCGAAACAGCTCCCCAGCACCGCTCTGCATCTCATCTTGCTGCACAGTCAATACGTTCGGATGGCTTAAGCCCAACAGGGACAGACGGCCCCACGGACAGTCCTCCTCCGATACCCCAAGAGAGATTTCCAAAGGTCTCTTACCTCTCTTGTGGCGCCATGGGGTTCGAAGGGGAACGATCCGCAGCAGCTGCCGGTGTCTCAGCAGGCGTTGCCATCCCGGACGAGCCCCCAAAATTGTCGGAGAAAAACCGAGTTCTCCCTCTCTGAGTGGGTGCAGCAAGTCAGATACTTTATTCTCTCTAGCGATTGCGTGGAGGGAGCGCGCTAAACAGGCTCTCCCAGGTAAACAATCACAGTGCCGTTTACACCTTTGTTACCTACAATAATGAGCAACAGCTGCATTTTGTTTATACCTCGGTCATCCTGAGATCTGATTTTTCTAGTCTACGTTCCATACTTATCTCACACAAGGTCGCAACGACTTCTCCCACAGTTCTTCCCCACTCCCCTCGCACACTCCTCGCTTCTGCGAGTCTCGCGTTAGTAGGGTTCCAGCTGGCCCAACTCTTGCTCACATAAGGGGACTATTTAACTGTGAAATCCCCTTCAAATCCCTCAGTTCTTTCTCTCCTTCCACGCCGTGCATGTCTCTTAGGGCCGTCGGCCACCGGCCCCCTGCTGACACGGCCCATCTTGCTCCTCACAGGACTCAGCTGACCCAGGACGTGCAGCACGGCAGGGAGGGCTGCAGGAACGGCTCCGCCCAGGGTGAGGCTTCGCCCCGCACCGGTGAACTCATGCCGGGATCATCCAGCCTCTGCCCCACGGAGCCACAGGGGCTGGGCCCTGGCGCCTTGGGCTGTCGGCAGCACCAGCTGCTCTGGCGCTGCCCGGGGGGAGAAGGGGAAGCGTCTCGCTGGCCCCCTCACAGCCCCCACCTTCACCCCCAGTTCCCCGGGAGGGAGATGTCGCCCTGCCCTGCCCAGTCATTGCGCTGGGGGGCTCCAGTCCCAAAGCATTCTGGGAACTCTAATGGCTCAGACATTGCCTTACCATGGCAGTCCCGGGTGGGGGGGGGGACAGTCCCAAGGCATTCTGGGAACTCTAATGGCTCAGACATTGCCTTACCATGGCAGTCCCGGGAGGGGGGGGGGGACAGTCCCAAGGCATTCTGGGAACTCTAATGGCTCAGACATTGCCTTACCGTGGCAGGCCCGGGAGTGGGGACAGTCCCAAGGCATTCTGGGAACTCTAATGGCTCAGACATTGCCTTACCATGGCAGTCCCGGGAGTGGGGACAGTCCCAAGGCATTCTGGGAACTCTAATGGCTCAGACATTGCCTTACCATGGCAGTCCCGGGAGGGGGACAGTCCCAAGGCATTCTGGGAACTCTAATGGCTCAGACATTGCCTTACCATGGCAGTCCCGGGAGGGGGACAGTCCCAAGGCATTCTGGGAACTCTAATGGCTCAGACATTGCCTTACCATGGCAGTCCCGGGAGGGGGACAGTCCCAAGGCATTCTGGGAGTGTGCTCTGGGCTCAGCACGGGGCGCAGGTCATGGGGCGCTGGCTGACCTCCCCCTCTCCCGTCTCTCCCCCAGCGCCCCCTGTGCAGAAGAACCGGACGGTGCTGCGGGGCGACGACGTGCTGCTGCCGTGCGAGCAGCGCTCCAACCTGGCACGGGCCGCGTGGCTGGTGAACGGCACGGTGGGGCTGGCGGCCGGGCGGGGCCACTTCCGAGTGGGGGTGGACGGGCTGCTGGTGACAGACACCCTGCCGGAGCACAGCGGGGACTATGGCTGCTACGGGGAGGAAAACGGCCTGCGCTCCCCGCTGGCCGCCTATGCCCTGACGGTGCTGCTGGAGCCGCCCAAGGAGCGGGCGGCGCCCACGGCCCCGCCACCCCCCAGCCCCGACCGCCAGGCCTCCCCCGACATGAAGTTCGTCTACATCGCGGTGATCGCCATGCTGGGCGGGCTGTGCCTGGTGCTGAGCGCTGCGCTGCTCCACGTCTCCTGCCTTCAGCGCCGCAAGGGCCGGTACGTGCTGGGCGACCCCCGCGCCCCCTCCGTGGAGCTGCAGACGGTCTCGGCCAACTGCCTGGGCGGAGGCCGGGAGGAGGACGAGCTGAGCCGGGAGGACGGCTGCCTGCAGATCATCCCGGGCGAGGCCCCCACGGCGGCGTCCCCGGCCAGGGAGACGCCCCTGGCGCCCCCCCCGCCGCCCCCGCCACTCCCGGCCGAGTTCACCAACGGCATCGCCGCCCTGCCCAGCATGCTGCGCAAGATGAACGGCAACAGCTACATGCTGCTGCAGCAGCAGGAGGAGCCCAGCCCCTCGCCCCTCTACAACACCTCCTTCGCCGAGGAGCTGAGCAAGATCCTGGAGAAGCGGAAACACACGCAGCTGGTGGACAAGCTGGACGAGAGCTCCGTGTAGGGGCCCCCGGACGCCGGTCGGATTCGATCCCCTGCCCCCGTCCCCCCCCCACCAACCAGTGTTACACAAACCCACGGGAAAACTACCTCTGGAACCGAACCGCCGGGCTGGGCCTCGGAGCGCCGGGATCCCTCTTGCCGGGACCGCTTGGGCTCAGAGCCTGTTGTAAAGAGACATTGATTGAAATGGGACGTCTATTTATGTATAAAAGATGACAATCCGGAATCAGGAGCCAGACATACGGCTGGGGCGGGGTGGGGCGGGAGGAGACGCCTGCCCGGACGCTGGCCTCGGACCACGGCATCGGACCGCTCCGGCGAGGTCTCTCCCCAGCCCTGGGAGCGGCAGCCGGGCCGTGGAGAGGTGGGAGCTGGCCCCTGCGCGCTGAGAAGAGGTAGGTGACAATGGCGGCAGGTGTTAAAGCCCTGCCTGCGAGCTGCTTTCTGGTGAACGCTCTCCCGTAGCGTCCCAGCGCCAGGTCGGGGCCGAACGCTGTGGCCGTTGCTCGCCAGGGGCTCGCCCAGCGCTCGGGCACTTCATCGCTGCCGGTGGTGGGGTTGGGTCTGGCAGAGCAGCGTCCAGCAGCCCCAGCTGAGATCGGGGCCCCGTCGTGCTGAGGCTGGGCAGAGACCGTCAGGCGGTCCCTACCTGCTAAGCAGACGAGACAGAGAGCACCAGCCATCCCCACCGTGCAGAGCGACTCACCCAGGGAGTTGAACCCTGAGCTTCTGGGGTGCAGCTTAGTGCTTGAACCACTAGGCCAGCCTGCCTGATGGCAGCTGTGCCCTACTGCGTGGTTTTGTTTAATAATAATAATTGGAGATATACCCATCTCCTAGAACTGGAAGGGACCTTGGAAGGTCATCAAGTCCAGCCCCCTGCCTTCACTAGCAGGACCAATTTTTGCCCCAGATCTCTAAGTGGCCCCCTCAAGGATTGAACTCACCACCCTGGGTTTAGCAGGCCAACACTCAAACCACTGAGCTATCCCTCCTCTTTCTGGCCCTGTTACCTTCCAGTGAAATATTATAGTACACTCACAAGTTCACAGGGTGTCTAGCAGGGCGGTCCAGTGGTTTGACCAGCAGGCATGGGGTGGCTGCGTTGCACACACAGGGTGACCCAGCCCCACTCCCATGAGGGGGGGGCCCTCCTCCCCCGCCCATCATGTGGGCGGTACTTTAGGGACAGTTCTCAGAGTCTGAACAAATTACAGTGGGATTATTTTCTGTCTCCCTCCACCTGTCCCGCCAGGGGCTGTAGTTTCCTGGCTTCCAATGCCCAGGGGGAGGAAGTCCCCCCCCACCCCCCAACATGGGGCAGGGATCCCCATCCCAGCAGGCAGTGGGCCCGTGGTGAGGGGTCGACCTGCAGAGCCCTGGCGTCTACTGGCAGAGAAGCGCTTCGTGGCCTTGGGCAGCGTGACGCCCATCCTGGCCCTCGGGGTGATTTGGGGGGTGGATTCCCCATGGCGGGAGGGGGTTCCCCATCTGGGGGCTCTTTGAGCTGCTCCGACGTGGGGTGCTGGGCTCAGCCCTGGGGGTGACAGGCGAGGGGCAGCAATGCGCTCCACGGTGCACGGCTCTTTCCTCCCTCCACGTGTGTCACGGGGCCCTGCAATTCATCACGTGCTGCAGATGGGGTGAGACACAGAAACACCCCCCCCCCCCAGCTCTGTGCTGCCTCGTCCTAGCCTGGCTCAGCCCTGAGCTGGTGGCAAGCAGCTGCTTCCAGCCTGGCCTGAGTCTGTTTGACGTCCCCGGGGCCCTGGGCAGAGCGCGTGGTCCCAGCCAGCCCCAGGCAGGGGAACTAGCCCAGGTTCACTCCTCCGAGAGCGTTGGCGATGCCGGCAGATGGGGCGATGGGAGAGTTGAGTTGGCGCCGGCCTGCAAGGATCTTGCCCAGCTCCTGAGGCGTGTGCAGCTCGCTCCTCTATACCTCTAACGCGCCTGGCGGCTCGGCTCCTAGGGGTCCCGCTCGGCTGCTTAGCTGGGTTCAACACCCGTCTCGGCCCTCGCAGGCTCCCGCCCTGCTCCCCTGAAGCCCATCAGACCCCAGATGGGCCCACCCTCCCCCTGGCTTGGCGAGAGAGACCTGCCCTGGACCCATGAGAACTGCTGCTCTTTGGGGTCAATGGACCATGCAAACACAGAAAAGTATCCAGGGAAAAAACAGCCCATCTGGCCCCTGACTGCCCCCCAGCCTGGGGTCTGGAGGAGAGATGCCCTGGAGGATCTGGGCCCTGTCTCTGAGGCCTGGAAGCTGTTGGCTGGCTTAAGGGCATCTTTGTGTTTGGTCTGCAGAGGTGCCAAGCTAGTGGGATCATCACAGACATCGGGCGCCCGTGCTCCGCGGGGAGCCAGGCAGCAAAGGAACAGGCCAGCAAGGCAGGTTGAAGGATGCGATCGACCTGGGGTGTTAGCTAGAGAAATGCCCCTCACACCCGCGCTCTGAGTAGCCACCTGGCTCTTTGAGCCGGCCCAGCTTTGCCCCTGACACCGGGCTGTGTGTGTACTGCCGAGGTATCCTGGCTTCTGCGGGGCTTTAGTCAGTATGTGAATTTCGGTAGGGCCTGGGAAACCCCAGGCGAGGATCAGGGCTCATAAACACGGCCAAGCTGGGTCATCTATCTAGCCCGGTGTCCCATCTTCTGACGGTGGCCAACGCCAGGTATTTCAGAGGGAGTGACCAGAACTGGGCAATTTATCGAGTTATCCATCTGCTGCTGTCCATTCCCAGCTTCTGGCAGCCAGAGATTTAGGGATATCCAGAGCATGGGGTTGCATCCCTGCCCAGCCTGGCTAATAGCCATTGATGGACCTGTCCTCCAGGAACTGATCTAGTTCGTTTTTTGAACCTTGTTATAGTCTTGGCCTTCACAACATCCCGTGGCAATGAATTCCCCAGGTTGACTGCGCGTTGTGTGAAACAATACTTCCTTTTGTTTGTTTTAACCCTGCTGCCTAGTAATGTCTTTGGGTGAGCCTTGGTTCTTGTGCTGTGAGAAGGAGTAAATGACACTTCCTGATTTACTTTCTCCACGCCAGTCATGATTTTACAGACCTCTCTCATATCCCGCCTTAGTGGTCTCTTTTCCAAGCTGAACAGTCCCAGACTTTTTAATCTCTCCTCATACGGAAGCAGTTCCATACCCCTAATTATTTTTGTTACCCTTCTCTGTACCTTTCCCCATTCTCAGATACCTTTTTTGAGATGGGGCGACCAGGTCTGAATGCAGTATCCAAGATGAGCACATTGAGGTCCGTGCATGCAAAGATCTTTCCCCAGCACAGCAGAACCACTTTAATTGGGCATAGGGCCCAATTTGGGGGCTGGGGTGGGAGAACCTTCATGCACTGAAGTGTCTCAAACACATTGATGCCTGTGTGTATTCCCAGAGCCCAGCCTCCAGCACCCACTGCCTGCTTACTGGGCGTTCACAGGGGCATGCTGGGTATGAGCATATGCAAAGTAGTCACCGCAAACCCCTCCACCCCCAACTTGCTTGAGAATTTCACCCCCTCTCTTCACAAGCTGTGATTTGCTCAGCAATCAAATGGGGGGGCTGCCTCTGCAGCGCCCCCCATTTCCTGTGCCACAGACACGGCCCCCGGGATCCACCCGACCGAGAGACAGACGGGGAACCCGGCGTGGGAGAGATCTGGGAGGCGGCGGGGTGAGGAGCGGGCAGTGGCTCAGCGCGGGACGGCGTCTCAGCTCCAGCGCTGGGCACGCGGCCCCAGGTAGGATCCGTGTGGGCACCGCAGGGGGTCTCAGCAGGTTGGTCCCTGCCTGGAGAGCTGAGGGTGTGGGAAGGGGAGCCCGTCTGCAGGGAATCAGGGGTGGGCAGCTTGGGGTGGCATGGGTAGAGGGCGGGCAAGGGCGAAGGGCACCAGTACAGGCACCAGACAGGAGTGGGTCAGGAGCTGTTGGGAAGTGGGGACAAGGCGAGGGGTGGAGGGGGAGACGGGAGCAGCGGGGCCCATCAGTGCCAGGCTCGGTTGTCGCCCAGCTCCTGCCGATGGGGTCGAGCCCGCGTCCCACCTGGCTGCACTGAGCCATTCCAGGGCAGTGCCCCCCTGCCTCGAGCCAGGCAGCAGGGCTGGTTCCAGCCCCCTCCTGGAGATGGGTCTGGGCACGCCGGGTTTGCAGACCCCCAGCCTCCCCCAGGGGCCCGTGCCGAACAAGGCCCTTTTCCTCCAGCCCATTAACGAATCACTGACCCGGGGCAGCTGGGCTCCCCCTTCCCCAGGCCAGAACGGCTTGGCTAGACCGAGCGGATCAGGGGACAGGAGCCAGACCCACGGCCCCCTCCTCAGCTGCTCCCCATAGCACCCTGCCTCCGCCCTGCCCCGGAAGGATGCCCTCTGGAGGCAAGAGCGGAGACCTGCCCACAGAAGCCTGTGACGAAGCCAGGGGGCCGTCAGTGCCCACCTCTCCAGGAGCCACCCCCAAAGCACTCAGCAAGGCCCTGGGTCCTGGCCTCCGTTAGCAGCGGGGCCGCGCCGCTCGGCGTTCGGGACAGGCCGGGCAGCCCCATTGCAGATTCCAGTTATGAGATCCCGGGACGGGGGATGTACTCACCCCTGCTGGCATTCAGCCGGGGCGCCAGGGCAGAGTGCCCCCTGCCAACCAGCCATGGCCACTGCTCGCAGCAAGGCAGCATGCTAGAGGGGTCTCCCCTCCGCTTCCTGACACCCCCGTGGGCATGGCTATCGGCTTCTCTCCCACCTACCCCTGCCGGCTCCCCAAGCCCAGCTCCCACTGCCAGCCTCCTGGCGCACCGCGGTGCCCACCCCACGGGCAGGGGGAGGGACCGGTTTGGAGGCCGTGTCCGGAGTCACAGGGGGCTGCAGAAATAACGGAGAGGGAAAGGCACCGTGCGGCACTGGCAGGACGTGCCCAGCCAGCCCAGGAGCCAGGAGCTGACCTGGGGTGGGGGGACGGGTGCAGTGCCACAGCCCAAACCCGGCTCCTGAGGAGAGGGGCTGGAGCCAGACCGGGCCCTGGAGCTGGAACTGGATTTTCCGGGCGGAACTGAATGGCAGGGGGTGTCCTGCTCCGCTTAGGGGGTGCCAGGGGGCGTCCCTGTTCTGCAGGGAATGTCTCCGCTCAGGAGGTGCAGGGGGGTGTTGCTGGGGCTGGGGACTCTGCTGCACATTCTGTGCAAACGCCTTGACAGAAGCCCTTGTCTGTGTCTCTCGGCAGGAGCCCGTTAGTCTGTGCAGAACGAAGAGTCGTCGCAGTGGCCCTGAAGGGGCTGGCTCTGATGCAGGGCCCTGAGCTGCAGCGCCGGGGGGACGCCGGCTTTCAACACAGCCTGACCTGGTGGGGAGAGAGCTGTGCCTGGCCCCTCCGTCTGCTGGAGACCCTAGCGATGCCAGGCTGCAGCCAGGTCGCGGGGCAGGGGGTGGGGAGACAGTCACGGCGGAGTGAGTGCGTACGGGGGTCCCTGCAGCGTGGGGGTGGAGCGGTGCGTGTGGGGGTCACTGCAGCGTGGGGGGGCGGAGCGGTGCGTGTGGGGGTCACTGCAGCGTGGGGGGGTGGAGCGGTGCGTGTGGGGGTCCCTGCAGCGTGGGGGTGGAGCGGTGCGTGTGGGGGTCACTGCAGCGGGGGGGGGTGGAGCGGTGCGTGTGGGGGTCACTGCAGCGTGGGGGCGGAGCGGTGCGTGGGGGGGTCCCTGCAGCGTGGGGGCGGAGCGGTGCAGGTGGGGGTCCCTGCAGCGTGGGGGTGGTGCGGTGCGTGTGGGGATCCCTGCAGCGTGGGGGGGCGGAGCGGTGCGTGTGGGGGTCACTGCAGCGTAGGGGCGGAGCGGTGCGTGGGGGGGGTCCCTGCAGCGTGGGGGTGGAGCGGTGCGGGTGGGGGTCACTGCAGCGTGGGGGGGTGGAGAGGTGCGTGTGGGGGTCCCTGCAGCGTGGGGGGGGGGGTGGAGAGGTGCGTGTGGGGGTCCCTGCAGCGTGGGGGCGGAGCGGTGCGTGGGGGGGTCCCTGCAGCGTGGGGGCGGAGCGGTACGTGGGGGGGTCCCTGCAGCGTGGGGGGGGGGTGGAGAGGTGCGTGTGGGGGTCCCTGCAGCGGGGGGGGGGGGTGGAGAGGTGCGTGTGGGGGTCCCTGCAGCGTGGGGGGGGGTGCCAGGGTTCACACCCAGCCACAGCTGCACAGGATCTCCTCAGTACCCAGCTTCTGCCCAGATGCCCTGAGCTGCATCTGACCCCGGGCGATCTCGGTGGGTCCTGCCCCCCCCCCCTCCGGCTGTCACTCCCCAGCGCTGGCGCCCAACCTGCGAGACCAACCACTGCCGGGGGCAGCTGTCGACACGGGCAGACCCCGGCTCTCTGCTTGTGGCCCGGCTTCTGCCTTGGTCTGCCCCCCGGGCACGTACCCTGCGGTACTGGAACAAGCTGGGTTCATGATGGGGGAGCCGCCTGGCCCGGGGTCCAGCTTAAAGCCCTCCCTGCGCCCAGCCTGTGCTGGCCCAACCCGGAGCCCCGAGCTTGGCCCGCTCTGGCCTGGGGCTGCCCGGCTCTTCGCCATGGGGCTGCCCGGCTCTTCGCCATGGGGCTGCCCTGTGCCCTGCTGCCCTGTAGCCGGCCTGCCCTGTGGCTGAAGAGGACGTGTTGTCACGGATGCACCCACCCCAGCCCCTCGGTTTTCACCCCTTCCCCATGGCAGGGCCCTCCCTTTGCCAGGCCCCACCAGCCGTTGGGGACCAAGATCCCAGGAGCCAGGCTCAGCCAGAGGGGACGGGGTGGCTGAGGGGGCAGGGGGATGCGGGCCTCAAGCAAACACCCACCTCCATCCTCACATCCAGGGGAGGGCCCCATCCTGTGCCCTGTCCCAGTGCAGGGCTCGGGTTACACTGGTGTAGCTGGGCGCTGGCGCTGGTCCCAGGTTCCAGCTCCTCTTGGCTGCTGCTGTCTGTCTCCTGGGTCTTTCCTGCCCCGGCGCCACCTTCCTGCCCATGCGGCCCCAACGCCCCCTGCCTGTGTAAGGCCAGAACGGAGCTGGGCAGGGGAGGGCGTTGTGCCAGGCCCTGCTGTGTGTGTGCGTGTGCGTGTGTGCACTCAGCTCCGTGGGCTAGACTGGCAGACACACGCCGTGCGACCGTGCCCGCTCACTAGCACGCCGGAGTGCAGCTCCGGGGGGGGTTCCCCTTCAGCTCCAGCAGCAGGCGCTGTTTTGGGAGCACGAGCTCCGGAGTTCTGGCCCCCGCCGTGCGCACACCCTGGGTTTAGTCCAGCCACTGACCCCGGGAGCGGGCGGGTGTGCGACGCACGCCAGAGACCGGCCCTCTGCTCAGCTTGTTCTTACGGCGCCTGGGACTGCGCTCGGCTGTCCCGAGAGAGGCCAGCTCCCAGCTGAGCTCCACAGCCTCGTCCGTCCGTCCGTCCCCGCTCGCAGAGCCGCCGCCCGGTGCAAAATGACTGATTCATTAACAAGAGCACTCGGCGCCCGGGCCTCCAGCGCGGCTTGGGAACGGCCGGCGACGACCGGCGCTTCAAACGCAGGGACAGTCGGCTCCAGAACGGCCACAGGCAGATGTCCCCGAGCATCCTGGCGAGAGCGAGCGAGAGAGACGGCGTGGCTAAGGCAACGCACACACACACCTGGCTCCAGTGGTACCTGGCTGCCCTCTAGGCAGTGCGAGTTACTGCGTCGTCTCCTAACCATCACCGCCACTGAGAGAGAGACAAGGCCTGTCACGCCATCCCCCCTGCCCAGCCAGCGTGGTCTGCCGGTGCGGCTGGAAGGGGCCCGAGACATGGGACTGGTGCTGAGTCCCTCGGGGCAACGTTCCCGCAGCCTGGCAGAGCCCCGGCCTGCTCTCCTCCTCGGGAGGCTTCGTAGGCTCTCACGCCATGAGAGTTCGGCGCCAGCTCTCCCTGGTAATTGACTTTGGCCTTCGCTCCGTTACCAGGCTGCCCTGGTATTCGGGGCGGGGTGGGGGGGAACCACCCATGAAGCTGCCTCAAAACCCTGCTGTGGCTGGGAGCAGGGGGGTTTGCCCAGCAGACCTGCCTGCATAGCCCCCACTGCTCTCGTTACAAGCTGATGGGCGGGGTGGAGGCGGGGGAAATGCTTGTTCTCCCTCCCTGCGGTGGGGGGGGCTCTGGCATGGGGACAGCGTGGTAGAAATGCAGCGCGCGCCGGCTGATGATCCGACAGCAGTGGCCCCAGGCGCTGCTGTAGCCGTCCGGGGCCGTTGCTGTGGGGTCGGTTGCCCTGCACCCCAGCGTTGCGGGAACTCGCCCACTCCCCAGCCGTGCCAGGGAGAGCCCCCGGTCAGCATGGCTCAGGGAGCGCAGCGCAGACCCAGGGCGGTGTGTGTGCACCAAGGGCTGGTCTGTGGGGACTTGTGTCCTTGAGCCCTGCTCCTGCACAGATCATCGCCCAGCCTCGGTGCCTGCTTCCTGGGATGGGAATCGGCGTGGCCGGGGCTGAGTCTGTGGCTGATCCCCTGGGAAGGGGCAGGGCTGGAGCCCTGCAAAACGGAAGCACCTCAGCTCCAAGACAGCTTGATCTAAACCCTATGTACCAACCCGGCTGCCCAGCGGCCTGCCTCGTCCTCAGTGACGTTCCACCATGGACAGTCATAGCGGCAGCGTACAGCACCGTGCACCTGGTTGCCTGTGCCCCTTGCTGCTCAATAAACCTGGATCTGTCTGAATGAGCTGGTGTGGTGTGAGTCTGGTCTCAGGGGTCCATTCTCTGCTAGTGTGTGGCACTGCTGGGGTGGGGTGAAGAGCTGCAAGCTTAAAGGGGCACCATTCATTAGGGCACTACAAACCCTCCGGATTCAAACCAGGGAACCCATTTGGCCTCGAGAGCTCTCTCTGGCCATTGTACTGGGACAGCCCCGGGGTCACCCCACGAGGGTCCATTGGACCATCTCTGCTACAGTATAAGAGGCAGTATGTGGCTATTAGCTACTGGTGTGAGCCCCTGGCACTGTAATTTCTAAGTGCCCTCAGTAGGTTCAAGGGTTAACGGCGGCAGTGAACTCCGCTGGTGGAGACTGGCCCAGCTATGTTGTCCTCACTGGAATTGTGCTGATTAGCAACAGCTGAGGATCTGGCCACCGGCTGGCACCTCCCTGCTATTCAGATTCTGAGACTGTGCCTGTCACTGTGGCATCTGGCCTCTTTGACCTCACAGGCTGAACCCAGCCCAAGGTGTATGGTTCTGCTCTGATGCTGAGGGAGGTTCCAGGTGTGAGGGTTTGGGGCAGGAGAGGCACAGGCCCAGCCAGAGAAGGGTTAAGGGGCTGGCTGCTCAAGCCCTGTGAGTGGCCGGGTATTGGGGGCAGGGGACCCATGTGTGCTGGGAGGAGACGGCTCAGAGCATGGGGCCCTGCACTGGTAAGGCTGGTTTGCCCCAAGCGGGCAGGTGAGGATTAGCTAGTGGCTGAGCCCTGGTGTCCGGGCCACGCGCTGACTCGGGCCATTGCACCCCCGCCCCCGGGGCAGGACTTCCTGGCCTAAACTGCGTAGCGCTGCTAAAAGTGGCAGCCCCGGCCTGCCCCAGAAGTGGTCGCATTTCAGCAGTGGGTGGTGTGTTCGTGCTCTGGGGCCCTTGGGGCGCCTGCAGGATGAAAGACGCTGGAGATGTTTGTTAGCAGGGAGGGGGGTGCTTCAGCGCTCACTGCCCCCCCCATCTCTGTGTGTCCCCCGCTCGCTAGCAGGGCTCTCTGCAGCTCCCCACATCTCCCCCTTCCACAAGGGATTCTGTGCCCCCCTCCATGCCAGGTCCCCCATTCCCCACCCCCATGGCAGGAGCTCTGTGTGCACCCACAGCCCATCCCCAGCAGCGTTTAGCTGGGAGAGTCTCCCTCGGGAGGCTCAGCCGGGGGCGTTAATTGGGGCCATGCCCCAGCTGTTTGGGTGACCCCCTTGCAGGGGTGCTTGAAGCTGTGCCTGTACTACAGAGCTGACAGGGGCATCCCGCCTGCCCCATCCCCGGGGCCTGGAAACCTGGCAGGGCTGCAACCCCCTCGCCCCACGGGCTGGCCGCGCCCAGGGCTGTTGTGCCATGCTGGATGCAGCCAGGGCAAGGGGGCGTGGGCCCCCCTGGAGAGAGGAGGAGCCGGGTGCCCCTTTAGCCAGGGAGGGTGGAGCAGGCCTGGGTGGGCCGGTGCTGCAAGGCGGGGTGGCAGGAGACAGGCGCTGCCAGGGAAGGCCTGGATGTGCCAACCTCGGCCAGGCGGGAGGCTCAGTCCCAACACCTGCCCTGCAAGGAGGGGGCTGGGTTGGTGCTGCCCAGGCCCCCCAACCCGGGGGGGGGGCGGCATGGGACTGCCCGGTGCCATGCTCAGGCCCTGCGGGTGCCTCCTGCTGGTGATGGGGCATGATCACTGTCTGACCCAGTGCAGCAGGGCATGGCCACCCCCTGGGCCCCGGGCTGGCTGGGGGGGCAGGAGGTGGCTGGGCTGCTGGGTGGCACAGCCCTGGGCTGGGGGGGCGAGAATCATGCTCAGGGCATAGGGGGGTAGCAGGCCCCTAGCACCTGGTCAGTGGCCTGCCCCTGGCTCCTGTCTGGTCTGCCCCCTTCTGCCCCCCCCACACCCGCAGGAGGGGGCCAGGCACCTGGCTACACAGGCTGGGGAAGGGGGGGGCAGGAGCGGTCCAGCCAGGCCTCCCCACCCCACCCTGCAGCCCACAAGCCCCCTCCTCCCTAGCACTGTCCAGGGGCAGCAGGGGAGGGGGCCCAGCACCCCCTGGGGGGGGAGGGAAGGGCTGCTGGGCCACACAGCCCACGGGGGTGCCCCTGCCCTGGCTGGAGATGGGCCCATCCTCCCCCCGAGACAGCAGCCAGGTTCCAGGTGCCTCAGCAGTGCCTGGGGGGTGGGCTGCACCCCACCCACCACTTTCAGGGGAGCGTGGTACAGCCTGCCTGGGTGCTGCCCCCGCCCAGGAGGGGCCTTGGGGTCGATGTCCCAGGCGCTGCTCAGGGCTGGTGGGTGGGTGGTGGTCCCTGCCCCCTCCATGTGGCAGAACCCCCGACTGGCCAAGGCCTCCATGGGCCACGGAGCCCGCATGGTGCTGGGCCAGCGTGGGGAGGAACCGGCTGCTGCAGCTCCTCTGCCAGTGACTCAACGCTCCTGTCCCTGCTCTGCTGAGCCCAGGAGGCCCCTCGCTGGCACGAAATCCCTCCAAGGTGCGTACACCCCCCACCCCTGCGGCCAATCGCAGGGGGCTCCCAGCAGCCAGCCCAGCTTCCCCGGGACAGAGCCCCCTCCTCAATCCCCCTTCCAGTCAGCGAGGGCTGAGGGAGCCCTGGTGAGCAACTGGCCATCTACCACCTGACTGCGTCCGCCTCTGGGGCCGTGCAGTCCCTCCCTCCCCCCATTCCACGGCCTGAAGATCTGGGGGGTTCTCCAGAGTCGCAGCAGGACCTGATTTCTGCGCCTCGTCTGGCTGTGTTTTGGGGGTGGGGGGGGAAGCCGTCGCTCTGAAGGCCTGGCCTGTCTCGCCGTCACAGCGAGAAACGCTGCTCATGGCTTCCTGCCGTAGGAAATCGGCAGCGGCCCCCCCGGAGCAGCGTGAAGAATCAGGCGGAACGGCCTGGCTGTGGAATTCCCCCAGGGCAAGCGAGGGGGGGAAACCACATCTGTCGGGAACTTGAAAATGCTTCATTTAGCCCCCCGAACAGCCCACCTGGGCCCAGGCCCGGGAGGTGACGCTGCAAGGCCCGAAAGCTGGGATGGGAGAGAAGTTGGGGACTTTGCGAAGGTGAGGGTGGGGGCTGGGACTGAAAGAACAGCTGCCTCCACAGCTCCCTGATCCCCGGGTGCTTTACAGGCTCTTGGGATAGAGATCTCGCCCCCCTGAAATGCAGCTGTCTCTGGGATGGAACAGGGCAGCTGACTACTAGGCACAACAGGAATTAGGACTCCTGGTTCTATTTGCTGCTGAGTGACCATGGGCACGACTCCTCCCTTCTCTGTGCCTCTGTTTCCCCATGTGCAAGGTGGGATAAAGGGTCTTTGCATCCCGTGGGGGTGTAAGTGCTTGGAGAGGTTCAGTTGCAAGGCCCCTGTAGTTCCAAGCGTTACTATTAACGATGGGCTGGGCGGACACTTCTCAGAAGTATTTAACCTATGGATCCCTGGGTCTGAACCCGAGAGATGTGTCACCCCCCCCCCCCAAACACACACACAAAACACGCCTGGTCACACTCTCTTTCCAGCAGGTCACACTTTATTAGGCTGCGGCTCCAGCCTGCGGAGGCTCTGCAAGGGGAGGGCGCTCGGCTTGTTGGTGAACGGGTGCCACTGGCCCTGGATGCTGGGGTTGTCCGTGTGGAAGGGCTTGCGGATGCGAATGATCTCCAGCCCCGACTGGCTGGCCAGCTTCTGGACCAACTGCGTTATCTCAGCCACTGTCTTGTCGGCGATGATCTCTTCCCTCACTGCTCCGTTCACTGGAAGGAAAGAAGAGCCCAGGGAGTTGGCCCAGACCCGCTCTGATCGCCGGACACGCAGGCTACGCAAGGCTCGTAATAAAGCACATCTGCAGCGCCTCATTTAAAGGGATCCCAATGTGAGCTACATGGACTCCCCCGCCCCACCCCAACCGCAGAAATGCAGCCACCTCTGGGGTGGAATGTGGCAGCTGTTTGACCGCACACAATAACACTGCACAACACTGAGGATGGGATGCAAAGGAGAAACCATTTAAACTGCAGGGGGCTTGGGGCGGTAGATCACCCTCCCCATTTGGAATTTGGACACTGAAATATCACCCTGGTCCGCGCCTGCTTAGCTGTAGGTCTGGGCACCCGGCTGCAAGCCAGACCCCTCTGTCATTCCCACCCAGCTACCCCTCGGAGGCGGATGCAGGAGAGACTCCTACACTTCTGCTAGCTTTGGGCTGAGGGGGCGTCTGCCCGCTCTGCCCCCAGCGGGGGGCACAAGGATCTGCATCTTGTCGGCTGCCTGAGTCATCCACTCCCCCCCCTGCCAGGAATAACAGGGCCCGTGCCCCTGTGGGCTCCGCAGGAAGGCCCCTATCTCGGCACTGTCAGTGTGTCTGTGTGCTGGCACAGCACAGCGAGGGGGCCGTCTTCACCTCCCTGTTGCCTCCCACCATTTGCGTGCCCGGCCCTCCCAGGAATCAACGCGGCCCTGGCCCAGGCAAGCCCCCTTCCTGCCAGACCCCGGGGCGATTCCTGTGCAAGCCGGGGAGACGGGCAGCTGCTATTCTTAGCCCGGCGTGATGCGATCTGCAGCGGCAGGTCCCATTCCACGAGCCTGCGCTAGAGCCGCCTGTGGTTCTTCATGGCCTGGTTTCTAAAAACCCTCCGCAGCCCCCCTGCTCAGCCAGTGCTGTCTGCTGAGCTCCCTAGCCATGCTGCTGAAAGGGGCTGGGCCGGCCGGGGGAGCCGAACAGGAGAGCTCCAGCTAGCGGCAGGGCCGGCTCTCCCTGCTCCAAGGGGCCTGCCTCTGCTGAGCGGCGGAGAGCGGTTCTAAAGGGCTCCGGCGTGGGTTCGGCCGTCTTAGGGAGCACTGCGATGGCGCTGGGGGCGATGCAGGCAGCTGGCCCCCAGCTGAGACCCCGCCAGCTCACTGCCCCCAGGGTGCAGGCCTCAATACCCCTGCCAGCTGCATTCAGAGGGGTCAGTCAGGAGGGGCTGACGGGCAGCCGCGGCCTGTGCACTGCCCAGGCACCTTTCAAAGAGCCAGACAGGAAACACCACTGGCCTTTTGGCTTAAAGGCCAGCAAAGGACTCCTGCTTCCCCGTAACACCACCCACGTCCCTGCGGTGAACCCAACAGCCCCTCCAGCCTGACCAAGGGGAGAACCCGCATGGGCCTCGCTGCACGAGATCCAGGGCCATGAGTCTTTCCCGAGAGCCTCCCACCGGCTATGGAGAGTCAATGGCACTTGTGGCCATTAACCCCTTTGCTGCGGGGGGAAGAGGCTTTGGCTTTCTCCAGGATGGGAGCGATCTTAACGAGCGCTCAGCGAATGGAACACAGCCGGGTAACGCGCTCCCCTGAGGACATGTCTCAGATCAATGCCTTTCCACACGTGCTCCCATGTCGATACCTCTCCAGCCTTTCCAGCCACAGCAAAATGCTGAGTGCTTTGCATTTTCTTCTCCAGATACAGTTCTTTACTCTGCTTTTTGTCTTATTTGTGCATCTGAGAAATCTATTCTAGGGAGACGGCACCACCTACCCTTCAGAACGTGTACTGCGATGCCAAGATAGTACTTCCCTGGCAAGATGTTAAAAGCCCATTGAAACTGCCTAGATTTCAAATTAGCAGTGTTGCTGTAACCACACACCTGCCAGGAAATGAGACAGACAAGGTGGGCGAGGTAATAACTTTTATTGGACCAACTTCTGTTGGTGGAAGAGACAAAGACAAAGTTTTGTGCTACGCAGAGCTGTTCCTCCGGGCTGAGCTCTGTGCAGGCTGCAAGCCTGTTTTTGTCTCTTCCACCTACAGAAATTAGGCCAATAAAAAATTATCTCACTCGTCTTGTCTCTCATGGATTTCAAGCTGACAAACAATGACTTAAGTATAGTTGCAGGTCCTACAGCTGGTTCTGACCAACTGCTGCGGTCTTACAATCACGTTTTTTCTCTTCTTTGCTGCTGCAAGAGACCCAAACCAGGGGAGTTGGAGTACATGAGGCATATGTGCTGTCAAAAGCAAGATCACACAAACTTCCTTCTAGTTTCTTGTTAGTTCTCTTTGTTGCTTTAATAACAGATGCATAATTTTCAGACTATGACTAAATTGGGTGTTCATTTAACAAAAGCCATCATTTTCTTGGGCACTCTGACAGCACAATATGAACTGCACTGTACTTCCAAAAGCTTATTCCCTGAATCCAGCCATCAGTCTGGTGTGGGTATAGTTTTACTTGGTGGAGTTTGATTCTCTCCATCCACAAAAGACTCACAGCTCTACTGCCAGAGAAGTCCGTTGTCATAAGTCTAGAAGCTGGGGCTTGTCTGTGATCGAAAATTAATTCAGATTAAGATAGCATGTAAATGTAAAGCACTATAGCTAGGCCTGAATAATTCCATGTGTGGACACACTTATTCTGGAGTAAGAATGCCTAGTTCTATTTTAACTTAATCCACTTTAGAAGTGGGTTTATCTTTTACCTTCATACAGCTCTTCCCTTTAATTCAAGCCTCTTTGATCTGGGAGGAAGTACCTGCCAGTGTGATGCTTTAAACTCCATTTTCTGGGATGACTGTTAAATAGCAGGGGAGTTCTCAACAAGTCTCCCCTTCAGTTAAGGTGGAAGCAGCATTTTTCATACTCACAATATTCTGCGACCACTGTGGGACTTCGGCATTTCTGTGGGGTCACGTACACCACAACGCCAGGATTCTGCTTGGCAAAGTCCAACACCTTCTCTTCTATGTAGCCTCTACAACAAAAAGCAGGGAGAAATCAGAGGTGAGGGGTCAGTACTGTAACGCCTACGTGTGAGCTCTGCGACCCACCTTACAGAAGAAGTCAGGGTGCAGGTGTGCTCCCCCCGCCTGGCACCTAGCAGCTCGCCGAGTGAGACACGGGAGCCAGGAGGGAAGGTCTGAGTGCAGGGAGCAGGAGCTTAGTGCCCAGATCTTAACGGGTCCTTCGTGAGTGGTCAGAGCGCCTGGTGGTCAGGGGTTGGCTGTACACACCTATTCCCGCCCCCGCGGGTAGAGGTCAGAGTGTGGGGGTCAGGGGTCACAGCACCTGGCTGCCCCGGTCAGAGGTCAGAGTGCGGGGGTCAGGGGTCACAGCACCTGGCTGCCCCGGTCAGAGGTCAGAGTGCAGGGGTCAGAGCACCTGCCCGCCCCGTTAGAGGTCAGAGTGCAGGGGTCAGGGGTCACAGCACCTGGCCCCGCGCGAGGTCTGCCCGCCGGGGCTGAAGGCCAGGCTCAGGCGCTGCAGCTGACACACGTAGCGGCCCAGCCCGTTGCGCAGGACGCTGCTCAGGTAGCGGCTCGGCGTCCCCCGCGCGGTCATGGCGCCGGGCGGCTCTTCCGGCTCCGGCTCCGGCCCCGCCCCGGAAGTGACGCGAGGCTGTTGTGGTTCCGGGGTCGGGGTGGGATGGCGCCTTCCTTGCGGCACGTGGGGGGCCCGAGCGCGGGCGGGGGCGCGCGGGGGGCGCCGGCCTGAGGGGCGGGACCGGGCTCAGCGCCGCGCCAGGCAGGAGCCGGGGGGTTAGGAGCCGGGGGCAGCGGGAGGCGGGGGCTGCGGGCGGCAGGGAGTTGCGGGAGGGCAGGAGGGGGTTGTGGCGGGAGGGGGTCTCCAGGGAGTAGGCGGGAGCTGGCGGCTGCAGGGGGAGCCAGGTGACCTTGCGGCGCCCTGTGCGGGAAGCTGGCACCGGTGGGGTGATGGGGGCCCCCCCCTGCAGAGCCCCCCTGCGCCTGCTGCCTGCGCTCGCCTGCTGGGCAAGGGGCCGGGGAGCCCCGCTGGGCCCGGGGACCCTGGCTGGCCCCTCCCGGCGGCACTACAAGAAGGAGACGCTCCCTGCCTCCGAGGGCCCCATCCCGCCCGTGACCGTCACCGAGATCCGCCAGTACCTGCGAGCCCAGGGCATCCCCTTCCACGACGGCTACAGCTGCCTGCACGCGCCCAGCCTCTTCGTGGAGGGGCCGGGGGAGCAGCAGCCCCCCGCCGGCAGCGCCCGCTACAGCCTCTTCATCGACAAGACCACGGGCAGCTTTGTGTGCACAGCCACCCTGGCCGAGGGCACTTGGCAGGACTTCCAGGCTAGCGTGGAGCTGAAGCACAAAGGAGTCCCTCATGCTGGCCTGGAGCAGCTTGACGGGGTGGACCAGGCAGGGGAGGACGCCCGCCATATCTGGGACCGGGCGCTGCCACTCGGGGAGCTGCTGGACGAGGAGGAGACTCGGACGGCCAAGGCCATGTTCGGCATCTCCAAGGTGTCGGACGCCACCCTGAAACGCTTCGGGGTGCGCTACCTGCGGACTGCCCGCACCCTGGTCTTCCCCTGGTTCAGCCCCCGCGGCACCGGCCTGAAGGGCCTGAAGCTGCTGGGGGCCGAGTGCCAGGGGCAGGCGGTGCTTTACGTGGAGAACACTCTCCCCCGGCCCAGCGCCTATCACAACCTCTTCGGGCTGCCCCTGATCGGCCGCAGAGACACAGAGGTGGTGCTGACAGGCCGGGAGCTGGACACCCTGGCCCTGTACCAGGCTACTGGCTTGCCCAGCTTGGCCCTACCCCGTGGGGCTACCTGCCTGCCCCCGGCCCTGCTTCCCTATCTAGAGCAGTTCAAGCGCATCACCTTGTGGCTGGGTGAAGACCTCCGCTCCTGGGAGGCCGCCAAGCTCTTTGCCCGCAAACTGAACCCCAAACGCTGCTCCCTGGTGCGACCCGGCGACCAGCAGCCCCGGCCCCTGGAGGCTTTCACCCGCGGTATGAACCTCTCCAAGATCCTCCGCTCCGCCCTGCCTGCTGGGCACAAGTCCATCATCTCCTTCCGCCAGCTGCGGGACGAGGTCTTCGGGGAGCTGTCCAACGTGGAGCAGGTGGCCGGGGTCAAGTGGGCCCGCTTCCCTGAGCTGAACAAACTCCTCAAGGGCCACCGGAAAGGGGAGCTCACCGTCTTCACAGGTGACTGGCTACCGGTGTGAGGGAGGGGGCTGGGAGAATGGGACTCCACTGGCAGCTTCAGCCTCTGTGTTTGAGCACTTCATCCCTCTGTCTTTCATTGGCCTAGTTGGTGGGGGAGCAGAGGGTGTTCTCTGCGGAGGAGCTCTTGTCACTGCCCTTGTCATTGATCGTACTCCTATAGCCAGGACTCAATCGAGGTGGCTGCTGCAGACTGGTGGGTTCCTGTTTAATCCTCTCTTCCCCGCCTGGAGTTGCTGGTAATGTCATGTCCTGCACCGTAAAGCTGACTGTGGTGTTACCAGTCTGATTTCCAGTGAGGAATGAGCAGCAGGAGCTGCCAGACATTGAAGAGATAAAGAGCCTGTTTTCATACCATTGGCCTTAGAAATAATATTCCCCCTTGTTCCCGCCCCCACTGGAAAATGTAAGATACCGGCATGAGTTTCTCAAGGACTCCTGGGTGCAGTTGATCCTGTTGAAGTGCATCCAGGTTAACGTGGTCCAGTTTCTTTTTTCCAAGCCCCTTTAAGTGATGTGTAAATGCCCTGTGCGTCTGGCCTGCCTGTTACCGCAGGCATGGGCACGAGAGGTCGCGTGCTAGTTCCGCAGCACGGTTCTCATGTGGAGAACCCTCTTGTGAGGGTGTCCAGCAGCGTAACTCAGCACAGAGTCTGGCCCTTCCGCATTAGAGACAGAAAAGACCTGTTGGGTCTCACTGAGTCCTTGACCGGAGGAGGGCTGGGCCCTATCATATATTCCCCAGTGATTTCCCCACCCCAGAGAAGTGGCTCCCAACTAGGGAGGTTCTTCCCTAGTCTCTGTTAGGAAGAGTTTCCTGCTGTTCAGCCTCCTGCAACATTCTCTGGCTGGCGAGGCAGGCGAGCCCGGGGGCTCTAGCTCTCATTTAACCCTCTTGCCATTGAAACAGGCCCCACGGGCAGTGGGAAGACGACCTTTATCAGCGAGTATGCCCTGGACCTCTGCATGCAGGGGGTGAACACCCTGTGGGGAAGCTTTGAGATTAACAACGTGCGCCTGGCCAAGATCATGCTGACCCAGTTTGCGGTGAGGCGGCTGGAGGAGCAGCTGGACCAGTTCGACGAGTGGGCAGACAAGTTCGAGGACCTGCCGCTCTACTTCATGACCTTCCACGGGCACCAGAGCATCAAGTAACGTATCTGCCAGCAGCCCCGTTTTTGCACATCCACCCTTGTGAGAACTTTGCACCATGTTCACCTTGGAGGCAGTGATCTGCCCCCAGAATATTTCATATTGATATAACACGCTGTGGGGCAGCCGGGGGCGCAGGGACTTCCCCAGGGTCACACAAGACCTGCCGGTAGTGTCGGGATTAGAACTAGGCATTAGAACTTGTGCCCAGTCCACTGGACCACAGCTCCGAGAGGGATCTAGGGGGTCCTGTGTTGCTATGCAGACTGTGATCTGGGGCGCTTACATGGGCTGGATGGAATCACCAGAGCCATTTGGTACCTAATGCCAAGTGTTTGCCTGGGGCTCAAAACAGGTCGATGACCCTGGCCGCAAATGCCTGCCGTCTGCTGCGGGACACTAGAGGGAACACACCCTGGCCTCTGGGGGAAGAGAGCAGCAGCAGCTTTACAGACAGGGAAGGGTCAGGCCTTTGGTTTGGCCTCTTACAGCCAAAAGTGTGTCTGTGATGCCTTCTGCCCAAAGCACCTTGTGAGTGTCGATGTAATTAACCACACAGCCCAGCCTATAGATCGGGGGCCAACCCCTTGTGTAGCCGCTAGGCTGAGGTGGGAACTTGCCCAAGACCTTGCAATGAGTCAGTGGCAAGCTGGGAATGGCTCTTCAGCGTCCCCGTCCCAGGCTTCCACCACAAGCCCCTCATTCCTCCTCTCACCTTCATAGGAACCAGCTTCTCTGGTGCCTCATTTGCCTGGGCTGAATGCATGTGACTGAGGCAGCTTCTTCTCCTTTCCCCCGCAGGACGGTGATTGAGACCATGCTGCACGCGGTGTACATGTATGATATCAGCCACGTGGTCATTGACAATCTCCAGTTCATGATGGGGCAGGAGCAGCTCACTGTGGACAGGTGACCCTCTCCCCTCGTACTTGGTGTGTTCCACTCACGCTTCCTCTCCCCGGCCTGGAACCTCTTCATGCAGTCCTCTCCGGTGTAACCGGTGAACCTGGCTCCTTAGGGCTCCAGCTCACTCGTTCCCCTTCTTACCTGGACCCACGTGTCCCAGGGAGCCTTTCCTCATCTAGAGGCACTGCCTGTATAATGTATTTCGGGAATCTGGTTTTCTTACCGTCTGCATTGTGGCAGCACCTAAGTCGTAGACCAGGCCTCGCTGTGCCAGGCATTTTACAAACACAGGACATAAAGACAGTGCCTGCCCCAAAGAGTTTCCAATCTAAATAATTTATTTTTCGGTATCAATCGATAAAATACCTTTGAAGAGAACATCGCGTTAGTCAGTATCTGCAAAGTGAGCTCTGGAGTTTACACCGTTTTCAGGGGTTTGATTTTTTGGTGCGAAGTGTTTTCTCGGCTGGGAATTTTACGTGACGGGAAGATCAGGGCAAAAGGGCGGGGGGAATTGCTTCAGGTGGGTTTGTAATAGGAGATGCATTAAAAGCTGTTTTATCTGGCATGTATGGGGAATAGGGGGTGCTGGTAAGTGAAAAATGCCGGGTAACTAAGAGGGAGGGAGTTTGGGTGCGGGAGGGGGTGGGGGCACAGGGGGCGCTCGTCTCAGGCAGCTCCCCGCAAGCGGTGACCTGTCCTGGCTGCTGCTAAGAGGAGGCGTGGCAAGCAGCTCTGCACGCCGCCCCTGCCCCGCCCCCAGCGCTGCCTGGCCAATGGGAGCTGTACTTTATTTACTAGAACGATTTTGTGCTTCTCCAGCCCCTGCAGAATCTCAAGTTGCTTTGCAAATGGAGCAACCTGCTATACAGACAGTGCACAGGGCTCACTTCAGCCACTGCTGAAATGCGGTCTCTTCTGGGGAGTGAGGGGGAGCTGTCTGACAGTGCGCAGCAACACCAGGTAGCATTTCGGTGCTGGAAGGGCGCTTACTGGACTCAAGCGGCAGGGGGTTATATGTACCTGAGTTTTGGCATTTGGCCTGGAGCCCAGGATTGTGGGGTCTTTGTGATGCACAAGAGATGAGCACTTTGGTTTCTATGTAGCAGCCTTTCCTTTTAAAGAGGCACCACTTGCAGCTTGCTGCAGCCTTGGGAAGCTGCAGTCTTGACCCCGTTGTGCCGGGCACCGTAAAAACACAGCGAGAGACAGACCCTGCTCTGAAGAGCTTAGTCCAAAACTAGATTGCCATTGAGATTTCTCGAGCGCTCGGGTCCCCAGTAACCAGTCTCAATGGGGATGACGCAGGACCAGGTCCTTCATCTCAGTGCCTCAAAGTGCTTCCCAAACAACAGTGGCCAGAGCCTCTGCTGATGCGAATGGGTGCAGCTCCACTGAAGTCAACCCACCGGCACCTCTCTCAATCCCCACGTGGGGCAGGGAAGCCTTAGTAGAGGGGTACATTGAAATGCAAAGAGATTAAGCCACTTGACTATGGTCGTGCTGGATGTGTGTGCCAGAGCTGGGAATAGAACCCAGGAGTCCTGACTCTGCCTGCTGCGCTCACCGCTGCATGGTGCTCTAGCTGCTAGCAGGAAGGATGACTTAGTGGATAGGGGACAGCCTGGGACTTGGGTGCTGTGGGTTCAGTTGCCTGCTCTGCCAAAGACTTCCTGGGTGGCCTTGAGCAAGTCACTCAGTCTCTGTGCCTCAGTTTCCCATCTGAGCAATGGGGACAGTAGCTCTGCCCTGCCTCCCAGGGGCATCGGCTCCATCAGTGAGCCTGAGGTGCTCAGGTACTGCGGCGATGGGAGTCAGACAGTCCCTAGAGAGATGGATAATCACCGGGAAATGAAAGACGTAGAATAACAGTGTATCAGGGAGGGCTCATTTCATTTCCTAATGTTTCCCCTCTCTCCTCAGAACTGCATCTTACCCTCACTTCATGCCCCACTGCTGTTGGGAACCAGAGCTGAGGAACCCCCCTCTCTGGCCAGCTGGTGACTGGCTGGTAGCCTGCTGCCGTTTACCATCCCCCAGCCCCATGTGAAGTGGCCCCCTCTGCTCGCTAGCTGGATGGAGAGCGGCATGTCTGATGCCACGCTTCCAGCTCTTGGGCAGGCCCGGTAGCCTGCAGGAGCAGAACTTGTGACTCCCCAATGTTAGGCTGTCCCCCTGGGTGCCGTCAGTGCCTGTAAACTGGAATCGCCTGACTGCTCCTGTGAGAAGGGCTGAAGACAGGCTCCAGGGCTCTCCGCATTGCAGGAAGGCGGGTCTCTTTATTCTGCTCTCAGATTTCAGCCTGTCCAAAACCCCAGTTTATTGCTGAGATGGAACAGTGGGGGCTTTATCTTGTAAAGAGCTCTGCTTTTTAAAACCGGAGACAGCGTGGCCATGCCTGTAAGAGGCATTTTTTTGTTCAAAGTTGGTAACAAGTGTTATAGGCTAATTAGGGTGTGCTAAATCCAGATACGGTTATTCCTAAGCTGTACGTTGGGAACAAAGCCTCTACAGAGAGGACATGGAAATCACTGATGGTTCAATCTTTATTACCTTTGCGGTTAGGATTAACAAACTTCAGTTGGATTTTACTGAGCTGCAGGATGTAATAAAAGTGAGCAAACAATATGCACAATCTTTTTATCATGCTATTGAATTTCAATTTTTATTTGGCAACAGGTACTGGGAATATTTGAATGTAATACCACCAGGAAAGAGCGTGTTTACGCGGCTCTTATATATTGAGCATTAACACCTTGAAACAAAAGTGTGCAAGCTGATTTAACTATTAGAAACACATCTAATCCCAAAACACCTGCTTTGAAAACAAGTGAGAGAACTTTCTTGACTGAACATTAAGAGGACATTTGAATGCACGCGTGTTAATGTTGTACTAGATCAAGAAACTTTGAGTCTTGACGGCGGCAGATTGAATCAACTTCTGATTAGGTCTCTTGTTATGACACACCTGCTTATTTAATGCAACCATCCTAAGCGTCAGAGACATTGACACAACCTTGTTCCAGTTCTCTATGTTTCCATGCTCCTGCACAAACACGCCATGCTGTCCTGTGCCTACACTACTAACTTTTGCACCCTCTTGTGCAGTCACAGAATATGGTGGTATTGGTGGCAGTGACATGAGCAGTGGCACCGGACTCTGTCCTCCTGTTTCCAACCCATTGTATTTGGCAGAGGAAATATTGGATTCGGGCAGTGGACCTGTTTCCAAACTAATGCATGGTAATGAACCTGCTGTACGTGGAAGAAAAGAGCATGACTCGTTGGGGGTAGAGCTTCTGATGACCGCAAGTGTGTGAACTAAGTGGTACATGTGTTGTCAGTTCTGTGAGCTTCTGGCGCACCAGACACTTCACAAACGAACTCTTCTGCACCTCAGTCCAGCTCACCCTGCCCAAGGTGTGTGAGAAGCTGATGGTGTCACATCTTCTTACTGTGGTCAGCAGTAAAGGAGGTAGAACCCCAACCAGGCAGGGCATGAAATGGGGGCAGAGATTCCAGAACAGTGGGTCTGTAGTGTCGTTTCTCACGTGACAGGAATGGGAAAGCACTTCGGTTCCTTGGCTATGCCAGCGTTCGTCCGGAGCTCCCTACGTGTCGTCATGCTATAGTGAGCCAGCGAAAGGCTCTGCGTTCCTGCCTGTCACCATTGCAGTAGACAGCGTAAAACCATTCTTGTGTCGTCTTCTTCCTGATGTGCACACAGCCGACTGGTGTCGAGCGCAGTGCTTCAGCCTCACCCGGAAAGCCACCAACCAGAATGACGGTTTTATCACGTGGTGCTTGTGTCATTAGTGGCTCAGATAAAAATGTGGCAAAGTCCTTCTTATTTCTGGAAGTGCAATGAGATTTCACCCAGTTACTTGGAAGCAGCATGTATCTGCCTTCCACCACTCTTCAGATGGGTCTTGTACCTCTTGACTATTTTTGCCTTGTACCACCCTTAATAGATTCTTGTCCTCCCCCTGTAGAAGTCTGCTGCAAGGTCTCCAAATATTTTGACCCAGACAGCTTTCCTATGGCTTGTACATCTATCCCAAGACATCTTCTCCCAGTTGGTGGGAACTGGACATCAGCCGTCAGTACGACACCCAGTGATGCGTCTGTGCCTGTTCTGAGACAGCCATGTGCCTGCTAATGCCAGAAGGAAAGGCATTAACTTACGTTTCAAAATCTGTGGCAATTCATGGTCCTGCTGGCTTCATAGGCTGTGCTGAGTTGCTGATGGGTATTTCAGTCTGCCTCCATGATTAAGGCCTTTGACTTCTTTCCCTACCTCATATAGCATAGAAAAAGTTGGAGCTTCTTTCTGGGCAGTGGATCATGACTGTGTTCCATGTCCAGGCTCCCGTTCTTGTGCCGTAAGCAGGGGCGGCTCTAGGCATTTCGCCGCCCCAAGCACGGCAGGCAGGCTGCATTCGGCGGCTTGCCTGCGGGAGGTCCGCTGGTCCCGCGGCTTCGGCAGACCTCCCGCAGCCGTGCCTGCAGGAGGTCCATCGAAGCCATGGGACCAGCGGACCTCCCACAGGCAAGCCGCTGAAGGCACCCTGCCTGCCGCCCCCGCGGCACCGGCAGAGCGTCCCCCGCAGCTTGCCGCCCCAAGCACACGCTTGGTGTGCTGGGGCCTGGAGCCACCCCTGGCCATAAGCCGTTACACCCCAGTGTTGTGCAGCTGCACTCATGCTAAGTCTTTGCATTCAACGGTGTGTCTTGTGTGGCTTCAGGAGCCAGATCTTTTTGTTGCAATATTTTGCAATGAAGTGGGTGGTTCCTCCCCAGAGAAGGGTCTTGATGCTTTGAAGCATTTGTAGGAGTGCATCCTCCTCTTCACTGTCACATTACTTCTTTGCCTTGACTCGTTGTGAAGACGCTGGACATCCAGACCAATGTGGAACGTGGATCTGGTGTCTGCTGCGATATGGGCTCCTGGGTTGTAAGACCAGGCTCATCTGCCGAGGGCTGAGTGAGTCCTGGTGATGCCTTCCCTTCCGCCTTCCCATTAAGCCATGCTTGGCTCTGACCGGGGGGCCACTTGGTTGAACTTCTGACGTGATCTCTTGAGGATGACAGGAGAACCCCTTGAGCACTTCAGCTGGTAGCTGATGCATTTCTGTGAGGTACGTGGCACCCCACCGTCCATAGTTTGTGTAGTCAAGATCTCACGAAGAATGGTATGATGTGTCAGGTCTCGAACTCAGGCCTCCCCAGACAGCTGCCGTGTCCTGGCCTCCATCCACTACTGAAACCAAGTGGACTGAGAAGCTACTCTGCCTATAGCCCCAGCCAAGGCACCACCCACGGGAGCTCTGATTGGAGGATCACCCGGCTCCACCGATTGGATCAGTTACACTATTTAAGCCCGGAGAAGGCACAGGAAGTTTGTCCGAGCAACGAAGTGGTTTCCTATTGTGGTTACGCTGAACCCTGCTTGTGCCTGCCTCCTGCACCCTACCCTGCTCCTGGCTCCTGCCCTGCTCCTGGCTCCTGCCTTACTCCCACCTTCGCTGCTGTTCCCACCATGCTTGGTCCTTGCCTCTCCTCCTGCCCTAGGCCTCGCCTCCAACCCTTAGTGACCAGTCCCGGCTCTGACCCCGGCTTCCGACCCTGACTCCAGCTCTGGCATTTGGTATCTCACCTTGGCTCTGACCCTCTGCTTTGATTCCTGGTTCTGACTCTGGCTTGGCCTCTGGCTCTGGGAACTGGCAGTTGATTCTGGTGCTGCCCCTTGGTTTTGTTCCCAAACCTGGATGCCTGCTCCGCCCACTAGTCCTGCTCTGACTACTAGGCCTGACTGCCTACGTTCCGGTCCATAACAAATGTCATCGTACATTTGAAGGTGAAGAGATGCGGCTCCCAATTTCCTTCTCCCTAGGCATAGTTGAGCATGATCAGTGGGGCCACCATTTCCATGGACTGCCACCAAAACCTGAAGTTCACACGACCTTGACCGTGGCTCGTCACAGAGGTGGAGGTGAGATCGTGCGAAGTACAAGCTGACGTGAGCTCACCATAAAAAATGTGACCCGTCACCTCTGTGCTTGAAATGTCAGATTGTGAGCCTGCGTCGCCCTGGCATGTGGCTTGGCATTCGGAGCTTTGTTCTGTTTGGTCCAAGAACTCCACTTCCCATCCAGGCATCTGCTGGCCCTGAAGCCAGTGTGTGCCGACCTGTGTGTTTTTGAAAGTTTATTGAGAAGTGGAGGCCTCCTGATCCTGATGCAAATTGCTCTCTGTACTCTGGTGTGGTCCATTTTAGTTCCATCAGTTTACAGTACAGAGCTCGACAGAACCACATTCTGCTGCCCAAGCACTGACGACACGTTTGCATCTCTCCAGTAGTCGTTATTTCTGGGTCTGTTGTCATGTGCAGTTGGTTGAAATGTGTCCACCTGGAGTTCTCATTTGGATGTTTAACGTTAATGTTAAAGCTCTTTCCTCCATTGCAGGTTTGCAGTTTTCTTCAGAGTCAGAGCACCACGCTTTGCAAACACAGCCCTTGGATGGACTGGTTTTGCTTTCCCATTTCGTACATTGGCTCATGCGATTGTGTCGATGACGTCAGGAACGTGGAGTGTGCTGCAGTTTGTAGGCTTTGGGTCAGTCAGTATCGGATCAGGGGCAGGTTCTCTCTGCCAAGCGGCGACTTGCATTGCGTGGAAGGAGTGTTTGCCATCCAGAGAAGATCATTTGTGTCAATTTTGCCGGCTGTGTAGCGAACAGACTTCCTGGGAATCGGGTTGGGAGAAGTAGCAGCACCATTCTCAGCATCCGTAGTTCATAGGGTTTTCTCTGCTAAGGCTGTGTCCACCTTTCAGATTCCTTGGTAACTAATGCAGTGGCTGGCCTTATGGCCTACAACTCCTCCCACTGATGTAGGAGTGTGGAATTTCAGGACCAGCTTCCTATTAAAAATTGCTGTAATGATTCCCAACCTCAGATGGCTCCAAAACGTGGCCTTGATTGGCTACAGGCTGAAGCTCATTTTGAAACCAAAACGTTGCTGTGTCGGTAATTTTGCTACCTTCACTCTTGTCATCACAGACCCCGCAAACGGGATGTAACCAGTCAAGTTGGTCTTCGTTTAGCTGCCGTAAAGGTAACACTCGTTTTGTGGCCAGACACAGCCTCCTTCGTCTGTTCATTTATCTTGAAAGTAGTTTACAGAGATGAGCCTCTGTTTAAGGGGCACTTCTTGACAAAAGATGCAGCATCTCCTGTCCATAGGTTTCACAGAACTAGACTGGCTTGTATTACAGCCACTGGTGTCTTTATTGGGAGCACTACAATTTGCCACATATCAGTTGCAGATCCTCTTGCTTTGCGTAACCTCTGGATTTTGCCTTTGTCAGCGTATTGGGCACGGCAGTTTCTGTGCCCTGGGACTGATACTGTCTGATGTGAATGAAAGATGGACTCCATTCTGTCAATGGCCGCTCTGTGTTTCACATCTTGCGTCTTCCCTTTACTGGCTGTTGCCTCCCTTATTCTAGGCAATCCTTGTTCACCTGCTTTACGCACATCTTCTCTACGTGATTCCTGGCAAATAATCCAGAGACTAGGAAACTCAGGTGGCTCTATTGAGATTTTCAGTTCCCTGTTTTACAACTGTGACCAAAAGGAGTGTCATAAACCACCGCCCCATCTAACTACTGTTCTCTGTTTGTAAAATATATCATCCCCACCACTTCTGTGTTAATTCTTCCCTAACCACAAAGCATGATGGGCTATGGAACCAAGGCCAATCATCTGAGAAAATGATTTCACATATTACAGGAAAAATAACGTCTGAGTTATGATTAACTTATTGCTAATATTAAGGTCTGTGGATGACTGGATATTGTAAAGAGTTGAATACTAGGGAGCAAAAGGTGTTAAAGCCATGATGTGTGTCTTTTCCGTTATGGTTTTAAGAGACTGAAAGGGAATTATGCCAGACAGTGTGACAAGTTCAAGCACACCCCGTTGGTATATCAAACCTTTTTGGGGAATTTTAGCAGCAGTGTTTGTTCGAGGGTCTAAACCTCAGAATTCAGCTTGGTGACAATCATTTTCAAAGTCAGCAGGTTCCAGTTATGGTAGAAGAAGTTGGTACCAGCTTTTACCAAAGAGTGCGACTAGACCCCTTCTAGAGGATGGACTGAGATTTCTGTCTAGTCGAATGGTCCGTTTGTTGAAGCAGGAATCTGGCAATCAGGACTCCTGGGTACTAGTCCTGCCTCTGCCTGGCTGTGTGAACGTTGAGGAGTCACTCCCCTTCTCCCTGCCTCCATTTGCTCATCTGTTAAGTGGGGATAATGGTCCTCTTAATCCGCCACCTCCATGGAGCTGTAGATGTGCAGTGTGTCTGAGCACTTCATAATCATTAGCATATTTATCTGCACAGCACCCCGTGAGGCAGGGCAGGGTTGTTACCCCATTTCGCAGATGGGGAACTGAGGCACAGAGAGGCTAAGTACTCCAACCATTAGACCATCCTCCTTAATTGCCCTGTCACTGTTTGTAAGAGGTTCATTGTCTGCATGTTGGAAGCACTTCCCAGAGCCATGCCGCGAGCAATGTCTCTTCCTCATCACCCCCTTGCCATCTTGCTGTTCCAGGCTTGCCGTCCAAGACTACATTGTGGGCGCCTTCCGGAAGTTTGCAACGGACAACAGTTGTCATGTGAGCCTGGTCATCCACCCTCGGAAGGAGGACGAAGAGCGAGAGCTTCAGACGGCCTCTATATTTGGGTCTGCGAAGGTGAGTGGCTATTGGGAATAACCTCAGGCTTGGATCTGCTCAGGCTGTGTCAGCAGCTGGCCAGCAGTCGTGTGTCGAATGGAGCAATTTACAATGGCCTGTCTTAAAAGAGTTGGTGGCCCATGCGGACTCCATCTCCCAGAATGCAGTGCTCTGTTGTGATGAGTCTTCCTGGCTGCAGGGGCCCTGTGTATGGCTTTGCATGTGATAGAAACGAGCCCGTGCCCATGTGGGGCTGTTCCCTACAGCACAGTCCTGGTGGGCACCGGTAGCGGTTCCTGCACCTGAGTCACTGATAACTTCTGGTCTCAACCCAGAGAGGAGCGGGTGGCTTGTAAATTGTGAGTAAAACTGGTTTAGGCAGTTCTGGGTCTGGCACCTTCCCCTAGTATTGAGAACCCGCTTCCATAGCTCAGGCACCGTGTGTGAAACTTCCAGTGGGTTTGTTCTGCAGTCCTGGTGGTAGCGCTTTATCCCTTCGGGATCAGGGCCACTTGGGAGCCCTCTTCAGGGAATAAAATAAAGAGGTAACGGCGGGATGTCAGCTGGGGGCATGCTGTGGTGAAGGAGAGACCTGCAGACCCTGCAGCGAGGGAGCCAAGCGCCTGGGAAGGGGACACAGTCTGGAGGTTTGAGGAGTGAGCCCGATTCTTCATTTGTCTTTCTCGTTGATGCTGAACTGGTGTTTGCTGTTACACCCTGAGCACTGTAGCTCTGCTGGCTTAAACCCCAGTGTAGACGCAGCTAGGGCGACAGAAGAATTCTCCCATCGACCTAGCTCCTGCTACTCGGAGAGGTGGGTTAACTACGCCGGCGGAAAATCAGGAAGCTACAGCGCCAGAGCTGTGCCAGCGTAGTGCCCGTAGTGTAGACGTACTCTTAGGGCTGGTCTACACTGGGGGGGTGTCGATCTAAGATACACAACTTCAGCTACGTGAATAGCGTAGCTGAAGTCGAAGTATCTTAGATCGATTTACCTCAGGTCCTCACGGCGTGGGATCGATGGGGAGCGCGTTCGGGGATCGATATATCGCGTCTAGATGAGACGCGATATATCGATCCCCGATAAATCGATAGTCTGGACGTACCCTTAGTGGGGAGACCGGGGGGATGTGCATGAACAACCCTGCCTGAGCTGTGTGGGGCTCTCTGGGTGAGCTGGGAGCACACAGTCTCTTAAGTGGGTGGGTGTGTGTGCATGCGTGCGTCCGTCCCCCCTGACACACAGCGGGGTGTGGGGGCCACAACGGGCTCCTGCAAGCCACAGTCATACATCTCTGTTCAGTGGGTTTGTCCTCATGTGGCTTTAAACGGAGAGCCCTTGAGTGCGGCTCAGAGCCAGTGGTTAGACCCGTCTCCGTCTGCCTTCATTAAATGCTCTCTGATGTGCCAGCCGCCCTCGAGGAAGTGGGGCTGTAAGTTCCCTCTCGAGGATCCAGGCCGGTTTTATCTCCTCCCGTGTGGTGGCGTGTGGAGTGCACAGGAGGCTCTGTCTTTCGGGGACACTTGTGTCTCGCCGTCCCTGGGGCTAGTGGCCCTAATGCTGTAGCAGTCCCAAGGGCTGGAGGGTCCCAGAACAGTGAATAGCCGTGAGCCGGTGTCTCAGAAGGGTGCCAGAGGTCCTGACTATCGCAGCCTGGCCCAGTCCCCCTCCTGGCCGGCCCTGGTCTCTTGGGAATGGCCCTAGCTGCTGGGTCCCAGCCACCGGGGGTGGGCAGAGCCTGGTCGCTGTTCTGGTGCTGGCTCTGTAGGGTTCGCTCCCTGTCTCTGCACCCTTCTGTGGGACAGGAGACTCTGCTGTCCTGCTGCCCCTGGGACCAGGGCCTCCGATGAACTCCTGAGCCCCCCTAGTCCCAGGGCTTGTGCTTGCCCCCGCCCAGGCTGTGGCCACTCTGGGCTCCTAGTTTAACCCCTTCAGGGACAGCCTGGCAGAAGAGCAAGGAGCACAGGGGCTTTCCCAGCCACTGGAGAGTGACAGCTCATTGCAAAACAGCAACATTCCTGAGACATCCCTCCCACCCCCACACACACTCCTCTGAGGGGAGTCTTGTCAGCGTGTCAGGCCAAGCAGAGCCCCTCCTGCCTCCTCTCTCTCCAGCCTGGGCTTGCTTGTGGCCACGGCCTCTCCCCAGGCTGGCCCCTCCCCCCCTCCCGTGGTCTCTGCCCCCTTTTGCCAGGTGCCCAGGGTGAGAAACTCCAGCCCTTTCCCCCAGCCAGGCTCCTGCCTAGAGAGAGTTCATTGTTCCTGGGGTCGGGCCAGCAAATCAAAGCTGATGGGCCGAGGTTGCTCTGGGACGGCTTCCCAATCCTACTCATTCAGCCCTTTCCCAGCCCGGCACCTGTCGGGAATGCAGCACACAGGCTGCCCTTGGCGAGGGCTGGCAGCTTTCAGCGCAGAACCAACTGGGAGACAGGGTACAAACAGAATCTGACACCAGCATGTCCCGCTCTGTCCCACTCACAGTTCGGTCATTGCCGACCCACTGCGCTTTCCCCAAGTGCCAGGGGCTAAATTCCAATTGAGCAGGTCAGCTCCGCCTACTGTCTCCTGTTTTACTTGGCTGTGGAATTCTTCACTTCCTATCCCCGTGTGTTGCTGGGTGCTGTTAGATGTGCGTTCCACCCCAGAGGTGGCTGCATTTCCGAGGTGCACGAGGCATTTATGTTTGTATAAACGCATAGGCGCTGTCTGAAGTGCTCTGAACCCCTCAGTCTGACAGGCGTGAGTCCAGGTACCTCTCTCCCCATGGCCTTCTCCTTTCTGTCTCTCGCACCCAGGCCAGCCAGGAGGCCGACAACGTGCTGATCCTCCAGGACAGGAAGCTGGTGACGGGGCCAGGGAAGCGGTACCTGCAGGTGTCAAAGAACCGCTTTGATGGGGACGTGGGGGTCTTCCCGCTGGAGTTCAGCAAAGCCTCCCTCACCTTCTCCACCCCCGTCAAGGGGAAGGCCCGGCTGAAGAAAGTGAAAGATGACAATGGAGCGCCGCCGAAGCAGGCTCCAGCTGGAGGCAGCGGGGCCGCTAAGAAGCAGTGACCCAGCCCATGGCATGGGCTGCTCTGGTGCAATCCCTTCCCCGGGGCACTCCTCAGCCAGTGTTCATACCAGCCCTGAGGAGAAGGGGGCTGGTGCCAGGTGCTGGGGCAGGGGAGATGGGGACACAGCACTGCCAGTCTCAATTGGAAACTCTCACAGCCAAGGGGTGTTCCCTGTGCGGCTGCCAAGCGGGCCTGGCCAGGCCTGGGTTAGCTGCAGGCTCCTTGCCCCTCGGGGTGGGAACCTCGGTCAGGTTGCGTTGGGGGAGGAGGAACCGCACACCTACCTCTGCGTTACAGTCAGACGATAAGCTATAAACGGGCTCTTGTTTTAGAGCCTGCCAGGGGCCCACGACACCCCGGCTGACGGATACAGGCTGGCGCACAGGGGGAGTCCTGTGGGTTATGCCCCCGTCCGTTCACTTAGCACAGGTCCCGTCGGTTTGTCCTGGGGAGCCGTATGTCCGGACGCTGGGGTGCTGAGTCGGTGGAGCCTTCGGGCTGGATGTCCGGTTGCCAGACCCTCTCTCCTTGCTCTCGTCGCTGGAGTATTTCAGCCAATGGGGGTAAATCCTGACCCCAGACCCTGGAACCGAGCAGGACACGGTGCGGGTCACAAGCCAGTGTGAGTTTGCCAGGGGCTTCTCCACTCAGTCCCTACTGCACGTCTGGTCTGTGTCGTAGAACTGCTGCTGAATTAGCTCCGCTTGTCTCAGGAGACCTCCCTCCCTTCACTCCAGGGCCGGGCTGGTGGGTTCTGCAGGCCAGTCTGGAAGGGCACCAGCAGAACTGGGCAAGTCCTGGGGCTGGGAGAGCAGTGACTGCAGATCAGGAGTGAGGGACACCGGTAGAGCTGTGCAGGGCAGGTCCCAGGGCTGAGATAGCAGGGGGCTGCGGGTCGGGATTGAGGGGCACCGGCAGAGCTCTGCAGGGCTGGGCTAGCAGGGGGCTGCGGGTCGGGATTGAGGGGCACCGGCAGAGCTGGGAGGGGCTGTATGTGATGAGTGAGGTGCACAGCCAGAGCTGTGGGTTGAGGGATACACAGCTCCAGCCTGCACTGTCCCCCTCACTTCCACACGCCCTGGGAGAAGGCAGGAGGGGAAGGCGAGTGCAGGGGGGAAGCAGAGTGGCTCATGGCAGTGAAGCAGAAGTGACACAGTTGATGGCACTTGTTCCTGCCTGGCGGGTAATCACCAGCCCTGTTCGGTAGCGTCTGAGTGGAGATTGTGAAGTCCCTGCATGGCAGGTCAGGAGCCGGGGCGCCCCACCACCATGACACCAGCGTCATACAGTTGTCACCGCTGGAGCCTGCGGGCTGCACCTGCTTTGCGTACACAATTATTTTAAAATAGCGGGAGGCCCAAGCCAGCAATGTGCCGAGAGCTCTTCGTTGCCATCGACGGTGTCTGAGCTCACGGGGCCAGGACCCCTTGTTACGATTCCCTCAGCTTTGAATTGCCCCACAACCTGGGGGAGAACAGGCCTGTGTGAATGCACCAGCAATAAACTCCCAGCTGTTCAGCTCTGCCCTGGCCCTGCAGCAGAGCACGCTGTGGTGACCTCTGCTCCGCTCAGCTGGCTCGGGGATTCCAGCCCTCGCTGCCCCAGCAGCGCTGGGTTTCTTTGAAGGTCAAATAATGCTGCTTGTGTCTGAGGTGGATCCCAGAGTGGGGCAGTGTGAGGGAAATGGAGCCCCCCAGTGCATGGGATGGGGGGGTTTCTGAGAGAGTTTTATAAACCATGGTCCCAAAAGACTTTTCAGAGGGCAGTCTGGATTTATTCCCTCCTTCCCCAGGATTGGGAACCCTTGTGCTGGTGCGTGGGAACCGGACCCTGAATCTAACGTCACTCTCAGCTGACTGAAGCTCAGAAGGCAAAGGGAATCCATCATGCAAAATAAATTAGGGTTTTATAAATCCCTCTGGCTAGGCCTGGCCGTGCTGGCTGGATTCTAATGTGACGGTGATTATGAAATGGTTTGCAGAGTTCTCCCTGTATGGCCGTCTGCAATCCCACGGCTGCGTAGGAAGGCAGACTCCGGGGGGGAGTCGTTTTCAGTGTCGAATGCTGAATACTGTGATTTGGGGTCCCATTGCACTGGGAGGGGAAAACCTCCACAGTGCTGGCTCTCTGCAATAATTTTGTACACACGAGGGTGTGAAAAAGATCATGTTGATCAGATATTTTGTCTACAGCTTGTAATATGATTAAAAACAAAGGTGGGTTTTTCAGTGCTGCTTTGTCCACAAGGTGTCAATCTGCGTTCGACTTGAATCTTCTCCTTCTTTTCGAAAGGAAAACTTGATGGAACTTTCCTCAAATTCCCAGGCTCGCGGGCAGTTCCTCTGTGTAGCACTAAGCGCTTTGATTTTACGCTGAGCTCAGAAATCTCCATTCCTCAGGCTCTGGCTGCTGGCTGAGCCAGCGCTTTGAGAGCGTGGGTTTGCTTTACCTTTGAATGACCCTTTGAAATTCACGCAGAGCCAGATTGAGAGAGCCCCCTACTCCCGGTGGGTCGTGCGTGACTCCACGTCCATGGAACAGCGAATATGCAGCAAGAGTGAAGGTGCGGGAGAGGGAGCGAAATCCAAACGCATCCCTGGAATACCCCTGCTGGAAGGGTGTCAAGGGGGGAGGGATAGCTCAGTGGTTTGAGCATTGGCCTGCTAAACCCAGGGTTGTGAGTTCAATCCTTGAGGGGGCCACTTAGGGAACTGGGGCAAAAATTGGTTCTGCTAGTGAAGGCAGGGGGCTGGACTCGATGACCTTTCAAGGTCCTTTCCAGTTCTAGGAGATTGGTATATCTCCAATTATTACCTTTTTTATATCGACATCTGCCGAGTGCAGTGTTAGTCGACTGCTCCTGCAGGTGCAGTCCATGGGCATACGCAATCCAGCCACCTGCCGTCAGCGAAAGGATGACAAACCCTCCGATCTCCGTTACTTAAGGAGGGCGAGGGGCGTGCATCGCGTGCCGTAACACCGCCCGCCTGGGAATTGGAGAGGTGTACAGCCCGAAATCCCTAGTCGGGCTCCAGAGGGAGGAGGAGAGACCTCTCCCCAGGGCGCCTGGGCTGTCTTGGTGCACGTGCTGGGGTAGGCGCTGAACCGGAGAGCTTTGTGCAGACAGGTACAGGGATACGCCCGTGCCCAGGTCTGGGGTCGGCGCCGATCAGGGTCAGTGATGACGCCAGGAGCAGGCCCAGGCAGGAGGCGGCCAGGTGCCTGGAACAGGAGGGTTGCCATGGTATTTCCTAAACATTGCCCTGAAGAGCCCATATGGCTCGGCCTGGCTGCAGGAGCTCCTGGAACGCAGAGGCTCCCAACGGTGCCTCCCCAAACAACCAGGCCTGGCCTGGCCCCCACCCCTATCCGACCCCCCCCCCCGCTGGCCCCCTGGGACCTCTGCCCCATCCACCCTCCTGCTCCTTGTCCCCTGACCACCCCTGAGACTCCCGCCCCTGACTGCCCCCTGCCATCCCATCCACCCCCCCCTCCTTCCTGACTGTCCCCCGGGACTCCTGCCCCATGCAACCCCCCTTCTCCCTGTACCCTGACTGCCCCCCACCATCCCATCCACCCCCCCCTCCTTCCTGACTGCCCCCCGGGACCCCTGCCCCATGCAACCCCCCTTCTCCCTGTACCCTGACTGCCCCCAGGCCCTCCTTCCCTGACTGCCCCCCGCCATCACATACACCCCCCCTCCTTCCTGACTACCCCCCTGGACTCCTGCCCCATGCAACCCCCCTTCTCCCTGTACCCTGACTGCCCCCCCCCCCGCCATCCCATACACCCCCTCCTCTCATTCCTGACTGCCCCCCGGGACTCCTGCCCCATCCCAAACCCCCCTTCTCCCTGTACCCTGACTGCCCCCGGGCCCTCCTTCCCTGACTGCCCCCTGCCATCCCATCCACCCCCCCTCCTTCCTGACTGTCCCCCTGGGACCCCTGCCCCCATTCAACCCCCCTGTTCCCCGCCCTCTGACTGCCCCGACCCCTATCCACGCACCCCCGAAGTCCCCTGCCCTCTATCCAACCCCCCCCCCCACTCCCTGCCCCCTCACCGCACTGCCTGGCGCACCGTGGCCTGGCGGCGCTGTGGCCGTGCCACCGTGCAGCACAGAGCACCGGGTCAGGCCGGGCTCTGCAGCTGCGCTGCCCCAGGAGCCCACAGCCCCACCGCCCGGAGCCTTGCACCCGCGGCAGAGCGAGCTGAGGCTGTGGAGTGGGGGAACAGCAGAGGAGGGGCTGGGGCAGCCTCCTGGGCCAGGAGCTCAGGGGCCGGGCGGGAGGGTCCCATGGGCCAGATGTGGCCCCCGGGCCGTAGTTTGCCCCGCTCTGGTTGAAAGGGACATTCCTCCTGTTTCACCGCCTAGACGCCCGCCTCACAGGGCCGGCGGGGAGCTCTGTCACCGCCCAGTACAGTCTGAAAGGCTCGGATGCTCTGCTCTGCCGGCCCGGCCAGGCTTGAGTCGGTCCCGGGGCCAGGAGCCTGCTGAAAGAGCTGGCGCTGGGGAGGGAAGGAGGCCCAGGACGGCCCCAGGTGCCCGGCACAGACTGGGGACGGGCCAAAGGGAGTGTTTGGCAACCAGTCCCTCTCTGTGCCCTGTTGGGACTCGCCAGCCAGCTCCCAGCCTGTGTCCCTGGGCTCCAAGCATCCCGTTGCGAATGGTGGCCACAGCTCCGACCTCCTGGCCAGGCACTTGCCCCAGGTCGGCAGCCTACGTCTTCCTCGGCTCGTGTTCCCTCACGCTGCTCCCATAGCTCCCCTGGGACAATCCCTGCCTGCCCTGGGCTCCCCCGGCTCCCCCCCCTACCATCCCCAAGTTCTCCCCCCCTCGCTATGCGTTCCCACCTGCCCCGCTGCACCCCGGGGGCTCGCTGGCGCCCCCTGGGGGCCATGCCGGGGATGAGAGCCAGCTGGTGGGCAGGGCTGCGGGGGAAGCTTGGTTTTCCCATGAGACCCTTAGCTCCAGGTTGGACGCTCCCCTCTCTTCGCTCTCCGGGACAGAGAGGGGTGGGAGGGCCGGGAACACCTTTTATTAATTCGCACAGCCACTGCCTGCTGGGAAGCGGAGCCAGCCGCGGGCTGGAGGGGAACAGGAATGGGGGAGCGCCCTGGCCGCTAGCTGGCTCGGGAACATCCAGTCCCAGCTCTGTGGCTGATTGGGCCCGTCTCTAGGACGGGCTGAACCAGAGCGCTGGAGCCAACGTCCTTGAGCTTAGGGGTGGGGGAGGGGCACTCCTAAACCGGACTCGGATTGGATTGTGTAACGAGCAGCACCAGAATCGAACGCTCCCCTGCACCCTCAAACTTCAGGCATGTCCCCGGCCAGGAGCGGGGTCGGGCTCCGTCTCTGGTGGGATGAGGTTTGTAACCCTGGCAGAAGCAGAGGGGGCCACAACCTGAAGTGTGCCTGAAAGCGATTTTCAAACACCCTTACGAGCCGCTACTGCCCGGTTCTCCAGCACAGTTCACCCCCAAGTGCTTCACGCTGCTCTAGCGTGTGTCGCTAAGGGAAGAAACCACTGCCGCCCCTACTGAAATGCAGCCACCTCTGGGGTGGAGCCTGGCAGCTGTTTAACAGTGCACAGCGTTTTAGGACACATCCCACATGTGACTGAAACTGCCGGGGGAATGCAGGGAGGGAGACTGCACTGCCCCCAGCTGAGATCTGACCGATACCCGCAGATACCAGCTGCTCTTTAACAGCCCCGAGCAGGCAGGGCCTGCAAACTTAGACAACCAGCGGCTCCCTTTGCACTTCACGTCCTCTGCCGTTAAGGGCAAGCCGGTTTTTCATGCACTCAGTTACTCCTACCCCCCCTGCCAGCCACAGACTTCAAGGGCCTCCTCTCAAGCATCTCTGGAGCTGCTGCTGCTCAGAGGAGACTTGGAAGGAGCGAGGGCCGTGCTGGGGCCCCGGCTGCCGGTGGGCTGGAAGAATAAACTTCCCCTGGGTGGGCACACTCTGCTGCCTGCCTGCCTGCCTGCCAGATTTCTGTTGCTCTAGTCCAAACAGCAGCCTGGCCGTGTCCCCTTCTGTACCCAGTGGGTGGAGCTCGCTGTGTCTGCCCTGCCCTCTGCCCCGGGCTGAGCCCGGTCAGCAGCATGCTCTCAAGCTATGAGCTGGGCCGGGCCAGAATGAAATGCCAGCGGGGAGGTGTATGCAGTGTTGTGGCAGCCGCGTTGGTCCCGGGCTATCAGAGAGACAAGGTGGGGGAGGTGATATCTCGCATCGGGACAGTTTCTGGTGGTGAGCGAGACGAGTTTTCACGCTACACTGAGCTCTTCTTCGCGGCCAGGAAACTTACTCAGCATAACAGCTAAACACAAGGTGGAACAGGTTGGTTAGCAGAAGTAGTTAACGCACATTTCAAGGGAGCATTTAAGGTGAAGGGGCCCATTAACCTCCCCCAAGCCCAGTCAGAGGGAGGAAGAAAAAAACTGGGGGCAGGGATTGAATTTGGATTAAAGATTGTTGTAATAAGCCATAAATCCAGAGTCTCTGCCAAGTGCGTGGCGTTGGGGGTCTAGCAGAGGTCTGAATTTAAGCTCCCAGGCTCGTCTTTTGAAGGTGTCGTGCGGGTTTCCGCTGAGGATGAGGCCCGAGAGGTCAGAGACAGAGCGATCGCTTTGTGAAAAGTGTTCGCCCACAGGTAATGTGGTGGTTTTGTGTTTGATCGTTTTCCTGCGTGAGTTCATTTGAGAGCGTCGAGATTGTCTGCTTCCACCCACAAAGTTGTTGCTGATCATTGTATCAGTGGAGTCTGCAGGTTTGGCATCTCTTGTTCTGGCAGGGTCAGGTGCCGCTTTGAGTTGGTGTGTCCTGGTCTCTGGGGAGCTTGTTTCTGATGAGCTTGGCAAGGTTCAGGGGTTGTTTGAAGGCCAGAAGGGGGGGTCCCCATCGAGTGTGGGTTGTAGTTTGATGATGAGCTCCAGTGTGGGGTGGTAGGTGACAACCTGTGGAACTCCTTGCCAGAGGATGCTGTGAAGGCCAAGACTATAACAGGGTTCAAAAAAGAACGAGGTAAGTTCATGGAGGACAGGTCCATCAATGGCTGTTAGGGATGGTGTCCCTAGCCTCTGTTTGCCAGAAGCTGGGAATGAGCAAAAGGGGAGGGATCACTTAATCATTACCTGTTCTGTTCATTCCCTCTGGGGCACCTGGCATTGGCCACTGTTGGCAGAAAGGATACTGGGCTAGATGGACCCTTGGTCTGACCCACTATAGCCATTCTTATGTTCTTAACCAAAGGGTGCATTAACTAGTGGTGTGATGTGGATGGGGATTTTATTTCTATACTGAAGCAGATTTTCTCAGGGTATTTGGGTCGTCCATTCCATGATACGATCTACTTTTCCGGTAGAGTGTCTTTGTCTGATGAAGGCAGTTTTAACTGTGTTATGGTGTGTATCCTCAACTTTCTCCTCAGAGCATTTTCTGTTGTGTGTGAGTGCCTGGCCGTAGATACCGATTTCTTGGTGTGTTTGGGGTGGTTACTGGATCGGTGAAGATAGATGTGGGAATCTGTGGGCTTCTTGTATGTAGTTGACTGTAGGGTTCCATTGTTAAGAACAAAAGAACGGTCATACTGGTATCATCTGCAAATTTTGCCACCTCACTGTTTACCCCTTTTTCCAGATCATTTATGAATATGTTGAACAGTGCTGGTCCCAGTACAGACCCCTGGGGGACACCACTATTTATCTCTCTCCATTCTGAAAACTGACCATTTATTCCTGTCCTTTGTTTCCTATCTTTTAACCAGTTATCAATCCATGAGAGAACCTTCCCTCTTATCCCATGACAGCTTGAAGCAGATTGTGGTGTCCAGGAAATTGGTGCTGGTGTGGGAGTATTTCAGACAGAGTTTAATGGATGGGTGATGGTGGTTGAAGATGTGGTGGAAATCTGTCACGGAGTTTAGGTCGTCTGTCCAGAGGATGAAAATATCATTGATGTTTCTCAGATGTATCATTGGTTTCATGGTGCATCTGTCCAGAAATTCTGACTCAAGGTGGCCCATGAAGAGGTTGGCATACTGGGGAGACGTCCTAGTACCCCTGGCCGTTCCCATGGTTTGGACAAAGGGTTGGTTGTTGTCAAATGTAAAACTGCTATGGGTGAGGATGAAATGGATGAGTTTGGGGTGGAGATCTGAGGGTTGTCCAGTGTCTTATAAATATTGGAGGCAGGCAGCGATGCTGTCATGGTGAGGGATGTTGGTGTATAGAGAAGTGACACCCATGGTGGGAAGGATGGCTTCCTGAAGGCGGTTGTTAATGGTGCAGAGTTTCTGGAGGAAGTCAGCTGTCCTGGAGGAAGCTGGTCCTTTGTGCGGTGAGTGGTTTGAGGCTGGTTTCTGTGAGTCCCAATACTCCTTCATGTCAGAGTGCTGTGGCCAGATACGATGGGTCTGCTGGTTCCCTTGTTCGTGTCGCTTGGGGAGCACATAGAAGGTCCCTGGGGTGGGTTCGAGGAGGGGATGAGATTGCAGAGTGTCTCTTGGAGTTGCTGGGGAAGAGTTTGATGATGTCCTTTAATTCCGGGGTGACCTGCGGTGCGGGGTCATCTTTGTGCCCTGTACAGTAGCTGGTGTCAGAGAGTTGTCAGTTGGCTCGTTAACGTAGTCGTCAGGGTTGAGGACTATGTTGCATTCTCCTGCCTTGGTCTGCTGGCGTGGTCACTATCGACGGGATGGATTTCAGGGACTGTCTAGCTGTCCTCTTGGTGGTGGAGAGATTGTGGTGGATGCGATGCTGAGGATTTCATGGGAGAGGCGGGTAGCTATCCCAGAATGCCCTGCTCAAGGCCAGCTGTGTGTTGTTGCACCAAGAGGGGCAAGATGCCTCAGGGCTCTTCTGATGTCCTTGCAGCACGATGTCCTTGCAGCTCTTCTGATGTCTCCACCCAGCACGAACGCACCGACCACTTCCCACCCGCCACGCTCGAGTGGCCTTGGCGAAGGCTGTGCTCATGCTCAAGCCAGGCCATCTGCCTGGCAACATCTTGTCTGGGGAAGAGGTTTGGAGCCCAGAGGATCCTGGGTCCTTGTGACGGGTTGGGTCACAGAAACCCCCTTGGGAACTGCCACCTGATGTGCTGGGACTACCCCTGAACCCATTTGCCCTGGTGGCTTGGGACTTCACTACCCTGCCTGGTTGTGCCAGACACGCCAGCCTGCTACAAACACAGACCCAGGACTGAACCACCTCCCCCAAAAGCTGCAGGCTTAACTGAAAACAGCTGAAGAAGTGCCCCCAGCATCAGATACCCAGCTTCTAATGGGACCCAAACCCCAAATCAATGCGTTTTACTCTGTATAAAGCTTACACCGGGTAAACTCATCAATTGTTTGTCCTCTATAACACTGATAGAGAGAGATGCACAGCTGTTTGCTCCCCCAGGTATTAATACTTACTCTGGGTTCATTAATAAGTAAAAAGTGATTTTCTTAGATATAAAAAGTAGGATTTAAGTGGTTCCAAGTAACGACAGACAGAACAAAGTGAATTACCAAGCAAAATAAAATAAAACACACAAGTCTAAGTCTAATACAGTAAGAAACTAAACGTAGGTAAATCTCACCCTCAGAGATGTTCCAATAAGCTTCTTTGACAGACTAGACTTCTCCCTAGTCTGGGTCCAGCAATCACTCACCCCCCTGTAGTTACTGTCCTTTCTTCCAGTTTCTTTCAGGCATCTCTTTGGGGTGGAGGAACTATCTTCTGAGCCAACTGAAGACATAATGGGGCAGATATGCCTTGTAACTCAGCAAAGTATGCAGGGACTTGCCCATGTGACTCCAGACTCCATGTTGCTGTCATTTTCCACAGTAAGAACAAAGAGGTTCTTACACCTGGAAAAGCCTATAAAAGGCTGATGCCTCATCTCCATCTTGTCTTCAATCCTGCTTCGTACCTCTGGAGGGACTTTGCTACAAGCTGAAGCTCTGCACAAAGGACTGATGACCCATCCCAGCGGGGGATGTTCCAGAGACTTGATTTGAACCTGCAGTTTACTCCATCACCGCTACAAGCCTGAACTAAGAACTTTGCCATTCCTGCATGTAATTGATTCCATTTAACTCATTCTAGCTCTCATCTCTACCTTTTTCCTTTTATGAATAAACCTTTAGATTCTAGAGGATTGGCAACAGCGTGATTTGTGGGTAAGATCTGATGTGTATATTGACCTGGGTCTGGGGCTTGGTCCTTTGGGATCAATAGAACTGTTTTCTTTTATTGGGGTGTTGGTTTTCATAACCATTCATCCCCAGGACGAGTGCACTGGGGGTGATACTGGGAGACTGGAGTGTCTAAGGAACTTGCTTGTGTGACTTGTGGTTAGCCAGTGGGGTGAAACCGAAGTCCTTTTTGTCCGGCTGGTTTGGTGCCTTAGAGGTGGAAAACCCCAGCCTAGGGCTGTGACTGCCCTGTTTGAGCAATTGGTCCTGAATTGGCACTCGCAGTTGGGTCCCGCCAGAACAACATCGTCACAGTGGCGTAGTCGTGCTAGGATCCACAGAACCAGGTCAGTTAAGCCTTGGGTCAGAACCCCACGCTATCCAAATTTGAAATTTTGGTATTGAGAGATTTGTTGGTTAAAGATCAGTGACCATGAGCCAGAAAGCATCAGCAATAGCAATGAAACGGCAAGCTCTGATGGACAGCCTGCAGTTTGAACATGAGCAAAAACTGGCAGAAATTCGAATGGAAGAGAAGCAAGCCTTGGCCCAGCTGGAGAAAGAGGCTGCTGAGAGAAAGAAAGAAAGAAAGAAAGAAAGAGGCTGAGGAGAGAGAGAGAGAGAAAGAAGCTGCTAAGAGAGAAGAAAAAGCTTGTAAGGGGCGTCTGGAGCTGCCGAGGAAAAAGCTCGACAGAGGCTACAGGAGCTGGAACAGGAGACTCAGAAGATGCAACAAGAAACTGCCAGACTTCAGCTGCAAGTCAAAAAAGCAAGGGAAGAACAGCAGAAACTGTGTCCTCTTGAAAATCCAGTTTATAACAATGTTGATATGTGGTATTACTTGGGCTGTTTTCTGTGTTTAACCAGTTTTGCTATGGCCATGGAGAGGGGGAGTCTAACTCGGTGGGTAATCGCTGTTTGTCTGTGCCAGAAAGCAGCGTGGCTGTGAATGGAGTTTCTGAATGTCTGTCTGATGTCTCAGAAGGGAATCTGGAGTTCGATCAAGAGCAGAAAGATCTCATTGGTGAGGAAAATGTTTCTCAGGAGCAGATTAAAGTAGACGGTCAGGTGAAAGCCCTAGCTGAGGAAGGAAAGGGGAGATGGGTGATGGATTGTAAAAGTGAACCTGAAATGGGTAACTGTGGGTTGCTGGAAGTAGCTCAGTGTAGTGAAAAAAGCAGCAGCTTATCCATTGGGAGTGGCAATGTGCCTGGTAGGGGAAGTTGGGAGGAGCCTAGGCAGCCGTGTGAGCTGATGGCTTTGCCTAGTCAGCAGTTTGGGAAGACATGGATAGTGGAAGATGAGTGTCCCTGTCCCTTACCTGTGTCCTGGGTGGAGAAATGTGACAGTGGAGGGAATGTGCCTGTGTCTGTTGGGGGTATTGACTTGCCTATGGAGGGAGCTACCCCAATCTCCAAGCAGTTGTCTGTGAACAGCCCGGGACAAGGGAAATGAGCTCCCAAGCTGGGTGTCTGGGGAAGGAGAATGTGTCTCCGGCTCGTCTGTGTCTGTGGAGCAGACAGAAGGGGCCTTTCAGCCTGGGAGGGTTGAGAATAGTGCAGTTGTCGCAGAGTTGGTTGTGAATGCAGCTAAAGCCCAGGAAGGGAATGGTCCTAAGTTTGTGTCTGCTGGGGAGAATGGCCCTGTGACTAGGTTGCAACCAGTTAGTGTCTTAGCAAAATCCCAGAGACCAGACAATTCTGGTGCTTGTAGTTTGCCAGTTGCTAATGTGTGGTTGGAAAAGGGTGTTGCAGCTCTGTCTGCTCAGGGTGATACCCTAGCCAGGGCACAAGGGGAGCAGGAAGGTGATTTAATTGTGACAGTTTGACAACTTGTAGCAAGAAGGAAAAGATTCCTGAACTTGTTCCAGGCCAAGGGAAGAATGCTTCTAACCTGTTATCTAGAAAGTCTATGAGTTTGCCTGAAAGGGGATTGTGTAGGAATCAGCCTGATGGGCCTGAGGTGATTCTGAATGTGAGAGCCAGAAAGAGTCTGTGGTGGCTCAGGGACGTGTTCCTTTAGAGCAAGCCCTGGGTGAAGCGGGGAAGGGCAGGAGTTCTGAGAGGGGTGAACTGCTGCTTAGAAAAACTCATAGGGAAAGAACAGGGGTACTTGTGGCACCTTAGAGACTAACACATTTATTTCAGCATGAGCTTTCGTGAGCTACAGCTCACTTCTTCAGATGCACTTTTTGCGGATACAGACTAACACGGCTGCTACTCTGAAACTTGTCATAGGGAAAGGAATCCTCATGATAATCTGTGCAAGCAGTTTACTGCAACTGAAGGGTGTAAAAGTGATTTAATCAAGGAAGTTTCAGTTCCTAACAGCCAGAAATTTTCTGTTGTAAACAGATCCATTGACTTTCCTTTTGAAAGATCCAGTGTGGGCAGCTTTGAAAAGGTCTCAGATGGAGTAGAAGCTGTTAAGAAAGTTGAGCAGCCCTATAACCACGTGGCTGTGTGGGGCCAGCGTGTTGGGAAGACAATGGTGTTGGGACAGGAATGTCTCCATGCTGATTCTGTGAGGGAGCAGTCTGTGCTTCAGGGTCTGAGGACAGATTGGGTTACTGGCGTTTCAGAGCAAAACAGTTTTATGGCTCAACGCTTGAGGATGCAGAGGAGAGCAAGCCAGCTCTCACTCTTTGGATTGGTGTGGTATCTCTGTAAGACAGAGTCCAGCCTTGAAATTGGTAGCAGCGAAGAAGTTAAAAGCTAGTGTTTGTGTTAATGCAAATTACCTGCCTGGCTGGGAAAAGAAAGACTTGCTAATAGCTGTTAGGACAGAGAGCTCACCCCATCAGCCAGTGACTTCTGTTAGGCAGAAGCAGATCCAATCCACTGTTGTTCTAACCAAGTTTTACCTTGAGTTTGTAAAGAGATTCAATCATGTTATTGAACATGACTTTGATAAACCATTTCTGTTATACACTGGTACGGCCTCTAGCCCAACACTAGCTGTAGTGAGACAGACCCAAGAATGGACAGCTCTTGGGATGCAGTCAGTGATGTTTGTGTCATCCCTTCCTGCATCAATTTTGCATTGGGGGTGTGACGTTATTGATATATTCTGGGACCATATAGAACATGGTTGCAACCAAGGTCCTGTAGTGGCACCAAATCTTATGTAAAGGGTGTCATATAAGCTGTCAAGGTTCCTCCCCAACTCTGAACTTTAGGGTACAGATGTGGGGAATTGCATGGACACTTCTAAGCTTAATTACCAGCTTAGATCTAGCCACCATCCAGAATTTGTGAGTATCTGGATCACTCCCTTTCCCCCCAAAAACCTTCCCCTCCCTGGGTAGCCTTGAGAGACTCCACCAATTCCCTGGTGGACACTGATCCAAATCCCTTGGATCTTAAAACAAGGAGAATTTAACCATCCCCCTCCTCTCCCCCCACCAACTCCTGGTGGATCCAGATCCAACCCCCTTGGGTCTAAAAACAAGGAAAAATCAATCAGGTATTAAGAAAAAAGGCTTTTAATGAAAGAAAAGAAAGGTAAAAGAAAACCCTCTGGGAGAGATTAGCAAACCAGCCACTCTCACAGACGACAGATTCCAAACACAGAGGATGTTCCCCTGGGCACAAATTTAGTTACACAAAAAATACCCCAAATGATAATTCCCTTAATGATACCAAGACAAGTTACAAAGAAAATAAACATAAACCTATTTATCCCTTTCTAAACTTACTACTCTGATAAGAGGCTGGTTCCTTGATCTTTTTCACTCCGACTGAAACTGAAACTCTAAACAAAGGAAAACTTCCCTCCTTCCTTCTGAAAGATCTTGTTCCCCCATTGGTTCCTCTGGTCAGGTGTCAGCTAGGCTGGGTGAACTCCTTAACCCTTTACAGGTAAAAGAGGCATTAACCCTTAATTATCTGTTTATGACACGCCCCCCCCCAATCTCAGACAGTGGGGGAACCACACTGGCAGTGATTTCTTCCTAGAACTTTAGAATAAACAGATTAATAAAACACATGCACCTTTACATATACTACTAATTATGTAAAACTACAAGACTTTTCACATTTTAAGGACAATTTTAACCAGTTAACTCTGGGAAACTTTCACGGGAGAGTGCATCAGCTACTTTGTTAGAAGCTCCTGAAATGTGTTGAATTTCAAAATCAAAATCTTGGAGAGCTAAACTCCATCGAAGAAGTTTTTTGTTGTTTCCCTTGGCAGTATGAAGCCACTTTAGCGCAGCATGGTTGGTTTGTAGCTGGAAACGCCGTCCCCAAACATAGGGGCGTAGCTTTTCCAGGGCATACACAATGGCGTAGCATTCTTTTTCACTGATGGACCAGTGGCTTTCCCTCTCAGACAGTTTCTTGCTGAGAAACACGACAGGATGGAATTCTTGATCCGGTCCTTCCTGCATTAAAACCGCTCCTACACCATGCTCAGATGCATCAGTGGTTACTAGGAAGGGTTTGTCAAAGTCTGGGGCCCTCAGCACAGGGTCAGACATGAGTGTCGCCTTAAGCTGGTTAAAGGCCTTCTGACACTCATCAGTCCACTGAACTGCATTTGGCTGTGTCTTTCTGGTCAGGTCTGTTAGTGGGGCAGCGATTTGGCTGTAGTGTGGTACAAATTGCCTGTAATATCCGGCCAAGCCTAAGAAGGATTGGACCTGTTTCTTTGACTTTGGGACAGGCCACTTTTGGATAGCGTCCACTTTGGCCAGTAGGGGATTTATCGTTCCTTGACCCACCTGGTGTCCAAGGTAAGTCACTCTGTTTTGGCCTATTTGACACTTTTTAGCCTTAACAGTTAGTTCTGCCTGCCTGATGCGCTCGAAGACTTTTTCCAGGTGCTCCAGGTGTTCTGCCCATGAATCAGAAAAAATGGCCACATCATCGAGGTAGGCAACTGCAGACTCTCCCAATCCTGCTAGGAGACCATCTACACGTCTTTGGAAGGTGGCGGGTGCATTACGCAGCCCGAAGGGAAGTACATTAAATTCATACACCCCTGCATGGGTGATGAAGGCGGACCTTTCCTTGGCGGGTTCATCTAGCGGTACTTGCCAGTACCCCTTGGTTAAGTCTAATGTAGAGATGTACTGGGCACGTCCCAATTTCTCCAATAGCTCGTCGGCGCGTGGCATTGGGTAGTTGTCGGGACGAGTTACAGCATTTAGCTTATGGTAGTCCACGCAAAAGCGTATTTCCCCATCTGGTTTGGGAACTAGAACCACTGGAGATGCCCATGCACTGGTAGAGGGGCGGATTATACCCATCTGTAGCATGTTTTGGATCTCCCGTTCTATAGCAGCTTGGGCATGAGGTGACACCCGGTAGGGTGGGGTTCTAATGGGGTGAGCATTACCTGTGTCAATGGAGTGGTATGTTTGTTCAGTCCGTCCTGGGGTGGCTGAGAACACTGGGGCGAAGCGAGTGCACGGCTCCTTGATCTGCTGTTGCTGCAGACGTCCAAGGGTCGCGGAGAGGTTCACCTCTTCCACGCCACCGTCACTTTTTCCTTCGTAGTAGACACCTTCAGGCCACTCAGCGTCATCTCCTCCCTGGGCTGTAAACTGACAAACCTGTAATTCTCTGGAATAAAAGGGCTTTAGAGAATTAACATGGTACACTTTAGGCTTTAGGGTTGAGGTGGGGAATGCTATGAGATAGTTGACAGCTCCCAGGCACTCTTGGACCGTGAATGGCCCTTCCCATGACGCTTCCATCTTATGGGCCTGTAGCGCCTTTAAGACCATAACCTGGTCCCCTACTTTGAAGGAACGCTCTCTGGTATGTCTATCATACCAGGCCTTTTGCTCCTTCTGAGCATCCTTTAGGTTTTCTCTAGCAAGGGCTAAAGAGTGTCGGAGGGTGCTTTGTAGGTTGCTTACAAAGTCCAGAATGTTAGTTCCTGGAGAAGGCGTAAACCCCTCCCATTGCTGCTTCACCAACTGTAATGGCCCCTTAACCTCATGGCCATACACAAGCTCGAATGGTGAGAACCCTAAACTGGGATGTGGTACAGCCCTGTAGGCAAACAGCAACTGCTGCAACACTAGGTCCCAATCATTGGGGTGTTCATTCACGAATTTACGTATCATGGCCCCCAAAGTTCCATTAAACCTCTCCACCGGGCCATTGGTTTGATGGTGGTAAGGGGTGGCAACCAAGTGATTCACCCCATGAGCTTCCCACAGGTTTTTCATGGTCCCTGACAGGAAATTAGTTTCCGAATCTGTAAGGATGTCGGAGGGCCAACCTACCCTCGCAAAAATGTCAGTTAAGGCCTGGCACACAGTTTTAGCCCTGGTGTTGCTTAGAGCTACTGCTTCCGGCCATCGGGTGGCAAAATCCACGAAAATCAGTATGTACTGCTTTCCTCTGGGGGTCTTCTTTGGGAAAGGACCCAGAATATCCACAGCTACATGCTGAAATGGGACCTCAATTATGGGGAGCGGCTGGAGAGGGGCTTTGACCTGGTCTTGGGGCTTCCCCACTCTTTGGCACACCTCACAAGACCGGACATAATTGCCAACGTCCTTGCCCATCCCCTCCCAGTGGAAGGACTTCCCCAACCTGTCCTTGGCTCTGTTCACCCCAGAATGGCCACTGGGATGATCATGAGCTAAGCTCAAGAGCTTTACCCGGTACTTAGTTGGAACTACCAACTGTTTTTGAGGATGCCAGCCTTCCTGGTGCCCACCAGAAAGAGTCTCCTTATATAAAAGTCCTTGTTCTACAACAAACCGGGATCGGTTAGAAGAGCTGAGAGGCGGTGGGTTGCTCCATGCCGCCACCCAAGCTTTCTTGAGGCTGTCATCTGCTTCCTGCTCAGCCTGGAACTGTTCCCTTGATGCTGGAGACACCAGTTCCTCCTTAGACTGTGGACTTGGTCCCTCTGGAAGCGATGTAGGTGATGGGGTTGTTTTCATTGATTGTGATCCGCTCTCCGCTGGTGCACTAGGTGATATTTCAGGCTCTGGTTGAGCCTCTTGGGTAGGGTTGTCTGCTGCTTCGGCCAGTTCAGGCCCGCTGGTGCCCTCTGGCATTGGAGTTGTAGATGGGTTTGCAAGCGCTGGCGTCAGTGCAGGCAACGGTTCTGGGGCTGGTTGCTTTGCCACTTCCGGTTCTGGGACTGGATTCACTACGGCTGTAGCATTCATGGGTAGAAGATCCGGTTCCACCACCTCTGTCTGGGTCTCTGGTAACACCAACGGGGCCCTGGTGGACAGCTCAGGAACAGAGATGGGTGTGGAAGCTTGCTTGGCCTGGCTGCATGTGACCATTCCTACCCTCTTGGTTAGCTTCACATGGTTGGCCAAGTCTTCCCCCACTAGCATCGGGATGGGATAATTGTCATAGACGGCAAAAGTCCACATTCCTGACCAGCCCTTGTACTGGACAGGCAACTCAGCTGTAGGCAAGTTTAAAGATTTTGACATGAATGGCTGAATTGTCACTTGGGCCTCTGGATTGATGAATTTGGGGTCCACTAAGGACTGGTGGATAGCTGACACTTGTGCCCCAGTGACTCTCCACGCGGTAACCTTCTCTCCACCCACTCTCAAGTTTTCCCTGCACTCCGGGGGTATTTGAGAGGCATCTGGGCCTGGGGATCTTTGGCGTGATTGTAGTATAATTAACTGTACTCGGTTGGGGTTCTTGGGGCATTTGGCCTTTATATGTCCCAGTTCATTACATTTAAAACATCGCCCAGCTGACTGTTCACGGGGCCGAGGTGGGTCGCTGGAGACTGGTGAGGTGGGACAATAAGGTGTCTGGGGCTTTCCTTGGGTTGTAGGTGGGGCCTTGGGTTTCCCTCGGTGATAGGGTTTGGTTTCGGTTTGCCCCCTCTGATATTCGCTCCAATTGCTTGTAGTTTTTTTCCTTTCTGCCACTTCCATCCATCTGCCTCCAATCTCCCCCGCCTCGCTTACAGTTTTGGGCTCCCTAAGTAGGATGTACCTTTGTATTTCCTCAGGAACACCCTCTAAGAACTGCTCCATTTGCATTAGGAAGGCCACCTCTTCCAGAGATTCAGCACTTGCTCTTGATATCCATGCATTCCAAGTTTTGTCAATGTAGTAGGCGTGTTGGGTAAATGACACATCTGGTTTCCACCTTTGGGCTCTGAACCGCCGACGGGCACGCTCAGGTGTTAGCCCCATTATGCTTCTAGCCTTGGTTTGAAAAAGTTTATAATCGTTCATGCGTTCCTTAGGCATTTGAGCCGCCACCTCTGCTAAGAGTCCACTGAGCTGTGGCCTCAGCTCTATCATGTACTGGTCTGCAGAGATGCCGTACCCATGGCAGGTCCTTTCGAAATTTTCTAAGAAGGCCTCAGTATCATCACCTGCCTCGTAGGTGGGGAATTTTCTGGGATAGGAAACAGTCCCTGGAGAAGGGTTGTTAGGGTTGGCTGGTAACTCCTGCTTAGCCCTTGCTAACTCCAGGGCCTGCTTGTGGGGCTCCCTCTGGAGCTCCATAGCCCTCTGGTAGTCGGCCTCCTTGGCTTTCTCTTCTCTTTCTTTCTCCTCCATAGCTCTTTTGTGGGCAGCTCTGGCCATCTGTCTGTCAGGCTCCTTTTGGCTTTCCTCAGCCCGGAATTTGGCTAATTCCAGCTCTTGTTGCAGGGTTTTTTTTTCTTGGCTTGACATGTTTCCCTGCTCTGCCTGAGCTATCTTGGTTTGCGAGGTAAAAAAAACCCCCACAGCTTTTAACTGGACTTCTCTGAATGAGAGGAGACCAGAAAAACTGGTTTGTAACTTGTCTTTTGCAAACTGTTAATTAGGCTCCAGCTAAGCCCAGCTGGAAATCCTTTCTAACAAAGCCTTGTTAGAAAAACCTTTATCTGTTTGCCTTCAGGGGATCTCTCCTTCACTGCTTCCCCAGCATCTCAAAGGAGGAAAAAAAAAATCTGGCTTTTGGTTCCTAAAAATCCCTCACTGCTGCTCACCATGTCAAGGTCCCCCCACCCACTCTGAACTTTAGGGTACAGATGTGGGGACCTGCATAGACACTTCTAAGCTTAATTACCAGCTTAGCTCTGGTATTGCTGCCACTATCCAGAATTTGTGAGTATCTGGATCACTCCCTTTCCCCCAAAAAACTTTCCCCTCCCTGGGTAGCCTTGAGACTCCACCAATCCCTTGGATCTTAAAACAAGGAGAATTTAACCATCCCCCCTCCTTTCCCCCCACCAACTCCTGGTGGATCCAGATCCAACCCCCTTGGGTCTAAAAACAAGGAAAAATCAATCAGGTATTAAGAAAAAAGGCTTTTAATGAAAGAAAAGAAAGGTAAAAGAAAACCCTCTGGGAGAGATTAGCAAACCAGCTCCTCCAAACACAGAGGATGTTCCCCTGGGCACAAATTTAGTTACACAAAAAATACCCCAAATGATAATTCCCTTAATGGTACCAAGACAAGTTACAAAGAAAATAAACAGAAACCTATTTATCCCTTTCTAAACTTACTACTCTGATAAGAGGCTGGTTCCTTGATCTTTTTCACTCCGGCTGAACTGAAACGCTCAACAAAGGAAAACTTCCCTCCTTCCTTTTGAAACATCTTGTTCCCCCATTGGTTCCTCTGGTCAGGTGTCAGCTAGGCTGGGTGAACTCCTTAACCCTTTACAGGTAAAAGAGGCATTAACCCTTAACTATCTGTTTATGACATAAGGTGTCTAAGACCAGGTTATGGGTTGCTGGTTATAATTATGCTGTCTATATGTATGTATCATTTTGTAGTTGAAGTTATGAGTATTGCCACTAACTATACTGTCTGTATTTCAAACTTATGCTCTGCTTCTGGGAGACATCCCATTAAGGACCATCAGCTACACAACTGACCCATTGAGAGAAGGCAGATACGCCTTGTAACTCAGCAAAGTATGCAGGGACTTGCCCATGTGACTCCAGACTCCATTTTGTCTTCAATCCTGCTTCGTACCTCTGGAAGGACTTTGCTACAAACTGAAGCTCTGAACAAAGGACTGAATGACCCATCCCAGCGGGGGATGTTCTCCAGAGACTTGATTTGAACCTGCAGTTTACTCCATCTCTGCTACAAGCCTGAACTAAGAACTTTGCCATTACTGTATGTAATTGATTCCATTTAACCAATTCTAGCTCTCATCTCTATCTTTTTCCTTTTATGAATAAACCTTTAGATTTTAGATTCTAAAAGGATTGGCAACAGCGTGATTTGTGGGTAAGATCTGATGTGTATCTTGACCTGGGTCTGGGGCTTGATTCTTTGGGATTGAGAGAACCGTTTTCTTTTACTGGGGTGTTGGTTTTCATAACCATTCATCCCCAGGACGAGTGACACTGGTGGTGATACTGGGAGACTGGAGTGTCTAAGGAACTTGCTTGTGTGACTTGTGGTTAGCCAGTGGGGTGAAACCGAAGTCCTTTTTGTCCGGCTGGTTTGGTTTGCCTTAGAGGTGGAAAAACCCCAGCCTAGGGCTGTGACTGCCCTGTTTGAGCAATTGGTCCTGATTTGGCACTCTCAGTTGGGTCCCGCCAGAACCGCATCGTCACAGCTGGGTCACTACAAAAAGTAACTTTCCCTCTGCTGCTACGCACACCTTCTTGTCAGCTGTTGGAAACGGGTGACGTCCACCTTAACTGCATTCGCCTCGTCAGCACTACAAAAGTAATTTCCCCTCTCTTGATATTCACCCCTTCTTGTCAACTGTTGAGAATCTGCCACTTCCACCTTAATTGAATTGGCCTCATTAGCACTGACCCCCCCACTCGGTAAGGCGACTCCCATCTTTCCATGTGCTGTAATGTATAGACACTGCTTACTGTACGTTCCACTCCAGGCAGCTGATGAACTGGGCTGTAGCCCACGAAAGCTTTTGCCCAGATAAATGTGTTAGTCTGGAAGGTGCCACAAGGACTCCTCGTTGGCTCTTTGATGGCTGTGAGCGCTGCACTGGAGTGGGCTGGAGCGAAGGCCCCTTTCTTGCTGTCTTTTTTGGCTCCTGGGGCCTGAATTTCCATGGGATAAAGGGGCCCAATGAGTCAAAGGGGTAACATAACCCAGGCACCGTCCAGCATTAAACAGTGTTAACCGAGGGTCAGGCGTGGGCATCCAGAGACCTTAGGGTGACCAGACAGCAAATGTGAAAAATCAGGACAGGGGTGAGGAGTAATAGGAGCCTATGTAAGAAAAAGACCCAAAAATAGGGACTGTCCCTATAAAATCGGGACATCTGGTCACCCTAAGAGACCTGCTTAGCACCCCTGCAAATGCTCCCTTGAAAATCCTTCCAGCTGTAGCCCTCTCTATGAATCGGATGTTCAGAATGCCCAGTTCTCTCTGAGCATTGCCGGGTGCTTGTCCCCAGATCAGGCCTAGAGTTAGTAAAAGTGTTGTTCAGTTGGGACCCCCATGTGCACTGGGGCAGCACCCCCCCCCCAGGACCCCTTCTGTATTTGCAGCAGTTGGTGTGTGACTGCCCAAGGTGTGAATCCTCTCACCCAGCCCGGGAGAGATGCAAAGAGCTCAATAAGGTTTCACAGGAACAGCCTCCGGTGGCTTTAGCTGGGGAGAGTTTTTAGAAGCAGCCCCCCAGCCCAGCGATGGTTAATCCCTGTCCGGGGGGGGGGGCAGGGGGAGATGGGAGCTGAGCTGGGGGGAGCTGTCATCTGTTCCATCCCGTTTCCTAAAAGACAGATGAGCCAAGGCAGAAAACGCAGCTTCTTTCTCTGGTTCTACCTGTAGAGAACACTTCAACCTCCCTGGCCACACCATAGCAGATCTTAAGGTGGCCATCCTACAGCAAAAAAACGTCAGGACCGGACTTCAGAGAGAAACTGCTGAGCTTCAAGCAGCAAAGAGTCCTGTGGCACCTTATAGACTAACTGACGTTTTGCAGCATGAGCTTTCGTGGGTGAATACCCACTTCTTCAGATGCAAGTAGTGGAAATTTCCAGGGGCAGGTTTATATATGCAAGCAAGAAGCAATCTAGAGATAACGAGGTTAGTTCAATCAGGGAGGATGAGGCCCTGTTCTAGCAGCTGAGTGAAAACCAAGGGAGGAGAAACTGGTTCTGTAATTGGCAAACCATTCACAGTCTTTGTTTAATCCTGAGCTGATGGTGTCAAATTTGCAGATGTACTGGAGCTCAGCAGTTTCTCTTTGAAGTCTGGTCCTAAAGTTTTTTTGCTGCAGGATGGCCACCTTAAGATCTGCTATTGTGTGGCCCGGGAGGTTGAAGTGTTCTCCTACAGGTTTTTGTATATTGCCATTCCTAATGTCTGATTTGTGTCCATTTATCCTTTTCCGTAGAGACTGTCCAGTTTGGCCGATGTACATAGGAGAGGGGCATTGCTGGCATATGATGGCATATATTACATTGGTGGACGTGCAGGTGAATGAACTGGTGATGGTGTTGAGTCTGAACTTTTTATGAGTTTAAACTTAATTCAGACTTGATGTCTTTATCTGAAACTTTTAATTAAAGCTCTGACCTGCGAACTACTTATGACACCTCCCCCTCCCAATAAGTAGCCATTTTCTCCTTTGTTTTTTTTAATTTACATTTTAACCTGTTTTATTCTGTAGAATCTTGATTAATTATGCATAACCATTATGATCTGTTAATTACTTTGTTTACTTCTGTGTATAAACATTGATGCTTACCCCTAATAAACTTGCCACACTTACTCCGAAGCTTTTTTGTAAGCTAAGGATGGTGTGAGCCCGTTGATTAACAAATTGTTGTCTGGTCTCTGACAGATTTCTGAGCCCCATACCAACTCCGCACAAACTCGGGTGCTGAAGAGGTAAGTAAGGACTTGCTTTTTACCTAACAATTTGGGGGCTTGTCCGGGATTTCCTTCTGGTGCGGTGCCTCTGTCCAGTGGCCAGACCACTCACATACGAATTGGCAGGCGCCACGGGAGATTTCTCCCAGCCAATTCAATATTGAGGGGTCGTGTACTGGACAGCAGGATAAACGCCAGTTGGAGGGCTCCTGTCAGACACCATGGGTCAAGGGACTAGCGTGCCTCTTGAGAGTCCGCTGGGGATTGTAAATAAGTTATGGAATGAAGGGAAACTCCCAGTACAGACAGGAATGTCTAGGAGGAAGTTGTACACACTGTGTGTAAGGAATTGGACTGGGTATACCGCGGTATTGGCCGACCCGGAGATGAGGTGGCCTTCGTATGGCTCTTTCGAACAGTCTGCCTTAAGAGGAGTAAGGAGCCAGATCGAAAAAGACCATCCGGGACAGTTATGTTACTGGTTTTGTTGGGACACAGCAGCAGAGCTGTGGAAATCTTTAAAAATTATGGCAGTCAGGTATTCTCCCGAGAGTGAACCCCCTCCATGTTATTTCGATGAAGGGTGTAAACCACGGCGTGTTTTAACTCGTCAGTTGGTCCCCACTGCACCTGCCCCTATTCCTCCATTTATAACCGCCTGCCAGTTTCTCTCCCTACAGGCTCGCCTCCGTACCCTTTGGAAAGCGATCCACCCGTTCCAACCAGGGGACTTCGTCTGGGCCAAAAAGTTCGTTCGTGGCGACACCCTCCAGCCGAGGTTTACTGGACCCCACCAGGTTCTTTTAACAACCCAGACTGCAGTGTTCCTGGAAGGACGCAAATCCTGGATCCACCACTCCCACGTCAAGCCAGCCGTAGTGGACCACAGTGACGGACCAGCAGCTCTTGCCACCACTGAGGATACTGCCTCTGACCAGTGGACCAGCTTACCTCTTTCAGACATCAGACTTAAATTGACTCGAAAAAATTAGAGGACCTTTTATTCTGACAACTGTATGTTTTTTATTATGCCTTTTTAGTTTATTTTCTGCTTATGAAGATAATGCTTTTATTAAATATTCCCACGAGGTTAAAACTCGTATTTTAGAAAATAGAAGTAATTGCTGGGTATGTACTCAATTTCCAGTAAATGCAGAACAGGGACTCCCCTTCACACCCATTCCCCTGACCACTGCTAATATGACTTGGATGCCACCGGCTAAAGTAAAAGATCCAGTCCAACACAATCTTACATGGGACAAAACAGGAGTGCCAATTAACAGATATCTCAGGGTAACCAATCAAACAGGATCACTGTGTTTTGTTAAAGAAAAGGGGTCAACTTTTGTGGGAACCAGTAAATGCAACATGTATTTTAATGGCACTGCCTTTAGTAAAAATCTTGGCTTCAAGCCTTGCGCATCCCACTTATCCCATATGTGGATCCCTCACCCCGATACAACTTTTTCATGGGTGGGCAAGCCTTCAGAGTCAGCTTTTAAGAAGCCCTGCTCAAATCACAAGGGTGTCCAACTAATTGTTAAGGGATATACGATTGCCTTCTACAACTGCTCAAGCAGTACTACACTGCACTTTGAAAACACCACTACCAAATTGTGCCTCTGCGGTTCGCACAACGACCCCTCTGCGTTACCAGGGGAACAGTGGTCCAACGGGTGGTGGGTTACCTCCTACTTTGAGAAATGGAATACCCGAAACGCAATGTATGAAACATACTGGGTGTGCGGGCCCAAAGCTTATTACTTTCTCTCCTCTGATTGGGCAGGGTCATGTTATTTAGCGTGGCTCACACCGCCTTCTCGCATCTCCCTCACCCCCCCCCATTTCCCCCACGTTCGTAACATCCGTGAAACCTTCAGAGATATTAATATCCGTGATGGTTTGTCGTGGCAGCGGTGGGCTGGTCTTATTAGCTTGAGGGGTGGTGTCATCCGTCTACAGGGACTACTAGAATCTTTAACCAATGAAACTGCGACCCTATTTGAAAATCAGGCCGGGGAAATGTCCCAGCTGCGCCAGTTAGCTTTGCAAAACCGAATGGCTTTAAACATAATGTTAGCAGCCCAAGGAGGAACTTGCGCCCTCATAAATGAAGAATGCTGTGTTTTTGTAAACGACACCTACCCTGACACTTTTCAACGTACCAAACATCTAAGGGAAATGGCTAAGAACTACTCCTCTGGCCAGCCACCTTATGATTGGTGGGGAGCCTTATGGAATTGGCTGCCTGGATTTGGGTGGGTTAAAAAACTCTTGGTGGGTATTGTTGGGGCCATAGTAATCCTTATAATACTGTGTTGCTGTATTCAGTGTGTCCCCTCCCTCATAAACTCATGTGGGTCAGTTTATTCTTTTCCTACTTCAGCCAAAGGCCTTACTCTCTTCGAGTTGGCCCAGGCTAAAATTGCCAAGCGGCCCTTGGCTCCTTAAAATGGGGTGTAGCTTTTGGTAAATAGTTATCCCAAAGCTACAAATGGAGGAATGTTGAGTCTGAACTTTTTATGAGTTTAAACTTAATCCAGACTTGATGTCTCTATCTGAAACTTTTAATCAAAGCTCTGACCTGCGAACTACTCATGACACCTCCCCCTCCCAATAAGTAGCCATCTCCTCCTTTGTCTTTTCTAATTTACATTTTAACCTGTTTTATCCTGTAGAATCTTGATTAATTATGCATAACCATTATGATCTGTTAATCACTTTGTTTACTTCTGTGTATAAACATTGATGCTCACCCCTAATAAACTTGCCACACTTACTCCGAAGCTTTTTTGTAAGCTAAGGATGGTGTGAGCCCGTTGATCAACAAATTGTTGTCTGGTCTCTGACAGATTTCTGAGCCCCATACCAACTCCGCACAAACTCGGGTGCTGAAGAGGTAAGTAAGGACTTGCTTTTTACCTAACAATGGTGTGGCTGATCTGGTTAGGTCCTGTGATGGTGTCGCTGGTGTAGATATGTGGGCAGAGTTGGCATCGAGGTTTGTTGCATGGATTGGTTCCTGAGCTGATTAGCATGCAACAAACCTCCAGCCCATCTCCCTGCTGTCAGTCCCTGTTCTGGTGGGATATAAAAATATTGGCCTTTTTTGACATTTTTTCCCCCAAGTAAATGCTTTGATTTCCCCACAAACTTTCCAGACTTTTTTATGAACATCCCCATTGGTCAGTTGTCAGTTTTAGGGTTCATCGTCCCCCCACAAACCCCCAATCACCAGTTTGGTCGGCTGAGTCACATGGTGGAATCTTCCAAAACCAGAAAGGAAATGGGAATTTTCAGGGCTGCAAACCATTTGTCAGAGTCCAGGAGCCTTCAATGCCCCATCAGCAGCAGAGCTCCCCTGGCTCAGGCGCTGCCAATGCAGAGGGTCCTGAGTTCTAATTCTGCCTGCGTGCGAGAGTCCGTCAAGCTGCAAACTCCGGAGGAATTTCCTTTCCTAGGACGTTTTTATTTATTTTCCAGCCATCCCTATCTTAGGGGATGGTAAAATATTTACCAGCCCCCACAGTCTCAGTTGCTTTGCAGCACCAGGGGCAACTAAAATGCAATCTTGTTAGCCAAGGGAGAGTTTTACATTATAGACTACAGATCCCAGCATGCAATGCGCGCTGCTCATCAGAGCAGTGCATCCTGGGACCTGTAGTCTCTGAGTGCTGGCCGGGAGCTGCCCTGGGTTTCATGCTGGGAAGATGCTGTGGGTGAACGTCCAGGGTCCGATGGTGCTTGCTGATGTCTCCCCTAGCTAGGTACATGCATGCGCCAGGCACTGTGTAAAGCTCTGCCACGAGGGGCGAATGGTGACTGTTGTCCCGCCCCGGTTCCCGCGGGGCACCACGGTCCCTGCCCTGCAGAGAGCCCAGGGCAAGAGGGCTCATGTTGTTTTAAATGAGAGCCGAGCGTCTCCCGGGCTCCCCTGACTCCAGGAGCTGGGGCTTAGCGAGAAGAGGGAACGTCCCGAGACCTGCAAGAGCCAGTGCCACTGCTCCAGGCGCCGGCCGAGAGTGCAGGAAGGCAGCCGGGGGGAGATGGAGCGGGGAGCAGGGAGGGGAGCGTTGCAGGGTGGGCGGGGGGAGCTTGCCCTTGTCCTCTCCCAACTGCAGTGCGGCCCCAGGGTGCTTCCCCCACATCTCTTCCCGCTCTCGGTGAGTAACAGCCCCCTGCCCTCCCACAGCCCCGACCCCAGGGCACATAGCACTGAGCAAAGGAGAGCAGCGCGGCCCTGCAGCACCTCCCCCAGCTGTGGCATCACGGGCAACAGAGTGATGGGCACCGTGCCGCCATCCCTGAGACCAATGTCTCCCAGAGAGCGCCAGGCAGATCGCGCACACGTGTGTATTTGTGTGTGTGGGGGTGGCAGAGGCTGGCACAGAGATGCACCCAGCACCACACAGACTCTCTCCCCCCGTAACGCTGCCCGGGGCCGTGCAGAGAGGTTCTCTCTGGCTCCTGCGCTCCCCTCAGCTGGGTTTTAGGCCTATCAGACAGGCTGGAGCCGGCCGGCGCTCTAATCCAGCTTTAATCATTTCCAGCAGGAGATTGCACTGAACCCGGCTCGGCCCTCCGAAGCGAGCCCCTGCCTGCACCACATGGTGCCCCAGCCGGCAGGACGGAGCGGCGTGGGTCAGGGACCGCCTGGCGCTGGGGGGCCACGGATGCTGCTTGGATTCAGGAGCTGCCGGCCCCCGAACCTGCCCCTTCCCCAGCTCATCCCGCCCGTCTGGGCCCTTCTCAAGCAGGTCAGTTACTTCGGGTGCCCCCTTTATTCCACTTGCCCCTGCCCCTAAATCCAGCCGCACCCGCTCCGAGGACCCTCTGCGCAGTTTGGGGTCCAGCTCCTGCCCCCCACACTGAACTTTAGTGACCCCCAGGGCCTGCCCCACCTCACCCTACTGCCATAGACTCGGGGGTGGGGGGCAAGGGGTCCCTCTTGCTGGAGCCGGTGATTTCAGGTCGTGCATCCCTGTCTCCCTCTGGCCACCCCTGCTCAGGCTGGCACGAGGCCTGCGTGAGCTGCCAGGGCAGGTTTCTTCCTGCTGCTGGAGATGGTGCCCAGATGCCATGGTGATGGGCAGCTGCATAAAACCCTAAGCCAGACAGGCCTGGCTGTGGTCTGATCCAGCAGCCTGGAATTCCCTGTAGTGGATGTGACAGTCCATTCAGCTCCATCCCGAACTCCCCCCTGAGAAACACCCCCCCACACACATCCCCCGCCAGTTCTCTCTTGCAAGATGCTTCTGACAGGAAGTCCCGGTGCAGCCATTCCCCGCCCAGCTCCGTGTTCCTGTCCTCGGACCCTGGCCGGAGCAGCGAGTGCACCCCAAGTTTCATAGGGGCACAGACCGAGATGCTGCTCCCTGGGGATTTCATTTCTCTCCCCGAGGGGCAGACAGGTGCCGTCACGCGCGTGCTGACCCGAGCCGGTTCCCCAGCCGCCTGGCCTGGCCTCCGTGGAGGGCTGGAAATGGCGGGGGAGCTGTTTTTGCTAAGGGCTCGTTTCAGGGCTGAGCAGCCCAAGGCACCAGGTCTGTAGCAGGAGTCGGGCACCACCAGCGCTCAGGGATGGTCAGGGCCTGGTGCCCACTCCCTGCTGGTTTGGTGCGTGGTGCCCGGGCATTCTGGGCCCGTTGCCTGTGGCGTCAGGGCTGTGATCCCGCAGGGCAGCAGGCTGAGGGCCTGGCGAAAGGCTGGATGGGGGGCCAGACTACTGGGTGTCTGTCTCCCCCGGCCCCACCTTCGAGCGCTGGCCGTAGCTGTCTGCGATGACCGCGGTGTCACAATTCGGGGTACGACGCCGTCACCCCCGGGGCGGGCTCTGAAGTGAGGCTCGTGGGCGTGTGACGTGCTGGATTCGAACTGCGGAGCCAGGCGGTTCCTGGGGGCTCCCATCTCTGCGTGTGCCCCCAAAACAGCAGCCAGGCAGAAGAGACGGCGGTGGATGGGGATGAGGAAAAACCTGCCCCAGTCAATGCCCCTCCCCTTAGTGAAGTGGGGTCTGTGTCCATTCCAATTCCTGCGTCCAGGCCCCTTGGCTGCAGGGGTTACCAGCTGTCCCGGGGATCAGACTCCAGTGCTTTGGGGGTTGGAGGGGTTGAAGAGAACCCAGGAGTCCTGGCTCGCTGCCCCATGCTTCCACCCATTGGGTCGCACTCCCTCCTCCAGCTGAGCAACTGCCTCCTCCAGGTGTCCTGCTGTCGGGCTCCTGCTTCCACCACCGGATCCCTGGTGAGCAGCCTGGTGCGTCTGCCAGGTATGTCTCGGTGCCAGCCGGAGCCCCCCCTGAGTGCACAGCACCGGAACGCCTGAGCCCTACGGCCCTCAGCCTCGCCCTGTTCCCACAGCCTGGCCCCCCTCGTCTGACCGCCTGGTGTGTCCGACTGGGCGTCTGCTGGTTTGCGGGTCAGCGCCCTCCCCTGCCAGCCTGCAACTGCCCGAACGAGGGCCCGGCAGCAAAGGCCCGTGAGCCTAGAGTGATGGGCACAGAGCGGGAGCTTCCGGGCTGGATCCCGCCCTCCCTGGGGTGCTGGGGGATGCTTCCCCCGTTGCACAGGCACGGAGCAAACTGCAGGGCTTTGCCTGCAACTCCCCAGCCGAGGGGCTGTTTGGCCCTGGGGGCGATTCGAGCTCTTCTCGCCTGTAGTGCTCCACACGCTGTATGAAGGAGGTCAGGCTCATTAGCCCACATCCAGATGGGGAAACTGAGGCACGGAGCCTTGCCCTGGGTCACCCTGCTGCAGAGCCAGGCAGGCCCCAGCCAGTGCTTTGCAGTCACGCCGTGAGGCACAGGGCGGCTCCTGGCCCTTGGAGGCTGTGACCTGGGGAGCCCTTTATCCCCAGGCGTGGGGCAAGGGGGAGGTTTGGCCTTGGGGCCTGTGACACCAAAGTGACCCGTTAGATTCAGCGAAACCCTCAGACCCGTTCGCTCCTGGCACTGGGGGTCTGTGGCATCGTCTGCCAGTGCCGGGCGCCCGGTTACGTGGGGCGCTGAAAACGGGCCTGGCGCCCGGGGCTGGCCACGGCTCTGTGGGAGAGGCCTGCTCAGGCCCCTGCGGACGGGCTGGCTGGTCTAACAGGCCGGAGCCAGCCCCACTGGGCTGAGTCACTCAGGATCGTGTGATCAAATGTGAACCCCAGTGGCCTGGTCACATTCCAAGTGGCTACAACCTGAATAGGCCTCCTGACTCAACAGGATGCATTACTCATCTCAGCCGTGGGATGAGCTCTTAGGGGGTGTTGCCAGGCAGCTGATGTGTCACACCCCAGAGGAAGTTGCATTTCATTGATGGATCAAGAGATTCCTTTGTATAGGAAGTTCATAAAGACACTTGGATTCTTTCAGAATGAAAGTAGCTATGTATCCATCCCCCATAAACTGCCCACCCACCAACCAATCATCTATCTATCCATCCCCATCCCCACCCAGCATCTATCTATCCATCCCCATCCTCCCATCCTCACCCACCCAGCATCTATCTATCCATCCCCCATACCCACCCACCCACCAATCATCTGTCTATCCATCCCCACCCAGCATCTATCTATCCATCCCCCATACCCACCCACCCACCAATCATCTGTCTATCCATCCCCACCCAGCATCTATCTATCCATCCCCCATACCCACCCACCCACCAATCATCTGTCTATCCATCCCCACCCAGCATCTATCTATCCATCCCCATGTCCACCCACCCATCATCTATCTATCTCCACCTACCCACCATCTATCTATCCATCCCCATCCTCCCATCCCCCCCAAAACTATCTATCCATCCCATCCCCACCCACCCACCCTCTATCTGTCCATCTCCATCCCCACCCACCCAGCATCTATCTATCCATCCCCATCCATCCACCCACCCACCATCTATCTATCCATCCCCATCCTCATCCCCATCCCCACCCACCCTCTATCTATCCATCCCCATACTCCCATCCCCACCCATCCACCCTCTATCTATCCAGCCCCAGGTCCATCCAACCATCATCTATCTATCCCCATCCCCCCCCCATCTAGCTATCTACCCACCCCACTCTCAGGTTTCCCTGAGATGCCTGTCACTGCTATGTCACACATGACCGTTGTTCAGATTCTCGGCTGTGCCACATCACCTAGGCCCTGGCTTTTCCCAGAGATGTCCGGGTGGTGGACCGGGCACTGCCCCCATGATTCCCAGCCAATGGGAGTGGCAGAGCCGGCGCTCGGGGCAGGAGCAGTGTGGGGAGCCTCCTGGCTGCCCCTACACATAGGAGCTGGAGAGGGGACATGCCGCTGCTTCCGGGAGCCGCAGGGAGCCTGCCTTAGCCACGCTGCGCCGCCGACCGGACCTTTAACGGCCCAGTCAGTGGTGCTGACCGGAGCCGCCAGGGTCCATTTCGACTGGCCGTTCCCGTGGAAAACCAGACACTTGGCCACCCTAGGCACACGGCCGGCGTGGTCAGGCCTGGAGGTGTCAGACGAGTGTGTTGCTCCGTCCGTCCCTGGGCTCTCTCAGCTCAAGCGGTTGCGGGGGGGAGTGGTGCTTAGACTGCGCTGGGCGCACAGGATTGGGTGGGGGAGCAGCTGCCTCCCCGTGGGGTCTCCTCTCCTGCCTCCTGTGCCCCATGCCCAGGGTGGGAGCTGTGCTGAGCGGGCCCCTGGGGGAGCAGGCCGGGCTGAGCCTGGAGCTGGGTGCCAGGCCGAGCAGACCCCACTGGGTTCCTTGTGTCTCTCCCCTGGGCTGGCTGGAGCCCTGAGGCCTCAGTGAGGGACGAGCAGCCCCAGCAGAGCAGTGGGCCCTGGTTCCCTATGCGGGCATTGCCCCAGGCACCCTGCGGTGGCGTGTCGGGTGGGTCATCCTCAAGCCCTTGTGTGTGACGCCAGCCGAGATCTCGTCCCTCGAGGAGCCCTCAGGCACTCGCCAACCCTCCTGCCCCCAGGAATCGCCCCCCGGTGCCCAGCATGGACACCCGCGTCTTCTCACCACCCAGCGGGTCAGCAGCCCGCCCGACACCCCTCACGGAGCCTGCCTCCCAAAACAGCTGCAGTGTCACCAGCTGGACTTCCTCTGGCTGGGGCCCGGCTGTCTGAGCTCTGCCTCCCCCTGGTCCTGCTGCCCGGAGTCCAGGATCACCCACGTCGGTGGCGTCTCCTGCCCAGAGCAGCTGGGCGCCGGCGGAGTGCCAGGGCTCACAGAGCGAGGAGGAGTGGAGCACTCTGTTCACCCACCCCCGCCGGGCAGGGAAAAGTTGGCGCTCTCTGGGGAAAGAGACACAGCCCCAGCGTGGCCTTGGGGGATTGCACCCCGCTCCCAGGGCTGGCACGAGGCCGAGGCACCAGCTGCGACTCCCTGACCCTGAGCTGCCCAGCCCTGGCAGAAAGGAGCAGCTCTGATTTACACCAGTGGCAGACAGGGTATAGCGGAGCTCTGCCCCTCTCCTGCCCTCTCTGGATGCGAAGGGTAGATGGCAGGTGCAGGAGGTGCCAGCTTCCCAGTGGTGGGGAGTTCCCCTGCCCCCCGAGAGGGAGTTTTCCACTGGCCATCTCCAGCTGCTTGAATGCCACTCTGTGCTGCGGGACTTGGCTGCCTGGATATTTGGGTTCGTTATTTTTGCCGAGCCCCGATGAGCCCCGTGGCTGGCGTGGTGGGCAGGGCTAATCAATGAGCAGACTGAAGGCGAAGCGAGGAAGGCTGGCCTTGAGGACAAGGCACTGAGCTGGGACCCAGGAGATCTGCCTCCAGTTCCTGCCTCTGACACAGATACTCTGTGTGATCTTGGGCAAGTCATTTAAGCTCAGTGCCTCAGTTTCCCCATCTGTAATTTGGGGATAACAAGCTGAACTGTCTGCTTAAACTACCAGCCCAGCAGGGACTGTGCCTTGCTCTGCCTGTCCAGCCCCTAGCGCGATGGAGCCCGGCTGTAATACAAACGTTAAGTAACACTCCGAGGGTGCGGTAGAAGCAGGAAACTGTAGTTTCTCCCAAAGATTTAAAGCTACACAAACCTGTTGCTGCCCCGGGTCTGGAGCCCGTGGTGTCTTTCTAACCGCCCTGGAGGGCTGGGCATCTCCTTAATAACAGCCCTGTGCTGGGAGCGGCTGTGGCTTCACCCCGGCACGTGGGGTTCCTATTAACCTCTGGCTGCTTCATAGTTTGAGGGTGAGCCCTAATGAGGGAGCCGGGCCAATAACAGGGTGAACAGAGCTAATTGCTGCTTCCCGGGTGCATTCGGTGCTGGCGCCGCACAGCCGAGGGGAGCAGAGCGTAGCGCCGGCCTGGCCTTGCCCTGAGAAGTCCTCAGATAAGGCAGAGGAGGACGACAGAGACTGTGGCTGAGGCGCTCTAGGGAGGGAGAGGAAGAGGAACGGGGGGCCCTGCCGGATCAGCAGCGGAGCCTGGGGAAATAAAGGTATTTGCCATCGGCTGATGGACGGTGTGCTGGGGAGAGGGCAGGGGATGGGATGCTCCCAGCCTGCAGGCAGCCGGATTGGGGCCTGAGCTCTGCTTTCTGGGTTACTTGGCTGCCTCCTGGGCTGGGAGCACTGGGGTGAATCCGTGGCTCTGGGGAACACGGCCCCCCCCGTGGCTTGTCACGGCTGGACATTTCCACTGTCATTCTCCTACCTCCAGCCACTTGCAGGACCAGAGGTACCTTCATGGGTGGGAGGCAGGGCTTAAGCTGTGCCAGGTCAGAGCCCCGGCACCTCCGGGCCTGGCGGTTCATGGCCCCAGCACCTCCGGGCCTGGCGATTCAGAGCCCCAGCACCTCCGGGCCTGGCGGTTCAGAGCCCCGGCGCCTCCGGCCCTGGCGGTTCAGAGCCCCGGCGCCTCCGGGCCTGGCGGTTCAGAGCCCCGGCGCCTCTGGCCCTGGTGGTTCAGAGCCCCGGCACCTCCGGGCCTGGTGGTTCAGAGCCCCGGCACCTCCGGGCCTGGCAGTTCACAGCTCCGGCGCCTCTGGCCCTGGCGGTTCAGAGCCCCGGCGCCTCTGGCCCTGGCGGTTCAGAGCCCCGGCACCTCTGGGCTTCCTGCGTCAGATATGAATGTAAAGAAAATTGCTTGAGCCCCGGCACGTCTTTCATTGCAAATTAAGCCCTGGCAGGAGGGGGTGTCCTTGACAAGACCTCATTTGAGAGCTGGTTTTACTGATCCGCTCCTGGGCTGGGGGGTGGCTAGTTGCTGTGAGGGTCCAGGGGCTGCGGCTTGGGGAATCACAAAGCACAATCGCACTTTGCTGCGTCGCTGTCTCGCTTGTGTTCCTTCCAGAAGCACCCAGGCAGGCAGGGGTGAACTCCTGACTGAGACTCGCCCCCGGGCACAGAGAGCAGGGTGAGGGCGGGGGCTGGCAGGGTGCCAGGCCTCGCTGTTTGGATTGTTGTTATTTACTGGGTGTGTTGTGGTTGGTGCCCTCGTCCCGGGCCAGGACCCCGCTGTGCAAGGTGCTGTACAAACGTGGCGCAAAGAGACAGTCCCTGCCCCTGAGCTGCCCCAAGCCCCAGGCTCCTCCAGCTTTAGCTCTTGCTAGCTGGCTCGTTATGTGAAACGACTGCGCAGCCTCTGGCTTCCAACAGCCAATCGCGGATGTGTGCACTGGGTGATTGTCATCTCAGTCACATGGTGTGATTTCTTCTGCCTGATTGGGTGATTCATGGGGGAATTTCAAGATGGCAGTGGGCAAGGGGCTGAGACTCGGGAGATCGGATTCAATGCCTGGCTCTGCTGCAGACACCTTGGGTGACCAACTTCAACTGTCTGTGCCTCAGTTTCCCCATCTATAAAGTGGGGGCAATGATCCCTCCCAGCCTTCCAGGGATGTTGTGAGGGGAAGCCATGGACTCCCCAGACTCGACAGCAATGGAGGCCATGTAAGGACCCAGACAGACAGACGTTCTTGCTTCTCCAGTGGTACCCAGGGCTCTCCAAACACCCCAAAGACTGAAGGGCTCTTGTGGCTTTGTTGTTTCCTGTTGCTGACCCAGCTGATCCACCATTGGTGCCCGCAGTGGGATTCAACATGGCGCCTGAGACCCTCCTGATTGAAGCAGCAGCAATTTATGTGGCAACAGCAACCCCCCCTGCAGCAGTTTACACTACAGCAGCAGGGGGCGTTCATTCTCTCTGTTTCATGTACCACGGGCCGCTAATCACAGAGATCTGCTGCAGCTGGCATGCTAGCCATGTGCACACAGACTGACTGCCTGGTCCCGCCTCCAAATGCCTCCCTCCTGCAACCCACGCTTCTCCCTCCGAGTTCCAGGCAGGTTTCTCCACTGCCAGGCCAGGGTCTGTCAGGAAAGCAAGGACCGTGGGGCTGCCCAACTCTAGAAGCCGGAGCAATGGGCCCCACTCAGGCCCTTTGTTTGCCTTGGGCGGGGGGAGCTGGTAGTGCCAGGGGATGCCATTAGATATTAGTGAAAGAAAGTGGTTAGCCTTGCCCACCCAGTGCCCCAAGGCCACCCCTATTGTGGGACAGATTGGCACAACTAGGGGGTAATGAGTTACTTGCCGCGCCCAGGTGGGCATCCCCGAAGGAACGCCAAACCACCAAGGAACTTATGTCTTAAGCGCGACTTGTTTCCTTCAGCACGCTGGAGGTTAACTTAACTCCTTCCTTGGGCCCCTGAGGTGGGAACAGAGAAACAGCCCCAGTTACCTGGGCATATGGAGGGGGAAGGTCTGTGGAGTGGCATCGCCTGGCATTTTCCAGGGCTGGGCTAGAACCCAGGCTGAGTTTTCCGGTTGGTTTGCTCTTTAATGGATGCGTTGCAGCCGGGGCCTGCAAAGCCGGGTTTCTCCCACTGCTGTCGCTTAAACCGCTCCAGGAATAAAACCTCGCAGGGGAAACTCGCTGACTAACGGGTGGGTTCTTGGCTGCTGAGCCAGCTCCAAACACCTTCCGCTCCCCGCAGGGTTCCAAACTCCCCCCCCCCTCTTATTTTTACCCACCCGTTATTTACATTCTCCTGTCTCTCCTTTCCAGCCTGTTATATCCTTGGGGGGGAGCCGGTTTAGGAAGAAATCAGTTGAGGCCAGAGAGCTGACAGCTAACAAAACCACCATTTTATTTACAGAGAGAGAGAGCTCACTCAGCCGGCTGAAGCTGGCTGAGCTAACCCATAATAATCTAACTCAGTTGCCATAGCAACAAAAACCATGACAACCAAATACACAACACAGCCCCTACCCACAGATCAGCTGGGAGGCTCTTGCTGTTAGTCCCACAGCTCAACTTTCCCAGGGTGGGGCCTGCTTCCAGGGGGAGCTATGGATCTGCCTCCTGGGGGCGCTCCCCCAAATCCTGGCTCTGATGGCCCTGCATTGGCTGCAGCGGCTACCTTGTTCTTGGGATAGTTCTACCTATGATTGTCTGTGTTCTTTAGCAGCTGCACATAGTGTCTGGATATGAAGGTGATGGAGGCTTTTAAAACGACTTTCAATAAACCCTGAATCTGTATTTGTTTCTTTCTAAGTAGCTGAACCCCTGCTAGTGTCTTCATTCTTGGCTGGTGCGAAGCCAGCGCTGCGGATTTATACCAGCTGAGGATCTGGCCCTCTAATTAATTCAGACTTGAGAGTGTGCGGCTAATTTGAAGCAAATCATTTGTTCAATTAATTTCACCTTTGGTTCCCCTATTAGTGGACTGTGTGTGAAGAGACTGTGAAATTCGTTAATTTATTTATTGTTCAAAATTATTCAAATGTCTCCGGCCGATAATTTTGGCAGACTGGTCCCAAATTGCCAATTGCAGAGGTTTGTTAATTGCATCGTGTGAGTTAATTACGAGATAACAAATCGCAGCGTTTTACGCTCTTTCTGCCTGGAGCTCAAAGTACCGGATAGAAAAGGGTAGATCCCATTACCCCCATTTCACAGATGGAGGAAACTGAGACACAAAGAGGCAAAAGGATTTGCTGAAGGCCAGGCTTTGAGTCAACAGCAGAGTCCTGTTTGTGTTGGCTTGTGTAATCCGCCACCCCCATGTGAAATGCAGATTGCAAATATGACAACTGCACATACCATTTGACATTCCCATTGGGCGGACTGGGTGATGCGCAGCGCTAATCTCTGAGACAAACAATCCCGTGTGGTTTAGGTAACTCACCACAGCAGCCGGCATGTCCAATTACAGCCTTGATTGTAATATTCACAAATTTGTATTTCACGCTGCGTCGGTTAGTTACATAAGGCCTCCCGCCAGCGAATGCAAACAAGGACACGTGATTTGTGAAACCCAGTGGGAATGTGACAACTGAATGTCGACTTGGAAATTCACCTTCTGAGAATAGTCAAGATTAAAAATGGCTCAGTGGAAGCAGAGCTCAAGTGTTCGCTCTTTCCAGGGAGTGAACGCAGCAGCATCGCACAGACGATTGAAACAAGATTCACTTCTGAACTCAAATGGATATTTGAGGAGTCGAAAATGGTCACTGGTTATAGGGCTGTGCACAGCATGGCTACTGGTAGGTAACAGACATCCAAAAAAGCAGCTCTCTACCACTCCAGATAGTGGAGGCTCTCCATTCGCTGTGTGCAGTGTAGGGCTTGTGCCACCCAGGTGAGCAGTTCTGATTCTGTCCCGCAGAGGGCAGTAGGACTAATACATGCAGGTCAGTCCGTATCTATTTCACAGGTGTGGGGTGTGGATTGGAGTTTTCCTCTGGTGTTGGCAAAGTGTGGAATAAATTCTGAATATTATTAGTGTTCAAGGTTCAGACCATCACATGCAATGCTAGACTGGGACAGGGGCTTCTTTGCTGCCCAGAGACACGATCTCTGCCCCAAAGCACTCACAGCTCATTACATTCATGTCACCAGTGAGCAGTGGTGCAAGCAGATTTGAATTCTTACTGGTACGCATAGGTGACTTATGGGAGGGACACAAGGGGGCGCACCAGCTAAAGGGGGGGCACATGGCCTCCCCGCATGACCCCCCCCCATGGGACTCCTCCCTGCCCGGGGCCCCCACGCTCTCCCCGTCCCTTCCCCATCCCATGCTACTGGGCGGGAGGGGGAGGCTCTGTTCTCCCGCTGCACCGGATACCGATTTCTGAACCACAGGGCTCTCCCGGGAACCGCAGAGGTGAAAGGAGCAGAACACGGGGCCGCCGGCCCTGTCCTGCGGCGGAGCTGTACAGACCCCAGACAGGAGACGCAGCCGCGTGGAAGGGCTGGCAGCGGGGCTGGGGGTGGTACAAGTGCATCGGAGGAGCTGCCGGCGGCCCCACGTTCTGCTCCTTTCGCCTCTGTGGTTCCTGGGAGAGCCCTGTGGTTCTGAAAATGTGGCTCTCTGGTACAGCGTACCGGCAATAAATATCCTAATGGCAGGCACGGCGTACCTGGCCACACCGGCTTCCTTGGCCCACAGCCCGCGAGAGTCACAGCCAGCAGGGGCTTCCTATCCCATCTCCTTCAGCAGCAGCCACGCGTCTCGCTGGGCCCAGCAATCGGTTCCGATAGCTTGTAAGCTCGTACTGTTCTTGCCCTGCTTCCCAGAGGCCGCCCTCAGAATCTGGGCCCAATTGTGCTGAACTCTGCACATGCAAAGACCTGGGGCCTGAGTCAGCAGCGTTACGAGGCGGCAAAACTTCTGTAGCACCCGCCCTCCCTGCCCCAGAGCCATACGCAATCTTGCAACGTGCAATGGAGAAGAAATCAGCAGCGTTAGCTGCAACGTTCGGAAGCGCCCAATGCCAATTCCATTGGAAACCCAGTTAATTAATGACCCGCCCAGCCTCACGCTCCGGTTAACCTGGCCTGCTCCAGGAGCCGCAGTCAGGGAGGACACCGTGGTGCACCCCGCAGCCGGTCAAGTTAGCTTTGCTTCCTCACCCCCCGGAAATTGATGTGGCTCTGGCCTTGGGCTGATTGGCAGCAGTCACTGACAAGCCATTGTTTTTCTACTGGGAACCATGCTGCTATAGCGTGCCCTGGTGCTCCCTTGTGCTGGGAGGCTGTCAGCACTCATAAGCTAAGCAGGGTCAGACTGGGTTACTCTTAGATGGGAGATAGGTCAGGCCTTGATGATAATTTGAGAGTGGGTGCTGACCTAGGGTATTTGGGGGGTGGGTGACTCAGTAGAGGGCCCTGTTCCAGTGGGGTGCTTTGCCCTCCTAGTAACACACCCCATGCCTAGGGGGAGCTGTGCTGCAGGGGTGAGTCAGTAGGGGGCACTCTGCCCTCTAGTGAGTACTGACCCCTGATGTATAGGGGGCTGCTGCCTTTTGAACAAGGCAAAGATCCAGTGGCATTTTGCCTGAGACCCACATGCTGACCCTGCTCCTAAATGCTCCCTGCCCGGGGCAGCTTCCACTGGGTCTGGGACTCCGCTTCCCTTCTTCTGCCCCCTGGTTTGCTCCCGAGGGGTGCAGCTCAGCCCCACCCGATGGGGTTTCCAGGCCAGGCCCTGGTCCCTATGTGGCAAAGCAGGGCCGCCCAGATGCCGTGGGGCTGTGACACCCGCCTTGGTGGGGAAAGGCCACTGGGGCAGCAGGGCAGCTTTGTACAGCACCTGGCACAATGGGTTCAGCCTGGTACATGACCGGGGGGGGGGGGCGGGGGCTAAATGCTACCATAATATATACAATAAAGGGTACTGACAAAATCCTGCCCCCCACCATCCTATGGTCTCCTGCCCGTAAGGGCCCCCAGGGGAGGGCTGATCTGGGGGGTTGGGGTCCCCATCCCCATAGCAGGATCCTAGGGTCTCCTGCCCGTAAGGGCCCCCAGGGGAGGGCTGATCTGGGGGGTCCAGGGTCCCCATCTCCATAGCAGGATCCTAGGGTCTCCTGCCCCTAAAGGGCCCCCAGGGGAGGGCTAGTCTGGGGGTGGGGCGGGGCTGTCGCTGGGGCCGGGCTCCGTCTGTAGGGACCCCCCCGAGTCGGGCCCCTCCCCAGCTGCGGCTCCTTGTCGGTGCCCTCCCCGCTGGGGGGGCTCTAGGGGGGTGGAGGCGGCCGGGCGGAGCCAGGCGCTGGGGGCTCCGGCGGGGGTAGGAGCCGCCGTGCGGGGGAGCGCGGGGCGGGCGATGGGAGCGAGCGGAGCCGCCCTGGCCCGGGACGGGAGCGGAGCGCGGAGCCGCGGGGCGCCGGTGAGTGGCCGGGAGGGTCCCGGGGGCAGCGGGAGGAGTTTGGGGGAGTTGGGGGGCAGCGGGGGGAGGAGTTTGGAGGGAGTTGTGGAGGGGATGCGGGGGGAAGTGGCGGGGAGGAGTTTGGGGGATGCTGGGGAGTATGTTGGGGGTGGGGAAAGGACTTTGGGGGAGTTGTGGGGAGATGTTGGGGGCGGTGGGGCGAGGAGTTTGGGGGGATGAGGGGAGTTGTGGAGAGTTGTTGGGGGATGGCCGGACGAAGGACTTTGGGGGAGTTGTGGGGGGAGCAGTTTTGGGGGGATGCAGGGGGCGGCGGGGGGAGGACTTTGGGGGAGATGTGGGGGAGGAGTTTGGGGGATGCTGGGGGTGGGGGAAGGACTTTGGGGGAGTTGTGGGGAGATGTTGGGGTGGTGGGGAAGGACTTTGGGGGAGATGTGGGGGGAGGAGTTTGGGGGATGCAGGGGGCGGCGGGGGGAGGAGTTTGGGGAATGTTGGGGGAGTATGTTGGGGGTGGGGGAAGGACTTTGGAGGAGTTGTGGGGAGATGGGGTGGTGTGAGGAGGAGTTTGGGGGGAATTGTGGGGGGATGTTGGGGCAGCGGGGTGATGAGTTTGGGGGGGTTGTGGCTGTAGGAGGCTGGGGCATGTTGGGGTGGTGGGGTTGGGGGGCTGGTGGAGTGAATGGGGGATATAGAGGTCCAGTGTGTCAGGGGTGAATGGGGCAGGTTGTTGGGGGCAATGGGGTGAGGGGTTGGGGGATGCATTGTGGGGGATGGGGAGTGGTGGGGTTTGGGGCCATGGAAGGGTGGGGTGAGGAGGTGGGAGGTGAGTTGTGGGAGGCTGGGGCATGTTGGGGGGCAGTGGGGTTGGAGGCTGGGATGTTGGGGTGAGGGCTGGGGACTGCGGTGAGTGGGGTGTTTATGGGGTTACTGGGCAGTGTGGGGACACTTGAGAGAAGTGGAGGGTTGTTGGGTGTTTGGGGGAGGCGGCAGTGGGGGGCAGTGGGGTTGGAGGCTGGGATGTTGGGATGAGGGCTGGGGACTGCGGTGAGTGGGGTGTTTATGGGGTTACTGGGCAGTGGGGGGACACTTGGGAGAAGTGGAGGGTTGTTGGGTGTTTGGGGGAGGCGGCAGTGGGGGGCAGTGGGGACGGTTCACACCAGGCCCGGCAGGCCACAGCTGGGACACTGCCCTGCTGCCCTGATTGCGCCGTGTCCCCGATCCCCAGTGGGGAGGCCCCGTCCCCAGGGTGCTGGGAAAGTGTCTCGCTCCCTCTGGCCCCTCGCTCGGCCGGGCTCAGGAGGGTGATTTACAGCGGAAGCAGCCCCTGCCTGCTCTCCCTTTGGGTTAGAAGCCGCAAGGGACCGACCCCTTCTGTGTGACCCGGGCCAGCCAGGCCTCTCTTCGCCCAGCCCCGGCCTGCCCTTCTAGCCTGGCCAGGGGCTGGCCAGGCTGGCGGCTGCTGTGGCATATGGATCTCCGTCCTGTTTGGCAAAGCGCAGGTGTGCGGGTTAGGGGAGATGTCCTCTGTCTCTGCCCCCTTCCCATAGGGCTGCCTCTCCTGTCACCTTTGCTGCCCTATGCAAACTCCTGCGGTGTAGCGTGACAGGCGGTTCTGTGGTTAAGACCCTGGATTTGGACTGCGGAGAATCTGGCCTCAGCTCCTGGTTCTCGGGCGAGTTGTTTAAGGCCGGACTGGAGTCCTTCCATTTGCTCGGGTAGGGGTTGGATCCTCCCCTTAGCCTCTCGCTCCTCGTACCTCGGTGGAATGTAACGGCCGGGATGGAAAGTGAGTCCTCTAGAGCAGAGAGTCTCATTCCAGGGAGCATCGTCCGGAAGCTTCGTCTGAGGAGTCACGATGGGAGAACGCCAGGAGGGGGGCTGGCAGGGTGCCCGGAGAAGGCTGGGAAAAGCGAGTGTAGGGGGATGCGTCAAATACACCCTGATCTGGTTTTGGAGGACCTGGCTTTCACCTCTGCTGGATGGGAGGGCGAGCACTCCCCTCTCCTCTCCGGCTAGCTTTGGCTGCCGCGAGAACGCGTGGTTATTGCAGCCAGCCCCGGATTTCAAGCCGACGCCAGCTGCGCCATGAGCTGTTCCTTGAGCCCAGCATAATATGCCTGTTTGCGGCCGGAGCTGGAAGGTCTGAAGGGAGCTGTAATGTGATTCTTGGATTGGGAAGGCTGGCGGGGGAGGGGGGGGAGCTGTGACCTGCTCCTGATGATGCCAGCTGGAAGGAGGGAAATCTCACAGTCCTTCCTCTGGCTTCATGCTTTGCTGCCCAGCAAGGAAACAAGCACCCTCTTCCCCACCCAGTTGCTGCCTTAGGGCCTGATCCAGAGCCCGCTGAGGCCACCGGAATGGTGGCCATGAAGTTCGGTGCGGCCCGTGGGGCGGGCAGTGTGGGAGGGGGTAAACGTGACCGGAAGGTGCACATGGGATCCAAGTCAGGAGCACGAGAGAGACATGCAGCGAGAGGCAGCCCCCCGCCCCCCTCCCCGGTGCGTTCTGATTAGCTGGGGAGGATGTTTTGGTGTGACGTTGGAGCCATCTGCGTCGACTTGAAATGGCAAATGGTTTGTTATTGCAGGGCCTGTGAGCTGATCTCATCTGACTTTCTCCTGTGCAGACAAGCTTCTCCAGCGGGGTGTCATTCCTTTCTGAAGGCTGGCTGCTTTCCCCTTTTAATTTCTCCTGTGTGTGTCTTTCTTTCCCCCACCACCTCCCTTCCCTCCAGCGGGGTCACGTCGCTGAGGCATGCACAGCAGCACCCCGGGCTGGATGTGGGCATGCAGCTCGGCCAGCTTTCGGCTTTGTTGGCAGGAGCGTGTGACGATGCCTAGAGGAAACCTCGGCCCTGCCCTGCTCCCAGCAGCATAAATTTCACTAGGGAAAACGACACCCACTGTTTGGCGGCTGTTACATTAATTGCTTGTGTTGTACTTTGGACTCCAAGTCTGACAGCTCGGGTGGGGAATTCAAACTCGGAACAGCGGGAGGTGTAGTGAGGATCAGTGCTGTGTGGGAGAACTGGCATCTCATCAGCTGTGTGGAAAACCTGAAGGTAGAAAATAGTGTGTGTGTGTGGGGGGGAGCGTATGTACACGTGTGTGTGTGCATTGCTCCTATGCTTGGGTTGTCAATTCTAGTATCAGCAGGGTTATGAACATTGACCAGGCACCTCTGAGCCTGAGGAATAAACCTAGTAGCCCTGGGCAGAGAAGAAAAACCAGCAGGAAAAAGCTTTCCCAAGCAGTTTCAGAGTGAAATTGACATGATTCTTGTCAGTTTCCCTTCTGCCCTGGCCTTCTGAATAGCTGTTGTGATACTGACCAGAGTCTTGTGAGTTTCATACTGTTGCTGCTTCAGAAACTTCTGAGCAGCTGCAGAGGAGAGCTGTCTGTCTGCAGACTCAGGGTTCACTGGGATGCTTGGAAGGCTTCCTTTGCAGCCAAAAGGGTTAGAAACACATGTTCCAAATTAATTCACACAGCACACATTAAAAACTGACTAACTGATAGGTCTCAAAATGCAACAGGGAATTGTCATTGACTGGGTCCGTTTCCACTGGGGTCCTGCAGGGGTCAGTTCTTGGTCCTATGCTATTTAACATCTTTATCAATGAGTTGAGAGAGAACTTACAATCATCACTGATAAAGTTTGCAGATGACACAAAACTTGGGAGAGTGGTAAATAATGAAGTGGACAGGTCACTGATTCAGAGCGTGTGATCTGGATCACTTGGGAAACTGGGCGCAAGGAAACAGTATGCATTTTAATGCAGCTAAATGTAAATGTAGCCATCTGGGGACAAAGAATGCTGACCATACTTATGGGGTGGGAGATTCTATCTTGGGAAGCAGTGACTCTGAAAAAGATTTTGGGCTGTGGTGAATAATCAGCGGAATGAACGCGATCCTGGGATGCACAAACAGGTAGGGCGACCAGATGTCCTGATTTTATAGGGACAGTCCCAATATTTGGGGCTTTTTCTTATATAGGCTCCTATAACCCCCCACCCCCTGTCCCGATTTTTCACACTTGCTGTCTGGTCACCCTACAAACAGGAGTAGCTCAAGAAAGAGCAGAGAGGTTATTTTACCTCCGTACTTGCCACGGGTGCGACCGCTGCTGGGATCCTGTGGCCAGTTCTGGTGCCCGCAGTTCAAGAAGGATGTTGATCAGTTGGAGAGGGGTCAGAGCAGAGTCATGGGAAGGGTTAGAAACCCTGCCTGGTAATGACAGACTCAAGGAGCTCAGTCTATGTCATTTAACAAAGAGGAGGCGAAGGGGTGGTTTGATTACAGTCTATAAAGTACCAAACGGGGAAGAAATCTCGAATATGGCTGTGCAATCCAGCAGAGAAAGGTATAAAACCATCCAGCGGCTGAGCGTTGCAGCTAGACAAATTCCAACTGGAAATAAGATGGACGTTTTGAATGGTGAGCGTGAGTAACCATTGGAGCAATTTCCCAAGGGTAGACGTGGGTTCTCTCTCACTACCCGGTTTTAAACCAAGAGTGGATGTTTTCCAAAAAGCTCTGCTGTAGGAGTTCACTGGGGGCAGATCTCTGGCCTCTGCTACACAGAGGCTCAGACTAGTTGCTTCTGGCCTTGGAATCTATACGATTCTACCGAGATTGATGGTTTCTTTGCTCCCGCCCAACCGCTCCCCACCCCATTCTAACTCTCAAGATGTCCCGTGACACTGATGTACTTGTGTACACTGAGGAAAGATGGAAACTATAATCACCCTTCACCATCTCACGGCCCCATTAGGCGGGCGCTTAGGAGGGAGGACATCTGTTGTGATTCCCCGAGGGGGAATGACTGTGGAGCAAGTTACAAAACAGCATTTCTGCGGAGGCCAAGGAAGCGCTGGGACAGAGGCTCCAGTGAAACTAGATGACCTTCTAATCCATTTACCCACATGCTGGCAGTTCCCGCTTCCAGGCAGAGGAAGTAAGGATGAATGCAGAGCAATGAAAGTTAATCTGCGTGCAGCGGGGAAGGAAGATCCGGACGGCCACGGGTCTGGCATCTTCTCCTGGGTGTCTGGCAGTGTCTGCAGATTGCTGCTCTCCTGAGCATCGCCGTGGTATAACTGCATGCTGGCAGGTGCCGGGCATCTCAGGCTAAGCAGGGTGGGTCTGCTCAGTACCTGGATGGCAAATCACCAAACAAAACCCAAGTTCAGTAGGAAGTGAAGTTGCTTATTTCCTGGGAGGCACCCTCCCCTCTCTCTCTCCATCCCCCACAACCGTGCTGTGCTGCTGGAGAGACCATCTTTCAAAAGAAATGTAATTCCAAGGACCCAGTCAATAAAGATCTCCTGTCCCTTTCCCCAAGAGCAATTACAGGCTTCTAACCTAAAATTCCCCATGGAATTTCAACTGGACCAGGGGGTCCCTTTTCACTTCCTCATCTAAACAGTCCCCTCGCGTTGCTGTGTGACATTACACAACCCAGAGGTGGCTGCATTTTGGTGGCGGGCGCAATAATTCCTGCCTACATTGTTCCTGTCTAGCGAGCTGTGAAGCTTTGGGATGCTCTGGTTTTGGTTAAAGATGAGGCCAGAGAGGCGTACTTGGGAAGGGCTTTGCTGGTCGGGTTCCCCCATGTGCCCATTTCAGGCAGTGGCCCAGCTCAGTGGCCCTAACCACCTGCTGGCCCCATTGGCAACTTCTCAGGAGCCAGAGGGCGACTCCAGAGTACTGCCCCAGTCATAGCCCCCCTCTGCATGAATGCAGCTATTGTTATGTGTCTGGTGGCGGTGCCGGGAGCAGGACCCTTCTGCGCTAGATGCTGCACAAAGAGCACAAAAGACAATCCCTGCCCCCCAAAAGCTCAGCTCGGACGTCCCGCCTCCGGACCCCGGGGGAGACTGGTCACATCGCGATGGAGAAGCGCTCGGGGTTTTACAGCCGGGGGTGAGCCCGTAACAAAGAGGAGGGCAGCTCCGGGCCGCGGGCCGGCAGAACTCCCGTAGGCTGTCCCCGGCAGCGCGAAGCAAACCTTGACTCGGGCACGTTGGTTTCTAACTGACCCGTGCCCGAGCGGTGCCCGTGCCTAGGACGGTGGCAAATGAAGCGATCGCTTTCCCCTGGCAGCGGAGGGCTTCCTGCGGGCCTCTCGCAGAGGCTGGGGGGTGGATTGGGGAGGACACACGGGGCAGGAATTGGAAGTGGTTTCCAGGGGAACTAGCTTGAAATAGTTACGCTTTCTGGTGGGAAACCCAGCTCTCCCCTGCTTTGCTAGAGTCCTGCGTCCCCCCAAGGCCAGCAGGGAGTAGCCTGGTTCCGCTGTCCAGCCCTCCCGGCCTCGGTGAGCACAGTCGTGCTTGTGATTTATTCACAATAGGATGAAACTGTCCCTTCTGCCCAGGCCTGTATGTCCCCCACCCTCCATGCGATGGGGCTCGTTAACCTGGCCCAGGGGGTGTCTCTCCGAGGTGGTGGAGTGGAGCAGCCGTTCCCCGGAGCTTTCGTTCCCCTCGGCGGTTAGTCATTTAGCGGCTCCATGAATCCTCCCATTGCAGCGGTTCAGCTTGGGGGGGCCCCACTGTGGCTTGGGGGGGGGCTGTGGGCGGAGCCTCTCTGCAGAAGGGGGTGTGGCTTTTCAGAGGGCGGAGCCTGGCTGCTGAAAGTGCCGCTCAGCCAAGCGGGTGATGGATCAGCTCAGCTGCTTTTCTTTTGGGGTTTTCTCCTGAATGTAAATAGCTGCTCGGCAGACGTGCCCAGAGCTCCTGCGGGGGGAGAGGCGCCGTGGGGCTGAGCTCACCGCCACCAGGGCTTGGTTGTGGGTCTGAGCAAGGGGAACAGGCGCCAAGAGACTTGAATGAGCTACTGGCCCCTCCACATTTGCCTTCTCCTGCTGATGTCTCTGGACGCTGTTTGATCCCCTGGCTCATGGAGCAGCATTTAGCACCAGGTGCTTGGCACGCCGGGCAGTGCCAGCGCCGCTCAGCGGGTGCCCAGGTGGCCGGCGGGTGGGCCAGAGATAGGGTAGATTGAGGCATAACCTTGTGAAATGGATTGGGGCTGATTGGGTCCTGCTGGTTTGAATGAGTTTCCCGGCGGTAACGTGCTGGATAGTTAGTGTCCGGCTCCCGTGTCGTAGGCTGGCTGGGCTGTTCTGTGCAGGGCCCGGGGGAAGGACTGAAAACACGTCTGGGGGGAAGGGGCGTGAGGCCCAGCGGGGCTGGTGCAGCAGTGGCCCCCCTGGAGCCGTGGGTGCCAGTCACACAGGAAATGAGTTTGCTGGCTCTCAGCAGCGGTGCAGCCCCCTGCCATGCGCCCTGCGCTGGGAGCCTGGGCGGACGAGGGGCCGTGCTCCAGAGGCGCAGCCGGGGCCATCGAGCTCTCTGTCCTGTGTGGGGAGGAGCGGGAAGAGCGGAGGGGGGTTTGCAGCACACCCCGTCCCCTCAGGCCTGGAGCTCGGGGCTGTTCGAGGGAGGAGGAACGGGGCGGCTGGTGGCTTCGCGCTCTGAACAGGAGGCAGCATCGCTGGCGGTGGGAACTCTTTGGGCCTTCAGGGAAGGGGCAGGACGGTGTTAATGAGCCTCTCCTAGGCTGCCCCAGGGGCTGTGCGAGCCAGGCCATGTGGCCAGGTTGGAGGGGACTCAGAGGGGGGGCAGCTGGACACGGCCTGGGGAGCCGTGGGGCCGGAGCAGCTGGAGGCGGGTAGCCTGCCAGGCCCAGGGGTCGTCCTTCACCTGGAAGGAGCTGGGGGCTGGGGGGGGGCTGGGGGGTTTTCTGCTGGCGTTGGGTGACTTGGTGGGACCCTGGGGTGACTGGCGGCTTGTCTCATTTCTGGGTGTGTTTCTGGCCCGCCGGGTGCTGGGCCTGGGGCCTGGCGTGTGCCCAGCCAGTGACTGAGGTGCTGGAGGGGAACCCCAGGGGCCCGTGAGACGGGGTTTGAAATCAATCCTGCCTCACGGGGGGGAGGGGCAGGACCAGTCCCCGAGGGGCTGCACTCAGGGCTCCCTGGCTCCGCAGGGGGCTGGGACTGGGTGCCGAGGCTGGGTCCCCCCCTGGCTGTGGCAAGGGCAGAGCCGCAGCGTCCCAGCCCTGAACGGGGACGGTCCCCGTGCGCAACCCGCTGCGTGTGGAGAACCCCGGGGGGGCCCTTCCCTCCAGCCCCACCCCGGGGCCCTGCTGCCAGGGAGGGAGATCCGCCACCTGGGGAGCTGCTGGGAGACGGGCGCAGGGGACCCACCGGCTCCTGGCACCCGAGGCCCTTCCCTGCGGGTCCCTGTGCGCAGGCTGCGCAGCGAGGCCATTCTGTCCCTTGGTCCGTCCGAGAGCCGGGCCTGGGAGCCGAGAGGGGGAGCAGCCCCCCAGCAGGCCGGCGGCAGAGCTGGGTGAAGAGCCCCCGAGCTGCACCCTGGTCTCCGAGGCCACGGTGCCCGGCACCCTTCTGTCGGGGCCCCCACGCTGAGGGGGCCCCGGCCGGGCCAACCGGAGCCGCGCTCACATTCTGGGCTGTTGATTGCACAGGGCCAGGCCAGGCCCCCAGCCAGCCTGGGCCGTTCCCTGATGCCAGACCAACCCGGAGGCCGCTCATGTCCCTGGCCGGTCCGGGCCATGCCCTGCTGCCAGACCAACCCAGAGGCTGCCTGCGTCCCCGGCTGGCCTGGGCAATGCCCTGCTGCCACACCAACCCAGAGGCTGCCCGTGTCCCCGGCCAGCCTGGGCAATGCCCTGCTGCCACACCAACCCAGAGGCTGCCCGTGTCCCCGGCCAGCCTGGGCCGTTCCCTGCTGCCAGACCAACCCAGAGGCTGCCCGTGTCCCCGGCTGGCCTGGGCAATGCCCTGCTGCCAGACCAACCCAGAGGCCGCCTGCATCCCCGGCCGGCCTGGGCAATGCCCTGATGCCTGCCCAACCCAGAGGCTGCCCGTGTCCCCGGCTGGCCTGGGCCATGCCCTGCTGCCAGCCCAACCCGGAGGCTGCCCGTGTCCCCGGCCAGCCTGGGCCGTGCCCTGCTGCCAGACCAACCCAGAGGCCGCTCATGTCCCTGGCCGGTCCGGGCCATGCCCTGCTGCCAGACCAACCCAGAGGCCGCTCATGTCCCTGGCCGGTCCGGGCCATGCCCTGCTGCCAGACCAACCCAGAGGCTGCCCGTGTCCCCGGCCGGCCTGGGCAGTGCCCTGCTGCCAGACCAACCCGGAGGCCGCTCATGTCCCTGGCCGGTCCGGGCAATGCCCTGCTGCCTGCCCAACCCGGAGGCTGCCCGTGTCCCCGGCTGGCCTGGGCAGTGCCCTGCTGCCAGACCAACCCAGAGGCTGCCCGTGTCCCCGGCAGTTCCCTGCTGCCTGCCCCTTTAAGGAAAGTTTGTTTTTCTCCACGCCCGGCAGCTATTTTAGTGCCAGACCAGCTGAGCAAGCGTGCGGGCTCCGGGGCTCCACCCGCGGCAGGAACTGGATGGGCGGCTTGCCCAGCCTTGGCTACCAGGTACCGGAGCGCCGGCAAAGCACCTTTCTCTGCCTCAGGCCTGCCTCTGCCGTCCTCGCTCTGGCAGGGCCTGGGCGCCTTCGGCCGAGGGCAGAGCAGCACCCGCGGGCACGGGGCGTCCGGCGGAGAAGCCAGCCACACGCCAGCTGAGCGACTTGGAAGGCTGATTGTGGGGGGCCGGGCACAGCCCTGTGCCCACTCCCTGGGCACGGGAATGGCGGGACGCTACCTTCCCCCGCGGGGAGCGGCCTGCGGCATCTGTGCCAGGTGGCTCCTGCTTTTGCCGCCTGTGCTGCCCCCTCTGCTGGTGCCCCTCTGAAATGCCACGAGTGGCCGCCCCGCAGCCGCGGGGTCCCTGTGCCACCCGGCAGCCTCCGGTCCTCACCTGCAGGCCGGGATGTGGAGGAATTGCATCCGGTCCCGAGGTGCCAGCTCTCTGCTGAGTCCTCCCAACCCACTGCAGGCCTGGCCGCTGGGGTGGGGGGGATGTTTGGGGGGCAGAAGGGTCCCGTGGGTCGGGACACTGGCTCAGGACTCGGGAAACTGGGTTCTGTTCCTGGCCCTGCTGCGTGACCTTGGGCAAGTCGCGGCACTGCTCCGTGCCTCGGTTTCCCCAGCTGTAAAATGCAGATCACCCTCCCGACCTCATCTGGAAACTGCTCTGAGCTTGGCTGATCAGGGGCCGTTCGGCGAGGATGTAGGGTTATGAGACCTCGTCTCTGCCCTGCAGGGTCTGGGCTCGTGACCCCTTTGCAGCCCTCTGTCAATGCGGATCGCCATTACCCCTCTCTGGGGGGGATTAGCCTGCGCCCCAATTTACAGATGGGGAAACCGAGGCTCAGAGCAGGGTCCCAGCATGTTGAGGTCATGCTGCCCTTCACTGCAGCTCTGCCATGTCAGCCCTGCCTGGTGCCCGGCCCGGAGGGGAAGCTGGCACTCACCCTGCCTCTTGTGCCAGGCAGCATTTCCCTGGGGCGTGGTGCCACCGTGCCCTGGGCAACCCATGAGGTATTCGCCCGATGCCACCCGGGTGGGGAGAGCACCGCCAGCCGAACAGCTGGGGCCTGGGTCCCCCCTCCACGCGCTGCCCACGCCCTGCCCTGCTTGGCGGTCGCGGCCTGCGTGGGTGGGGGCTGCTGGCACTTGCAGCCCCTCCCCCAGCCTGGGGCCTTGGTTGCTGAAGGTTTTGCTTGAGGAGCTCCTGGGTGGGGTGGAAAATGGGGGTGGGCGGGGACAGAACGAGCAGCCCTTTGTCCCAGGGCTTCCTCCCCCGGCGCCTGGCCTCGGCGGCCATTCAACCCACGTAATCCTCCTCGGGAAACAAACGCGCGCGCTGGGCCCGGCTGCCCGGCCGGGGTGGCGGAGGGAGCGGGCGTCTCTCCTGGGCAGGGGCCCTGCACCCGCGGGTCACAGCGACCGGCTGAACTGGGGGAGCAACGGTCTCCTCGGGCCCGATCCCCTGCCCCACGTGGGCTCCTGGTGCCGGCACTGGGCAGGCCTGGGGCTCGGCGCGTGGCAGGTGGGGAGACGGGGACCCCGTTCTAATGAGTGCGGCTGGCGACTGACCGGGCACAGCTGGGCTGGGGCTCCTGTGAGATGTTCTACATCTTCCTCCTCCTTCCTTCCTCCTCCTCCTCACCCGCCTGCCACCAGGGCTCGCCCCACGGCTAATCCCCAGCTGCCAGTGAGAGGAACGTGCTTCCCACGGGTACCCCAGACTCCTGGCCTGCCCCAAGCCCCCTGCCCCCTAGACGGGCCCTCCAGCGGGCGCTGCTCCAAATGGCTCCGTCAGCTGGTGCCCAGGTGCCCGGCTGGGTGGGCATGGGGCGCGGTGGCTGGGTGGGGCCAGCCTGAGGTGGTTTCCTTGGCACGGCACAGCTGGGAGCACTGGCCGGCAGGACATTCAGTGACCCCCTTGCGGCTGGCTGGGGACACTCTGGGGTTGTTGTCTCAAGCTGGGGATCGGGGTGGAAAGGCACAACAGGGGGAACCCCTGCCCCAGAGCTGTCTGGGGGCCCTCAGGATTCCAATCCGGCTCTGCCATTGCCTCCCTCTGGGGCACCGCCCAGCTCTGTGCCTCAGTTTCCCCATCTGTAGCCTGGAGGGGGTTGGGAGGATGGGGAGGTTAGTGCTTGTGTGGCGATGGGGCTGCTGAGCCCTGTGTGCATGGAGCAAGGGGAGATGCCGAACCGTCCCAGAAATGGGCTGGAAATGCGGGCGCTCAGTGCCGGGTGCCCTGTGAGTGTGATTCAGCAGGGGGTGCTCTTCCCTCCAAGGGTGTGAGCCTGGGTGGCCCTGTTCCCACGGCAGCTCTGAGCTCCCCCCATCCAGTACCGAATGCCTGGGGCAGGGACTTTGCGTCCTCTCCCGCTCTGTTAAGCAACATTGCGGTGGGCTGTTAAACAGCTGCCGTGCTCCGCTCCAGAGGTGGCTGCATTCCAGTGGTGGGTGCCGTAGTCACTTGCAAAGGGGTCTCTGGGGCGGAAGGAGGCCAGGGAAACGCCAGGCCAGTCGGGGTTTGATGAGGTGTGTCGGGAGGTTTGCTCGGGCCGGAACGGCGCAGGGCCTGTAGGACGCAGCGCGGGTTTGTCAGCCGGCGCCAGCGAGGTGCCGCCCCGGGCTCGGGGCTGCCGGGTAAAGAAGCAAAGAGCAAATGAAGGCTCGAGCGGCGCTCCCTGGGCACGTGATGGGGGGGCGGGGGCTTGGCACAGTGGATAGATCCCCCCCTCCCGGAGCCAGAGTGTGGCCAGGAGCCCCCGTCGCTCCCACGGGGGTCGGGAGCCAATGTCAGGGCCAGTGAACTGGTGAAATAGGGTAGGGTGGTGGGGGCTGGGCACCTCCCCACACAGCTCTGCTGGGGCCCCTCACTCCTGACCCGCAGCCCCCTGCTAGCCCAGCCCTGGGCTGCCCTCCCCACGACAGCTCTGCCGGTGCCCCTCACTCCCGACCCGCAGCCCCTGCTAGCCCAGCCCTGGGCTCCCCCCTCAGCTCTGCCGGTGCCCCTCACTCCTGACCTGCAGCCCCCTGCTAGCCCAGCCCTGGGCTCTGACACCTCACTCCCCCCAATGCAGCTCCTTGTCCCTTGTGATCCTACCCAGGATTTGCACCAGGTCTGTGCTGGGTAGAACAAGGTTCTGGGCTGGATGGGCGAGTGGTCACCTCCAGGGCCAGTCTCCCCCCATCCTCATGGCCCTTCCTGTCCCCCCCATTGTAGTGTGGTGGGGCTTCTGGGGGTGTGTGTGCCCAGGGCAGGGGCGAGCGTTTGGCTGGAGGAGAGGAACCCTCCAGCTCTGCATTGGGCCGACTGACGGAGTGCCGAGGTGCTGGGGGTGCCAGGGCTGTTGGGCTGCGGAAGCAGGGGTGTCAGGGTGTGAATAGAGCGTGTGCGGGGCCCTGCGTGCTGCAGGCCTCTCGCCCGTGGCCCTGGGGTGGGGCTGCACCAGGGGAGTGTTTGAGGCTGGCTCTTGGGGGGGAGCCGTTGCAAGCAGCGGAGAGGTCGCTGGAGCCTCCATCTCTGGGCCTGGGGCAGTTCTCCCAGCATGCCCTGACTGAATCCCTGTTCTACAGAGGGGAAACTGAGGCACATGTAGGGCAGGGTCACAAGGAGTGTGGCAGAACTGGGGATTGAACCTAACCTGCTGCCTTGGCTCAAGCTAATTCTTCCCGAGTGCAGCGAGTGCGACAGGTCTCAGCCCTGGTCCTCACGGGCTGGCGGTCACCGGACCCAGCCGTGGCTGCCTCTGTCTGGCAGCTTGGTGGCAAGGCCCAGGGATAGCTGGGGTGGGGCTAGAGGGGGCTGTTTAGGGAGCAGCCCCTCCAGGACCTAATGCCCCCTGGTTGGGTGCCAGGTGTGCCAGGGGAGCTCTGCCACGGGGGACAGGAGGAAGAGCAGGGGCTCTGGCCCCACCTGAGCTGGGCATGACAGGGTGAGTCATGGGGCTGCGGGTCGGGAGTGAGGGGCACCGGCAGAGCTGTGGGGCAGCAGGGTGAGGGGTCTCTCACGAGCTCCCAGTTCCCCCCTGGACGAAGCTCCCTGCCCTGAGCAGCGCAGTGACCAGGGTGAGCTGATCTCGTGGGTGGGCTGATGGACAAGGGGGATCCCCACACACCCACCTTCACCCCCCTGCCGTGTGCTGGGCTCGGGCCCCCTCCCCACGTTGCTGCCCCGGGGCCAGGATCCCTGGGTTGCCCCCTCCCTGGGTGATTTTCTGCCCTCCCCCCTTGCAGGAGGCCGTTGAGCTGCACTGGGGTGACCTGGATCTGAGCTGGCCGGGGCGGATGGGCAGCCAGCGCTGTTGGTGAGTCGGGGCTGCAGCCCCCCGGGACCCTCGGCTGTGGGGGTGGGGGAGTCCCACGGGTCTGGGGCTGCAGCCTGGCCCCAGGCTGTCCCACTGCAGAGCAGCCGTTGGCCCCAGCGATCCCCTGACCCGGTTCCCCTGAGGTTCCCCCGCCTCTTGGCCAGGCTCTTTGGGATGCATAGGGCCATCCACCCTCCCCCTCCCGGTGCCCGGTTCCCATGTGGCTCCCGGGGCGTCTGGGCCCGGCCCACGCGGGGTTAACGCTGGCGGGAGCAATTCTGTGGGTGGGGGTGGATGAGCAGCGCTGCCCCCTGCTGGATGGTGCCGCAGCGCCATGCGCAGCCCTGGGAGCCGAGCAGCTGGGGCTGACTGGGAATCCCAGGGGCACAGGGAGGGGAGACGGTGGGGTCCCTGCTGGGAGGCACTGGGGGGCTGGCAGGGTGGTGGGCGCAGAGGACCTGGTGGAGGGATACTGGGGGTACTGGCAGGGTGGCAGGGGTTTGGGGGTGCTGGCAGGGGGCACTGGGGGGGCTGGGGTCCCTGATGGGGGGGCACTGGGGTGCTGGTGGGGTGGTTGGGGCTGGCGGTCCTGGTGGGGGGGCACTGGGGGCCCTGGCGGGGGGACACTGAGCATGCTGCCGGGGTGGTGGGCACAGAGGACCTGGTGGTGGGGTACTGGAGGTACTGGCAGGGTGGCCGGGGTTTGCGGGTGCTGGCAGGGTGGTGGGGTCTGGGGACTCTGGCAGGGGGGTATTGGGGATGCTGGCAGGGGCTTGGAGCCCTGATGGGGGGTCCCTCGGGTCCCTGGCGGGGGGGCACTGAGGGTGCTGGTGGGGGGAGGGGGCTGGGGGCCCTGCATGTCCCATGTGCCTCTGGCCAGTGTCGCTCCTCTCCCTGCACGTGGGTGGATTGATTGGAGGTGGCAGCGAGGCGCTGGGCTCTGTGCTGCCAGGCCCGTGCCAGCTGCAGCCCTGGCTGCCGTGCGGTGTGAGAGCAGGCAGCCGAGTGTATGTGTGTGTGGGGGGTGGTCTGACCCCTCAGCTGGCGCACGTCACACGCCGGGCTCCTGGCGTGGGCTGAGGGGTGGGGGATGGGTGTGCCCAGTTAGGAATGTGTTCAGGGGTCGTGGGGGGGTTGTGAAATCCCCCCCCCCCAGTCCCAGCCTACGCCCCCCCTTCACTCCTGCACTGGAGCATCCATCCCCCATTGACCCACCACTGGTCGTCCCGCCCCATTAACACCCCCACTCCTCTCCTGCACCCTTAGGCTCCCTGGCCAGGCCTGGCGGCTCTCAGGGAAGGGGCTGTGGCTGGCGGGGGGTGAGCCGGGTCCCCAGCCCTGCCTGTGAGTGAGGCCGGCCGGGTGGGAGCTGGCCACGCTGTCAGGGCTGCTCCCTTCTCCCCTCTGCTGTGTGTCGGGGCAGCTGGGTCATGGGGCATCTCCTGGGGGCAGGAGGCACAGGTCACTACCCCCCGGAGCCCCAGTGCGGGGGCTGGGGTGCTGCACACACACCTGATCAAAGCAAAAGAGAGCTAGTGCTCCTCACTCCCGACCCGCAGCCCCTGCTAGCCCAGCCCTGGGTTCCTGCAGGCCACAGCTACCTACCGGCTGAAGGGGGCCTGTCTGGCCAGGCCGTTGGTCTGGGACTGTTGTCCAGGGTCTGGGCTCTGGAGAACTGCTGAGTCCTGGGAGGGTCCCTTGCCATGCAGGGGGTAGGGCTCTGGCAGGCAGGCGAAGGGCAGCAGGAATAACATTATAATCTCCCTGTGCTGGGCATCACGACCAGGGATAGAGCTGGCATCCTGCTGATCCATTCGAGCTAAAGGAGAATCCCCCTGAGGTGCCAGCAGTACAGGGCCTATGACACACTGGATCAGTTCCGATTCCATCCAGGAGAGGGCGGCTTTGCTCAGACACCCCAGCCAGCTCCCTCCTGCCTGAAGTAGTCCAAATTTGCGAATCTGCGGCGCGCGCAGCAAGGTGCCTCGGCGGAGGAGGGCGTTGGAGAAGCGAGTGGTTGGGGCGGGCAGAGGACAATGGGGAATTTGGAGGGTTTGGGGCTGCCTGGTTTCTCGGATTCTCCCGCGCTGGGAGCTGCTCTCGGCTCCGGCGATCGTTTTGCAGCGTGTGGGCAGGGAATGCCGGGGGAGGCGCCTCTTGGCTGTTATGACTCTACGGAATAAATAGAGCGACTGGAGAAAGAACAACTGTTCTCTTTGTGCCTCGCTCAGCCGTGTTCGAAGCCGAGGAGGAGTCTGGTCTTGTCCGCGGAGCTGCCCGGGTTTGACTTTAAATCGAGGTGGAACGTCGACAAGAGACCCCAGTTTCGCTGATTTCAGTGGGGCTGGGGCTAGATCCCTCTCCTGAGCTTTAACGAGTTCAGCCCCCTGCTGGTCAGTTTCCTCTGTCCCAGGAGAGCTGTTGGGGTGGGGGAGCTCTGCGCTCTCGGGTGACCCTCCCCAGACCTGAAGAAGGGCTCTGTGGCGCTCGAAAGCGTGTCCCCTCCACCACCAGCTGTGGAGCCAATAAAAGACGTTGCTCCTGACCCAAAGCCGGCTCGCCCCTTTGGCGCCAATGGGGACCTCCTCGCCTGTGTCAAGCTTGGCACGTTTCCAGACACAAAGGGTGAGGGCTTCCCCCAGCCAGGGCATGGAAGCGTCTCCGTGTGCAGCGTGCTCGAGTGGGTGTGTCTCCTTCATGCTCCCTTTGCTTTCCCGTGAAGCTGCTGTGGCTGAGGATGGGTTTGGCAGTGTGTTTTGGGTGGATTTCTGAGCGTTGTGCGTTATCTTTTAGATACTTGAGGCAGGCGGCGATGCCATCCTGGTGAGGGATGTTGGAGTATAGAGAGGTGACACCCATGGTGGTGAGGATGGGTTCTGAGGGCAGTTGTTAATGGTGCGAAGTTTCTGGAGGACGTCAGCTGTCCTGGAGGAAGCTGGCCCTTTGTGCGGTGAGTGGTTTGAGGCTGGTTTCCGTGAGTCCCGATACTCCTTCAGTCAGAGTGCTGCGACCAGATATGATTGGTCTGCTGGGTTCCCTTGTTTGTGTATCTTGGGAAGCACGTAGACGGTCCCTTTGATGTGGGCTTGTGACAGAAGCATGGAACCTGCACAACTCTGCATTATTGTCATGGGCATTGCAAGCACAGGACACACAATCCTCTGGTATTTGCAGAGCTGCAAGAAGAACCGAATCAGCGCGGAACATGATGATTGCTTAGAGGACAGATTGCTGGGGGACAGACCAAGATCCTATTCAAGGTTGTTGATGGCATTCACAGATCAGCAGCACACGGTGGACCACCACTTCTAGGCCTGAGAAATGAGCACTGACCAGGATTGCACCGTAATGTAGGCTTGGGACGATGAACGGTGGCTGCAGAACTTTTGGCAGTGGGAGGCCACGTTCCTGGATCTGTGTCCCAAGTTCACTTCAGCCCTCCAGCACAGGGGCATCAGAATGAGAGCTGTACTGACAGTGGAGAAGCAAGGGGCAGTCGTACTGTGGAAACTTACAACGTTGGATTGCTACCGGTCAGTGGGAATCATTTTGGAGTTGGAAAATCCACTATGGGGGCCATTGTCATGCAAGCACATGGGGCCATTAATCACCACCTGTTATGCCAGACTGAGAGTCTCAGCAACGTGTCGGACATAGTGGATGGATTTGCAGCAATGGGGGTTCCTGAACTGCTGTGGAGCAATAGATGGCATTCACATGCCTATTTTAGAACTAGTCCACCTTGCACAGAGTATGTCAACAGAAAGGGCTACTTTTCCATGGTTGTGCAGGCGCTGGTGGATCACCAGGGATGCTTCACTGACACGAACATTGGCTGATCAGGGAGGGTGCATGACACTTGCATCTTTAAGAACACAGGACTGTTCAGAATGCTACAAGCCGAGACCTTCCGTCCCGACCGGCGGATCACCATTGGCGATGTTGAACTGCCAATAATGGTCCTGGGGGCCAACCCCTTTCTCCCCTGGCTCATGGAACTGCATACTGGCCACCTCAACAGCATCAAGGAAAGATTCAGCTCCCAGCAGCTGAATGTGCTTTTGGTAGATTGAAGGGACGCTGGCGTTGTATACTCACAAGATTGGATCTCTGTGGGAAAAAAATCCCAGTGGTTATAGCTGCTTGCTGTGTCCTGCATAATATCTGTGAAGCAAAGGGGGAAAACTTGCCCCTAGGGAATAGGGAAGGGGAGAGTGGCTATCAGCTGAGTTTGAACAGTCAGATGTAAGTTCAGGGAGGCTTTGCAAGAGCACTTTAACAGTGAGCCACAGTAATACATTGTGATGGACTCTGCTCTACCTGGGGCTACCTGGGGGAGGGATAGCTCAGTGGTTTGAGCATTGGCCTGCTAAACCCAGGGTTGTGAGTTCAATCCTTGAGGAGGCCACTTAGGGATCTGGGGCAAAAATTGGTCCTGCTAGTGAAGGCAGGGGGCTGGACTCAATGACCTTTCAAGGTCCCTTCCAGTTCTAGGAGATTGGTATATCTCCTATTATTACCTATGTTTTGGGGCGTGTTAAGAATTGTGTGGTGCTTGGTGTACATGTATGAATATAATGCTGTCAATGCATCACATAATTTTGTTGTTCTTGCTGTACATTTATGATTATTACTGTCACTAATACTCTGAGTTGTCACACTGCACAGTAACAAGTACTGAAGTGGGTCTTTCATTGCTCTTTGCAGCATATGCTGGGAACGAAAAAAGAATTATTATTTTCCAAACAATAGAATTTTGGGTAACAAAACCAGGGCAAAGAAAAATCGGTGCAATTTACGAACAAATACATAAAAAAGTAATAAAGTAAGGAAATGGGGAAAGAACATTCATGTCCATTTAATCTACACATACAGCACCCATGGCTGTCACAGGTCAGTGTATGTCAAGCTGTGGCTGTCTGTGCTTTCTCCTGGTGTAGGTTGGTAGGGGTAGGTGTGTGGGCCCTGAGGCCATATGGAATGCTAAGCGGGGAGAGGGGTGTAGGGACTGCAATAGGAGTCGAGCCCAGGATTGTTGAATCTGGAGATCCCAAGAGTCTGAAGCATCTGCGCTTGCTGGCGGAGAAGCCCCGTTGTGTCCTGGTGCATTTCCCTCTCCTTGTCCTGCTGGGCGTTTCTTCTGTCCACTAATTCCTTCTCCAGGCTGTCTGCAATATTCACCCTCCTGCTCTTTGTTCATGCTCTGATGCAGCACCGGCTTGTAGGATCTCACTTAATGTGTCACCTCAACTCCTCTTCTTTCTTCTCATCATCTGGCTCAGGTGTTCCATGGGTGTGGAGAAGGAACCACTCAAGGCTGCAACGGCAGCAGCTATAGATAAAACACCCAGAGGTACCATTGTCACTATAGTCACAAGGGAAAGGGAAAGTTAGGGTTCAGAACTGCTTTCTCTTACTCCCCTTAAGTTTTAAACAAGACCTGCTTATTGACGCTTCTGCTTCAGAGGGCTTGTGCACGGCACCACTCGCGGTACTGGCCATGGTGAGTATGGGCCACCAGAGGCGAGGGGAATGAGGGGGGAATTTCACGTCTTGCAAGTCGTGAAGCGTGTCAGGCAATGGCACTGGATACTGGCCCTGTTTTCCACAGGTGATGGTGATTTTAGCCGATATAGCACTCCAGGGGAACGAGGGCACAGAGAGCACCTCTGCTGCTGGAGACCTGGAGCTGTCCAGGCCCGTATGCCGTTAACTTGTTTACTGCAATGGTGCCTGCTGAAGTTCTCACCGGTTGGCATGGGAAAGTGTCCTACCGTGGAGGAAGAAATAAAGCTGCCAGCCCTAGAAACCTTTGGGAGAGGATTGCAGAGAACCTCCCTGAAAGTTTCCTCAAGATCTCTCAGGAGGATTAAAAGGACATCCCTGTGTATATAAACAAACTGCTCCTCCACCCCCATTTAACTGTATAGGGGAACGAAAAGCAGATAACTCTACCTCTGTTTGTTGTAGCACTGCCTCTTCTAGTGCGACTCAATAAATGTGATGGGAAATACATTTGCACACTTGCCCATGGTTCCTTCCCCTTATCGGGCTCACACCTGCTCGGCTGCCAGGGCTGACTCGATTGTGGTGGAATCTCAGAGGTCCTGGCTCGTGTCATAGCTGGATCCCCTGGGCTCATGTCATCTATTTTCGTCCTCGCTGTTCATGCCAGGGGTCTGGGACTCATTCTCCTTGGAGGTATCTCCGATGCTCTGCGGGATGTGATGAGGTCTCCACCAAGTATGACACGCAGCTCTTTGTAAAAGCAGCAGGTCGGTGGCTCTGCTGTGGATCGAGTATTGGCCTTCTGATCTCCAGTAGCTCCTGTCTGCTCCGTGCCAGAGTGTGACCGGAGCGTACAGCCGGCCCGGTAGGGCAGTTGCACACAGTGGAGAGCGCGCTGGGCAACCAGGAAAAGGGATTTAAAATATGTGTGGGGTTTTAAAGAAGGGAGGGGGCCCTTCCGGTCTCTGTGACCCTTGAGCAGTGGAGTTCCCAACTGTGACCAGAGCGGTCAGTGTCCGGCATTGTGGGACAGCTGCTGGAGGACTTTGAGGGTTGACACAGGTAACCAGATCCAGGCAAGGCTGCTGATGTCCGTCTAACTTTGCAACGTAGCCCAGGCCGTAGCGGGGGCCGTGATGTCTGTTACGGATTTCACAGTGGAGGTTTTTCCCCCCTGAAGCAATTGAGGTAACGATCCAGTGTGCGGTTTCGCCTGCTGGGGGCGTCCAGTCGGCTGATGACTGTGAGCAGGGAAGTGAAGGAATTCTTGGAGGTGGTGGAAGAATTCTTCTGGCTCTCCGCACGTGAGGATGGTATCAGGTTGGTTCAGTCCTTTGAAGAGTGCAGATAGTTCCAGTCAGGGGCTGCCTGCAAGGGATGATTTCTGCTTTGAGATGGTCCCTTCTGGAGCACGTGGGGTGCAGGAGATGGTTCCCAGTGTCTCTGAAGTCTGTCTGCAGAGCTGTTCACCGTATCTGGAGTTGTGCGCAGTGGTCAGAGGGTGGTAATTGGCGAGTCCTCTGGGCATGATGTTTTGTTTCTTGCTTTTGCTCAGGAAGTCGATATCGCTGTTTAGCCTGGCTTCCTCCTTCTTCATCTTGTGACGTTTCCATTTTCAACAGCAAAATTCAATCTCTTCCCTAGTGGTTTTTAGGGTCGTGGTAGCTGGGTTGTTCACACGTCCAGCCTCGGGGGGTTTCCCAGCTGTTTTCAAGCTCCTGGGGAGAAAAGTCCATCTTAAACCGCACAGCCATTGTCTAATCGTCCTCTTGCTTGTCATTATCATGTACTGTGTGTATTATCACAGTGCGTAGCTGCTTGGATCGGGTCCCAGTGTGCTAGGGGCTGTACAGACACAGATCAAAAAGACAGTCTCTGCTCCACCTTACATCGAAGTGGTGCACAATCTCTAGTAACTCACAAACCTGTACAGGGATTTCCCTTGGACTTCCCACCCAGCAGCCCAGGATCAGCCATGGAACTATTCAGATTTCCTGGGGAATGAGATTCCAGCGACTGCCTCCTCCGACACGACCCTGCCACGAGGCCCCAGGCTCAGACTGAGCTCCCCAGGGGGTGCTGGGCCCTTTGCTCCTAGCGCACAGACAGAGACCAGAAGCACAAAGAGTCTAAGGCCAAAATTTTCAGTAGTGCCTCTGATTTCTGGGTGCCTGACTGGCACCTGTAGCTCCCACTGATTCCAGCTGGCAGGGGAGGTGCTCAGCACCCCGGAAAATCCAGCTCTAGGTGGGTCTTGTGACAGGCACAAATAAAACCCTGACGTCCCATCCCATAACTCTAACTTCTAGGCTATGGTGCCTCTCCTCCCCTGGGGGGGGCAGGCTCAGCCCATGGGTGCCTGACAGCACCCGCCTCGCCTGGCGCTGGGTGTTCCTGGGGTGGCAGTGACTCCCCCTTTCCCTCAAACCCGTGCTGTGCGTTCCAGGCGCCTGCTGTGAGAGGGGTGCTGTGTGACATGCGCTGGGGTTTCCCCTCTGATGCAGGGCAGCACCCCGTGGGGTGACACGAGTGTGGTCGTTCTCAGCCAGAGGGCATGGCAGTGGGCTCGGGATGGGGAGGCTCCCAGTGGAGTTCCAGGTGTGTGAGGTGCTTTGTGCATGTCCTTGGGCAAGTCGCTTAGCCTCTCCGTGCCTCGGTTTCCCTATCTGTACCATGGGGACAATAGCCCTGCCCTGCCCTGCCTGCTAGAGGGTGTTGCTCCCTGGGGGGGAGCAGGAAGAGGGTGTTGCTCTGTGGGGGGGCCGCAGTGGAGTTCATGGGGCAGTGGGGGGGGGTAGGGCAGCGTGGTGTGGGGGGCAGGGGGCGTGGCCGAGCGGGGCTGGGGGAGGGGCCGGTCCGAGCAGGGGGCGGTGCCTAGCAGGACGGGGGCGTGGCCGAGCGCGGCTGGGGCTGGTCCGGGGGCGGGGCCTAGGCGAGCTGGGGGCGGGGCCGATTCCAGCCGGCGGACGGGCCGGGCCGGGCCGAGCCAGGGGAGCCGAGCGGGCGGGGCTGCGGGGCCGCCCGGCGTCGCGACATGGAGGCGGCCGGCGAAGGTGGGTGCGGGGGGGACCCGCCGGGGCGCGGGGAGCAGCAGGTGGGGCGGCCTGAGCGCCAAGGGGCCGGGAGCCAGGCCCTGCCCCCCCGCGTCCTCTGGATCCCCCCCGCCTGCCCCCCCCCCGCGTCCTCTGCCCCCCCGCCTGTCCCCCCCGTCCCCTGCCCCCCCCGCGAACTCTGCCCCCCCGCCTGCCCCCCTGCCCCCCCGCCCCGCCCCGCGTCCTCTGCCCCCCGCCTGCCCCCCCCGTCCCCTGCCCCCCCGCGAACTCTGCTCCCCCTCCTGCCCCCCCCGGCGTCCTCTGCCCTCCCGCCTGCCACCCCCCCCGCGTCCTCTGCTCCCCCTCCTGCCCCCAGTCCCCCCATGTCCTTTGCCCCCCCCCGCCCCAAGCCCCCCCGCGTCCTCAGCCCCCATTTCCCCCTCCCCCGGGGCCGGCTGCCCCATTGCACCCGCGCGGGGGTGCTGGGCTGCGGGAGTCCCGCCTTAATGCCGGGCTGGGGCTGGGGCTGGGAGGCCCCGTGGGACCGCGAGCCGCCGGGGCTGGACAGTGGGGGGCGAGGGGGCTGGAGGTGCTGGTCTGGTCTGTGCATGGTGGGGGTCCCTGGGGTGACGGGGTGGAGGTGCGAGGCTGGTCCATGTGGGGGGCACAGAAGGGCTGGAGGTGCGAGGCTGGTCCGTGCGAGGCGGGGGGCGCACGTGGGGCTGGAGGCGCGAGGCTGGTCCGTGCGAGGCGGGGGGCGCGGGGGGCTGGAGGTGCGAGGCTGGTCCGTGCGAGGCGGGGGGCGCGGGGGGCTGGAGGCGCGAGGCTGGTCCGTGCGCCCCACCGCGCACGTGGGGCTGGAGGTGCGAGGCTGGTCCGTGCGCGGGGGGGGGCGCGGGGGACTGGAGGTGCGAGGCTGGTCCGTGCGAGGCGGGGGGCGCGGGGGGCTGGAGGTGCGAGGCTGGTCCGTGCGCGGTGGGGGGCGCGGGGGGCTGGAGGTGCGAGGCTGGTCCGTGCGAGGCGGGGGGCGCGGGGGGCTGGAGGTGCGAGGCTGGTCCGTGCGCGGTGGGGGGCGCGGGGGACTGGAGGTGCGAGGCTGGTCCGTGCGAGGCGGGGGGCGCGGGGGACTGTAGGTGCAAGGCTGGTCCGTGCGCCCCACCGCGCACGGGGGGCTGGAGGTGCTGGTCTGGTCCGTGCGCGGTGGGGGGCGCGGGGGGCTGGAGGCGCGAGGCTGGTCCGTGCGTGGTGGGGGGCGCGGGGGGCTGGAGGCGCGAGGCTGGTCCGTGCGCGGTGGGGGCACCGGATTGCCCCGGGATGCCCGGGCTGGCAATGTGCTGTTAGATGCTGTTTATCTGTGGAGTTGGTGCCAGGTGGCCGTGGGGAGCCCGGCTCAGGGGCAGGCCCGTGTGCCTGTCTCTGTCCTGGGGGCTGCGGCCAGCCATGCTCTGCGAGGCTCCCAGTGGGGCTGGGGCATCCCCCCGGCATGGCGCAGCCCCCCGGAGCCGCCCGCGTGGTTCCCCTGACGCAGCCTGGCCTCGCGCCACGTGCCAGGCCTGGGAAAGCTGCCGGCACCGAGCGGCAAGTGGGGGCTCCGTGCCAGAGGCTCCTCCGAGCCCCCTGGGGCCGGCCGGCCGCAGAGCCCCCCACGCCTGCAGGGGGAGGGTGCTGGTCGGGGTGGAGCCGATGGGTCCCAATGGGAAGGGCCCATAGTCTCTCGCTGTCCACCCCCGGCCGGCGCAGCCTGGGCCCCTTGGCACCCGAGGGTGGCACGGGGCCGGGCGGCTCCGAGTGGAGCAGGGGCCTGGGAGCTGGGGGAGGCTCCAGGTGCTGGGATCGGGCTGGGCCGGGGGCCGACCCCAGCGACGGGCAGGGCCTGAGCCCGGCGTGGCCCCGGAGCACGGGAGGAGCCCTGTCAGCTGGGCCCCAGAGCCCCAGGCTGAGCAAAGCCCTGGCAAGGGGGCAGCGCGGGAGAGGCTGGGTTTGGGAGGTGGGGCTGGGCCAGACCCCCCAGCTCCCGTTACTGATGTCGGGGGGTCAGGCTGCGGGGGGTGAAGTCGCCATCGGTAGCTCTGGCTGGGCTGTGGGGGGCCCTGTGATGGGCACCGGTAGGTCTGGCTGGGCTGTGGGGGGCCCTGTGATGGGCACTGGAAGGTCTGGCTGGGCTGTGGGGGGCCCTGTGATGGGCACTGGAAGGTCTGGCTGGGCTGTGGGGGGCCCTGTGATGGGCACTGGAAGGTCTGGCTGGGCTGTGGGGGGCCCTGTGATGGGCACTGGTAGGTCTGGCTGGGTCTGGCTGGGCTGTGGGGGGCCCTGTGATGGGCACTGGAAGGTCTGGCTGGGCTGTGGGGGGCCCTGTGATGGGCACTGGAAGGTCTGGCTGGGCTGTGGGGGGCCCTGTGATGGGCACTGGAAGGTCTGGCTGGGCTGTGGGGGGCCCTGTGATGGGCACTGGAAGGTCTGGCTGGGCTGTGGGGGGCCCTGTGATGGGCACTGGAAGGTCTGGCTGGGCTGTGGGGGGCCCTGTGATGGGCACTGGTAGGTCTGGCTGGGCTGTGGGGGGCCCTGTGATGGGCACTGGAAGGTCTGGCTGGGCTGTGGGGGGCCCTGTGATGGGCACTGGGAGGTCTGGCTGGGCTGTGGGGGGCCCTGTGATGGGCACCGGTAGGTCTGGCTGTTGGGGACATGGTTCCTGGGCCATCCCCTGGGCAGCTGGCCGGGCCGGGCCGGACTGTCCGCCTGCCCTGCAGAGTGGGGTGCCCACGGTGTGTTGGGGGGCAGTGACTGGAGCACTGGTGCCAGGCCCCCTCCCCACTGACGGGCCCCATGGGGGGGCAGCTCTGCAGGGTTCCCTTGGTGCAGACGGGCAGTGGTTGGGGGTCGGATATGTTGGGGACCCAGGGACTGGCCCTGCTGGGCCCTGCTCTCCCCGTTCCCCCCCCTCCTCCCCCGTGCTTGGGCTCAGCGCCCTTGTGACTTTCTTCCCAGGCCTCGACCCCCCGCGGGGTAGGAGAAGGGACGCTGGGGGAGAGGTTCCTGAGGAGCCTGGCCTGACTAACCCCCCCCCCCACGTGGACCCCCGGGGACTCCTCGTGCAGAGACGCAGCAGCCGAGCCTGCGCCTGGAACGCACTGGGCTTTGTCCTCCCAGCCTGGGGAAATAGGCCGCGCAGGGGAGGGGCACGTGGGCTGGTCGGGGGGACAGGCTGCTCCGTGGCTGGATGCAGCCTCCCACCAGCCCACGTGCTCCTGGGGGAGGCTCACGGCCTGGGGGCCCAGGGTGTCTGCACGGTTCGGAGCCTGGCTTGGGAAGCTCTGGGCCGGATCCCGGCCCAGCCCGCAGAGCAGAGAACCCAGCGGGCGGCTCTGCACTCGGCCCCTCAGCCCCAGACCCCGGCAAGCTCACACGTGCAATGAGCTCGGTGGGTCTCTGCTAGTAACTCACCTGCCGACTGTGCCCTTCCCGGCTACCGCCTGGCAGGCACCATGGTCACCTCTGCGCAAGAGAGGCCCAGGGGGCTGCGGGTCGGGACTGAGGGGCACCGACAGAACTCAGGGGAGGGGAGCCCAGGGCTGGGCTAGCAGGGGCTGCGGGTCGGGAGTGAGGGGCACCGGCAGAGCTGGGGGTGGGGGGCGGGGCTGGGCCATTAGGGGGCTGCGGGTCGGGAGTGAGGGGCACCGGCAGAGCTGGGGGTGGGACCCCAGGGCTGGGCTAGCAGGGGGCTGCGGGTCGGGAGTGAGGGGCACCGGCAGAGCTGGGGTGGGGGGTGGGGCTGGGCCATTAGGGGGCTGCGGGTCGGAAGTGAGGGGCACTGGCAGGCCTGGGCTAGCAAGGGGCTGTGAGTTGGGAGTGAGGGGCACCGGCAGAGCTGGGGGTGGGGGGCGGGGCTGGGCCATTAGGGGGCTGCGGGTCGGGAGTGAGGGGCACCGGCAGAGCTGGGGGTGGGACCCCAGGGCTGGGCTAGCAGGGGGCTGCGGGTCGGGAGTGAGGGGCACCGGCAGAGCTGGGGTGGGGGGCGGGGCTGGGCCATTAGGGGGCTGCGGGTCGGGAGTGAGGGGCACCGGCAGAGCTGGGGGTGGGACCCCAGGGCTGGGCCATCAGGGGGCTGCGGGTCGGGAGTGAGGGGCACCGGCAGAGCTGGTGGGGGGAGGGGGCGGGCCTGGGCTAGCAGGGGCTGCGGGTCGGGAGTGAGGGGCACCGTCGGAGCTGGGGGTGGGACTCCTGGGCTGGGCCATCAGGGGGCTGCGGGTCGGGAGTGAGGGGCACCGGCGGAGCTGGGGGTGGGACCCCAGGGCTGGGCTAGCAGGGGCTGCGGGTCGGGAGTGAGGGGCACCGGCGGAGCTGGGGGTGGGACTCCTGGGCTGGGCCATCAGGGGGCTGCGGGTCAGGAGTGAGGGGCACCGGCAGAGCTGGTGGGGGGGAGGGGGCGGGCCTGGGCTAGCAGGGACTGCGGGTCGGGAGTGAGGGGCACCGGCGGAGCTCAAGGGAGGGGACCCCAGGGCTGGGCCATCAGGGGGCTGCGGGTCGGGAGTGAGGGGCACCGGCGGAGCTGGGGGTGGGACCCCCGGGCTGGGCCATCAGGGGGCTGCGGGTCGGGAGTGAGGGGCACCGGCGGAGCTGGGGGTGGGACCCCAGGGCTGGGCCATCAGGGGGCTGCGGGTCGGGAGTGAGGGGCACCGGCAGAGCTGGTGGGGGGGAGGGGGCGGGCCTGGGCTAGCAGGGGCTGCGGGTCGGGAGTGAGGGGCACCGGCAGAACTCAGGGGAGGGGAGCCCAGGGCTGGGCCATCAGGGGGCTGCGGGTCGGGAGTGAGGGGCACCGGCAGAACTCAGGGGAGGGGAGCCCAGGGCTGGGCCATCAGGGGGCTGCGGGTGGGGAGTGATGGGCCATCAGGGGGCTGCGGGTCGGGAGTGAGGGGCACCGGCGGAGCTCAGGGGAGGGGACCCCAGGGCTGGGCCATCAGGGGGCTGCGGGTTGGGAGTGAGGGGCACCGGCGGAGCTGGGGGCGAGAGGTGACGCAGGCTCCCACGCCTGCCGGGGCAGCTGGGGGTTGTCTCTTGGCAGGCGTCTCTGGCTCTGCTCCACAGGCTGGTGAAATGGGAACGGGCCCAGCTGCTCGCGTCGTGTCAGCGTCACTGAGTCTGTTCCAGGCCGATGGGCTTCTACCTTGATAGCTTCAGCCGATGCCTCCCCTGCCCTGGAGGGAGATGAGACGGGTGGGGGAGGGGAGGTCTCACCCATCCCCCTCCCTTGCTGGAGGGGACCCTGGCTGGGCTGGGGGTCAGGGGAGCCGTTGGCCCGGAGCTAATGCAGGAGACCCCAACTGCCAGACAAACGCAGCCGGGAGCAAAGCACGCTGGGCCGGGGTGAGATTGATAGGGGCCGGGGGGGCCATGGGAGATGCAGGCCGGGGTATGGGGGTTGTGAGCCTGAGGGATGGTCTCCCGGGGGACGGGTGGGGAGCCCAGCGCAGGGACTGACCGGCCCGGGCCGAGGGGGGGGGCGTGTTCAGTCTCCCAGCGCTGGGCCTGGCAGCCCCTTTTACAGGTGGGGAAACTGAGGCACGGAGCGTGGGAGGGTCCTAAGCCATGTGCTCAGACCACCAGCCCCTCCCCGCCTGGGATGGCTGCGTCCTGCCGGTACAGTGACCCTAACTGAATGATGCCAGTGGGCAGGGCCCCACGGCATTGACTCTGGGTGCAGCACCCCTGGGTCTCCTGGCAGGGCTGGGGGGCTCCCTAACTCTGCCAAGCGGCATCGTGGGGCCCCCTCGTGGGGCATGGCGGGGGCCATTCTACGGCATGGCCGGTCAGTGTGTGTGTGGGGGTTACGACAGAGCGCAGGCCCTGCAGGGGGGAGGGACAGGCAGGTGCGGCGGGGGGCAGCGGGTTGGGATTGGGGGGTACTCGCAGAGCTGGGGGGGGGAGGGGGACCCTTGTCCTGCACTTGGCATCTGTCTCAATCCCTTGCTTCCCTGCTGAGCCAGCACCTGCTATAGGAGTGGGGGGGGCGGGGGTCGCTCTGGGTCCATGATCATCCCTGGTAACTCTGTGTGTCCCTCATGGGCCCTAGTGCTTGGGGAGGCAGGAATGGCTCTTAAAGGGACAGGCCCTGCCCAGCTGGGCCACTGGCTGGTCTCCAGGGATTCCTCAAACTCATTTCTCGGGCCTTGTAGTTTCCTGATTGGCCTTTTCGTCTGTCTAGCTCCTTGTAGGGCCCGGATTTACCCTCCCACCCACCCACACCCCTGTTGCGAGGGAGGGAGTGGTGATCCCCATTTTGCAGGTGGGGAAACCGAGGCACAGAATGATTCAGTGACACACCCGAGGTCACACGATGAGTCAGTGGCAGAGACGGGACTTGACCCAAAGTCTCCTGAGTCCCAGCTCGCTGATTTGTAAATGGCCGGCTGGACTCCGGGGCGCATCCTGCCCCACGTGGTCCCTGGGTGACGGTGTCCTGTCTCCTCGCCCTCCCTGGGGCTTTGACACACAGAAGGCTGGAGGGGGGGGGGTTATAAATGTGACTGAAGAGATTCACGAGCAGCTGCTGCCCCCTGTGCGCTTGGCTGTGGGGGGGGGGGGGGGATCAGCTCACGGGTTCCCTTAACTCCCCACCCCCCCGATGAAAACCCTTCCTGCTGAGACTGTCCTCCCCCGGGGCCGGTCTCGGGCTGGGCCTGTGGGTGGAGGTTCTGGGGCGCTCGGTTCGGCTCAGCCGGCCCAGCCGTGAGTTGGGATCCGGGCGCCCCCCAGTTTCTGGGCTGTTGGTTCAAGCGTGGCTCTGCCAGGGGCATTTCCAGGAAAACCGGCTCTTTTGTCTCCTCCGAGTTGACTGGCTGCGGCTGGATTCTTGCTCCCTAATCCGCGCCCGGCCCAGGCCGGTTGCCGGGCGATGCTGGTTATGCCGGGAACAGGAGGACCCTGACATCAGAGGGGGAATGCGGCAGCAGGAGCCGGGCCAGGGCCGAAGATCCGGCTTCCGTGCAAACGCCCGTGGCAGTGGGGGAGGGCGTGGGGCTGGTTTAAAGAGCTGCTCTGTGCCCGGTGGCTGGGCTGGGCGAGGAGGAGTCGGGCTCCGCTCCGGATGTGTCCAGGCCTCAGACCCGTCGCTGGTGCAGGGAGCCAGTCCCAGCATGGTGGGGTCCCCGCTCAGCGACCCTCGCCCATGGCTGGCGGGGTGGGGAGAGCAGACTGCGGCGGGGGCCGCCTCAATTCACCAGGCAGGGAGGCTGGCTTGTGCCACTGGCATATGGGAGCCCCTGGGGCGTGGGGCAGAAGCTGAGCTCTGCAGAGAGCTGGTGGGAGGCGGGGGGTGCGAGTGGGGGCCATGCAGGGGGGGGGGTGGAGCAGTGCAGGACGGGGCTATGCAGAGGCGGGGGGGGAGGGCGCTGGGGTGGAGCGGTCGCCTCGGGGGCACGGGGAGGAGCTCCCCCCACCCAGCAGGCACGTGTGGCACCGCGGCTGGTGGGGACCCGGCTGGAGCGGGAGGAGGTTGTGCCAAGCGCGTCCCGACTCTCTCCTGGCGCCGGCGCTTGGCGAGCCCAGGGCACAGAGTGGGGTTCGGGGGCACCCACCTGCGATGCCCCATGTCAGCTCCGCGCCGCGCGTCACAGGAGAGCGGCTCGGCGGGGCCGGGCCTGCCCTGGGGGGCCCCAGTGGGAAGGGAAATCTGCTCGCGGGGGCGGGGGAGCTGCCATGGTCCTTGCCTGTTAGATCGGCCAGGCCAGGCCAAAATTGGTCCCATGAGCTGCCCCCCCCCCCATCTAGCCCATCCCCCGCCCCCCCGGTCAGGGCTGGATTGTTTGCCCCCAGGGGCTCGGTCTCATCCAGGACTAGATACCCGAGCAAAGGCCCCTGCCCCCCTTTCCCTGGGGGATCCCCCCACCCGGGAGCTTCTCCGGGAGAGTCTGTTGTGTTTCCCCTTTCTCAGTGTAACCCCGTTTCGCTCAGCTCTGCCGGTGCCCCTCACTCCCGACCCGCAGCCCCTGCTAGCCCAGCCTGGGCTTCCCCCCAGCTCTTCCAGTGATGGGGCAGTGATGGGGCAGTTTCCCTGGCAGTTGGGCAGTGGGGGGCTGGCGATATTGGGGGTGGGGAGTAAGTGCCAGTGGTGGTGTCCCCACAGGTGAGGGTATGGGAACAGTGCCCCCCCAGGCAGATGGTGGGATGGAGTCCCTAGCAGGTGGGCGATAGGGGGGTGGGGAGCGGTGCCCCTGCAGGAGGGCGGTGGGTGAGGGGGGGACAGTGCCCCTGCAGGTGGGTGGGGAGCGGTGCCCCTGTGAGAGGGCGGTGGGTGAGGGGGGCAGCGGTGCCTGCGGTCTCCATCCCAGAGGGGCTCAGTGCTGGTTTCCCTCTCTCCCTGCAGGCTGCCTGCGTGGTCGCCCCCGTCTGAGCCCCTCACACCATGGCCATAGTGCAGACCCGGCCCATCTCCATCGAGCCTGCTTCTGAGGCGGCCACCCAGCTCCGCGCCGGCGCCCGCTCGCCCGCCTCTGCCCGCGGCGCCATGGGGAGCGTTAGCAGCCTCATCTCCGGCCGCCCCTGCCACGAGCGGCCGTGCAAGGCCGCGCCCGGCCCCTTCCGCCAGCAGGACGGGCTGCTCCAGGCCGGCCCCCTCCAGGGGCTGCCCCCCGCCAAGCCCTGCTCCGGCCCGGCGCCCGGGGGCGGCGCCTACGCCAGCGAGGACTTCTGGGCTGAGGCCGTGTCCCCCGTCAGCCCCTGCAGCGATGCCGAGGAGCCGCGGGACGATCGGGCTCGGAGCAGCAACATCCAGGGGCCGCCCCCGAGGCTGGTCCCCGTCTCCGGGCAGCTGGAGAAGGTGAAGATTGGGGGGAGAGGGGGGTACATGTGGCTGGGCTGAGTTCATCCCCTTCCGGGCCAGGCCGTTGGGGCATCTGGGTTGGGCGTCCCGCCTCCAGCAGTCACCATGGCTCTGGAGAAATGGCCCCTCTCCCCAGCGATACACCTGACCTGTTCAATCGGCCATGGGGCGGGGAGGGCTAGTTACTTCCTGACCCCCGGCCGTGGGCTTCCACCCTGGCGCACCACGGTGCTTTCCCCTCCTTACTTGGTATTTGTGGTGCCAGCAGGTAGCCCCACGGTCTCTGCTCTGTGCCTTTCAGAACGTCGAGAAGACCCTGATCCGCCCGACGGCTTTCAAGCCGGTCGTGCCCAAGGGCAGGAACTCCTCGCTGCCGGGCTCCGTGGTGCTGCGGCCCGGGGCGTCGGCGCTCCCCGAGAGCCAGGCCAGCCTCGCCCACCTGCTAGGTGGCACCGCCGCGGCCAGCGCCGAGAAGCACCACTCCCTGAGCTGCCGTCACAGCGCCCACTCGGGCACCCTGTCGGACTCGGGGCGCAATTCCCTCTCCAGCCTGCCCACCTACAGCACGGGCTGCAGCCAGCCGCCGGAGCCGGGCAGCATCTCCATGGGCCACCTCAGCCTGGACAGTCACGGCGGGTACCCGGAGCGGGGCTCCCGGGGCCTGGCTGGCCCCTCCAACTCGGACAGCGGGCGCTCCTCCTCCAGCAAGAGCACGGGGTCCCTCAGCGGGCGGGGCCCCCCCTCCTCCGACGGCGGCTCCTGCGCCCGCTCGCCCGTCGAGGGCGACGAGGCGCTGCTCGTCCGCGAGCTGGAGGAGAAGCTGCGGGAGCGGGAGGCGGAGCTGCAGCACCTGCGCCAGAGCCTAGACGAGAACGAGGTGGCCATCTGCCAGGTACCCGGCACGGTGGGCCGGCGGGAGAGCCCGGCGACTCCCAGTCCTGCCGCCGCGGGCAGCCGGAGGCGCTGGGTGTGTCTGCGGGGGGCTGGGCACGTGGGTGGCAATTGGACACTAGGAGGTGTCTGCTGTGGGGGGGTGTGTGCATGTGGGGGCGATTGGGAAGGATGGACGGGCCAGTTGGGGGGCGAAGAGAAGGGGACATGAGGCTGGAGCGGAGGTGGGGCTGGGGTGCATGAGGGGCTGGGGGAGAGGTGCCCAATAACCGGGGGAGGGGCGTTGGTGTTTGAAGGGCTGAGGTGGGGGCTGGGCAGGTGGCAGGCTGGTGTATTTGGCGCCCGATCGCTGTGAGCGCCCCCTAGGGGTGCAGGCAGTAAATGCCTTCCCCGCTCTGGAGCTCCCCCTGCTGGAGCTGCTGTAACCTGGGCAGAGCTGTGCTGGCTTCCCGGCCGCGCTGGGGTGCAGGTGGGCAGGGGCACCGCAGGCCTGGCCTGAGAGTGCCAGTGCTGAGTGTGGGCTCCTCGGGGGGCAAAGGCAGGCACGACGCAGGTCTCAGGGTTGTCTGTGGGGCCCCATGTTCTCAGTGTGAACAGGCAGCCCGTGAAGCCTACAACACCCAGCATGCCCAGCGCAACCTCCTGCGGCGTAGCCATGGCACTGCAGTGCATGCTGGGAGCTGTAGTCTTGGTGAGCCACAGCTCCACGTGTGCTCAGGCCCTGGGGGGTGTAATGCATGCTGGGAGCTGTAGTCTTGGTGGGCTATGTCTCTGCATGTGATCAGGCCTGGGAGATGCAATGCATGCTGGGAGCTGTAGTCTCTGTGAATTGCACTTTTGCATGTGCACCGGCCCAGGAGATGCAATGCATGCTGGAAATTGTAGTTTTGATGAGCTATGTCTCTACATGCACAGGCCTGGGCGACACAATGCTTGATGGGAGCTGTAGTCTCTGAATCACATCTTAACATATGCTCAGGCCTGGGAGATGCAATGCATGATGGGAGCTGTAGTCTTGATGTGCCATCTCTACATGCCCTCAGGCCTTGGTGGTGCAATGTATGCTGGGAGCTGTAGTCTCCTGAACCACATGTCCTCAGGCCTGTGTGACGCAATGCATGATGGGAGCTGTAGTCTATGTGAACTGCATCTCCACATGTGCTCAGGCCTGTGTGACGCAATGCATGATGGGAGCTGTAGTCTATGTGAACTGCATCTCCACATGTGCTCAGGCCTGAGCAATGCAATGCATGCTGGGAGTTGTAGTGGGTGCAGTGTTAGCGGAGGACGGTTGCGATCAGGTGCAGCCCATGGGCTGCGCTGGGTCTGCGGGGCAGAACTTGGAGCCTGTGGCCACGCGGGGCCCCCCGGGTGACGCTCCTCCCCCGCCCCAGGTGTACGAGGAGAAGCAGAAGCGCTGTGAGCAGGAGATGGAGGAGCTGCGGCAGGGCTACGCCTCCCAGGTCAAGCAGGCGGCGCAGAAGGCCCAGCGCACGCAGCAGGTGCTGCAGCTGCAGATCTTCCAGCTGCAGCAGGAGAAGAAGAAGCTGCAGGAGGACTTTGCCCAGCTGCTGCAGGAGCGCGAGCTGCTGGAGAAGAGGTGCGCCTCCTTCGAGCGCGAGCAGACCGAGCTGGGGCCGCGGCTGGAGGAGACCAAGTGGGAGGTGAGCCGGGACCAGGTGGGACGGGGCCCCTGGCTCCAATCGCAGCTGGCCGGGGCCCTTGGAGCCCTGATTGTGAGACTCGCGGGGCTCCGCCAAGAGAAGGTCGAGGGGGGACTCGATCTCAGTCTCGAAACCCCCACCTGGGGAACAGATACCCGATAGTGGCCCGTCGGGGCGTGACACCCTTCGACGGCTGGCAGGTGATGCTAGCCAGCCAAGGCGGACGTTTGCACGGGGAGGGGAGTTCACCGTCGGAGCCGTTCCCCCAGGGCTGTGCCGGATTCTCCACCCCGGCAGTTTTGAATGATTGTCTCTGACTGTGAGATCTGCCCTAGGAGTGACCTCAGGGCTGGGGGACCCTCCAGGCATGGCAGGGGCCAGGCCAGACCTGTTGGCATCCGGCTGGGACCCCGCCCCGGGGAGCTCAGACTCGAGGGCTCTCCAAGCAGGTGCCCGGCTGCTCTGGTTCTGCGGCTCGGCCTCGCCCGTCGGGGTGGAGTGGGGCTGGTCCGGTGGGGCTTGGTTCCGAAGGCCGCCTCATGGTCCCCCTTCCCGGTGGAGGGGGAGAGACCTACTCGCCTCCCCCGCCTGGGAAGGCTGTCGCGGGGGGGTGGGGGACGACTCTGGTTCAGTGGGGGTGGGGGGCTTCGGGTTCAGCGGCTGCCCCGTCTAGTGCCCGTTCCAAAAGCCAGGCCGCCCCCTAAGGCAGCTCCGGTTCTGGGGGTTGCCGTCTTGGAGGGCGGTGGGGTGGGAAGGCTTGCTTAGGCCACGTGCCATTGGCGAACGTAGCTTAGGGGCAGGATCCTGGTTCTGGGGGCCACCCTATGGGGGGAAGGGGCGGTGCCTGGCTCTGGCAGCCCCATTGGCAATGGGGAGGTGGGGGCGGAGTTCAGGGGGCCACCCCATGGGGGGAAGGGGCGGGGCCTGGCTCGGGCAGCCCCACTGGTGGCTGGGTGGGTGGGAGGGTCAGGAGGCTGCCCAATGGCTCGGGGGTCTAACCCCGCCCTGCCCCGCCCCCCAGGTGTGCCAGAAGTCGGGCGAGATCTCCCTGCTGAAGCAGCAGCTGAAGGAGTCGCAGGCGGAGCTGGCGCAGCGGGGCACCGAGATGCTGCTGCTCCGGGCCCAGCTGCGGGAGGCGCGGGCGGAGCGGCAGGCGGGCGAGGAGCAGGCGCTGGGGCTGCAGGAGGCGGCGCGCACCCGGGCGCTGGAGCTGGAGGTGTGCGAGAACGAGCTGCAGCGCCGCAAGAGCGAGGCCGAGCTGCTGCGGGAGAAGCTGGGCCGGCTGGAGCAGGAGGTGGCGGGGCTGCGGGGGGCGCGGCTCCAGCCCCGCTGCCCGGAGCCGCCCGAGCCCAGCCTGCTGTGGGCCAGCGACGAGGCCAAGGCCCAGCGGCAGGCGGCCGAGACGCTGCAGGGCCTGCGGGCCGAGCTGCTCCAGGAGCGCCGGCGCGGCCAGGAGCAGCGGGCCGCCTTCGAGGCCGAGCGGCTCACCTGGCAGGGCGAGAAGGACCAGGTGATCGGCTACCAGAAGCAGCTGCAGCACAACTACATCCAGATGTACCGGCGCAACCGGGAGCTGGAGCACCACCTGCACCGGCTCAGCCTGGAGCTGCAGGGCCACCGGCTGGACGAGTGCGGCCTGCACGGGGCCGAGATCTGCTTCGAAGAGATCACCGCCACCGAGATCTGAGCCGGGGCAGTGCCGGCTGCCCCCCGAGCCAGATGGGGGCAGCTGGCAGAGGGGCCCATGGCTGGTTCATGGGGGAAGGGGAGCTGCCTGAGCGTGGGAAGAGCCGATTAACAGCTGATCCCTTTAGCACTCGGGAGGGGATTAGCGGCACCTGCTTGTAGCCGGCTGGGGGGGTGCCAGGATCAGCCCTCTGCCGTATGGGCCCTGTCACCCCTGCCCCAGAGCCTCCATCGAGCTGTGGGAATGGGGCTGGGCTGGGGGAGGGAGGCCCCCCTGTGCCGGGGAGAGCAGGTCCCTTCGTGCCTGCCAGGCTCGCTGGCTGAGCCAGGCTGGCGCGAGCTCGGTGGCACAGCCCCACAGCCTGCCAGCCTGCTGTCGGGGGGGCTCCCCCAGGGGTGGTCTGCGGTGCCAGCTGTGAGAGCAGCGCCCTGCCCCTGGGCTGCCCCCCCCGGGGCTTGCAGGCTGGCGATTTGCCCAGTCAGTGCAGGGTCCAGCCCAGGGCTTGGGATCTCCACGTTTCCTCCTTTTGTGGCTTGCTCCCTGCAGAGGCTGTATCAGTGGGCCGGGCACAGGGTAGAAACCCGAGCGGGGGACGTGCCCTGCACCTGGCCTCACCTGGCAGGGGCTACCCAGCAAGGAGCGAGCAGGGCTGCTCTGCTCTCTGTGTGCCGTCCCCGTGCCTGGCATCCTCTGCCCACAGCCCGTCGGGCTCGGTGTTCCCTGCGCCCAGCCCTCTGCTCGGGGGGATCCCGCCCGGGCAGGCTGCCCCTCCGCGAGCCGAACACCTGGCTTTGCAGGGTTTCCTTTCTGTGCCATGCAAATGGACTCCATTTTTGTAGGCCCTACAGAGAGGGCTCTGGGCTCCCCGGGAGCAGGAGCAGTTCATTAGCTGCGTGATTCCGCTCCCCATCCCTCGGCCGGGAGGTCAGTGCACCCCCCCCCCCGCCCTGTGCCTCCCGTTCCCCTGTGCTGAGCTCTGCCCCCCGCCCCCCTGCACTGTTCTGCCAGCCAGCCCCAGCCTGGCTTTGCTGTTTGCTTCCGGCCCAGCCTCTGCCTGGCACGTGCCCCCCACCCCCCCAACCCTGCTGGGAGCACCTCTGCATGGGGTGCTGCTCGCTGTGGGGAGGCAGGGGCAGCTGTGCTGGGGGTGGGGGCGGGGCTGCATGATGCCCAGCGGGCAGAGGGCCAGGGATCAGCTGCCCCTTTCCCCCTGGCATGTCCCAGGCTGCTCGGGGAATGGGCCCCATGGGCGCTATGGGGCCAGGCCCTGGACACCAGCTCCCTTGGGGGGAGGGGGGGATGCCCCAGCCCGTCCTGCAGGAGTTTCACATGGAGGGGGCCATGCAGCAGTGGGAGGCACCCCTCCCCCACTCGTGTGTGTGTGAGGCCCCTGTGCTGGGAGAGGCAGGGTGGGGGGGGGATGGTGAGTGGGGCAGCGCTGGGCCAGACGCCCGCCAGCCCTTGGCTGAGTCACGTCGCCCGCGGGTGCCAGCCCTCAAGGCCGGGCTCCTCCTGGGGCCTGCTCGTACCGTGGTGATACCAAGGCGGGGGCAGCTGGGGGGCACCAGCCTGCCTTGCTGGAGTGTAGCCGAGGGGCTGGGGCAGCTGCTGTGCCCAGCCTGTGTCCCCCTCCGGGATCTGCTGTGCCCGGTCTGGCAGCTGCCATCCCGCTGGCAGCGTCCCCAGCCTGACCCCCCCCCAGCTCTCCAGCTGCAGCCCCTGAGGGGGTGCCTGTGCCTGGGGGAGGGGGGTGCCCTACAATACAGGATTAGATCAAATGATTTAAAAACAGCCCCCCCCCACCCCGGTCTGCCCCGTGGGGCCTGGCTGCCCTGGCACGAAGGGCAGGGTTGGCACCAGACCAAAGGGACATCTGGGCTGTGTCCATCCCGTTACCCATCCCCCCTGCCCGGGCAGCGCCAGCCAGCGTGGGGTCGGGGTGTTTTACTTTATTTCTGACCTTGTCTGGTTCTCAGGCTGTGTAAATTTCTTGTACAAACCGAGAGGAAAGTGCTAATAAAACCCACCCCTCTGTTTTTAAGAGACGTGTGTGTGTGTGTGTGTGTCGGGGGGTGGGGGTGGGGGTGAGCACCACCCACGAGCCATGGCCCTGCTGCCCCTCGCCCTCTGCTGTGGGATGCCAGGGGCTGGCTGAGCCCGGGTACCTGTAAAGTGCATGGGGTGCCCCACCCAGGTTAACAACCTACAGTGGGAGCCGGCTAGTGGAGCACTCCCCGGGGGGCGGGGCCATTGCACAAGCAGCCTGCTAGAAGCAATGTGCCCCCCAAGCCAGGCTGTGCCGGGGGAGTGGAACCGCCCCCCAGCAGCAGTAGTAGGGCTTTGAGCCTCTCCCGGGCCCCCCAGCTCCGAGAGGGATCGTGGGGCTGTGGCTGGGAGCTGCCCTGGCCTGCGGGCTATGAGGTGCCAGCTGGACTGTGGCACAGGGGGGCCTCGGGCGCTGCCCTCCCAGGGCTGCTGGAGCCAGGCCAGTCCCAGCCCCGGGCCTGCTCCTGCGGGAGCTGAGCAGCCACCCTGCGGCCTCGCTGGTGCCACATGGTCGCCCTGGGGGCCGGCCTGGCCCCCTCACTGGCCCAGCAGGGGCAGGCAGAGAGGGCCAGGAAAACATGGTGACCCGTCACCTGCAGGAGGCGACACGTGGGGGCCGCCTGGCTCAGCTGGGGCAGGTGCGGGGCAGGCTGGGGTTGCAGCCCCATGGCGTGGCAGCCCCCTGCTGCTCCCCCCTGCCCCCGGGGCTGAGTCTCGCCCATGCACCCAAGACCAGCATGTGCCAGGGCCTCGTCCCAGGCCTGGCTGAGGCCACCTGGTGCTCTCGGGCAGCGCACGGAGCCGGGGGGCTCATCCCCCACTCCTGCCAGGCTGCAGTCGGGCTTGTGGGGCTGGATGCCCGTCCCCCTTGAGGCTCTGTTTGTCCTGCCGTGGGCCTGGAAGACGTCTGTTCGCTCAGCCCGTCGCTGCCGGCCTGGCGCCGTCCCTGGCTGGGCTGCGTCCCGCCTTGGGCACCTTCACCACCAGCTCCATGGGCACCTCCCGGTTGGTCCTGTAGGCCTGGCGGATGAGCTCCACCGCCCGCTGGTGGGTGACGTTCTGCAGGCTCGCCCCGTCCACCGACACCAGCTCGGCCCCAGCCTGGCAACGCCGAGAGACAGGGTTGGGAGCCTACAGGGATCGGTCGCCAGCCATTGGCATGCAGCCTCCTCTGGGGTGGGACACGGCAGCTGTGGCAACAGCACGTAGCAACCCTACACAATGATGGGGGGCCGCTAGCGGGGGGACAGTGACCCTGGGCAGCAGGGAGAATGGCTGGGACTGCTTTAAATCCGGGACTGCAGGGGCCAAGCCTGCCAGCTGCTTCCCTAGGTCTGGAAGCCATCAAGCTCCAGCCTTGCGCTTACAAAGAACCCTTCCAAATGTGCCCCGAAGGGTACCTGACACCGGGGGCGCCTGCCTGTGGCTGTAGCCAGCCTGAACCAATGGCTCTGAGTGGCCTGAACTGCCTCTTCTCATTCCAACTGACTGTTAACTCTGAACCCTACTGATGGCAAAAGGCACCTGAGCAAAGCACACAAGGGAGCGCGCTGCTCCTGCTATGCAGAGCTGTGCCACCAGCCATGCGCTTCGCCATCTCATGAGGAGGGGTGTGGAGGGGGGCACGGGCCGAGCTGGTGGCTGAGTCTAGCGCAGGAGAGCAGCTGGGAGTCAGTCCTTCACGGTGCATGTCCGACTCAGCCCTGGCCAGCACCGCGGTTGTGCGTCCCTCCCCGGGCAGCCCCAGGACCCTGTCTCTGCCCCGTGTCTGATCACATACCTGGTCCGTCCTGCAGAGAGACCAGATAACCGCCCCGGGGGTTAACCCCAGCCGCAGCAGGGTACCCCCCCCCCTTACCTGCAGGCTCCCGCTCAGGAACGCCGCCCCTCCGGGAAAGATCGTCTCGATCCTCACCATGGGCTGCACCTTGCACTCGAGCCCGCCCGAGATACTGAGCCCTGGAAAGCAACGAGGCAGCGGTGGACCAGCCTCAGCCTGCCCCATCCGCCCGGGCCCTGGCACCTGTGGGCAGCCCCCCAACGCCTGACCCGCTTCAGGCACCCCCGGCCCTATAGCTGGGATGGGTAGGGTGGGGGGGCGGAGGGCTAGTGACCCGAGCCGGACACGGTGGCAGGCACCGGTACTCACACCCGCTTCTAGCACCGGAGACTCAGGGGAGTTGGGGGGGGGGGGGGGGCTGGGTGGTGTATTTAAGGGAGCGCCCCCCCCCCCAAGCAGATCAGGCTCCCCAGTGACCCCTCCCGGGCTTGGGCCAGGCTGGTTTTCCAGCTCCCACGTGACGGGCTCCCGCGTCCCTAAGACTCGGCTCCATGGCCGGCCCCGGCGCTGGGGGTCTGTGAGCCCGGCCCTGGGGGGGACTCGGCCGCCCCGTGACCGCGCCCGTCTCCAGCCCCTGCGCGGTGCCCACCCTGCCCCAACCCACCTGGAGCCTCCCTGCCACAGCCCCGGATTTCAGCTGCCACCTGGGAAAAGCCTGGCCCGGGAGCAGGAGCAGCGGGGCGGCCTGGGCTGATGGGGGCAGGGTGCAGGGGGGGGGGACTCCGGGGGTGCACGGGGGGCAGAAGCGAGCCCAGTCATGGGGGGCCCAGGGGGTGCACAGGGGGCAGGGAGGCGCTGCAGGGAGCCCAGTGGTGGGGGGCTCCGGGGGTGCATGGGGGGGGGAGGGGCAGAAGCGAGCCCAGCCATGGGGGGCCCAGGGGGTACACGGGGGGCAGGGAGCCCAGCGCTGGGGGGCTGGGCGGGATGCCACTCACCCAAGGACTGCCTGAGCTTGGAGAGGCGGACGCTCAGCAGCTCGTGCTCCTCCTGGGCCGGGCCGTTGTGGGCCAGCCCCTCTGCCCCCTGGGTTCCCGGAGCGAAGAGCTGGCAGAGCCGGGGCCGGGCCCGCCGGGGCTTGCTGAGCCCCACGCAGAGCCCGTCCCCCCCCGGCTCGGCCTCCCCCTGCCCAGCGCGGGAGCCGGGGGCTCGCGGCCGCTCGGCGCCCGGCCCTGCCGGCTGTGCCAACGCCTCTGCGGAGGGGTCGGGACATGGCACGAGTCCCGGGCTCTGGGCAGCCTCCGCCAGCAGCCAGCTGGGCCCACTGGCAGCCGGAGCGGCAGGGGGGCTGGGGGCGGCAGCGCAGGCGTCCACGGGCACGTCGGGCAGGGGCGTGAAGCCGCACGGCTGAGTCCGTCTGGGGGAGCCCTTCAGCCGCTCCGGCCCTGCCCTCGGCGCCGGCCCCACCTCCTCCTCGGCGCCCCCCGGCTCCGGGGCCTGGAGCGGCCGCAGCAGGAACCCTCCCCGGCGGTCTGCACGGGAGAGACGGGCCGTTAGCAACGCGCCGGGGAGCCCCCCGCCCTATCCCCCACCCACCTGGCCTCCCAGACCCCCCGGCCCTCGGCCTGTCCCCGGCCTCCGAGACCCCCCTCCTCCCAGCCCTACCCTGTCCCCGCCTCAGAGACCCCCCGGCCCTCGGCCTGTCCCCGGCCGCCGAGACCCCCCAATCCCAGCCTCTGAGACCCCCTCCTCCCAGCCCTACCCTGTCCCCGGCCTCCGAGACCCCCCGGCCCTCGGCCCGTCCCCGGCCGCCGAGACCCCCCAATCCCAGCCTCTGAGACCCCCTCCTCCCAGCCCTACCCTGTCCCCGGCCTCAGAGACCCACTGGCCTCCGAGACCCCTCGGCCTGTCCCCGGCCGCCGAGACCCCCCAATCCCAGCCTCTGAGACCCCCTCCTCCCAGCCCTACCCTGTCCCCGGCCTCCGAGACCCCCCGCAATTCTAGCCTCTGAGACCCCCTCCTCCCAGCCCTACCCTGTCCCCGGCCTCAGAGACCCACTGGCCTCCGAGAACCCTCGGCCCTCGGCCTGTCCCCGGCCGCCGAGACCCCCTAATCCCAGCCTCCGAGACCCCCTCCTCCCAGCCCTACCCTGTCCCCGGCCTCCGAGACACCCCCCCAATTCTAGCCTCTGAGACCCCCTCCTCCTAGCCCTGCCTGTCCCCGGCCTCAGAGACCCACTGGCCTCTGAGAACCCTCGGCCCCAGCCCGGCCCTGTCCCCGAGAGGCCCCAGCCCCTTCCTGCCCCATGGCCTCCGAGCCCCCGTGACCTCAGTCCTCCCCCCGCCCCCCCATGCTCCGAGCCCCCCGTGGGCGGAGAATCAGAGCATGCAGCGACTGCCTCTCGGCTCCCGGCCCCAGGGCTCCAGCCACCCTCCCTGCCAGCCCCTGCCAGCCCAGAGCCCTGCCCTGCCGGGACCCACAATCCCGTGGGCGCTTGGGGCCGGCTGGGGTGCGGGAACCGCCCGACTCAGCCGGCGGCCAGCGACGGTGTCGCGCTCTAGTGGACAGAGCCACAGTGCAGCGGTGCCAGCCCAACGTGCAGCCAAGGGGTGGGGGTGCGACAGGGGGGGCAAGCAGTGCGGGGGCTGGGCAGGGGGCAGTGGGGGGAGCTGGTGGGGGGAGGGGGCCAGTACTGACCAGGCACCGGTGTGATGAGGTGTCTCCGGGGAGGCATTTTCTGCTGCGCCGGGCGCAGCGCGGGCGATTTCCCTGCAGGCGGGCGGAGAAGCGCATGAGAGACAGGCCGGGTCCTTCGCTCCGGTTCCTGGTGCCCGAGGCTCTGGCTGCTGGCACGGCGCCTCCCCCCAACCAGCCCGGCTGCCCACGCGGCGCCAGGCTGCCACCTCCTTCCAGACCGAGCCTCGCTGGAAAGTTTGGGCCTTCTGCCACCAGCCCAGTGCTGACTGCAGCTGTGCCCCCCCCCAGCTCTGCCAGCAGCGCCCTGCCCGGCTGGCACCCGCCCCCGCTAGGCTGCGGCCTGGCCCGTGGAGCGCACGTGCTGAGTGTCCAGCCCTGTGCCCGGCTTCAGTGGGGGCTGCTCCGAGCCGATCGCAGGCCTGCTGCCGGGGTGATGGGCTGAGCCCACCCCCGTGGGACACAGCGATGGGGGCGAGGTTGCAAGGTTCCCACCTAGGCTTGGGGAGGCTGGCGGGGTTGGGTCCTCACCCGCTGGACCCAGGGTTTCCTGGTCCCCAGGATAAAGGGGGTTTGTGCCAGGACCCAGGGGCTCGAGGAAGGGGCAGGGCCTCGTTCATCACCAGGGGAAAGGCAAGACTGGCAGCCCAGGATCCCCGAAGCCGGCCCCCCAAGAGGAGAGGAGTTGGGAGCCAGCTGGGCCTGGCCCTCGCGGGGGCTCCCCCTACCTGCTCTGCTCTTCAGGGTGTCGTACGCCTCCAGCTCCAGCGGCACGACCATGCTGTCGAAGCGGCCCAGGTCGGTGGAGCTGACCAGGCTCCTGCAAGGGGCAAGCTGTTAGTGCAGCCAAGTGAACACCACTGAAATGCAGCCACCTCTGGGGCGGAACGCGGCAGCTGCCTAACAGCGCACAGCAACATGAGGTGACAGCTGAGGGCAGAAGCACCCCACATTCAATTGCAATAGTGGGGGTGATTCTAGGGAGCCCAATGTACTTACCGGCCAGGATCTGCCCAGGGCATCACCTCTATGCTCACTGTGAAAACTGCCACGAATGGAGGGGCACGAGGGGTCAGCGGCTTGGACCCAGCCCAGAGCAGCACAGCGCCCCCTAGCACCTTGTGCGGGCAATGCCTCAGTACCTCTTCAGAGGCAAGAGCGCCCCCTAGGGACCTGCCCGCATCATGGCCTCGAGCCCCCTGGAAACGCATGGACCCCGAGCTGGGGCCATGGGGCCACGGGGCTGAGTGGGGAAACCAGCAGCCCTGGCTGTGCAGGCCAGACTGGGGAGGCAGGGCACGGTGTGAGGCAGAGTGAGGAGCCAGGCCGAGCTGGACCTGAGAGCCTAGGGAGGCCAGGAGCGCAGAGCAAGCGTTGGGGGCCGTTCACCGTCCCCGGGCACAGAGAGAAGAGGAGCTAAGGGCCGGGATCATGAGCCAAATCCTGCTCCCGAGGCTGGGGGAACCTGCAGGGACCCCGGGGAGTTGAAGGAGCTGCCGGCCGCTCAGGGCCAAGTTCAGAATCTGGGCCATGCAGACTCCCTGTCCCGTCTTGCAACCTGCCGCAAGAGCCTTCTCCCTCGCAGCACGTGTGGTGCTGTCTGATTGCAGAATAAACGCCCCGGCTGAGACAGCACCCAGATGGCACCGCGGGCAACCACTGGACCTGGGACCCCAGCGCTCCCTATCACCAGCCTCATGCTTCTTGACATATTACTTGACCCCTTAAATGGCTGCTTCTTGGAGCAGCTAGTCCTGGAACCCAGCAGAGGAGAAACAATTCTTGAGTAGTCCTAAGTGGAGCACAGGATCCGGTCCAAGAGATGAATGTAGCTGGACCCTTATGTTCTTATGACTGCTTGGTAATATTGACCATAATATAATTAAATGTAACATCCCTGTGGTGGAAAACCCACCACAACAGCCCAACACGGCAGCATTTAATTGCAGAAAGGGGAACTACACAGAAATGAGGAGGTTAGTGGAACAGAAATTAAAGGGTACAGCAGCAACAGTGAAATCCCTGCAAGCTGCATGGAAACTTTTCAAAGACACCGTAATAGAGGCTCAACTTAAATGTGTCCCCCAAATTGAAAACCAGTAAGAGAACCCAAAAAGTGCCCCCGTGGCTAAACAACGAAGTAAAAGAAGCAGTGAGAGGCGAAAAGGTGTCCATTAAAAAGTGGAAGTTAAATCTCAGTGAGGAAAACAGAAAGGAGCATGAACTCTGGCAAGTGAAGTGTACACACAGAATTAGGAAGGACAAAAAAGAATTTGAGGAACAGCCAGCCAAAGACTCACAAAGCAATAGCAATTTTTTTTTTTTGAAGCACATCAGAAGCAGGAAGCTGCTAAACAACCAGTGGGGCCACTGGACAATCGAGATGCTAAGGGAGCAGTCAAGGACGATAAGGCCGTTGCGGAGAAACTAAATGAATTCTTTGCAACGGTCTTCACAGCTGAGGATGTGAGGGAGATTCCCAAACCTGAGCCATTCTTCTTAGGTGACAAATCTGAGGAACTGTCCCAGACTGAGATGTCATTAGAAGAGGTTTTGGAACAACTTGAAAAACGAAACAGCAATAAGTCACCAAGACCAGACGGTATCACCCAAGAGTTCTGAAGGAACCCAGCTGTGAAATTGCAGAACTACTAACTGTCGTCTGTTATTTAAACCAGCTTCTGTGCCAGATGATTGGTGATCGCTAATGTGATGCCAATTTTTAAAAAGGGCTCCAGAGGTGACCCCGGCAATTACAGGCCGGCGAGCCTGACTTCAGTACTGGGCAAACTGGTTGAAATTATAGTAAAGAACAAAACTGTCAGATACAGAGATGAACATGATTTGTTGGGGACGAGTCAACGTGGCTTTTGTAAAGGGAACTCAGGCCTCCCCAATCTACTAGAATTCTTTGAGGGGTCACCAAGCATGTGGACAAGGGGGATCCAGTGGATATAGTGCACTTGGACTTTCAGAAAGCCTCTGACTAGGTCCCTCACCAAAGGCTCTTACGCAAAGTGAGCTGTCCTGGGATCAGAGGGGAGGTTCTCTCATGGGTCAGTGACTGGTTAAAAGACAGGAAACAAAGGGTAGGAATCCATGGTCAGTTCTCAGAATGGAGAGAGGTCAATAGTGGTGTCCCCCAGGGGTCTGTACTGGGCCCAGCCCTAGTCAACATATTCATAAATGATCTGGAAAAAGGGGTAAACAGTGAGGTGGCAAAATGTGCAGATGACACAAAACTACTCCAGATAGTTAAGTCCCAGGCAGACTGCGAAGAGCTATGAAAGGATCTCACAGAACTGGGTGACTGGGCAACAAACTGGCAGATGAAATTCAATGTTGATAAATGCAAAGTGATGCACATTGGAAAACATAATCCCAACTATACATATAAAATGATGGGGTCTAAATTAGCTGTTACCACTCAAGAGAGATCTTGGAGTCATTGTGGGTAGTTCTCTGAAATCATCCACTCAATGTGCAGCCGCAGTCAAAGCGACCAGAATGTTGGGAATCATCAGGAAAGGGACAGATAATGAGACAGAAAATATCGTGTTGCCTCTATATAAATTCACATCTTGAGTACTGTGTGCAGATGTGGTCTCCCCATCTCAAAACAGATCTATTGGATTTGGAAAAGGTTCAGAAAAAGGCAAACAGAAATGATGAGGGGGATGGATCGGCTGCCGTATGAGGAGAGATTAAAAAGACTGGGACTTTTCAGCTTGGAAAAGAGACGACTAAGGGGGGATATGACAGAGCAGGGATCGGCAACCTCTGGCACGTGGCTCGCTGGGGTAAGCACCCTCGTGGGACGGGACGGTTTGTTTACCTGCCGCGTCCACAGGTTCGATCGCGACTCCCACTGGCCGCGGTTCGCTGCTCCAGGGATGTGTTGGCCGCCACTTCCCGCCGCCCCCATTGGCCTGGAACGGCAAACCGCGGCCAGTGGGAGCCGTGATTGGCAGAACCTGCGGACGCGGCAGGAAAACAAACCGGCCCGGCCCACCAGAGTGCTTACCCCGGCGAGCCGCGTGCCAGAGGTTGCCGATCCCTGGGATAGAGGTCTATAAAATCATGACTGGTGTGGAGGAAGTAAATCAGGAAGTGTCATTTACTCCTTCTCATAACATAAGAACTAGGGGTCACAAAATGAAATTACTAGGCAGTAGGTTTAAAAGAAACACAAGGCAGTATTTCTCCACACAACGCACAGTCAACCTGTGGAACTCCTTGCCAGAGGATGTTGTGAAAGCCAAGACTATAATGGTTCAGAAAGAACTAGATCAGTTCCTGGAGGACAGGTCCCTCAATGGCTATTAGCCAGGCTGGGCAGGGACGGTGTCCCTGGCCTCTGCTTGCCAGAAGCTGGGAATGGGCGACAGGGGATGGGTCACTTGATGATTCCCTGTTCTGTTCATCCCCTCTGGGGCACCTGGCATTGGCCACTGTCGGCAGACAGGACACTGGGCTAGATGGACCTTTGGTCTGACCCAGTCTGGCCGTTCTTATGTTCTTATGCCCCCAGGCACAGGAGCCTGTTTGTCTGTCCCCTGGGACATGCCCCATGGAAAGCTGCACAGAGGGAACCCTCCACCCCAGCATCGTTCACCCACCTGACATCCCTCAGAAGCAGGAGTTTCTCAGGCCGGTCCAGGATGGCCAGGAGCGGCCTCACCAAGTCCTCCACCCCCCCTTCATGGACATACTGCGGGCAAAGGACAGGCAGTGTCAGACAGGCCCCTTTGCTGGCCAGAGCCCGGAGCACCAGGCAGCACTTAGCCAGCGCCAAAATGCAGCCACCTCTGGGGTGGGACGCAGGCAGGGTTTCACAGCACCCAGCAACAAGCCGGAACAGCTCTGAAGAGGGAATCATGATTTCTCCTGGGGGTGGGAGGGAGGCAGAACCCGATCACCCCCCGCTGGCATTTGCCCAGGACCCTCGGGCTTTCGTGTGGGGCAACGAGTTACTCCCTCCACTTTAAATCCCTGCCCTGCCCTCAATCCAGATTGACACCAGCGTCAGTGAGAACAGGATCCGGCCCCAGGTCGAGCAGTGAGCACAAGGGGCGGCGCCTGCTGGCGCTGCGGTTCGGGACTGACGCGGGGGGGGGGGCAGCGCCGCTGGCTGGGTCACTGGCTTAGCCCGGGAGACCCCAGGGCCGGGGCGTGGGGCAGACTGGGGGCTGGGCAGCGAGGGGCCTGGGGAGGAGATGGCAGCTCCAGTGCAACGGGCTGGTTCTACCCATCCCAGCTGGGGAGGCTGCCAGGACTCCCCCCCCCACATCACCCCATTGCCCAGGGGTCAGGATTAGGCCTGGCTGAGCCGGAGGCTGGCCTCACTTTTACGCTCTCCCGGCCAGCTGGCGGGTGACCCTGCGGAAAAGGGGGGTCTCTGCCCATGGCACAAGAGCCCCCCTCCTGGGAGGCCTAGTGGAGATGCCCAGGAGTGGGGGTTGCGAGGGGTTAATCTGGATTCTGTCTGGGTCCAGCCCTTGTCCTGACTGTGGGGAGGGGGGGGGGGGGTGAACGCTCAAGGACACACAAATCAGCCACAGGAGGGTCCAACGGGCAGGCTCCGAGCGCCACCTAGTGTTCACTGGAGACACCCGCAGCTGGCAGGCCCCGGGGTCAGGGCTGGGTCTATGGGGGGCTCCGGGGGGAAGGCTGCCCGGGCACGGAGGGAGAAGGCTGCTCTGCTCTAGCATGTTCGCCCCTGCATGCAGCCATGAGCAAAGCCAGGCCCCGTCCCCAGGAGAGACCCAGGTGGGGAAACTGAGGCACAGAGGGGGGTGACACATGAACGCCGAGGCAGGGACGGATCTGGGAGAACTCAGCTCTCCTGCCGCATGGTGGGCCATGGGCGGGGGGAGCACAGGGTGGTGAGCCGAGGAAACAGGCCCCGCAACAGAGTCCCGAGCCCCCGCCAGGCCGGGAGAAGCACGGGCCGAAGGAACCAGCTGGCCAGGCCGGGGAGCCCTTCCCGAGATCCCATAGGACAGGGCAGCCTGGCTCTGCCCCCTCATTGCTCTCTGCTTTGGGCACCGGTCACACCCCCTGGGCTCCTGGCTGCGGGGCCCGCGCTCCTTACCCGGGTGCAGTGGCGCAGCACGGCCGTCACCTCGTCCTCCGTCAGCAGCTTCCCGGCCATGTCCCGGAGGAGCGGGAGGCAGCTCTCAGCGGCTGGGCTGGGCTCGCGGCCGGCGCGCCCCGGGGAGCCCAGGAAGCTGACAGGGCGGCCTTTGTCTGGGGAGCGGCAAAGCGGGGTGAGTGTGGGGCCGCTGGTGCAGAGACTGGAGCTCCAGAGAGGAGGCTCCCACCTGAGCCAGGGCTGCAGCCCGCTGGCGTGTCGGTCCCCTCCCCGCCCAGGGCTGAGAAGCAGGGCTGGGACCAGCCCCTCCCACCGCACAGCCAGGAGAGACTCCCCTGGCCGGGAGCAGTAGTAGGCTGTTCTCCTGCGGGGAGGGGGCTGCGGCACACTCAGCGAGGGGCTTCTCCAGGTCGCTGCGCCCGCGTACAGCTCCCGGGTCGGACCCTGGCCAGCCGCGGGGGCCCCCTTTGCACACACAGTTGTGCACACGCTTTTCGACCCCTGCTCCTGATTCGTCAGCCAATCCCCCCCGAACTCCCCCATTCTCCTCCCCGCCCCCAGGGGCCTGGCCGGGGCAGACTCCAAACAGGTGCAGCGCTGGGAATGGAGAGACTGCAGACCCGGGGGGGCTCCCTCCAAATGCCCAGGGGGGGCTGGGTCGCAAGGGGGCTCGGAACCAGGCCCCCGGAGCCCAGCCCACATGGCGATGGCCCAAGATGGCTAAAGCCAGAGCCAAAGAGCAGCGGCTTCGCGCAGTGTCCGGCGAGGGCCCCACAGGATAATCAGCCACCGTGCCCCACGGCCCCAGTGCCGGGGCGGGGATCTACAGGGAGCAGCCCAGCGCGGCGTCCCCGGACTGGCCACGGTACAGCTGAGATGCCCCCACCTTCAAATCAGGGGTGCCTAACGGCCCCTCCCCCAAATCCCCTTGGGGCTCCAATCTCCTCCCGCCACCGGCACCAGGGAAAGAAAGGAGCCGGGTCTCTCCGGGACAGCAAGTAGGGAGGCAAATGGCACACGCACCAGTACATGCGTGCACATGCCAGCACACACCAGCACACACATGCACATGCACACACATCAGCACACACATGTACACGTGCACCATCACACACATGCACACATGTGCACCGCAGTTACCCCGCTTCAGGCTCCGGCTGACAAATTTCTGCAGGGCGCTGGCTGCAGGCGGAAAGCAGAGAGCAAATCCAGCACACCAGGTGATTCGCCAGCAGCCCCAGGCAGCCAGGGGTTAATGCCCCGCGGGCGGGGGCTGGGCCGTCTCCCCTGGGGCCCAGTGGGTGAGCTGGCGCCAGGGGCCTGGAGGCTGCGACTGGCTCCCCAGCTCGGCGGGCGGGCGGGCAGGCGGGCAGCGTGCCAAGCAGGGCAGCGCTTTGCGGTTAAGGGGCTGGGAATCAGGAGACCCGGAGTCGACCCCTGACTCCGCCAAAGGCCACCAGCAACCCTGGGCAAGTCACTTCACCTTTCTGGGCCTCGACAATCCCAGCTGCACAGGCTGGCAGCTCTGGGGGCAGGGCCCACTGGGTGTGTGGGGGAGCAGGGGCCCTTTCTCCCTGGGCATGGGCGGGGGCAGGGCCATCTCTCCCTGGGCAACCCCAAGCAATCAAAATTCATGGGATTTAAAATAACAAATTCCCTGGGGGAATCACCATGGGGCCAGACCACCCCCTCGAGGAGCAGGGAATCCCCCTGCCCACCCCCACCCCAGGAGCGGAGCTGGACACGTCCCTCCCACACGGCCCCGGGGCCATTCCAGCCCCCCGCCCCCCAGACACAGCCTCGCCCCCCCATGTGTCCCGGCGCCCGTTACCTTTCTCCCGCTCTGGGCTGGCCGGGGCCCGGGCCCGTCTCCTGTGCCCCTCGCCGCCCGGCGCCCAGCTCTGCTTCGCCCGGCTGCCTCGGAAGAAGAGGTTGACGAGGGTCTTGGAGCGCCGCAGTCCGGCCTTGTCCCCGGCGGGCGCTGGCGGCTCCTGCCTCTTCTCCTCTGGCGCCGGGAAGAGAGTCACCGCTCGGCCCCGGGGCCAGGTGGGAGCAGCGGCTCGGAGCCAAGCACGTCTCACCCGGCCCCCTCGGGCACCGCTGGGCATCGGCCCCGGGCCCCGATCCCAGCCTGGGTTTGCCAGGCGAGCACCAGAGAGCGCAGCCAGCACCACTGTGCTGACCCCCTGCCTCCCCAGCACCCTCCATCCTCGTCCTCTCCTGGCCGGGCCCAGCCCCATCTCCCACCCACCTCTAACCGTGCTCTCCACCTCCGAGCTTCCTTCTCCCCCCTGCCCTGGGCGGCTGCAGGAGCAGGGCCGCCTGGGGGCTGGGGGGGGCCCTGAATCCTCTGAGTGGCCCTGGGCAGGAGTCGGGGGTCAAACACCCTGATACACATTCTCCTCCGCGCCTGGACACAGGGGACAGTGCCAGGTCAGACCCCCAGACTGCTCGAGGCCCCCCTGGCTGGGGGCAGGGGAAGCGGCAGCTCAGTTCAGACTCCTGGGATGTCACCATCTGAAAGTGGGGAGCCGGGACCAGCTAATGCCTCCCCCCGCCCCGGGGGCAGGGCCGCTGGAAAGTAGAGGAACCTGCCTGGGACACACGGCAGGGAGGATGCTGCTCTCGCGCCAGGCAGGCAGCAGGCATCTGCTCCCCTGGCTGGGCTGATTCCCCCGGGTCTGGCTAAGTCCGAGTCCCCCTCTGAGGCGGAGTCGCACCTCCGGACACAGGGTGCTGGCGGCTCCCCTGGCAGAGTCGAGGCTCCAGCACTGGACGAGGAGCTGGGAGCGGGGGGAGAGCAGGAGAGGAGAGCCCAGCGTGGGGGCATTTAAGGTGCATTTAAGGTTGGGCATCAGTAGAGCTCTGGGTGTGTGTGTGTGGGTGGATCACAGGGCTGGGCTGGCAGGGGGCTGCAGGTTGGGAGTGAGGGGCACTGGCAGAGCTGGGGGAGAGCCCAGGGCTGGAATAACAGGGGGCTGCAGGTCGGGAGTGAGGGGCACTGGCAGACCTGGGGAATGGGGGTCCCAGGGCTGGGATAACAGGGGGCTGCAGGTTGGGAGTGAGGGGCACTGGCAGAGCTGCGGTGGAGCCCAGGGCTGGGATAACAGGGGGCTGCGGGTCGGGAGTGAGGGGCAATGGCAGACCTGGGGAATGGGGGGCCCAGGGCTGGGATAACAGGGGGCTGCGGGTCGGGAGTGAGGGGCACCAGGATGTGCACCCAGGGGGAGCCCATTCAGCTCATGCTCGGCCTGTCCTGGCGCCAGCACCTACCGCCCACGGTGAGGTAGCTCTGGGATCTCGTGAGGGGCTGCCGGGGCCGGCTCAGCGCCAGGAGCAGGGCCGTCCGGGGCGAGCCGGAGAAGGGCCTGTGCTTCTTGCTGGGGAGCGGGTCCCGGGGGCTCTCGGCCCGGATGGCCGAGTCCCTCAGGATCTCCGGCGGGTGCACGGTGCGCCGGGTCTCGGGGGGCAGGTCCGTCTGCATGGCCGTCTCCACTCGCTCCAGGGAGCGGCTGCGCGCCGGAGGGTCCTCTGTGGAGCTGGAGACGGCGGGGCTGGAGAGCAGGGCCGGGGGCCCGTCCAAGGTCCCCGAGGAGTAGGAGGAGACGGAGGAGCTGGTCTCCGAGGCCTGCGAGAGCTGCTGCAGTTGGCCATTGGTCACTGGGAAGAGATGGAGGGGTGAGAATCCGTGGGGAGGGCAGGAGCCACCCCCAGCCTCGGCCCCTGGGATCTCACAGCGTCACTGTCCGGGTCCCGGGGAACTTCATGGCCCGGTGGGCGTGGAACCCAGGCCCTGCACTGGGAGCTGCAGGAGAACCGCCAGAGACGCTAGCTGTGTACGTGTCTGTGCGCACCTACTACCCAGCTATGTGTCAGAGGCCCTGTACTGCTGGTAGTTAATGGAGATTCCCCTTGAGCTCTCATGGCCAGGAGCTCATGCTCTTGGGAGCAGCCAGGTCTGGGTGGCCGTGGAGTGCAGCACAGCGACCCCTGGGAAGTGACAGCTGGCCAAAGATTAGTGGCACCCCCTGGCACCAACACTGCGCCTGTGCCCGTGAATCTCAAGGCCCGTTCCAGGAGCGACCGGATGCTGCTGTCGTCTGAAGGCAGCTGGGTCACGGAGCCCTCAGCAGGCAGCTCCCAAGGCCATGTGGCGAGGCAGGATCAGACACCGGAACAGGAGCCCTACGCTCGCTCAGCGAGAGAGTACAGCGCTGGCGTCTCATTATGATTCCCAGTGGCGGACGGTCCCCCGGGGAACTTGCCCCCAGCCCCCAGCCGACCCGCTCTAGGCAGGGATGTCCCGGGGGGAGGGGGGCGAGGGGGGCTCTCTTACACCGACTGAGCCAGCAGTACTCGGCCACCATCTCCTTGTAGGCGGGGAAGCGGCCCGTCTCCTAGACGCCGAGGGAAGGACGAGGGTTAGTGTGTAACCGGCTGCCCCCGGCAGCGTCGTCGACATGAACCCGATCTGCGCGCCGGAGCCTGCCATGAATAATGCAGCCGCCTGCCTGCGCCCAGCTGGGCTGAAACTGGATCTGCCCGAGAGCGAGGCCCGTGCCCCGGCCTGGGCACCAGCCAGGAGCTCCCCAGAGCTGCCTACGTCAGGGGAACGCCGCCGCGGCACTCAGGGCATTTCAGCCACCAGCGCCAGGGCGGGGGAGAGGCAGAGAGCGACTGCTCCATGCCCCAGGAAGGGCCCTCGGGCGGGGAGTCCCCGGAGTCCCTCTCACAGCAACGCGCCAAGTGCCCAGGCCACGATGGGCTTCTCCAGCCTTTCCCAGGATGGCACGGTCCCGCCTCCCCCTCCCTGGGCCGATCCTGGCCTGAGGCGTGAGCCCAGCCCAGCGTCCCGGGCGGCGGGTCCTACCCGGATGGTCAGCATGATGTGCGTCTGCCCCTTTAGCACTTCCACTGCCTTGCTATGGCTGATGGCGTCGAACTTGACTCCGTTGGCTGCAAGGACTTGATCTCCCACTCTGATCCCGTTCTGCTCCGCCAGCCCGCCGGGGTCGACGCTGGAACGACAGCCCACGGCAGGCGGCCAGTGGCTCTCAGTCCCCGGGACGGGGAGCCCCCCGAGGCCAGTTCCTCTCCCGAAGGGACGCACGACCCACCACTTGAAACCGGCCTGGGGCAATCAACTCAAGGGCCTGATCCCAGCCTGGACGGGCTGCCCAGCCTGCTAGATCCAGGGCCAGGAGAAAGCCTGCTCTCGTCAAGCAGTGCCCCCAGACAAGGCCACGTGACACCCCGATCCCCACACCTGAACCGACTCAGCCAGGTGCGGGTCCAGCTGTTTCTTGCCAGCAGCTGGGGGATGCTCTGGCTGAGCTGCTGGGCACTAGCTGGGTGCCTGGCTCCGGCTGCTCCTTGCCCCATGCTCCTCGGCTCGGATGGGGCTGTCTGCCCTTGGATGGAGGAGCGGGGCGGTCTCTGACCCTGGCTGGAGGGGGTCTCTGGCACAGCAGGAACAAACCTCCACGGGGGTCTCCATTCACCCCCTAGAGCTTTGCCCACCATCCTTCGGACACGGGCGATTTTTGCCAAGCTCAGAGAGAAGCCGGGCGCGCACCCCCCCGGCGTGGGAACCGTCGCCTGGCATTTCAGAGGCCGCTGCTGGGAATCTGGCCCCGGGCAGCGCTTTGCCGGGGAAGGGACAGAGGGACTGTAAACATTTGACATATCGCCTGGACAGAAGGAGCCCTGGAGATCCCACGTGTCCCTTCGTTCTTTGCTTTGGAAAGGCGGAGACGTTTGAGCGAGGAACCTGCTGAATTATTCTTAGGGACGGGGCAGGGCAAACCCGGCTGAGAACTGCAGGTGAAAATGAATCCCCAGGGGGATCCACGCTAGGGGTGGTAGCAGGACCCAGAAAATCCTGCAGGCTCCTACATAAGAGCTTGTTCCCCCAAACACATGGGATGGGGCTTCTCGCATGCTGGGCAGAGCTGTCCTGGGATCCATCCCCAGCCTTAACTCCACCCCCTTCATAGGGATATGCACCATCCAGTGATCTGATTGGTGGAGCATTCTTAGGCCTGGATCCAGCAGTCCCAGTGGTCAGCTGGCTCCTTGCTATCACGTAGTCTGGAGACTACAATTCCCAGCAAACCTTGGTCTTAAAGGGCCACCCACCCCACACACGCCCTGGCTGTACCGACCCTAAGCTGCTTTGTAATGGAGTGAATTAGATTTCCAGCTGCCCCCCACTCCCAGGGCTCTGTAAGCAGTAAGTGGCTTCTCTCTCAGACACGGAAGCCCGGGGAGGCCCCAGAGGACGCTCCGCCGGGTGCCCAGGACACGGTGTGGCTAGCGGGTGCCGGGCGAAGCTGCTGGGAGCCAACGTACCTGGAGACGTAGATGCCGAGGCCGAACTCCTTCCCGCCGCGGATGTTGAAGCCCAGGCAGTAGTCGTCGGAGGTGGTGTAGAGGTGGACCATGCGTCTCACGCCGCCCTCGGAGCTGCTGTCCGACGGGGTCGACCCGCCCTTCTCCACGATCAGGCGCCTGTTCACGACATCCACCCTGCGACCGCGGCAGGATTCAAACAGGGGGCCGAAATCCTGGGCCTGGCTCTGGCACGACTCAGGCCCCAGGCTGCGTCTACATGGAGAACCCTACAGCAGCCCAGCTGCAGCAGACGCTACAGACGGGACGGGTTCTCCGCTCACCAATGCGAATCCTTCCGCCTGAGTTGCTGGGTTGACAGAAGAATTCTTCCCTTTACCTAGCGCTGTCTACACAGGGACGTACGTTGGCTTAACTACGTCTCTCGGGGGGTGGATTTTCCGCACGTGGCTGGGTCAATCTCCAGTGCAGCCCAGCCCAGCCCCCTCAGTCTCACGGAGCTGCTCCCCCGGGGCCGCAATCTCATGCCATCAGACAACCTGCTGGAACTTCCACCGTGGGAACGGCAGAAATCTCATGAGATTGGCTCTTTCTCCAGCCACTTTTGGGCCCCTGCCGAGGTTCTGGCTGCATCCGAACTGGAAAACGGTCATTTGGAGACAGACCCAAAGCCGGGATGGTCAAAAGTGCCCAACTCCAAATGAACGCCTGTGGGGCCTGGCTGCCAGCTTTGAAAATCTCCCCCCAGACCCACAGAGGCAGGCTGGGAGCTGGTGGTTCAAATCAGACTCCCCCTGGGATTTGCAGGGGGCATGGATCTGTGGGTCTAGGTCCAGTTTTGACCTCTCTCTAGCTTTGATGCTACGTATAGAGGGAAATCTCACCTGCCCGGAGCCTGAACTGCAAATATTGGGAGGTTTGGAAAAGGGGGAAGAACTTTTCAATCCCACGGTGGGACCCCATCCCCCTTCTGGCCAGTAGACGGGACACCATGAGAGAGGCTGTCCTGGAGGTTTGACCAGACGCCTCTCCCGGGGGAGCCTGACCAGGAGTTTCCAGGCCAGGGGACTCTGCTAGATCAGGGAAGTTTAGGATCAGAATCCAAACTTCCAGGAGCAAATCCCCCCCCAGTCTCCAACCCGCCTAAGATTCTGCCCTCGCACAGCTCCTGAAGCCTGCCCTGCTTCCCAACAGCTCACCGGGCAGCTGGGGCAGAGTCACCCGCAGCTCCTGAGACGGGCCCAGCAGAGGAATCTGGCAGGAATCCAGCATTCCTCTGCTCACAACGCCCCCGCGGGGATCAAACCACGACCTCGAGATCAAGAAACAGGCGCCTTTACAGCATGAGCTGAGGCAGCCAGGCTGATTCCGCCTTAGAACTGGGGGTTCGTTGGGGGTGAGCTCTGAAAAAACCCCCAATAATGGACAAACCAACCTCTCAACCCTTTAGCCCTCGTGTCTCGCTGCCCCTGAACGCCAGCCTGGGGCTCTTACACCGAGTCGGACTGAAGCCCACCTCAGGCCCAGCCCACCACGACGCTCTGCTAACCCAGTCTGGGCTGTCCCTGCACGTCTCTGCCGCCGGCACCCCTCAGTCCCAGCTCACAGCCTCCCTCTATCTCCCCCGGCCCCTGCCAGCGTTCCTCAACCCTTCCCCCACCGGCAGATCTGTGTGATGCGCACAAACCCCGGTGCAACCAGCCCGACACGTGTTCAAGGCCAGAGGGGACCGCGAGATCTAGCACGTGACCCTGGGACGCCCGGTTCCCTGCGGCCCAATGCAGGATTCGAACCCGCCCTCCGGAGGGGACCGCTCAGCGCACTAACCCCAGGGGGCACCGAGTCCCGGGTTCACTCCAATGCGCTCGCCCGGCTCCTGGGGAACCCGAGAGCTCCCTCTCTGCTCAGGACTCTGGCTTTGGCCCACCCGCATCAGACACTGTCGGACACCTGGGCCGGGCCGAGGACAGCGGCAAGGTGGAGGTAGTGAGCGCGCCACTGCTTACCACGTGGTCTTTTCTCGGGAGAATTTAATCCCGGGCACCTTTCCCATGCGCCTCACCATCATCCGCAGCCGGTTGTTCCCAGTCAAGACCTTGACGGCACTGCCCATGGTGATGCTCTCCAAGCTCACGCCGTTCACCTCCGTGATTTTGTCCCCGATGCACAGGCCGGCCAGGTCTGCAACGTTAAAGGCAGACCCCTGAGATCAGGCTGGGCTGCGCGGGACGGGGAAGCTAAAAGCTGGGGGACGGCTGCCTGGTCCAGCCAGATGTTCCCCGAGACGGGAAGTTCTCAGCTCAGCAGCAGCCGGATCTCGCCTGGTGTGTTGTAGCAAACCCCTCGACCTGGAACGATCAGGTGGGAACTCGCCCTCCAACCCTGGGAGTGGACGGTCACGGCCGTGTGGCTTGGGGGAGAGCAGTTTCCTTGATGTCGCGCTCCCCGCTTCCCTCACGTGCAGCTGCGCACCGAATTTCCACCAGTAATGACCACGGCCACGGGTCTCGGGTACTTACCTGCAGTATCACCACCTCTAATGCGTTTAGCCTCCCTACGGGCCAGCGAGGTAGAAAGCACCCCCGCCGTCACTGGCCAGACAGAGGCGAAGTGACTTGGCCAAGGCCATGCAGCTAGCCTGTGGCAGACACCAGGAAACTGAACCCGCAGCATCTATCTCCCAGGCTGGCACTCTGACCATTGGGCCAGGCTTCCTCCAGGGTCCCAGGAAAAGGCTCTGGCCATAAGGAGCTGGCCTGGCCCTGGCCCATTGCTGAGACCGGACACACAAGCTCCTCCAGGCTATTTGAACGTCACGTTTTGACTAAGATTTTCATCACCTTTCCTCAAGCTAATTCCCACTACGCGCTAATTCCCATTAACGAGCACCAAACCCGCCAGGACCTGGAACAGAGCTCGCCCGGGTGTTGTTATTTCTGACGAGAGCGTGTTATTCGGACAGCCTCTGCCCGCGCTGAATTGCTCCAGTGCTTGCACAATTGCAGGGGATGGCCAAATAAATCCCGCCCCTCCCGTAAAGGGTTAACAGAGGAGGCTCCTCACGCCCCACAGCGACACCTAGACCCCCTCACTTCCCACCCCAGTGCAACCAACCCGACACGCGTTCAAGGCCAGAGGGGACCGGGAGATCTGCACAGCACAGACCACAGACCCCCCCCAGCTGCCCCGGATTGAGGCCAATCACTTGTGTTTGACTTAAGCCGAGGTCCCCAGACTGTGGGGCAAGGAAGAACATTGTGGGGGATGGCGGGGCACGGCTGGGGGCTGGGCCAGCCTTCACGGGGGGCGGGGCAGGAGCTCTGCTCTTGGGCCTGCCCCCAGCTGTGGGCCCCTTGGCCCTGTCCACACGCCCCACTCCCGGCTCGGGGATGTGTGTGTGCAGACAGGGGAAAGGGGATGCACAAGGTAAAAAGTTTGGATGTTGGGTCCACGCTCCGTCCCCTCCCCCAAAACTCCTCGGGGGAGGGGTTCTGGGGAGCCATTTGCTTCCTCCTGCTGCAGCCCGGGCTGGGGGCTCTTCCCCTGGAGGCAGGGGGTGGGGCAGGCAGCCGATCGGAGGTGGGGTTCCCCATGGCAGCTCCTATGGCATCATGGCAAAACTGGCTCCATCATGGGCCAGCGCCAGGGTCTGCTGGGGGCTCTCGGCGCTAGGCAGGGCAGCCGCAGGGGAAGCCAGGGCTTGGTAGCCTTGCGAGCAGCCAGGCAGGGACGCTCTGCCATCGCTCCAGCTGCGCCTCCCACACGTTCCGCGCCTGGCAGAGCGCGGCCCCTCTCTCCTCGCGCCAGGCCAGGGTCTCCTCCGAAGGCCCCGGCACCCGTGCCCGCGGGCCCCTCAATCTGCTTCCCCCCACCTGCTCTGCCAGCCCCAGGACCCCACTCCCCACCCCCGGGCTCTAGATCCAGAAGAGAACTCAGCACTTTGGAAATGTGGGGTCTGTCCGGATCCAGCCGGGCACGACCTCTGACCTTTGTGGAACCCCCGATTCCCCCGGCAGTCCTGGAAGCTGGGCCCGGGAACCCCCCTGGGCACCGACTCCCACTGCAGGGCTAATTGCAGCGAGGGAGGAAACCTCGCACGAATCCCAGCCCGGGCAGCCTTCCAGAGGTGTCACGGAGCCCACGACCCTCCCAGCCCTCCAGTAAACAAACTGGTGGGGCAGCACCCAGCCTGGGAAGCTGAGCCGGGCGGGGGGCAGCTGTATGGCACGGGGCCAGGCCACACAGGCTTCTTCTGCCTCCTTGCCTGAAACAGCCTCCTGTGCCCCGACGCGTCCCTGCCCAGACCTGCATGTGCACCTGCCCCGGCTCACCCCTGCTCCTTCCCCACCTGCCCACCGGCCCCTGCCGTGCAAGGAGAGCCCACAGGCCGGGACTCGGAGTCAGCGCTCCCTGCACGGCCTCCTGCTCTCCACCCGGACACGGGAGCTGCACAGTTTCTCCTCCCAGGAGGTGCAGCCCCTTGGAGACTACAAATCCCAGCATGCCTCGTTCGGCGCCTCCCTGAGCAGCCCTGCGCTTGGCCCCAAGATGGAGCGCCGCCTCTTGGGAGCGTTGACAGTCCCCAGGGCAGTTGCAGAACCACGGGGGCAAGGCTCCATCTTTAGCCAAGCCGAAGGCTGCCCGGGTCAAGGTGGAGCATTGCATGCTGGGACTTGTGGTCTCCCCATGACGGCCGGCAGAGGCGGCAGGCGGCCCCTCGGGCGCGGCCCTGGCACGGTGCCCCTCGACGAGCTCCGCTCACCGGCGCTGCTGCCTTCCTCCACTTTGCTGACGAAGATGCCCAGCCCGTGCTCCGAGCCGCCCCGCACGCTGAAGCCCAGCTTCCCGTCCGCGCTCTTCTCCACCGTGATGGCGTTGATCACGTCGCTCTCGTCGCCGGTGGCTGTGGGGACAGGGCCCGAACACGTGGGAGAGAACGGGGTGGTTTCCGCAGCCGCCCGGCCCCGCACCGCAGGCCGCTTCCCCAGGAGCCGCGCCAGGCCTAGCTAGGCACGTGAACATGCCAGGCTGTGTTACGGGCACAGCGCTGCTTTCTGGTGGCCGCTGGAGCGCCGCTGGAGGGCTCACACAGCATTTACAGGGCTACTGCCCTGCTCCCATACGCCACACGTGCCCAGAGTCAAGTCCTCACCAAGCCCGTTAGGAGCGTTAACAGCCAGGGATCGCAAAGAGCTTTCCAAAGATCAACTAACTGCGCCACACCCTGCTCCCCTCCCCCACAGCAGCAGGTGGGATTATCACTCCCATTTCACAGTAGGGAAACTGAGGCATGAGGGAGCGGGGGAGTGGCTCGCCCAGTGATAGAACCCAGGTGTCCTGGCACTCAGGCCAGTGCTTCGGCCACAAAACCATCCTTCCTTGTTAGGTAAAGTATCCAGGTGTCCTGGCTCCCCGTCTCCGGCTCCTACCCTGCTTGGATTTGAATGCAAAGGGCCACATTCTTCCCTGGTGTAACTGCCTGGGCCCAAGCGCTTAGAGTGGCAGGAGCAGAGCGAACGCTCGGGGTGACGTGCGTCGCGTGGGGAGTTCCCTCCGCTGCAGAATTCCTGCTCATTGATAATCAACGAAAAACAAAACTGCGCCCAATCCCTGCGGCCGGGAGGCTGGGGCTGGCCTCCGGGCCACGCTGCAGCCAACGGCGGCGTTACCCCGGAGATGAATTTACTGCTAAGAGTTTTGCTCCTGCTCAGACCAATGGAGCACGTGCAAGGAACGAAGACAAGTTCCCTGCAGTGGATCTCAGCTTTTTCCAGACTGGTACCTCCCCACCCCCCGACCTCCCTTGCATCCAGACAGGATGGGGAGACTCAGGGGACCAGGTCAAATAAAAAGGGGGGCCTGGGTCGACCAGATGGGGAGACACAGGAGCCAACTTCAGGGGCTCTCTCCTGCTTTCGTCAGGGCCAAAGTTGTCCCTTGCGGCCCTGCCTTGCCCGAGCCACGGCTTGAGACGGGGGCTGGGAATCGGTATCTGGGTGATGAAGGGTGACCCCAAAAGAACCCCCACCCCCGGCAATGGAAGCAGAGAGAGGCCCCGGCTGCCGTACCTTCGATGGGCGAGTTGATGAGAATGACGCGTCCCATGGGCGACGAGGTGCGGATGCCCCGTGGGTGCCCGTTCACCAGCCGGTTCTGCTTCCTCAGCAGGTAGCGGGTGGCTGCGCTGGCGTCGCTGCCCGAGCTGCGGGAGTGGGTGGGGCAGGCCGCGTCCCTCAGCACGGAGTCTGAACCGTGTGCCATGGCGGGGCGGGGCGGCCGCTAGTCATGGAGGGACCCCGGCGTCCGGGGGACGTCTTCAGCGGGGGAGCAGGGAGGGACCCTGCCCCCTGCCCTGGGGAAGCCGGATTCCGTCGGGCGGGCGGGGCGGATTGTTACATTTTGGCTGCTCAGGTTTCGTCCCGCCAATGGAAGTGGGCGCCTGACGCAGCCCAGGGACATGTTCCTACGGGTGCGCGTGAAAAGGGGCCGGGGCCACGTTTCCCGTCGGGTCTCAGCTCCGGCCGGGGGCCTCACGTGACGGCGCCGTTCCTGTGCCTGCAGCGTCAAATCCAAACGGACCCGCGTCAGCCCCACAGCTCTCCCCACCGCCAGGCTCCAGGGCTCCACCAGTGAACGACAACGAGCATTAGGAACAGCCCGCCAGCGCCTGACACCCCCATGCCCAGGAGAAGCTCCCAGGCCAAGTCCGGAGAGGAGCTCTCCGATCCAGTCATTTACACTGGCCTCCAGTGGAGTGACTCCGGATTTCCACCAGCGCAGGAGGGAGTTGGAATCAGTGCTGGCACCTCAGTTACATCCCCGGGGGGCACTCAGACCCAGGGCAAGCGGGCCGGGGCCAGCGGGAGGAACAGCTCTGCAGCCAGAGAGCCACAGACTTTTAGACCATATGGGCCCATGTCGATCGACTGCCTGGCCTGAGCTACATAACACAAGACACCAACATTCACCTGCTAACTCCTAGCAGGCTAGTAAGCAAGGGACAGAGCTCAGGGGTTTGCACATTGACCTGCTCAACCCAGGGTGGTGAGTTCAATCCTTGAGCAGGCTGCTTAGGGGGACCTCAGGCAAAATCGGTCCTGCTAGTGAAGGCAGGGGGCTGGACTCAATGACCTTCCAGCACTGTGAGATAAATAGGACAGTTAGACCAAAATAGGGTGACCAGACAGCAAGTGTGGGGGGGAAAATTGGGGTGGGGTGATAGGAGCCTATATAAGAAAAAGACCCCAAAAAGGGGACTGTCCCTATAAAATTGGGACATTTGGTCACCCTAGACCAAAAGGGGCTCAGTCACATTGGAAACAGCTCTGTTTACATATGGGGAGTTACTCCAGATTTACACCCAGCAGGGATCAGAATCTGGCCCCGGCGCCATTCACTACACCGGAGTTAATCCGGATTTACACTGGAGGGTGTGAGATCAGCTTCCGGCCCCCACCTGGCTGATTTAAAAGGAATCCCTGTGGGGAGGGAGATCACAGTCCCGTTGGTTTCGCTGGAGCGCCTCTCGGTTCGCCCCTGCGCCGGGGAGACCGGGCTCCGGCTGGTTTACAAACAACCCGGCACCTTTCCCGCCCGGGGGCCTGGGTCCAGGCCAAGCTCCCCGAGGGGAGGGAGCGGAGCGGGGCCGGGCCGGGCGCAAGGCAGAGCCCCGAGCGGCCCGGCCCGGGAGGCACCGGGCGCGGGGGAAGGGACGGAGCCGGCCGGGGAAACACGCGTGGGCCGGGGCAGGACGCGTCCCCCCTCCCCGCGCGCAACTTTCCTCCACCCGGCGCCCCCCGTGGATCGGAGGGGGGGGGAGGGGCTCTGCACCCAGGACAGACCCAGCCCCCCGATCCCGGGGGGGGGTCTTGGACCCCAGGCTCCCCCCCCGCCCCCCCCCCAGGTGTCTGCAGGTGACCCCCGGCTGGGTCCCTCCCCGCTCCCCTTGCGCCAGAGGGGGCAGCAGCAGCGGGGGCCCAGGTAAAGGACCGAAGGGGTTGATGGGGGGGGAGAGTCTGACACCCCTCCCCCCTCGCCCACCCCCTCACCTGTCTCCATGTTGCTCTGCAGCCCCCTCACCTGGCAGAGCCACCGGGCTGAGGCTGCCCCGCCCATAGGCCGGCCTGGCCGTCAGTCAGTGCCAGCCCCTCCCTGGTGGGCAGCGGAGCGAGGGCGGCTCTGCCCCGGGTCCCGCAGCCCGGGCTGGCTCTGACAGTCACACTCCATCGCTCACCTGGGGCTGGGGGCCGAAGGCAGCAGGTGCTGGGGCGCCCCCTGGGGCACAGAGCTGCCCCCATCCCCCAAACCCTCCCGGCCCCCCTTTGGGAACCCCCGCCGGCTCCTCCTTCCGCTGTCCCCAGGGCGGCAGAACGTGGCTGCGTTTTGTCGCAGGGCGTCCGGCACACTTTGGCGAGCTCGGCCGTATAAATCCGATCCCGCTGTTCTCAATAAGGAGGCCGAGCGCTCCTGCGAGCTCGCAACCTGCTTTCCAAAGGGCACGCGGGGGTGTGAGCCCCGTTGGACAAGTGGGGAAACTGAGGCGGCACGGCACGGCAGTGAAACACGTGTGGCACTGTAAGCCCATCTGGGCTTGCGTGTTCAAAGGGACACGTGCCCAAGTGCCTTGCTGAACTGGGCAGGTGACTCGCCCCAAATCACACAGCACCTCAGTGGCAGAGTTGGGGACACAACCCACGGGTCCTGGTTCCCAGTCCCCACTCTTCCAACCACTGGACACCGCTCCCCTTCCAGAGCTGGGAAAAAGAACACAGGAGTCCTGATTCCCCCCTTGCCCTGCTCTCACCCACCAGCCCCCACTCCAGAGCCAGGAAGAGAACCCACGAGTCCTGGTTCCCACTCCTGCTGCTCCTAATTGTGACTGGGCTAAAGCCTGAGGTCCTAGTGGAAGGAGCACAGAACTGGGCCAAGGACTCTCTCCCAGCGATTCCCTCCTCCCCGCTCGCCCTAGGCCATGGTCTGGCGAAGTCAAGAGGAGACTGTTTGAACTCAGTGGTTCGGTTCTACCCCCTCTCTCAAGGAAACAGCGCAGAGGAGGGAGCTGGGGCTGGGTCCCTCCCATGCAGAGAACTGGGCATATTCCACCCCCTCCCCCCAAGGTGCCAAGGGCACCACCGGGTGTCCTGGGCCCCCTCACCTCCCAGCCCGAGGCCTTGACACTCCTCTGGCCCGGGGAAGCGGTGTCTGCCCATCGGTTGGTGCGGTTCCCTCACTGCTGGGATGGCCGTGACCGTCGCCAGGAGGCGAATTTGATACCAGGCCGGTTTCAGGTGATACGCACCTGCCAGGTATTGGATACCCTGGGGAGAGGAGCTGCCGGGTGGGGGATGACGGGTGAAAGGTCTGCCTGGAGCAGAGCTGATCTGCGCTGTTTGGAACAGCCAGGCTCTTGGTAAAGCCATCGGCAACCTGCCCCCCTGCCCCACTCCCATGGAAAGGTGACTGGCTCCTCATGTAACCCCACTGATTCAGGAGTAGCAGAACACCCCCTACCCAGGCTGGCAGAATCGGCTCCTTTTGTGCCAAACTCTGCCAAGGAGCAAAGGAGTCAGGTGGAAACTTAATTCACATACAAGCAACGCAAATGCCCTTCAAGATGCGGGGCTGAGCTGGAGTCATGGCTGTCTGTTGTTATAGCCTCAAGGACATTGTCACAGGGCTTGCTGTACTCAGGGCAGGGAGTTTGGGACCCTGTCTCAGACTGGTGCTTTGGAGAAAAGCCTAAAACCAACACGCCTGTCTAAGTAATAGCCCATGGGGCAATTTCTTCCTGACCACAGCTGGTGTGTACCATGAAGATTGAGAACCCACTTTACTTAATCAGTTTCTCATAAGTGTTTTCGTCCCCCTTATTTATAATGATCCACTGAAAACTTGAACCTAAAATTTTACTTTCTATCAAAAATGCGTCCGATCGATATGGCCCCAGTCACCACAGTGACTGAGCATCTCACAGTCATGAATGGATTTTATCTTCCCAACTCCCCTGGGAGGTAGGGAAGTAGCATTACCCCCTTTGTACAGATGGGAAAACTGAGGCACCAAGAAGTTATGCAACCTGCCTAAAGTAACACATCAGATCAGAAGCAGGAATTATATCCAGATCTCCAGGCCTGTGCTTTAACCGTAAGGCTATCTTGCCTTCCATCAAATACAAATAAATAATACATCATCATTTCTCTAGAGCAGCGGCTCTCACCTTTTCCAGTCTACTGTCCCCCTTCCAGGAGTCTGATTTGTCTTGCGTACCCCCAAGTTTCACCTCACTTAAAAACGACTTGCTTACAAAACCAGCCATAAAAATACACAAGTGAAACAGCTCATGACTGCTGACAAATTGCTGACTTTTCCATTCCTACCATATCATTATAAAATAAATGAATTGAAATATAAATATTGTACTTACAGTTCAGTGTATAGTGTATATGGAGCAGGATAAACAAGTCATGATCTGGACTTTGCTGGTGCTTTTTCTGTAGCCTGTTGTAAAACTAGGCAAATATCATGATGAGTTGATGTCCCCCCGGAAGACCTCTGTGTACCCCTGCTGAGAGCCGCTGCTCGAGAACAAACGCGAGTGACAACCATACAATCCTTCATGATCACAGACTTCTTATCATGCAATCGAGATGGCGCAGCAATTTCCTTCCAAGAGCGCAGGAATCCCGGGGCTAGTTCCTTGGCACAGTACAGGGAGAAAGTCTTGAGTGGAACCAGCCTGATTTGAAACCCGTGTTGCTGTCTCTGAACCGAGCAGCCTTGGTTCTCGTAATTCTGCTTTCCATGTCAATGGAAGTACAGGGGGCAGGGCAGGACTCAAGGGCCAACCTTCGCACTATTTGTCCTTTTGCTCCTTCCAACTGTTTGCAAAGTTCCCAGAATTACAAGGACGAGGTTTTCTCAAGGCGTCGCCGGGGCATTGCCTTTCCCCCTTCTTAACACCTAGATAACGGTCAGCAGCCCTGCAATAACAAAGCTGTCTTGCCAGCGTGGCACTCACAAGCAGCGCCGTGCCAGGGGAGCAAACGCACATGTGCAGCTGAGCACGTTTGTGAGCAACCCTACAATAACAAAGCAGCCTCCTCAGCCTGACACTCGCGAGCCGTACAGTAACTAACCAGCGTGCACAGCTTAGCATTGACCCGAGCGACATTACAGTAACAAAGCAGCACTGGAAAGCAATAGAAGGTAATAACTGGGGTGTCCAGGTACATTTCAGTGACAACTTTCCTCAGGGCGATTATAAACAGCAAGGCAAACAAAACCGCTATTTCCAAAAGTGTGAAAATGAGGCCTGGTCAAAGGGCCTGTTACTGAGCCATGAGCTATCAAGACGGCCTGGATGTGCTTCTAATTGTGTTTCTGCAACAATCACAAGTGGACGATTCTTTTAAAATAGACTTTAATATAATCATCAGCTGAATTTGCTACTAAGAAAAGACAGATTCCCCCCAGGGCTCTGGTGCCTTGGTCTAACACGTGCACTATAACCAAGTAATTCAAATAAAATCATGACGTTTCCATTAAGTCCCCTCCCAGGGGATATTTTTCGGTATTTTCCTCTGAATGATGCTCACTACAAATATTGATTAAAAAATAATTAGGGGCCCCGGTCTAAATCATTAACCTCTGGGGAGTTAGATCAGGGATTAATCTGGTGTGTTCTTTGTCTCCTAAAGCCTGTTGCTTGGAGCTGCAGGTACAGAAGTGGCTGCTGTGTTCCACCCCAGAGGCAGCTGCATTTCCAGTGTGAAATTAATCAGTCCAGCTCCTTCAGGTTCCAGTCTAGTGCAACTCCTAACGCTCAGGATGCAGAGAGCTGGAGAGACACAAAGTCACTATTATGCACCCCTTAAAATAATCCAGAAGATTGTAGAGCCGGACTACAAACACAGCAGGTGCTTAGTATAACAGCGGTGTCTCTCATGCCATAGGAGAGCTGAGTCTCAGCTGCAGTCAATATAAAGGGGGTGATTTAGTGAGCCCCTCTCTGCCGCAAGTCACATGACGTGACTCGGTTTCCCTGTCTGTCTAAGGAGGGTATAACATAAAGCCACGCTGCACGGGAGTTGTGAGGCTAAATTCCTGGCAGATTTGAAAGTGTGTTGAAATCTGCAGATGGAAAGTTCTCTAGATGAGCAGTGTGATTAATCACTATTGATAGTGTGAAGCGTGTGCGTGGGAGGGACGGGTGCACACTACAGTGTGTATATGGGAGAGTGTTGGGGGTACGTGTACCTTGCAATGTGATGGGTTCACACGCAGAACTGTGCAGGTGGGTCACGTTAGGGGCACACGTATCAGACTGTGTGTCTGTGCGCACGAGTCAGAGGGTGTGTGCGCACATGGCACCGTGTGTTAGTTTGTGTGTACACATGGGGGTTCATGTGTATAAATGGTAGGGTTTGAGTGGGGGGTGTGTGTGCAATGTCTGAAGGACAGGGGGTGCGTCTGTGTGTGTATGTGTGCCCACAGATCTGTGCGACGGATGGGGTGTGAGTCTGCGTAGCCAGCGTTGTGTGTGCATGCATGGGAATGCGTGTGTGTAAAGCAGAGGGTGTTTGTGCGTGCGTGTAGGTGCCACACCGACTCTCTGTGCGGCGGTCGTCCCCGCCTGCCCCAGGCCGCCCCTGCCGGCGCTGCCTCTGCCCAGCAGAGCTGGGTCCGCCCCCGGCTGGCGCTCAGCAGGCTCTGCAGTACACCTCGAAGAGGCTGGCCACCGAGTGCATGCGGTAGAAGATGCCCAGCGGCAGGGAGATCTTGACGATGATGACCCAGAGGGTGAAGCCGTAGAAGGCCTGCTCGATCTGGCTCACCAGGTGCGGGCGTGTCCCGTAGGCGTAGAGGATCCACACCTAGCAAAGCAAAGGGGTCGGGCGTCAGCCCCAACGGGGCAGGGGCCGGGCTGGGCCACCTCCTGGATGGACTCCGCTGGGCAGGGCCTGATGCCTAGCGAACCCATTCGCTCCTGCCCCCCCCCGCCCCGTTGAACCTGTCACCACGGCAGGGCCAGGCCTCGTGCATTCCCCCAGGGTGTGTCCAACCACTGGGAACGGGGCTGAGAACCACCAGCTCATTGCACATCGTCAGCCACCGAGCACCAGCCCAGCAGTAACGCCCTTCGGTCCCTGCTGGGCCACGCTCCCTGCCGGGACCCTGCCAGGAACAATCCTGCATTGGGCCAGAGGACGGACTCCATTACATGACGGGGGGGCCTTGGGCTTTGCCCAGTGAGTATAATGAGAGATTTGTATTGGTGCAGTGCCCACAGGTCTGGCTGGGCACACGGGCAGGCCCCGGGACTCCCCACACGGGGGGTCTCTCCACAGCACTGTTTGCTGACCACCAGTCTCATTCGCCCCTTTCCTGCGCCCAGCCCAGGAGGCGGATGGGTGGCGAGCGCGCTCAGGGTGGCAGTGTGTGAGAGGAGGGGTGGCAGGGTGCTGGGTGCAGCTGGGTTGTCCCTCCCAGGCACCATGCGGGGACGAAGGGCAGAGCCGGGGCGGGTACCATCAGGCACTGCTGCCACCGCCCTGGACACAGCGATCTCTGATCTGCATGGGCTGAGTCCGTCCATCCTTAGAGCGAGAGCCACATGGAGCCCCGTCTATTCAGCTCAACACCGAGCAGGGGAAGGGGTGACTGATCACAGCCTGTACGCACCGACATGGCGAATCCGGATTGGAGACCTGGCTCTTCGACCCAGCAGACAAAGGGCTCACACCATCCCCTAAACCCTCCCCCACACGGAGTCTTATTCACCGGGCTGAGCGTCAGGGGGGGAAACGCCTGGGAATATCTGATCTCCGCACAGGCCGGGGGGCCCTTACCAGGCACGGGCAGCGCAGGGAGAGGGAAGCTGGCACCTCCCAGCTCCACCGGCCTCGCCTGAGAGAAACTGACTAGGAGACCTGCAGCACCTCAAACCACCGGAACAGTGGGAAGCAGTTTGGAGGTTTAAAGTCCATTCACTTTCACCGTCCCAGGGCCAGATCCTCAGCCGGTGCAAATCAGCTCAGCGCCATAGGCGTCCATGGGTTCGCTCCAGCTGAGGATCAGGCCCCTTTCCACAGGACTCCTTCCTGGGCAGTCACGGCCCATTCTGTATGTGTGCAACCGATTGTTCCTTCCTACGTGGAACACTTGGCATTTGTCCTGACTGAATTTCATCCTATTTACTTCAGACCATTTCTCCAGTTTGTCCAGATCAGTTTGAATTTTAATTCTATCCGCCCAAGCGCTTGCAACCCCTCCCAGCTTGGTATCGTCTGCAAACTTTAGAAGTGTCCTCGCTATGCCATTATCTAATCATTGATGAAGATATTGAAGAGAACCGGACCCAGAATCGATCCCTGCGGGACCCCGCTCGTTATGCCTTTCCAGCATGACTGTGAACCACTGATAACTGCTCTCTGGGAGCGGTTTTCCAACCAGTTCTGCACCCACCTTATAGTAGCTCCACCTAGGTTGCATTTCCCTAGTTTGTTTCCGAGAAGATCATGCGAGACAGTACCAGAAGCTTTACTAAAGTCAAGATATACCAAGGCTTCCGCTTCCCCTGGCGGAGTTAAAGGGGCCCTGTGCCGAGCCCCCCTGACGGATGAGGAGAGTGTCTGCGTTACAGCTGTCTCTAGATGGGAAGTCAAACCTTTCTGGAAGCTCCTTTGTGTCAAAGGAGAGCTAGTGGCCAGCGGACCACACGGGCCCAGGAGAGCAGCTTTCACTGGGGCGACAGCAGAGCCGGGCAATTATTTTTCACTGGAAATTTTGAAGATTTTTCCCCCCTAAATCAATTCTTTTGGATTTTTTTTGATGAAAACCCAAAACTGAAACTTTTTGCTCAAACAAATCCCAGCTGTCTCTAGTGAAGAGCCCTGGGGCTGACTTTGGGGAGGGAGTGTGAAGCTGGGGACCCCGGGAGAGACAGGTGGGGGTCTGCGGGCAGAGGGAGCATTACGCGGGCCGTTTGGCTCAGATCTATTTGTGGATCTGGGCCCATGTGACGAGAGCCGGGCAACATTTTTCCACTGAAACTTTTTCAGCAAAAAAACGCAGCTTTGGGTCGACTGAAAGCTTTTGCAAACGTGTGTCAATATTTCAGTTGGGAAAAAACCTTGAAAAGAATCCAGATGTTCCACTCGGACATTTTCACAAAGAAACGCTTCAACGTTTCGATGCCCGGCGCCTTTTTGTGGTGCCGTTTCCTGCGATTTGGCTAAAGCAACTAGAAAATCCTTTTGAAAAACGCTCAAAATGGAAACGAGGGTTTAGGGGTTTTTTTGGTGTCGGGTCGAACAAGAAACGTGTTTTGACTTTTCGATTCACCGGAAAGTCTGAAAAAGGTTGGTTTGGGGTCAATCTTAAACGATTCCCCCCCCCCCCCTTGATTTTTCAGGATTGTCAGAGAACCAAAAAACCTATTATTTGCCCACCTCAATCTGTAATCTCGCTGTCCAGCAAAGCCGGCCCAGGGTACATTCTGCAGAGAAACAACTCACACCAGACAATAACCAGACTAGGTGTCACTGATTTCTGACCTGTATGACCCTGACACCCCCACCCTGTGGCCAAGGGCCGCATTCCTCTCTTTGCTGACCACTGCGAAACAACGTGGTGGTTCTCAGTGTAGTTTCTAGTGGACGAATATTCACACCATTGACAACTCTTCTGTCTCCTAATGTCCCCTTGCTGGCAGCCTCAAAAGGGCTGAATGGGGTTGTGAGACGGAGCCCCCGTCTCGTCCCCAGCCAGGGTCCTCCCAGCAGGGCTGTACGGACGAAGCTCACTCTGGAGCTGACAGCACAGCATCTACTCGGAAGATAGACCGAAGACCTGAGCTCAGAGCCTCAGCTGGTGATGGCTCGTTCGAGTGATGGTGATTGACACCAGCCGGGGGAGCGGCCGTCAGCCTCCAGAGCTCCCCGTGGGAAGCTAGAGCCCCGGGGCCAGACAATCAGCCAGCTCACCGAGATGTTGTAGAAGATGAGGAGGATGGAGATGTTCTGCAGGATCTTCCTCCGGATGCTGACGCGTTCCGGCTCCCCTCTGGGCCGAGACTGCCGGCCCCCGGCGGAGATCTTGGCAAGGGAGTCATTGCTGCTGCTGCAGGCCAGCCAGCACCCCGGCACCTGCTCCTCCAGCTGGGCCACCATCCTGGCTGGCGTGTGGCAGCCGGCCGGGCAGATGGCGCAGTCACTCTCACGGCGGGCAGCCACGTCCTGCAGGACCGGCTCTTCGGCGGGGCCTCCGGAGATGGAGAAGACCCATTCGTTGCCCGGGGGGCTGTCGGGAGCGTCTGGCCGGTGCGTGGACCTGGAGTAAAGGGCTTCGGTGATGAAGAGGTTCTGGCCCAGCACTTGGATGGTCTTGCAGAGGGAGAAGCAGAGGTCCAGGAGGTGGAGGCTGCCATTGATGTGCAGGAAGAAGATGGCCACCAGGGAGAAGACGGAGACCATCAGGGGCCCGCAGGAGCTGCCCAGCAAGAGGGTGACGTCCAGGCTCCGCACCACGCTCTTGGAGCAGTCGGTGGAGGCCGGGTCTCTCTGGAGCCGGTAGGCGGCGATGCCGACCAGCGAGGCCAGGAACATGGCGGAGAGCAGCACCGAGTTGAAGATGTAGTAGGTCCGCAGGGCCTCGGGGACCGTCTCGGGGGCCTTGGCCAGCACCCCAAAGGAGATCATCACCCCGAAGGTGGCCGAGATGGCCAGCGCCCCCAGCACCAGCCCCACGAAGGCCCCGCTGAGGTGGAAGCGGCCCCGGGGGCGCGGGCGGGGCTGCCGGGGGCAGGCCGCCTGCCCCGTGTTCTTCCACACCACGTAGAGCATGGTGGAGGAGAAGAGGCTGAACTCGATGTTGAAGGGGTGCAGGTAGGCGGCGCCCTCGGAGAAGATGTGACACAGGCTGGTGGCGCACGAGCAGCTGTTGGTGGGCGAACTCCCTGCAGGGGGGGGAGGGGGTCATTCAGCGCCAGCCTGGGAGTGGGGCAGCATGGGAGGGAGAGGGACGGGATGGGGGCAGGGCTGTGCATAGGGATTGGAGGGCAAGGCTATCTGTGGGGGGCTGTGCCTAGGGGTGGGGGGACGGGGCTCTGGCTAGGGGAGGGGGGACAGGGCTGTGCGGGGGGGAGGGGCTGTGCCAGGGTCGGCAGGGCAGGCTGTGGCTAGGGGAGGGGGACAGGGCTGTGCGGGGGGGAGGGGCTGTGCCAGGGTAGGGTGGGGAGGCTGTGGCTAGGGGAGGGGGACAGGGGTGTGGGGGGGGGCGGGGCTGTGCCAGGGTGGGGGGGGGAGGCTGTGGCAAGGGGAGGGGGGACAGTGCTGTGCGGGGGGGAGCGGCAGAGCCAGGTGGTGGAGGGAAGGCTGTGGCTAGGGGAGGGGGGACAGGGCTGTGTGGGGGGGAGGGGCTGTGCCAGGGTGGGGTGGGGAGGCTGTGGCTAGGGGAGGGGGGACAGGGCTGTGGGGGGGGAGGGGCTGTGCCAGGGTGGGGTGGGGAGGCTGTGGCTAGGGGAGGGGGGACAGGGCTGTGCGGGGGGGAAGGGCTGTGCCAGGGTGGGGTGGGGAGGCTGTGGCTAGGGGAGGGGGGACAGGGCTGTGTGGGGGGAGGGGCTGTGCCAGGGTGGGGTGGGGAGGCTGTGGCTAGGGGAGGGGGGACAGGGCTGTGCGGGGGGGAGGGGCTGTGCCGGGGGGGCGTGGGGAGGCTGTGGCTAGGGGAGGGGGGACAGGGCTGTGGGGGGGGAGGGGCTGTGCCGGGGGGGCAGGGAAGGCTGTGGCTAGGGGAGGGGGACAGGGCTGTGCGGGGGGACGGGGCTGTGGCTAGGGGAGGGGGGACAGGGCTGTGGGGGGGGAGGGGATGTGCCGGGGGGGCGGGAAGGAGGTGGCTAGGGGAGGGGGACAGGGCTGTGGGGGGGGGAGGGGCTGTGCCAGGGGGGGGTGGGGAGGCTGTGGCAAGGGGAGGGGGGACAGGGCAGTGCGGGGGGGAGGGGCTGTGCCGGGGGGGCAGGGAGGGCTGTGGCTAGGGGAGGGGGACAGGGCTGTGCGGGGGGACGGGGCTGTGGCTAGGGGAGGGGGGACAGGGCTGTGGGGGGGGGGAGGGGCTGTGCCCGGGGGGGGTGGGGAGGCTGTGGCAAGGGGAGGGGGGACAGGGCTGTGCGGGGGGGAGGGGCTGTGCCGGGGGGGCGGGAAGGGTGTGGCTAGGGGAGGGGGGACAGGGCTGTGGGGGGGGGAGGGGCTGTGCCAGGGGGGGGAGGGGAGGCATTGTCAAGGGGAGGGGGGACAGGGCTGTGCGGGGGGGAGGGGCGGTGCCGGGGGGGCAGGGAAGGCTGTGGCTAGGGGAGGGGGGACAGGGCTGTGCGGGGGGGGGGCTGTGCCGGGGGGGCAGGGAAGGCTGTGGCTAGGGGAGGGGGGACAGGGCTGTGCGGGGGGGAGGGGCTGTGCCGGGGGGGGGCAGGGAGGGGTGGGTCTTGGGGGGGGGGGACAGGGCTGTGCGGGGGGGAGGGGCTGTGCTGGGGGGGCAGGGGAGGCTATGCTAGGGGAGGGGGGACAGGGCTGTGCGGGGGGGAGGGGCTGTGCCGGGGGGGCAGGGAAGGCTGTGGCTAGGGGAGGGGGGACAGGGCTGTGCGGGGGGGAGGGGCTGTGCCGGGGGGGCAGGGAAGGCTGTGGCTAGGGGAGGGGGACAGGGCTGTGCGGGGGGGGGGGGCTGTGCCGGGGGGGCAGGGAAGGCTGTGGCTAGGGGAGGGGGGACAGGGCTGTGCGGGGGGGAGGGGCTGTGCCGGGGGGGCGGGAAGGCTGTGGCTAGGGGAGGGGGGACAGGGCTGTGCGGGGGGGAGGGGCTGTGCCGGGGGGGCAGGGAAGGCTGTGGCTAGGGGAGGGGGACAGGGCTGTGCGGGGGGACGGGGCTGTGGCTAGGGGAGGGGGGACAGGGCTGTGGGGGGGGGGAGGGGCTGTGCCAGGGTGGGGTGGGGAGGCTGTGGCAAGGGGAGGGGGGACAGGGCTGTGCGGGGGGGAGGGGCTGTGCCGGGGGGGCGGGAAGGCTGTGGCTAGGGGAGGGGGGACAGGGCTGTGGGGGGGGGAGGGGCTGTGCCAGGGTGGGGTGGGGAGGCTATGCTAGGGGAGGGGGGACAGGGCTGTGCGGGGGGGAGGGGCTGTGCCGGGGGGGCAGGGGAGGCTGTGGCTAGGGGAGGGGGACAGGGCTGTGCGGGGGGGAGGGGCTGTGCCGGGGGGGCAGGGAAGGCTGTGGCTAGGGGAGGGGGGACAGGGCTGTGCGGGGGGGAGGGGCTGTGCCGGGGGGGCAGGGGAGGCTGTGGCTAGGGGAGGGGGACAGGGCTGTGCGGGGGGGGGGAGGGGCCGGGGGGGCAGGGGAGGCTGTGGCTAGGGGAGGGGGGACAGGGCTGTGCGGGGGGGAGGGGCTGTGCCGGGGGGGGGGCAGGGGCGGCTTGGGCTAGGGTGGGGGGGACAGGGCTGTGCGGGGGGGAGGGGCTGTGCCGGGGGGGGGGGGAGGGAAGGCTGTGGCTAGGGGAGGGGGGACAGGGAGTTGCGGGGGGGAGGGGCTGTGCCGGGGGGGGGGCGTGGGAAGGCTGTGGCTAGGGGAGGGGGACAGGGCTGTGCGGGGGGGAGGGGCTGTGCCGGGGGGGCAGGGGAGGCTGTGGCTAGGGGAGGGGGGACAGGGCTGTGCGGGGGGACGGGGCTGTGCCGGGGGGGCAGGGAAGGCTGTGGCTAGGGGAGGGGGGACAGGGCTGTGCGGGGGGGGAAGGGCTGTGCCGGGGGGGCAGGGGAGGCTGTGGCTAGGGGAGGGGGGACAGGGCTGTGCGGGGGGAGGGGCTGTGCCGGGGGGGCAGGGGAGGCTTTCGCTAGGGGAGGGTGGACAGGGCGGTGGGGGGGGGAGGGGCTGTGCCAGGGTGGGGTGGGGAGGCTGTGGCCAGGGGAGGGGGGACAGGGCTGTGTGGGGGGGAGGGGCTGTGCCAGGGTGGGGTGGGGAGGCTGTGGCTAGGGGAGGGGGGACAGGGCTGTGTGGGGGGGAGGGGCTGTGCCGGGGGGGCAGGGGAGGCTGTGGCTAGGGGAGGGGGGACAGGGCTGTGGGGGGGGGAGGGGCTGTGCCAGGGTGGGGTGGGGAGGCTGTGGCAAGGGGAGGGGGGACAGGGCTGTGCGGGGGCGAGGGGCTGTTCCGGGGGGGCAGCGGGGGCGGTGGGGAGGGGAGGGGGGACAGGGGGGTGGGGGGGGGAGGGGCTGTGGGAGGGTGGGGTGGGGAGGCTGTGGCTAGGGGAGGGGGGACAGGGCTGTGCGGGGGGAGGGGCTGTGCCGGGGGGGGGCAGGGGAGGCTGTGGATAGGGGAGGGGCCCCAGGGCAGAGCGGGGGGGGGGGCTGTGCCGGGGGGGGCAGGGGAGGCTGTGGCTAGGGGAGGGGGGACAGGGCTGTGCGGGGGGGAGGGGCTGTGCCGGGGGGGCGTGGGGAGGCTATGCTAGGGGAGGGGGGACAGGGCTGTGCGGGGGGGGGGGCTGTGCCGGGGGGGCAGGGGAGGCTGTGGCTAGGGGAGGGGGGACAGGGCTGTGCGGGGGGAGGGGCTGTGCCGGGGGGGGGGCAGGGAAGGCTGTGGCTAGGGGAGGGGGGACAGGGCTGTGCGGGGGGGGGGGCTGTGCCGGGGGGGCAGGGGAGGCTGTGGCTAGGGGAGGGGGGACAGGAGACAGCCTGGCCTAGCAAGCAGGGGGCGCGGGGAGCGAGGGCCGCGCAAGGGCCAGTGCAGGCAGCTGGTGGGGTCGGGATCTGCCCGTGGGAAGGCCGAGGGGCGGATAAGGGTGGGATCCAGGCAGGGGCCTCTGAGCTGGGCATGGGGCAGGTTGGCCCCCTCCAGCCAGAGGGCCAGGCAGCCTCTCCTCTCCCAGCCCTCCCGGAGGACGTCCCCTCCCATCCAGTCCAGGGGCAGGGTCTGGCTCCTTAGCGGCCCCCCACCCCGGGGGCCCTCACCATGCACGGGCCAGGGGCTCTCCGTCTCGTGGGCATCGTAGATCTCCTGCAGCTGCTTCATGGACTCGTCCAGCACCACGCTCATCCACATCAGCACATTGGTGGCCAGCGTGTGCATCAGGCCAAACCTGGGATGGGGGAGAGGGCAGGGGGAGCTCACACCCGGCCTGGCCCCAAGGGGCTGCCAGCGAAACAACCGGCCCCCGCCCCCATCCCGGCGCACACACCGGGAAGACAGGTACCTGTTGAGATGCTGCTGCTCCTGGATGCAGACCTTGGCGTGGAAGGACAGCAGAGACACCTGTGCCGAGGGCGGGAGTGAAGGCAGAAGACAGAGTCAAAGAGCAGTGATACGCAAAGGGAAAGGACTAGCCGCTGCGCAGGAATGGCTGAAAGCCCCTTTCATGCTGCATGCTGCACCTTTAACTGCAGCGGCCATCTTGAGAGGCGGGGCTCCCTCCTGGGGACCTGATGTTGGTTCTTTCTTGCTTCGTACTTTCCCTCCTTCTCCACCCGGCCTGTCCCACATGGCCCAAGAGACACCAAGCCTGGTCGAGTCCACACAGAGCCCTCCCATGCTAACAGCCTACACTAGGGTAACAGCCTACTACAGCTACCCACTAGTGGAGTCACTCCTTGAGCTCATGTGGCCTGCACTGTGGAGTTAGTGTCACCCAGATGGGTCTGACTCCTCCCTCCTGGCTGCTAGTGCTCTGAGCGTGCGAGGCCCCTCACCTGGATGATGGTGAAGACGGCTTGCACGACGGGGAAGGCGGTGATGAGGACGGAGGTGCAGTGCTGCAGCTCGTAGTAATACCCCAAGGACAGGCAATCCAGCACCAGCGTGGCCAGGGCGAAGAGCGAGAGCCCGCCTGCCGGGCCAAGAGAACTTCATCACCGCAGCCCTGCCGGCCACGGGGCAAGGGCCAGGCTGGGTGCTGTGGGGCCAGTGAAGGGGACAACCTGGGGCCTCTGTAGCCATGGGCTGCAGTGGTTTTGCTTTTGGTCTGCAGCACCTGCGGAGATCTAAGGAGCATGTGTGCTGGGTGGGGAGAGGTGATGGCCGTGCAGATGCAACATGGCACAGCAGAGATGCCCCCACCGCGCTCTCTCCTGGAGCCTCGAGCCCGTTCGCTCTCACTGTGTTCTTGTTCCTGATTCTCGCCCTGGGCGGGGATAGCAGGTGGGTGGGTCGGGATTGAGGGGCACCAGTGGAGCTGCTGTGGGGCGATGGACCGATCCCCGTGATTGTTGTCGCCCCAGCAGCACAGGCCCCCCCACCTGTAGGCGAGTCACCGAACCCCGGTGCCGTGCAGAGGCTGCCACGGGGCCAGGGGGGTTCCCGGGGAGCAGACGGTACCTTTCAGCCAGCTGGCGCCGGCGTGGTGGTCCTGGTGCAGCTTCCGGCGCTTGTTCTGGGAGGAGCGCCAGCCGAACCACAGCATCCACGCGCAGGACGTGAGCATGAGCGTGGCCAGGAAGCCGTGGACGTTGCGGCTCTGGGGGCTGCGCTGGTGAATCTCGGCCAGCAGGACGGCGCTGCCCAGGAAGGTGAGCAGCACGAGGTAGAGCAGGGACAGCAGCGAGCCCGCCCGGGCGTTGGCCAAGTCCTGCCAGTCTGCGCCCTCTGGATCGGCGGGGGAGTCCGGGGCTCCCTGGCCCTGCCCCGCAGGGGGGTGAGGGGAGCCCAAGGGGGGGCACCGCTGCAGCACGTTGCTCATCGCCCCGGGCATCATGGCTGTGAGGGGAGGGGACAGGGAACCATCAGGGAGGGGGCGGCCTGGGGCCCAGTGCAGAGGTGGGACCGGGAAGGGGGGATATTCCCTGTGGGTCACCCCCAGAAGGGAGACCTAAGGGAGGGGTTACACTGCTCCCCTCACACCTACTCCCAGGCATGCACCTCCCCTCGCACCCCCACATGTCCCCATACACCCATCAGCCCATCTGGCTCCGACTCCCCCCCCTCCAGCTTTCATCCTCATCCTCCTGGCACCAGCCCTTTCCCTGGGTGTAGACGCCGGGGCACGGTGCTGGGAGGGGCAGGATCCGGCCCCCAGGAGCCAGCGGAAGGAGGGGGATCGAAGTCACTCCAGCCGCCCACTCCTGGCTTGCGGGGGTCTCTGGGCGGCTGGGAACGGCCGTTCCACAAATGGCTTTTGTTGGGCCGAGCCGAGCTGGGAGCAGCCCAGGGCCGAGGGCCTCTCAGGCCTCTCTGGCAGCCTCTGCCCTGGGCATGGAGAAGGAGGCCTGCAGCCCACCGCCCTTCCCCACCCAACCATGTGGGGGCATGTGAGCACTGCCCCACCTCCTCTTTCCACACACGCCCCCGGCCCCAGAGACGGACACACGCACACTCCCAGATATGACTCAGAGCAACAGCATGACGGGGGCAGACGCCGAGCTCTGTACTCTCCACACGGCCAGTGGGACCATCTCCTAGACTTCCTTGGGCTGTGCCTGGGTCCAGAGGATCATGCCAAGGGTCCAGCGGGCCGTGCCCAGGTCAGGGGGTCATGCCCGGCATTCATGGGGCCGTGCCCAGGTCCAGGGGGTCGTGTCCGGCATTCCCGGGGCCGTGCCCAGGTCCGGGGGTTGTGCCCGGCATTCATGGGGCCGTGCCCAGGTCCGGGGGTCGTGTCCGGCATTCCCGGGGCCGTGCCCAGGTCCGGGGGTTGTGCCCGGCATTCCCGGGGCCGTGCCCAGGTCCGGGGGTTGTGCCCGGCATTCCCGGGGCCATGCCCAGGTCGAGGGGGTTGTGCCCGGCATTCCCGGGGCCGTGCCCAGGTCCGGGGGTTGTGCCCGGCATTCCCGGGGCCGTGCCCAGGTCCGGGGGTTGTGCCCGGCATTCCCGGGGCCATGCCCAGGTCGAGGGGGTCGTGCCTGGCATTCCCGGGGCCATGCCCAGGTCGAGGGGGTCGTGTCCGGCATTCACGGAGCCGTGCCCAGGTCCGGGGGTCGTGCCCGGCATTCACGGGGCCGTGCCCAGGTCCAGGGGGTCGTGCCCGGCATTCCCGGGGCCATGCCCAGGTCGAGGGGGTCGTGCCCGGCATTCACGGGGCCGTGCCCAGGTCCAGGGGGTCGTGCCTGGCATTCCCGGGGCCATGCCCAGGTCGAGGGGGTCGTGCCCGGCATTCACGGGGCCGTGCCCAGGTCCAGGGGGTCATGCCCGGCATTCCCGGGGCCGTGCCCAGGTCGAGGGGGTCGTGCCCGGCATTCCCGGGGCCGTGCCCAGGTCCAGGGGGTCGTGCCCGGCATTCCCGGGGCCGTGCCCAGGTCGAGGGGGTCGTGTCCGGCATTCACGGAGCCGTGCCCAGGTCGAGGGGGTCGTGTCCGGCATTCACGGAGCCGTGCCCAGGTCCGGGGGTCGTGCCTGGCATTCCCGGGGCCATGCCCAGGTCGAGGGGGTCGTGTCCGGCATTCACGGGGCCGTGCCCAGGTCCAGGGGGTCGTGCCTGGCATTCCCGGGGCCATGCCCAGGTCGAGGGGGTCGTGCCCGGCATTCACGGGGCCGTGCCCAGGTCCAGGGGGTCATGCCCGGCATTCCCGGGGCCGTGCCCAGGTCGAGGGGGTCGTGCCCGGCATTCCCGGGGCCGTGCCCAGGTCCAGGGGGTCGTGCCCGGCATTCCCGGGGCCGTGCCCAGGTCGAGGGGGTCGTGTCCGGCATTCACGGAGCCGTGCCCAGGTCGAGGGGGTCGTGTCCGGCATTCACGGAGCCGTGCCCAGGTCCGGGGGTCGTGCCTGGCATTCCCGGGGCCATGCCCAGGTCGAGGGGGTCGTGTCCGGCATTCACGGGGCCGTGCCCAGGTCCAGGGGGTCGTGCCCGGCATTCCCGGGGCCGTGCCCAAGTCCAGGGGGCCGTGCCCGGCATTCCCGGGGCCGTGCCCAAGTCCAGGGGGCCGTGCCCACCCTTGTCTTTCTGGCTGGACAGGTGAGGGGTTGTGGGGTGCTGGATGGGTGAAGGTGGGGAGTCAGCGGGCTAGGACCTTTAACTGGGGCTGAGCCAGACTCCCAGAGTGACGGCTGCAGGGCCCCATCCTGCTCCCATGGGAGGAGGGGCTGGTCGCGCCAGATAGGCTTCCCCTCCCAGCTTTGCTAGGATCTCTGGTGCCACGCCAGACAGACAGACAGACAGATGCCTCCTCCCTCTCCATCCACACAAACCTGCCTGGAACGGATCATGCCAGCGTCTCGCCCGAGACATCCAGCCCTGGGCAGAGATGGCCCTAGACACCCTTGGGATGGGTCCTTGCATCTGCCCCACACTTACACGGTGCCACCGGTCACGCTGGCGACTCAGGAGCGTCTCTCATGCCACCCTCTGTCCTGGCCAGCTGTGTGGGGCACTCTGCCCAGGGGACGCCTTAATATTCCAGGGGGTGGATCGTTCCTCTGCCAGCCTGGCACCTCCCACTAGAGTAATCCGGGCTGGAGGGGTTGCCACAGGCAGCCCCCTCCCTGCTGCACACAGAGAGGAGAGCTGCCCCTCCCTGGCCGCTCGCCCTTTCACGGCAGATTGGAGTTAATAACTGGAGCGTTTCTGAAGTGATTGTAGCAGCAGCTCTCTGCTGCCAAAGGCCATCGGGGAGACCCGGTGCCGAAAATCCAAGGGCAGAGGAAGGAGAAATCAGAAATTGCTTGATTTGGCGGGGGGGGGGGTGGAAGCAGGGAAATGTTGGTTATTTACATCTCTCTGTGTCCAGAAAGAAAGATCAGCTTGTTTCTCCGATCACTAGGGAAGTGCACCCAGCACAGCACCTGTCCCCTCAGCGGGGCAAATCCAGGAGCGACTGCCAGGAGAGAATGTGGACTCTGCTGTTCTGAAACCACAGGGTCGCAGCTGGCGGAGAATCCTCAGTACCTCTTAGCAGTACAGGGTGTCGGCCACACAGTGCACAGTTGGATTCCATCCCGTAGAGGCTGGTGGTGGTGCAAGCATGCACCCGCATAAACACAGCCACACACATCAGGCAGCTAATTGCAGCGTAGTGACTTACTAAATTAACACTAGCTCGTTAACTGATTATTATTTTGTCATCTTGAACGGTGGACAGAACCCAGAAGCCTGCAGTCATGTGCCAGGCCCCCAGAGTGCTAGGTGCTGTACAAGCAGAGAACAAAAGAAAACAACAGGCTAAGCATGAAATGCAGGCGTACCGGGGCGGTGAGTTATACTGGGCCTGTGGTGCCCGCGCTCCAGCAATATTCAGGGCCCAGCAGCCCGGCTCCACCAATGTTCAGGGCCGGGTCTCTCCCATGGCCCTGCCTGCCTGCCCCGGAGCGTCCCTGCACCCTGGACAGCGGGTGGCTGCCCTGCTGCTCTGCGCTGCGCTCCCTCACTGGCCACTGCGGGCTGCAGCAAAGGCAGTGGGGCCCCCGGCAGGCTGAGGCAGCTGCTGCACCTGCTGAGGGAGGAGGCGCACATGTGATGGCAGCTCCTCCCCCCACCCCCCTGGCACCCACCGGGAGCCGTGACGGAGCTTCCTGGAATCTGGACCTGAGCAGCTGGGGCTTGGGTGAGTGTTGGATTCGTGACACCCCCAGCCTGCAGTCACCACTCCTGCCCCAGGCTGGGCAAGGGGCAGCCCCACCCCCCACTGAACGACGTCGCAAAAGAAGAGGCTACGTTTTGTTTTCATTTTAGAAAGTATTTGCCTTTGGGGGTTACTGACCCAAGAGCGCTGGGTTGTTTCCATAGTCAAAAGAGTATTAATACATTTTTATATTCTCAGTTAAATACCGTTTTCTTACAATAGTGATATTGTGTAATATGGGGAAACACTGTTTCCAGTCCATTTTTACATTATTTTAAAAATACTGATTGGCTTAAAAGGCAGTTGGGAGGGGGGAGGACTTGGATCCGTTCTGGACACCACCTAAAATGATCCCGCTTTTTCACACGTGCTGTCTGGTCACCCTAAGTGTGGCACAGATTTGGCACCCCCCATTCAGGCGGTCGGTGGAGCCCCGGGCAGGGGAAGGCGGCCGCCCTGCCAGCCCTCTCCTGGGGGCAAATGCCCCCTTGGTGCCAAACTGCCCCAGCGCGGGGACGGGAGCCCGGGGCATGAGAGATCCGCGGCACGGATCACGTCGGGCCCGATCCTGCCCTCGCCGGGGGCCATGGGAACAGGATTGGTCCGTCCCCCCCCCCCGCCCGGGCATCCAGCCCCGGCCTCGCAGCCCGCGCGGCCCCCCCTCGGCTGGGCACGGCCCGTGCGCCCGGAGCCTGGAGCGCGGGGAGCCGCCTGGCTCCGCCCCGCCGGTGCCCGGCCCCTTCCAGCTGCGCTCCCCGCCCTCCGGCCTGCGCGCCCTGGGCGCGGCGCCGCTGCGCACTGGGCTGGTGCCGGGGGCCGGACGACGGGCGGGGGCCGGCGCTGTCAGCGAGCCGGTGAGTCGGAGCCGCCCCGGGAGCCAGCCCCGCACCCCGGGGGTGCGTGCGGCTGCCTGGGCGCGGGGAGGTGTCCGGGATCCACTGGTGCCCAGCGGGAGCCCACGCGTCCCCGGAGCCCCCCCCCCACGGGCGCTGCTGGCGGAGGGGGGGTCGCTTCCCCTTCCCTACCCCCCCCCCGCGGTGGCAGCAGCCGGCCAGCGCAACCTTGTGCCATCTGCCTGGGCTTGTGCCCCGCCCGGCATGTCAGCTCCAGGCTCCGGGGCTGGGTTTGCGCCCTTGGCGGGGCGGGGCGGGGCTGGGCTCCAGGACTCAGGCAGGGCCCCAGGGGCATTGGCCGCTGAAGTGGGGGTTGGTTTGGGCCCCTCCCGCGTCAAACCTGCCGGGCTTTGCCGTGACGCCGCAGAGCACGAGTGGGTTCAGCGCAGCGCCCCCACGGGCCGGGGGTTCGCGCCCCTGCCAGCCGGCCCGGGTTAGCTGGAGCATCCCAGGGAGCTGTGACCCAGCGGGATTTCGCAGCAGGCGCCTGGGACAACACAGGCAAGGGGCGAGCGGCAGAGTGGGGCTGGTGGCTAGTGCATTGGCCTAGGGGCTAGCGAAAGTGCTGGCTGCCAGGGCTAGGCCAGAATCACTCGCCTGACATCCTCCTAGGTTTGGAGTAACTGTGGGTCCTGGGTGCATCATAGCAGGAGAACCTCTTCCCCCCTCCCTCGCCATGCTGCAGCTCCCAGGCAGATGGTGCTAAGAGCAGTGGCCAGTCCCCTGAGGGTGGGCAGAGAGGAGACGGGAGACCAGCCTCAGCCCTGGCCTGCCTCTGGTCCTTGCCTCGCTCCACTCCCTTCCTGGCAATCTCACAGCCACGGGCGCGGGAGCCTTCTCCTCTGCATCTTCTGCTTTCTGCGGCAGCCTCTGTTGGTCTCTCCACCCCGTTCCCCAAGGAAAGAGTCTTCTCTGGGGAGTGGTGGAGCCAGCCCCCTTGGGTCATTTACACTCAGCTGGGAAAAGGCCCTGGGCATATGTTAGGGTGACCAGATGAGAGGAAGAAAATATCGGGACACATTGGGGGTGGGGTCTGCCGGCGGAGCGAAATATCGGGACAAACACCTAAATATCGGGACGTCTGGGCAGCCTAGCATATGTAGCGTAGGGCACAAGCCTGTCCGGAGGGCGAGGGTGGGGGGGACGACTGGATGCTCCAGTCGTTCCTTTCTAGTGCTAGTTTCTTCATCTTGCTGTCTGACCAAGAGACAGACTTGGCACCCGACGGCCCAGGGAAGCCCCACTGACTTTGAGGGAGCTGAGACGCTGGCTAGCACATGGCCCTGTGTTGGGGGGCCTGGCACGAGGCGGTAGAAATCGGGGCTATTTGCAGAGTAGGGCCTGGAGTTCAAATCCTCCTCCTGTCTGGGGGTCGGGCTGCTGGCTGAGGCCTGTTTCAGGGAGCCAGGTTTTGCCTGGGGGGGCAGGCTGCGCCCACAGTAGGTACGGGGCCGTGGGCCAGCATCTGACCTCGCTCACACAGACGGCAAAGTGACTTTGCAGGAGCGACTCCCTGATGTCAGCGAGATCAGGATCCGGCCCGACGTCCCAGATGCTCCTGGGCAGCCTAGCAAATGCGGGAGGGGGGATGGAGGTAGCAGACGCAGCACCTCTCTTGGTAGGTTTGCTCACCCCTCAGAATGGACTGTGGGTCCTGATTTCACACCTTGCAGTCCCTTCTCCCCAGCGCTCGCCATTTGGGGCAGCCTCATGCCCTCTGGCCACCGGCTCGGGGTGAAACAGTCGCTTCTCTGCACGGCACTCGCCTGCTTTGGGGAAACGCAAGTATTAAAAACAACAGAACAAAACAACCTGGGGATAAGGGCTTTAGCAGCTCAGCCGCAGGCAGGCTCCTGCGTCCAATTCGTTTCATGACAACCGGCCGTCCCCTCCTCCTGCGCAGGGATTATTCCTGCTGGAGAGCATTAGAAGCATTGGAGTAAATCCGGGGCGAGCTGCCAGGGAGGGCTGACATTTCCGAGATGCAGGGAGTTGGAGGCCGGTGGTTTTTCTGGTTGCTAGGGGGAAATGCACAGACTTTAGCTGGGAGCCAGATGGCAAAAGAGGAACGGAAAGAGCGGGAGGGCGCCAGGACCTGACTCTTGCTTACCCCAGGGATACGCCCCTGGCACACCGCTGACTGCAGAGGAGTCACTCTGGATTGACACCAGGGTGTGTGAGGCCAGAGTCGGGCCCGGTTCTCTGGAGACGCAACTTTGCTGGGTTCTGCCCTTTATCGCTTGGGGAGACGGGGCCTCCGCCAGCGCCTGCAAGTAACTTTGGAGGAAGTTGGGGTTGGAATGTGGCAGCTGGGGGTCAGCACTCACCAGAAGGGGGCAGGATTCCTGTTCCTCTGCTCCAGCCACAGGGCTGTTCTACGCCCTGAGCTCGCGCTCCCCTGCTTATGTCCGTCACCCCAACTCGGGGCTTGGCTGGGAGAAGACCCCTCCCCCCCCGATTGGATATGCTTATGGAACCAGTCTGAACCTCTGAGGGTCTCTCAGTGCCCCAGGGACCCCCCCACGCAGCCCCCCTTGCCAGCACAGCCTGGTGTCACCCTGCACCCCTGGGTGGGTCAGCAGCCGTTGGGGTTGAACCGGAGCCCTCTGGCTCTTAAGGCCAAGCACGCTCTGGTATCCAAGGCTGTAGCAACCTCTGTGTGCTCCCTTGCAATTGGGTGACAGCCTCAGTTTCCCTCCTTGCATGGCCCACTCGCGGGGTAGGCTCACCCCCTAGTCCTGGCTTCCTGGGCAGCCTCTCGCCAGCCGGCAGCTGAAGGCTCCTGCTCTTGGTGGTTCCTTAACGTCTCCGTCGGCTGCCTGGCCCCCCTCATGCCAGCTGCTCTTTGCCCGCTGGCCCAGTCCGCAGGGCTAAGCTCCTTACGGCAGCGCTCCTCTCTGACTCACCCGCAGCGACCCCGCCGTGCTTCCTGCATAGGACCCACCCAGCCTGGTTCTCCCCAGCCGGGTCTAATCCTCAGCTGCCCTCATCCCCCCAGGTGCCACAGAACTGGCTGGGCTCCCCGTAACCCCGTCGCTGCCAGTGTGGGGTTCAGACTCCCTCTTGCAGGAGCCCAGCCCCCACTAGAAGGGGACTGAGTGCTGCCCGGAGTGGGTGTGGGTCCCGCTGGAGGGGGTGGGGGGAATCAAGCATCCTGCTCTCCCTCCCCCCAGGCTCCGGACCCTGGCCGAAGAATCTGCTCCCCGTATTAACCCTTTGCTTGTCTGCTGCACCTTCGGCTCTGGCGCCTCAAGGCGCTTTTCAGGCAGCGTTGAGTTTCGTCCCCCTGGGGTAGGGGAGCGTTAGCCCCGTTTCCCAGGGGGAGGAACCAAGGCCCGGGGAGGTGAAGGGACTTGCCCGTGGGCACATGACGACTCTGGGGCGGTGCTGGGGATAGAACCCAGGAGTCTGGGCGTCAGCGCCAAGGGCAGGGTAAGGGGACGGTCCGTGTGCACATGCTTTGAGATTTCCTGTTTGCTGGGTGGATCCAGGCTGGCTGCTGGAGGTTTTCGCTGCGGGTGCGTGCTGAGCCGGGGGGAACGACGGGGACGGAACGGAGGCAGAGCTCTTTGATCACAGAGGCCCAGGGCCTCTCCGGGTGAGCGAGGGATCCCAAGACGTCCCTGGCAGGAAGGAGACAGTGCCCTGTGCTGGGACAATGCAGCAGAGCGATTGAACAGCCTCCTCTGGGCCCCCCCCGGCGGCTCAGGACACATGGGAATGAATTGCCCCCAGAGTGGAGGAAGGACCCCGCCCCAATAGAGCTGGGAACCCACCTGTGTGTCTGGGGGTCTCTGATGGAGGGAGGGCCGCCCCTGGGCTGGTTGCACGGCATCCTTGCTCATAACCTCCCCGCTCGCCGTCTCCCCCCAGAGGATGTCGGAGGAACTGCCCTTGCACATCAACCTCCGGGAGCCGCGATGGGACCAGCGCACTTTCCAGGGGCGAGCCAAGCACTTCTTCATGGTGACCGACCCCCGCAACCTCCTGCTGTCCGCGGCGACGCTGGAAGACGCCCGGAGGGTGGTTGAGAATTACAGGTTGGCTGTGAAGTCCGGACTGAGTTTCCCCTCCCGTGGTTGGGGAGCGGTGGGGGGTGGGGGGAGGACACATTATCTGAGGGAGGCTCTGCAATCCGGCCGCTATGCCATGGTGACCCCCTAGTGGTGGGGTTGGGGGTGACGCCCTGAATGCAGCGGGGCCGGGAGCTGGTCTGTGCCGTTGGCTCAAGCAAGCTGTCCTGGCTCCCTCCCGGGAAGGGGGCGACGAGGCGGGTGTCCCCTCTGCAGGGTTGGGCAGTAGCTGGCAGGAGAGGAGGGGGATCTTCTGCTGCCTGGACCCTGTATGCGGGCAGTGCTTGGAGCCACAGGCAGGAGCCAGAGTGCAGTGGCGTGAAGGGGCACAGGTGGCTTCGGGGGTTGAAGGCCAGAGGGAGGCTTGGCACGGCAGAGGGTGGGAGGGAATCCCAGCGGCAGCCTGTGGAGCTGGCACCGTGGGGAGGGGAGATGCAGGAGGACGCCAGGTGGCACCAGCCTTCTCCCCACGGGAAGAAGTAACCTGTGGTGGCAGGGGGAGCCGGGCATCCAGAGCAGAGACGCCCACCAAGGAGCCCACGGTGGGGCTTTCGTTCCATGGAGACATCCGGCTCGGCCAGGGGTGCTGGCTGGAGCCGCCAGCTCATTCCCGGCTGCTGAGGCTCCCAGTAAGGAGTACACGGGAGCAGCGGGTTGGGGGTGATCTGCCCTGGAAGTGAGGGCAGGCGGCACACAGGGTGTGGGGGGGCCCCGGTGCGAACGGGGGAGTCACGGCTCCCTCTGCCCGGCACCACCGCAGGTCAGGGACGGTATCACCGGATCTGACGGAGGACCAGCTCTGGCGGGCAAAATACATCTACGACTCGGCCTTCCACCCCGACACCGGGGAGAAGATGATCCTGATCGGGCGCATGTCGGCCCAGGTGCCCATGAACATGACCATCACCGGCTGCATGCTCACCTTCTACAGGCACGTGAGCCCTGCGGGGCAGAGACCCCCACCCTGTGCCCTGCAGCACCCCCTGCTGGCCGGAGCGGGGACCCCCCACCCTGTGCCCTGCAGCGCCCCCTGCTGGCCGGGGCAGGGACCTCCACCCTGTGCCCTGCAGCGCCCCCTGCTGGCCGGGGCGGGGACCCCCACCCTGTGCCCTGCAGCGCCCCCTGCTGGCCGGGGCGGGGACCCCCCCCTGTGCCCTTCAGCGCCCCCTGCTGGCCAGGGCGGGGACCCCCACCCTGTGCCCTGCAGCGCCCCCTGCTGGCCGGGGCGGGGACCCCCACCCTGTGCCCTGCAGCGCCCCCTGCTGGCCGGGGCGGGGACCCCCACCCTGTGCCCTGCAGCGCCCCCTGCTGGCCGGGGCGGGGACCCCCACCCTGTGCCCTTCAGCGCCCCCTGCTGGCCCGGGGCGGGGACCCCCCCCCGTGCCCTTCAGCGCCCTCTGCTGGCCGCGGCAGGGACCTTCCTGACCTCTCCACCACCCCGTGCTGGCCCGGGGCAGGGAGCCCTTCCCCATGCCCTCCAGCGCCCCCTGCCGGCCTTAAGCCTGATCAGGGGCAGCGCATCACCACACCTGTTACACTTTGGACCACACAAGCCCTGGCGGAGGATGGGCAGTGTCCCTTGGTAGGGTGCCACCAGGTTAACATTCCCGGTAGGTTCCCTGGGGCACAGTGCTGCAGCGAAGGGCAGGGGACTCTGCTAGGCACAAGCCCTGGGGTAGGGGTCTGAGGTGTGAGCGACGAGCAAGGGGTCAGGCGGGGGAGAATCCCAGGCGGAGGGGTCCATGGTGTGGGTGGGGAGGGCTGATCCGCGCTAACTCCACCAGCCACACTTCCTGCCTCCCGTCCGCTCGGGACCTCGCCTCTCCCTCCTCCGACGTGCTCCTCCCTCCCCCCCAGGACGACGCCTGCGGTGTTATTCTGGCAGTGGGTGAACCAGTCGTTCAACGCGATTGTGAACTACACTAACCGGAGCGGAGACGCCCCCATCACGGTCGGGTAAGGGAGCGGCAGAGCCGGAGCCGCACAGTACGGGGCACTGGTGCCACAGGGCAGGGCCGGTGCCTTCCCCCTGGCACTGCCGTGTGCTGTGCGAAGGCGGCTGCTTTAAGAACAGCCTCGGCCTGTCGCTTGCAACGTGCTGGCTTGAGCTGCCTTCACCCTGGCTGCCTGCCCGGGCCGGTCGGGCTGGAAGGCAGCGCTGCGGGCTCCCTGCTGGGGTGATGGGCTGGTCCCCGGCTACACAGAACCGGGGCAGGCCACCGGGGGGCGCCCTCCATGCCTGGAGGGAAAGGCTCACCGCGGGGCAGGCAGCCTGGCAGGACGAGGCCCCGTCCTGCTGTCCTGTGCCCAGGCTGCCCAGCGGGTTCCCGGCCTCACTGGACTTGCCTGCTTCCTTTGCAGCCAGCTGGGGACGGCCTACGTCAGCGCCACCACCGGGGCGGTCGTGACGGCGCTGGGACTCAAATCTCTCACCAAGGTAGGGGGCCCAGCCCCGCTTCGGGTCGGAGCACGCCTGGCCCGGGGTCCAGGGAGAGGGGCCGCCCGGGCTCTACGCTGCAGGACTCGTACTCTGGCAGGCAGCAGGGACAGACAATGGGTCCTGGCCGCTCTGCATCCACGCCCGGCCTCCCAGGAGTAACCCAGGGGCTCTCCTAGCCCTGGGAGGAGCCCTGGGGGTGGAGGATGGTGTCTTGCTTGGGGAAGGCCCAAGCATGTTGCTCTCACCCGTCCTCCTGCGTCAGGTGTTTAATGCCCCATGTCGTGTGTCTGCCCCAGCTGACCCAGCGCCGCAGGCAGACAATAACAGACCCGATTCTGATCTCCTGCTGGGTGTAAGTCCACAAGCCTCCCCAGAGTTGTGCCCCGCAGGGTTAGGGAGAGCAGGGCCGACAGCTCTAAGACGAGCCCCGGGATCCAACTGGAATCCACTGGAGAATGGAGCAGCCGCTTCCAGCCCCCCTCAGGGCCCCAGCCAAGATCAGGGCGCCAGGTGCTGCACTGGTCGACACACAGTGACAGATCGCCCCTGCCCTGACACGCTGGGAGTCTAACCACACAAGACAGAGGTAGGACAAGTCGTTATTCCCGCTTTGCAGACGGGGAAATGAGGCCTAGAGAGATGAAATGACCGGCCCAGGCAGAGCCAGGAATGGAACCGAGCCTTGTGCTCTAACCACTAGACTGTTCTTCCTTCTACCCTCCTGTAGTCTCATTCCTGGGCGTGTGATTCTCCCTTCTCTCCCTCTGCAGCATTTACCATCGATTATTGGCCGCTACGTGCCTTTTGCTGCTGTGGCAGCTGCTAACTGCATCAACATTCCTTTAATGCGGCAGAGGTAAGCGGCCTTCACCCTAACAGAGCAGCTCTGCAAACGGGGGAAATAGATGCTGTTGAAGGACATGGCTCCGTCTAGCCGGGTACCTTGCTTCGGGCAGTAACCACAATCTGATGCTGTAGGAGGGGGTTAGACCCTCCTCATACTGCACTGGGTCAGCAGTGCAGTGCTGTGACAGGTGGAATTCCTTCCTGACCCCCGCAGCTGGTCAGCACATGCCCTGAAGCATGAGATTCATTTTATTTTATAGAACTGCAATAATGGTCATTTCCCAGAGATTAGTCATGGTATGAAAGCCTCTCGCCAACCACAGACCCAGTATGGCACAGGCGGCATCATGGTGAGCCTCACGCCAGTTTGAACCTCACACCTGCCATGGCGGAATTCAGTCCTTGGACACTCTGCTGAGACCGCTAACGAGTGAGCTGACCCCTCGGAGCTGGGCTGAGACCCCCTCACCCATTCACACGGTTTGCAGACACAGCCCGTGGAGGGCAATGGCTCTGTGCCCCGTTACCCATCCCTCTGCCCCAGCCAGGCTCCCTAACTGTGGTCCATCTGTGTCCTGGCACGCAGGTAGCGGTAAGGGACTCTGCTCTGTCTCTTTCGCAGGGAGCTGAAGTTTGGGATCCCCGTCACGGATGAGGACGGGAACCGGCTGGGGGAGTCGAGGGCAGCGGCCCAGCAAGCCATTGCTCAGGTGGTGGTGTCCCGGATCGGCATGGCTGCCCCTGCCATGGGTGAGTCACTTCCCTGGCAGATCTGCACTGCGCGTTGGCCGGATCCGGGGCCGCCCTGTGCTCGGGCATCACAAACTCCTGCCTCGCTTCCTGCTAGCGACGCCCGTTGCAGTTAGCGGCGCCTGTTAATTTCCTTCTCCTTCGCCCCTCCTAGCCATCCCTCCTGTGATCATGAACGCCCTGGAGAAGAGAGCCTTCCTGAAGGTAAGTCCCCGGCACGGGGCCACCGGGGCTTTCCCTGCCCAGCCACACCCCAGCAGCCTCTCCAGGGGGCTGGATGACACCCCGTCTACGTGGCTTGGGGGGTCCCCTCTCATTACGGCTGGCGCCTGTGTGCACACAGGGCATCATTTCTCCATGTCCCCTGGGGTTCATGGGAGCGCCCCGAGATCTGCCCACCTCCCTGGGAGGATCAGGATTCCAGCCCGCCCCTGCCGGTGCAGTGGGGCAGGAGGGTTAATGTCAGTCCGGCTGATGGGGACGGTATAAAGCTCCTCTGAGGATATGGCTGCACTGCATTGTAAACCCAGGGCTGGGGGACCTGGCTTGTCCACTTGGTGTTTTCAAACCCGGGCTTAAGGACCCACATTGCATTGTAATCCTGGGCTTACAACTGCTGGGCCTGGCTCTCCCAGCCGTGCTACTGCATCCACAGAGATGTGGCTTGAGCTGTGTCCACACTGCACACTGACAGGGCTTGGACCTGAGTGGCTTTTACCCACACTCCCAGCTGGGTTCTAGGACCCGGGCCCTGAGCGCTCGCTGACCCGAATCAGGCTGATGTGTGTGTGGATGGAAAGGGCTCAAACCTGAGTCAGAGTCGGGGCGCGGTGTAGACAGACCCTTAAGTGCGAGATTGAGCGGAGACAGGAGATGGACCGTGGCTCTGGGGAGAAGTGGCAGACCCCGGTCCTACCTGCCAGCTGTGTGCAGGGCCGAGCCCTGTGTGCGCACAGAGATCCGGGGATTGTCATGGTCTGGACCGGGTTCCGACAGTGATCGTCTCCTGGGCCCCCCGCCCCATTCGTGGTGGGGCACCAACCCCCGGGCAACTCCCACCAGTGCCGCTGGGGAGAGGTAACCCTAGGAAGGACCTTTAGCGCCTTTCCGAGCCAGCTGGGAACCGGGAAAGGAGCAGGCAGCTCTGCGTGGATCACCCGCTAGTGCCCCGCAGTGTATAGTGCTGAGCCCTCTGACCTGTCCCCTTGGCCTTGATGTATAAGGGACCCCCCCCCCAATATAACCCTCTTGCTAACCCAAAGCCCCTTGTCTTTCCGTGTAGCGATACCCCTGGCTGAACGCTCCCTTGCAGGTCGGACTGGTGGGGTTCTGGTAAGTGATGGCTGCAAATCGGGGAAACTCGCCCAGCCCAGCTGAAGGGAAGAGGCCACTCGGGGGCGACTTTCCCCAGGGTTCGCTAGCCTGGTCTCGGCGTTGGAAGCACCATTTGCTTCAAACCGGGTGGGATCAAACTGGAACCACCGTGAGCCTTCGAAGTGAAGCCAGCTCCTTCGGAGGCTCCTTCCCCACCCACTCCCCGTCGTCGTTCATTTTGCAGTTAAATTCATGGCCAGGAAATTCAGACCAAGTCAGTGGTCAGACTGCTGCTTTCAGGGCCACCCGGCGGGGGCAAGTGGGGCAATTTGCCCTGGGCCCTGCAGGGGCCCCCACGAGAATATAGTATTCTATAGTATTGCAACTTTTTTAATGGAAGCTGCCCCTGATATTGCTTTGCCCCAGGCCCCCTGAATCCTCTGGGCAGCCCTGGCTGCGTTGCCTGGTGTGCACACACCCTGCGGAACTCCCTGCTGCAGGATGTTGTCAGGCATGAGGCTTCCTAGGTCGGGCCAGAAGCAGGAGTGCCAAGAGACCCTGATTGTATTTCCACCCTCCTGGCAGCAGGAAGGGATAAAACTCACCGGAGTGTGTGTGTCTGGTGAGGTTTCCAGCGCAGCGGAGCAGAGACAAGGGGTCTGGATAGTTCAGATCAGCAGCCAACTGCCCCGTTAGAGTAATTTGGGGAGGGGAAGGGAAGCTGGCTGGGAGGTTCATCTGGGGAAGGCAGAGGAGGGTGAATGGAATTTCCTTCAGGGCAGTGTCTCTCTCTGTCTCATCCAGCCCTAATTACTGTGGGTCCGTTGGCACCTTGCTTTTGTTGGGGTGTTTATCCTTGAGACACCCCTGGCAGAAGGTGTAACAGCCCCGCCTTACAGATGGACTCTGAGTCCCAGCCTGGAGCCCTGACCACTGGTCCGTCCTGCCTCCCTGCAGCGGGCATGTTTGGGCAGGGGGGGGCTTTCTGGCTCTCATGCCAGTGCTTCCCCAGTCCTAGCGTCTCATTCCATGGGATGCTGCTTCGTTCCCGCCGTTCTCGGCCTTTGCAGCAATCCCCGGATGGAGGCGTTAGAAATCAGCTCTGCTCTCGGTGTCTCTCCTTTTGCAGCTTGGTGTTCGCGACCCCGCTGTGCTGCGCACTCTTCCCACAGAAAAGGTAGGGGTTGGCCGGTCTTCGCCGGGCCCTCTGTGCGCCTGTGAGCGATGTCCCGCACGGCCTAGGAGTTGGGGTGGGGGTTTGTGTGTGTACGGATGCACCAAGGTGGTTTAAGACAGTGTCTCTCAACCTTTCCAGACGACTGTCCCCCTTTCGGGGTCTGATTTGTCTTGCGTACCCCAAGTTTCCCCTCACTTAAAAACGACTTGCTTCCAAAATCAGACCTAAAAACCCAAAAGTGGCCCCGCACACCATTACTGACAAATGGCCGACTTTCTCCCTTTTACCATATAATTATCAAATAAACCGATTGGAATGTAAATATTGTACTTACATTTCAGTGTAGGAGAAACAAGTCATGGTCTGGATGAAATTTTAGTTCGTACTGACTTCACTGGTGCTTTTTCTGTAGCCTGTTGTGAAACCAGGCAAATTGCTGCACCCCCTGGAGGACCTCTGTGTACCCCCAGGTACTCATAGAATCATAGAAGATCAGGATTGGAAGGGACCCCCTGCTCAAAGCAAGACCAATCCCCAACTAAATCGTCCCAGGCGTACCCCCGGTTGAGAACCACTGGCTTAAGACATCTTTGCTCCCTCAAGCCCTGGAGACACTTTTGCACCAGTTAGAGAAGCGGGAAGCTGTGATCAGTTATTCTTTATGTTCACTGAAGGTAGGACAAGAAGGAACGGGCTTCATCTGCAGCGAGGGAGATTTAGGTTGGATTTTGGGAACATCTCGCTAACCCTAGGGGAGTTAAGCTGTGGGACAGGCTTCCAAGGTGGGTTGTGGGTTGTCACTGGATGATTTAGTTGGGGTTGGTCCTGCTTTGAGCACGGGGGGGGGGACTAGATACCTCCTGAGCTCCCTTCCAACCCTGATCGTCCATGATTCTTTAAGAGCAGGTTGGACCAACCCCTGTCAGGGCCGGTCTAGGTTTACTTGGTCCTGCCTAGCGCACAGGGCTCGACGACCTCTCAGGGTCCCTGTGGTTCTGGATGCACAGCCCCATCCTGTGCTTGACCTGGTTCTTGCTAAGAGAGGCAGACGGGCATTCTGGGCAGCTGGTCTCTGCAGGGCCGTTAGCAACGGCTGGCACAGGAAACGTTTGTGCCACCGTCTTGGATTCTCTTTGCTCTGCTGCTGCCTCCTCTTCTTGATAAACGGCTCAGCCGGCCCCTGGGAGGGCAGAAACGCTCCCGCGTGCCGGAGGCGGCCACTCGCGGGCTGCAGCTAGCTTGCGAGCCAGCCCGTAGGCTGAGACTTGCTGTGTAATTGTGCATTTGCCGGGAGCTTCTGCGTAACCGAGAGATCCAGTCAAATCCGAATCTGTGTGCAGACTAAAGTCGCTGGGTGAGGATGGATTGACTGGAGCATTCTCCCACCCGTACGGAAGGGGAGACGTCCTGACACCTCTCCAACCGGTCGTCACACGTTCCTTGCCCTCCCTGCCTCCTCTCTGAATGGGTTTGTCTCCCTTCCGCAGCTCGATGCGAGTGAGTCGCCTGGAGCCCGAAGTCCAAGCTCTGGTCCGGGAGAAGAACCCCCACATGGAGACTGTCTACTTCAACAAAGGGCTTTAAGCCAGGCTCTCCTCCACCCCCCCAGCTGCCGGGAGAAGAGATCAGGGACCGGATCGGAACCCAGGTGTCCGGGGAGAATGTTAAATGTTGTACTAGAATAACGCCTTTGAGCTGCTGCTTTATTTCTGGCTGTCATGTCTCAGTAGGTCCTGTGTGTACGATGTAGGTTCCTTGCACTCAGATGACCCATAGCAATAGGTAGTGATATATGCTGCTGTGGTATAGATTGTCTTTCCTGAGCAAAACAGAAACAGGCAGAGCTGATCCTCTCCGGTGGCAGGTCGAGAGCGGCCAGGGCCCCTCAGTAACCCTCCCTCCACTCCACCCTCCTGCTGTGTGTGGTCCCAGAGTGGCTCACATGTCTGGAGAGTAATGCTCCTGAGATGCGTCCATGGGATGCGGTTGCAGTCTTTCTAGACACTCGATTGCGATGAGGTGGACTGACTGCTGGGGAAAGCTACGTACTTACACAGCAGAGTCGCTCAGAAAAAGATCGAGGGGGGAAGAAACGACTATACAAGGGAGCTTGGTGCAGAGATGGACCCCAGAGCGTTTTGGGGTGTCCTGATCTGGGGTTTCTCTGCCTACCAGAGGAGAATTAGCTGCAGTGTCTGAATGTGGGGAAAGCCCGGACCCAGATCTGTAACTCAGCTTTGCACTTGGGCTGATCGCTGCTGTTGGAACCTGGTGTTTGGAACCAGCTTTCACTCGTGTGTGTGTGTGTATCTTTGCACGCTCAATGCCTGTGCATGTCCGGGCTCATTCCTAACCGTTGTCTCTGCAGGGAGCAGTTCTGAGACCTTGCACATGCAGAATAATGGAATTTCCATGCGGGAGAGTTAAACTGTCCGTGAGGAAATTCCCCTGCCTGTCTGCAGAGATCTAACCCGCTGCCCTCTGCATTGCCCCTTTTAAACGCACTCTGGAGGCGTGAGTAGGGCGACCGGACAGCAAGTGTGAAAAATCAGGAAGGGGGTGGGGGGTAATAGGAGCCTATATAAGAAAAAGACCCAGAAATTGGGACTGTCCCTATAAAATCTGGACATCTGGTCACCCTAGGCGTGAAGGAAAGTCAGGGCTCCCCCGTTTTATTGTGAATATTGACTCAGTACACGTACGGTGCAGGGGAAAATGCATCACAATCGTTTTAGGATGCGAAAGACAATCGCTGGGCACAAGAGATCACTGATCAATAAAGCACAAAAAGAGGAGGAAACCCGCCCCTCTTCTGTGATCGGAAGGAACCAACGCTACAGGGGTAGGGAGACTCTTCCAGTAATCACAGCTCTGTCGCAGCCTGCACCATCGAGCTTAAAATCCTCCTCGTTCAGGGCTGATCCTGCCCCACTGAAATCTGCAGGAGCTGCACCGTTGGCTTCAGTGGGTGCAGGAGCAGGGGTCTGAATGCATCTTTTTTAAAACTAGCCTAATCAAGGCAGCTAACGTAGATCTGACGGCTCGGAAATGCCTGCGCTCTAATGGAGAGGGCTGGGGGATGTCACAGCTAAGCACCAGGGGCCCAAGGCTACTCCAGGTCAGCAATTTAATCCGGTTTTCCGCTGCTTTCATCTCCAGAGCAAATTACACATTCTAATCTCCGAAAACCAGCCCGGGAGGGTGGTGTTATTTAATGTCGCCTTTGTTCCAGGCTCAAGTCGCATCCTGGGGGCTGCTAGACGCCCTTTGCGGGGCTCCTGTCTCCTTGCTGTAAGATCACCTTGTTGTTTGCTAGACCAGCCTCCCTTTGAACATGTGACGTTTAAAGGGATCGCGTCACACTGCTTTAAGGTCCCTGGGCTTTGTGGCGTGGGTGGGTGTGTAGCTACAGACAGATAAAAATTGGATGTTTTACAACGTCTAAACCGGACAGAAATGTTTCTGTGACATTGAATGAAAACGCGTTTAGTCCTGGCCTGGATATAAACCTTCCCCTGCTGTGCTGGGGCCTGGCCCTCTGCTCCTGCCAGAAAGGAAACTGAGTAGACTCAAGAGGTGAAACTGACCCCCTGTTTGCCGGCCCAGCTGAGTGAGGGGCACAGAGCAAACAACCCGGCTCTGGGGCAGACAGGGAATTGGAGATTGCAAAGTAGAACTAGCTGGAGCGGGTGTCACAGTAAGAGCGGCCTTTGATTGTGTCCTGGAGGGAGAATCAGCCCCATCCTACAAGAGAGACAGAGAGAGCTCAGATCTGCTGCAGAAGGTGGCTTGTTGCTCCTCCCAGATGCCTGGGGTGACTCTAGTTCCCAAAGGGAAAACGGGACACTGCACAGGGCTGGCCTGAGGGCTCCCCCCCCCCCCAGGTCTGGCCTGAGTTGCTTGCCCGATCCCTGCCTGCCCCCGGCACGGGCTGGGGTTGCTGCTTACCCGATCCCTGCCTGCTCCCGGCACGGGCTGGGGTTGCTGCTTACCTGATCCCTGCCTGCCCCCGGCACGGGCTGGGGTTGCTGCTTACCTGATCCCTGCCTGCCCCCGGCACGGGCTGGGGTTGCTGCTTGCCCGATCCCTGCCTGCTCCCGGCACGGGCTGGGGTTGCTGCTTACCTGATCCCTGCCTGCCCCCGGCACGGGCTGGGGTTGCTGCTTGCCCGATCCCTGCCTGCTCCCGGCACGGGCTGGGGTTGCTGCTTACCTGATCCCTGCCTGCCCCCGGCACGGGCTGGGGTTGCTGCTTGCCTGATCCCTGCCTGCTCCCGGCACGGGCTGGGGTTGCTGCTTGCCCGAGCCCTGCCTGCCCCCTGCGCAGGGCTGGGGTTGCTGCTTGCCCGAGCCCTGCCTGCCCCCTGCGCAGGGCTGGGGTTGCTGCTTGTGTGAGCCCTGGCTTCCCCCTGCGCAGGGCTGGCATCGCAGCCCCCCCCCCATTGCATGTTCCTCTGCACCTCGTTTTTTTGACAAAAGTGGGCATTTGGCCCGTTTGCGCTTGCCAGCTGATCAAGCCGTCCCCTAGAATAGCCCTGACAGAATCAGGCTCAGCGCTCGTCTGTGATTTGCCCAGATTGCACTGGCTGGGAGGGCAGTGATAAGGACCGTCAATCCTCATGCTTCAGGGCACAGAGTGATCAGCAGCTGGAGTCAGGCAGAAATCCCCCCCGCACACACACACATAACGGTGCACTGTGGGGGTTTCACACTTCCCTCTGAAGTGTTTGGTACAGCAGCGGGCATTGCACGGGGCTAGGTGGGACATCAGATTCCAGAGGACTTAGATAGGGACGGGCTGACTTTAATCGTCGTGTCCACTGGGGGGACAATCCTTTCCAATGGGTTTTGAGGGAGGCTGGAGGCAGCTTGGTCCAAGTGGTTTGAGCAGGGCCCTGGGAGTCAGGACTCCTGGGTCCCCGTCTTGGTTTGGCCATCGGTTTGCTGTGTGCCTGTGGGAAAGCCGTTTCCCCCGGCCACACCTCGCTTTTCCCGGCTGAGGGGAACGGGGGCGTGAAGGTCGTCTGCCCTAACCCCCGGTCGAGCAGCAGGAGTCGTTGGGTCTAAATCATCCAAGACAGATGGCTCCAGTCTCCTTTCGAAAACCTCCAGCCCCACCTAAGGCCACGTCTACGCTACCCGCCGGATCGGTGGGTGGTAATCGATCTAGCGGGGGATCAATCTATCGTCTAGACGCAATAAATGGATCCCCGTACTCCACCTCGGCAGGAGGAGTAAGCGAAGGCGACGGGGGAGCCGCGGTGGTCGACTCGCCGCCGTGAGGCGAATAGTGTAGCTGAAGTTGTATAACTTAGATCGATCCCCCCCAAGTGTAGCCCTAAGAGTCACTCGGCTTGAGCACCGCGGGGACAACAATGGAAACTGGGTGTAAACGAAAGAAAATATGAGAAACTCCAAGTTTTGACAGGGCCAAGGAAACAAGGCAAATCCCGGTACTCTTGTCTGTAAAAGTAGCTGGGTGTCATTTCTCCTCTGCGCTGGATTCATTTCCAGCAGGGGCCTGCACAGAAATCAGATCTTTGGAAGGGCAGGACGTTTAAAATCAAACAATCCAAGGAAAAAAAAAAAAAGGGCACCCTGGACGCTCCCAGCAGGGGTGTTATGCAATGCAGCGTTTATATGTAGGTCCTACAAAAAGTGTGTTGTTGCTTTCTGGTGACACAAAGGGGCCCTGTGCTGGCAGCGTGTGGGAATAGGTGCTACAGGATGGATGGACTTCCAGTGGGAGCGAGTTTGGCAAATTCCCTTGTTACGTGCTGTTTGTAACCTCCCTGGTAAGCCAGCTCTGCTCAGAAAGGGCGCGGGCACGTCTCTGAGGCCGGGGCTTAGATAAGGAGACGCCGGCTCTGACGGGCGGCGGCGCCGAAACGAACGCTGTTGCTTTTGTAAGGATCTTTGGTGCAGCGTGTGGCGCGGCGGGTCTGGGAGAGCCCCGTGAGCAGGAGGAACTGGGGGAGTGGTACACACAGAGCTTTGGCTCTTGCCTTTGGGGAAGGATTTGGGGCAGGGGGACGCTGCAGGATGGTGGGTTTGCCCCAACTGCAGGATGTTCTGGTGCTCTCCCGGGCGGCCCCGGCCTCCTGCCGCTCAAAGGCACCTGCTTGAGAGCAGAAAGCTTTAACAATCCTTGTGCAATACGGCCCGGGCGCTCAGTGTCTGTGGGCGTCACCCCTTCCCCAGGGGCAGGGGGCGAGTTGCAGCACAGGGCTACGTCCGATCCCTTCCTGCCGCAGGTCCCTTGGTGGAAGGCCTGGCGCTGCGCGTGCTGCTCGCTCGGCTGGTGTCTGTACCCTGAACTCAGACCCCTCTCGGCGGGACACTGAGCCCATGGCTGACCTCCATTGTCGCTTTAAACAGGGCAATTGTTCCAAAATAAAGGCGATATTTTCTGTCTCTGGCATGTGGCTTTGCTGCTTTGTTGGTGTCCTTGTGCAGTCCCAAATGAGATGGGTATGTTCTGGCTCCTATCTGGCGTTCTTCTCCAGCGCCTTTCCAGTGCAAGTAATGGTGTGACGTCTCCCTCTAGTGGCTGGCCGAAACAGAGGCTGAGAGACCTACTATAGCTGCTAGCAGCAGGAGTGCTCCTTTAGCTCAAGGGGGAGCGTGCTGGGCTTCTGGAGGATTGCCGTCCCAGACCCCTTTATGCGCACGGGTTAGTGAGCTAGCTTCTCCCTTGCACGGGGATTTGTCACAGTGGGGACTGAGCTGTGGAACTTGGATACAGATCACAGATTCTTGGATCCAGGACGTGGTCGAACAGTGGCCGTGTTCCACCCCAGAAGTGGCTGCAGAGCGACGCAGGCTGTGACGTGCCTGGGGCCGGAAAGCAGCATAGAAACACCAGCTGCTGCTGTTTCTCTCGTTCCCGACTGGGGCTAGCTCCAATCCCAGCGCACCTGCGTTCTTCAGCGGTTAATCCCTTTTCACGCAGCTAAGCTGCCTCAGAGCCCATCTCGCCGCACAGGAGTGGTGACCTTCAGTCATGCCAGCGTGCTGCAGCTGCTCCCTGGGGTGTTGGAGCCGGGGATTAGCCCTGCTCCAGCTCTCGTCTCTGCATCCTCCAGGCTATGATTCTGGAGTCTTGGCTCCTGCTTTCACAGAAGCAGGGACAGATCTAGCCTGGCTTCAGGCCGATCTGCTGCCTCAGTTTCCCTTCCAGTGGGTCGCTGGCTCCCAGCATGGTTAATCACTGAGAGGACTTACCCCCCCCCTCCCCCCCGGGTAACACTGGAAGGCAGCATTTACATCAAATCCCAACCAAGAAGTCAGCCCAACCCAGAGCTCCCCTCCACCCCAGACTTGGCAGGCTCGCCCCCTTCTCTTCAGGCTGGGCCCTCACCGGCTCCACTCACTCCCTTCATCCCCTCCCCCATGTTGGCACCTCACAAGGTGGCAGCATGGGGAGAAGCCCCCTGTGACGGGTTGGATCACAGAACCCCCCCCTTGGGAGCTGCCACCTGATGTGCCCAGACTACCTCTGCCCCTGCTTTCCCTGCCAGCTTGGGACTCCAGCACCCTGTCTTGCTGAGCCGGACACTCCCGTCTGCTCCAACACAGACCCAGGGGCTGAATTACTTGCCCAAAGCTGCAGGTTTACCTGAAAGCAGCTCACAGAAGTGTGCTTGTCTTTAGCACTCAGATGCCCAACTCCCAACGGGTTCTAAACCCAAATAAATCGTTTTACCCTGTATAAAGCTTAAGCAGGGTAAACTCATAAATTGTTCACCCTCTATAACACTGATAGAGATGCACGGCTGTTTGCTCCCCCAGGTATTAACACACACTCTGAGTTAATTAATAAGTAAAAAGTGATTTTATTAAATACAGAAAGTCGGATTTAAGTGGTAACAGACAGAACAAAGTAAGTCACCCAGCAAAATAAAACAAAATGTGCAAATCTGTGTCTAATCAAACTGAATACAGATAATCTCACCCTCAGAGATGCTTCAGTAAGTCAGACTGGAGACCTTCCAGGCCTGGGCACAATTCTTTCCCCTGGTACGGCTCTTGTTCCAGCTCAGGGGGTAGCTGGGGGATTCTTCATGATGGCTCCTCTCCTCCCTTTGTTCTGCTCCACCCCTTTCTATATCTTTTGCATAAGGCGGGAATCCTTTGTCCCGCTCTGGGTTCCCACCCCCGTCACTGGAAAAGCACCAGGTTAAAGATGGATTCCAGTTCAGGTGACATGATCACATGTCACCGTGAGACCCCCAAGCCTTCCTTCCTCCCAGCCGGACTCACAGGGAGGCTGCCTGCAAACAGAGCCCCAGGCAACTGTCCTGGCTGATGGGAGCCATTAAGATTCCAACCCACCATTAAGGGCCCACACTTTGCCTAATTACAATAGGCCCTCGGGGTTATATTTCATATTTCTAGTCCCAGACACAAGCGTGTTATGTTTATACACATAGGATGACCACTCTCAGTAGATTATAGGCTTTGTAATGATACCTTACAAGAGACGAAGCATATTCCAGTTACATTCTATTCACTCATCACCATATTTTAATAAAACCATATAGACTGCGCAATGTCACACCCTTGTCCTATAAGCTCTGAGCCCTGGTACCTTAAAGAACTGGGCTGAATCAAACTGCCCTGTCTCCTTCCCACAGCCTCTTCCTAGGCTGCCAGCCGAGAGCACGTGCCCCCGGATCTGCCCTCCCTGGAATCTCCCCCCGACGGGTCCGTGCTGTCCTCGCAGTGCCCAGCAGGCCTGGGTCCTAGTCACGGGACCCTGCTCGCGTTCCCCACAGCGGGGGTGGCAGGGCTCAACCCGGCCCGGGGCAGCGGAGCTCCAGCCCCCTTCCCCAGCCACTTGGGGGCTGGATGGCTGGCTGGCGAGAGTCCAGGGGGGCGCTGGGCAGCCATACGAATTTTCCAGCATTGCCGTTACAGAGCCGGGTCTGCAGCAACGCCCGGGCATGTGATCCCAAATGGCCCTGGTTTTTATACTGGGCAGAACCAAAGATCCAAACGGCCTCGCAGCATGGGCTGTGGGTCCAAGCTCATCTTGGCCCGAAACAGCCCCAGCGGTCTATGAAACCCAGCGTCCTGGTCGCAGCAGTGACCTGGGCTGGGTGGGAGACCGTATCCCAGGAATACGAGGCACTGTGCATTACGGGGTCAGCCCCACGCGCTGGCCTGTCTAGCAGTTGAGGCTCGGAGACCTGAACGCCTGCCAGGTGCCCTCCGGTGAGTCACAGCACTGGGCCGTGCCTCAGTTTCCCCACCCTTACTCTGGGGTTGGGAGGATGGAATAATTATTAATTCTTTGCCCTGGGGCAGGAGCAGTGGGAAGTTTCTTCCTGGCCTCAGCTGATGTCCCGCAGCCAGAGGACGGGTGGTCCGTGCAGTGTTTATTGGTCAAGCTGCCAATGCCTTCTCCTGCATGCACGAGAGTCTCACCCTTTGCTTGAAACTCGCTACGCTGCTTTTCTCCAGCCCGGTCCTGTGGCAGGGAGTTCCACAGGCTCACATGCTGTCCCAGGGCAGCGAGGTTGCTGCGGGTGGCACTTTCGCGCTGCATTTGCCTTGGGGCCTCCTGTTGCATCAAAATCCCTGGGTCTGCAGCACCTGCAGCCTGATCACCCGCTGGCGTGTTTATTGGGGGGGAGGGAGGAGGTGTCTGAGCTGGAAACGTGAAGGAAAATTCGGAGTGGGGAGGGCCCGGGAACCGCAAGCAAAATACAACGGAGAGAAGGAGCCGAGTGGCAACATGCAGCGTCCAAACCTGGGTCCGCCTGAGGCTCGGTGTGGGGCTCGGGGGCTGATCACCCCCATCTGATGAGCTCCCACCTGGCCGATACTTTCCCTGGGCTAATCCCGCGCTCACCCCGGGGTGTGTAGCCGTGATTTGAACTCACCCCTAGCTCTGCCCCTGCCCGCTCCCTCCGGCAGGGAGCTGGGCTCCCCAGAAGAGGGCGCGCTGCACCCAGAGAAATCAGGCAGCGCCTCCCATGTCCTGGCTGGCTCCTGCTGGTGGGTCTGACCGCGTGTCAGCCCTGACACGCACCTGCCGGGGTGTGCTCCCATGTGCAGGCCAGCCGGGTGGGGTGGGAGTGCCGAGGAAATCCCCGTGGGGCCGGGGCCGGTGGGGTTTGGGTGTGTGCCAGCACCAGCCTGGCACCAAGCAGTCACCCGGGGCCCCATCTGGCCCGGCACGTCGCTGAAGTCGGTGCAAGGGAGGGGGACAACCCGGCCACCTGTCGCCGCGGGGTCTGTGCCCATCTCAATGGGGGTCTGCGCCCCACCTGGCCATCACCACAGCGTCTGGGCCCCACTCGCCCGGTGCGGCGGGGTCTCCGCCCTGCCCGTTGCTGTAGGGTGGGTGCCGTGCCCGTCAGCAGTGGGTCCATGTGCCCACCCAGCACCACAGGGTCCATGGCCCAGCCATCCCCGTGGGGTCTGCGCCCATCGCAGCAAGGCCGAGCGCCTGAGGATATGTGAGCGCCTGTCTGGCTGGGCGGTAACCAGCCCCGAACCCCAGCTCCCCTGGGAGACGGGCCAAGCCCAGAGACCCAGAGGTGGAGGCAGGAAGAGAGTAAAGGAGGGGCAGGGGCAGCGGGGGGAAGCCCCACCCCATCAAACAAATCCCAGCCTCCCCTGGGACTGGAATTGGCTCCTGACCCCCCTCGTTGTGAGTTCTAACCCCGCGCTACTCTGCATCCAGCCACCTCGGATCCCGCACGTTGCAGAGCAGCTCTGACGGATCCCCACCCAGCTGGGCCCTGCTAAGCCCAGCCGACTCCTGGGCCCGGCGGCTGGGATTTCAGCGCATTAGCCCGGCAGTGACGCAGTGCGTCTTTCCCCGAATCTCTCGCAGCTGGGCACAGGCCAGGCCTCCCTCCTGCTTTTAGATTCCCCCCCCTTCCTTTTCTTTCCAGCCATCACACGCCAGAGCTGAGGGCCAGGAGAACATGAATCCCCAGGAACCCCCAGATCTAGTTTGCTTGTTGGAAAGTCATTACATGACAGGGAAAAGGCAAGAACCCTCTTCCCCACTCGTCCGGTTGGGTTTGGGTCCCTGGCGCCTGCTGGGAATGAAATCCAGCTCTGGCTCTTTGATGGACGTGAAACAGCTGCAGCCTTTAGCCACAAGTCCTGAGAGGAAGTAACCTGGGACAGGTGGAAGGTGGGCTTCCTTGTGTTCACACGCGCCCCTTTGATGCAACCGGTGCAAGTGATTTCTGACCCGTTTCCCCGTTGCGAGATTTCTTCTCACTGAAGCCGTCCTCCCAAAAGTTCTGCTTCCAGGACCAGAGCGGCATGACGATGCCATGTGAATGACGGATAGGTTCAATAACTCACCCCCCAACCAACTGCCGCCTCCTCATTCATCTTGGGGCTAATGCGTGTCATAACGGGGACCTAATGAAAAAGTAATGAACAGCCATCGAGCGAGCTTGACGCACGAGGTCACCCACGGGCAGCACCACTTCTTCAGGGCCATGCCCGCCTGGTGGGAAAAGCAGCCGGAGCCATGGGGAGAGGCGACGGATGGCTTTAGTCATCGGGTTCTGGACTCCCCCTACCTCCTTGTGTTTTGCAAGCATCTTCAGCCCCTGGATGAGAATTTCTCTGACCACTTAAACTATTATCCTAGCCAGCTGCAAAAGCAATAGCTATTAATGACCTTCTCCTGATTGCGTTCGGTGCATTCAAATGGATATTGTGTCCTCTGGGCACTAGAATATGAATGTTTCATTTGTCTGCTTTCCTTTTAGCTCCCCTGCCCTCTCATGCTCGGAGATGCCCCTGCCAGCGTGGGCTCCAGCCCAGGCTTTCAGGGCCGTATCGGAAGCACAGGAGCCGTTGCATGTCTGGAACTCCACCAATAGCTTGAGGGGTTCACAGCAGGGCACCGAGTTCCGAGTAGGGTGACCAGACAGGAAGTGTGAAAAATCGGGACAGGGGGTGCTGGGTAATAGGAGCCTATATAAGAAAAAGACCCAAAAATCTGGACTGTCCCTATAAAATTGGGACATCTGGTCACCTGAGATCCGAGCCACCCTGGGCTTTGGATCGAACCGGTGTGAGCCTGAGTTTTCTGATGGGCTTGAACCAGAAACCCAGATCCAAACACGCCTGAACACTGGGACTTGAATCTCCAGGCTAGGCCCGAACTAGAGTTTCCCTCCAGATCCAGCGGGAATCACGGGCCGTCACTTGCCAGTTTAATGGTGATTATTGTTACCATCAGCTGGTGTTAACATAATTGGTCGTAGCCTTTCCTGTGCGCCTCCATACCAGAGAGACGGGAGGAATTCAAAGAGCAATAACCATGATTAAGGAGCCGGAGGGATTGATTTATGAGCAAAGACCTGAATGCGTCTGGCTGGGCTAAGCAAGGAGGAAGGGGATGTGATAACCAGCTACAGTAGAATATTTGAATGGTTGTAAAAGCCAAGCACGTTGGTATGAAGGGTGTTAACTAGGAGCCCTGGGATGAAATGAAGGAAGGTGGCAGGACATGTTGACTTGCAGTTGATGGCTCCCTGGGTCGGGTGGAGTGCCAGGCAGGGTGTGGACGCTGGTAAACGAAAGACACAAAGGTAGAGCTTGAGCCGTGTGGAAGCTTGTTTGCTGTATTGGCAACTCTACGAGTTGGGTCAAAAAAATCACGAGTGTGTCTTAAAAATCAGGAGATTAAAAATAAATCAATATTGGCTTCTTTATTTGCCCTTCGGTTTCTGGACTGTTAGATTGCACTTGGGCCACCTTTTCAAGCTTTTCTTTGTGACTACGAGGGCTGGAAACGTACTTTTTAAATAAATGAAAGGTGAGATTCTCATCGCATCACAGGACTCCAGGAGCTAGGGTTCTAAGAAACACACTGAACATCACAGCATCTGGCAACACTGTGTTTATGCCTGTTGTGGCTGCTGGCTTGCTGTAATAAAGACCTCATGTTTAAGGCCTGTGGCTCCATAAATCATAACAGAAGGGAAAACACAAGGCTGATTATCAGGAATCACTTCCTTTCAGCTGTACTAGATCACGGAATGGCCTCCAGAGAAAGTGATGCCAGACTGGAGACATTTCAAACTAGACTGGACCAAATCTGAGCAAATAAGCCAAAGGACACAACCCCGCATTAGCCCCAGAGCGCGGGGCTGGGAGTCTTTTCCATCTCAGATTGCCGTGGCTCACAATGTAGTTGGAAATTTTCTAGAGCAGAGTTCTAGAGTTTTGACTCTCGAACCCCAGTGGGTTCTCGGCTTGATTAAGAAGCATGCCCGTTGCATTTCACAGGGATACACGTAGCTACATGGCATGCTTCAGAATGTTACTTTTTACGCTCACACAAGACGCTGGGCTCAAGACAGGAGTAAGCGGGCGATGTTCCCTGGCCGGTGCGCTACAGGACTCAGACTGGATGAACTAATGGTCCTTTGTGGCCAGAAGATCTGGGAAGAGCTTTAGAGAACCGGGCTGAGCGCAAATGACTGAAGCCCATGGAATATAGCTGGGGCCAGACCAGGTGCTGTCCTACAGCATGTGAGGAGGTGGCATGTGTCAAAAGCAGCAGCAGCTGGAGGCCGCCTTGGTGGAAGCCATGGGCCGATGGCCTGACTTTCCCCATACGGTCTGGGGCAGCAGAGATCATCTGGGGCAGCCCCTCCTGGCCCGATTCCTGCCAGAGGCAGGAGGATGCTCAGCAGAGCCTGCCGGAGGTTCTGGGCTGACCCAGCGGGCGAGCGGCACTCGGAGCAGGGATGGTGGTTCTCTCTCCGTGCAGCACCAACAGCCTGATCCCGCGCCCAGGGGAGTCAGTGGGGAAACGCCTGTTCTCCATGGGGTTTGGGTCAGGCAGTAGCAGTCTCTCGAGGGGGAAAATGACTCAGGGTGCAAAAGGCTGCAGCCAACCCGCCAGTGCTAATAGCCACAGACCCTGGGGGCAGGTGTCCCCCAAATATGAACAGGCACCCAGACCCGCCATTCAATCCGCCCCCCGCCCCTCTGCAATGGGCTGACCCCAAATCCTGGATCCCAGTGAGGAACAGAGGATTCCGCCAGCCTCTCTGGCTGCAAGTTCATTATCCTTTGTCTCTCAGCAGGGATCCTGAAGCATTGCATGCTGGGAACTGTAGTCCCCTTGGGACTCCCCGCTGCATTAAAGCCCAGAGCGCTGGCTGTCGGCTCTGTTTTGTGATCTCCACAGCCCTCGGCACCGAGGCCCTGCCCCCGACCAGACTCTCCTCTGCAGGCTGAGGGTCGGGAGGAGCTGTCACTCCTTGATCCTCACAGGCACCAGGCCGGGGTGATCCCTTCTGCACAAAGGGAAACTGAGGCAGGGACGACCTGCTTTTAGACCGCCTAAGCGCTCACAACTTCCCCTGCCCTTGTGAGTCACAGGGGGCTGCTGCAGGTCACAGGGCCTAGGCTGCCCAGTCCGTGTCAGAACGCAGGGGTTCCTGGCTGCTTGGCGCCCACAGCTCTCTGAATCATAGAATCATAGAATCTCAGGGTTGGAAGGGACCTCAGGAGGTATCTAGTCCAGCCCCCTGCTCAAAGCAGGACCAAACCCAACTAAATCATCCCAGCCAGGGCTTTGTCAAGCCTGACCTTAAAAACCTCTAAGGATGGAGATTCCACCACCTCCCTAGGTAACCCATTCCAGTGCTTCACCACCCTCCTAGTGAAATAGTGTTTCCTAATATCCAACCTAAACCTCCCCCACTGCAGCTTGAGACCATTACTCCTTGTTCTGTCATCTGCCACCACTGAGAACAGCCGAGCTCCATCCTCTTTGGAACCCCCTTTCAGGTAGTTGAAAGCAGCTATCAAATCCCCCCTCATTCTTCTCTTCTGCAGACTAAACAATCCCAGTTCCCTCAGCCTCTCCTCAGAAGTCATGTGCCCCAGCCCCCTAATCATTTTTGTTGCCCTCCGCTGGACTCTCTCCAATTTTTCCACATCCTTCTTGTAGTGTGGGGCCCAAAACTGGACACAGTACTCCAGATGAGGCCTCACCAGTGCTGAATAGAGGGGAATGATCACGTCCCTCGATCTGCTGGAAATGCCCCTACTAATACAGCCCAAAATGCCATTAGCCTTCTTGGCAACAAGGGCACACTGCTGACTCATATTCAGCTTTTCGTCCACCGTAACCCCTAGGTCCTTTTCTGCAGAAATGCTGCCCGGCCATTCGGTCCCTAGTCTGTAGCAGTGCCTGGGATTCTGCCGTCCTAAGTGCAGGACTCTGCCCTTGTCCTTGTTGAGTCCGCCCCTCTCAGCCCAGGCTCCCCCGCCCTGAGACAGCCCTGACCCACCTAGGGTCCAGGCTCCTGCATATTCTCCTCCTCCCTAGATCTCACTCAGACCCCTTCAGCTCCTGATCCTATTCCTGCTCCGCTTCCCAAACCTGACCTCATCCCGCTCTCATCCCAAGCCAAGCTGGAGCCAGTCCTGCTCTGATCCCATTGCTGATCCCGATCCTGACGTCACTCCAGTCCTGATCTCATTCCAACCTGTTCTAATCCCCTCCTGCTCCCCCCCCCCCCCCGGGGCTGCAGTCTCTAGTTCCCCAGGCGACTAGGAGCTGGAGGATGTTATGGGAGGTGGGTGCTTGTCCCTCACGGCTCACACCGGCAGCATCCGGGTGGCTGTGACTTAATTACCCCCCCTGTCAAGCAAAGGCTTAATACACCCCCCCCCCCATGGGGATTGTTTAACACATCCAGGCCAGCTGGCTAGCTGGGCCCCCGTTCAAGGCAAGAGGGGCTGTTCAGGCCAGGTGCAGCCCCGCCCCAATGAGCAGTTTTGCAGGACAAGGTCGGCGGTCAGGCCGAGTTCCCGCGATTCACTGATTTCAAGGTGTTGTGAAACCAGTCCCCGCTCTCGAAGGCGCCTTCCTGCACCACTTTGCTTTGTTCACACGGAGAGCCGCCCAGCCGGGGGGCAGACATGGCCAGTGGGCAACAAGTAGCCAGGAACTGACAGCAAGCGACCGACGCGCTGGCATTCGTCCATTCAAACTATCAGCCACGTGCTGATGCATAAGGGCTGCGCTGGCGCAAATCAGGGCCGGGCCGGGGAGACCGGAGATCCAGGAAGTGGCTGCATTCGGAAGGAGCATTATTGACAAGGAGCAACTCGAGTGGCCCTGATACCGGTGTCTTTCACCGGGCACGGCCTGGGAGATCCACCGCAGTTCAGCCTCCTCTAAATATCACCCTCGCCTTTTCACAGGTGGAGAAACAGAGACAATGGGACTTGCCCAAGGCTAAAAAGTGAGTCAGTGGCAGAGCTGCACCTAACCTCCACGGAGCCTGACTCCCAGTCTAGCTCCCTAACTGCCCAGCCACATGCTTCCTTGTGAAGGCCGACTCCTAAGCCTACACAGATCCTCTGCCCACTGATGTCAATGGGCTTTGGCTTAGCTTACTCCGTCTCTCCCTGATGTCAATGGCAAAACGTCCCCTGACTTCATTGGGAACAGGATCAGGGCCGGAGCAGAGAGAGGGGCAGGTACCATTCGCCTCCCGTCCCCCCTTCCACCTCCACCTTGGCATATTGCGTATCTCAATGCCCTGCCATCAATCGGGGGCTGATAAATAATGCAGGTGCCTGCTGCGCAATAAGACTTGTCAATTGCTGTTCTGCTCTCATAAATGAAAGATGAAAAGGTACAAGGCTCTTGCCAGAAAAATGAAGACAAATTTTTAATAGCTTGCCAAGCGGAGGGGAGAGGGAACGGTCGGGAAAAATGAATTATGTTTTTATTATGTGTTTTATTATGCTGTAATTGACCAGGATTAGCTGAGAATACAATATATTTCGAACGCAGCTCAAGGTAAAAAAACAATCCACACGCACACACAACAGCCCCCGAGTCTGTCGGGCGGCAGGGCCACAAGTGTGGCGTGGGGGGGGGGCAGCGCCGGCGAATTATCCAACTCGCAGGGGAGGGGCTGGAGCCAGAGTGATTGCGAGATGAAGAGGGGTCGGATCCTACTAGGGGCCATCAGAGAGAGAGTGGGAGGCAATGGGGCTAGATAGATAGAGGGAGTGTACAGGGATAGATAGATAGATAGATAGATAGATAGATAGATAGATAGATAGATAGATAGAGAGAGAGAGAGATAGAGAGAGAGATAGAGGGAGTGTACAGAGATAGATAGATTAGATGGGGTGGATGAGGATGGCCCCTCAGGACCCACTTGCCTGGAGGGGCCCAGCCAAGCCCCCCACATTGTCAGCCCCCTTCCCCCGCAACTGGCAGAGACTGGCCAGGCTTCTGCACCACCCAGGCAGCTCGGCTCGGGGGGGGGGGGGGGGACAGCGGGGGCCCCACAGGGGGTGGGAAGCAGAGACGGCCTGGAGCCGGAGATGCACTGGGGTCTGGCCAGGGGGCAGAGAGGAGCCGGTGGGTGGGGCCAGGGGGCGGAGAGGAGCCCTCGGCTGGCCAGCCCAGAGGAGCAAGTGGCGAGTGGGGTGGGGTGGGGGGAGCCAGCAGGCTGGCGAGGTCTCGGGGCGCAGTGCAAGCGGAGCAGCTGGGCATGGGCCGGGCTATCTGCCGGCACTGAGCCAGTCTCTCTCGGGCTGGCTGTCAGGCTGACCGGCAGAGCTGCTGGAAGGAGGATGCGGGTTTCCCAGGGAGCCGGCAGCACGCTGCAGCAAGCCAGGCCTGCACGGGCTTTGGGGTGAGGGCTGCATTTCACCGGCCCGCTCTGCAGGTGGACATGATGCCCCCGGTTGTCTGCCCTCCGTCGTCTGCTGCGGGGGTGTCATAAACAGATAGTTAAGGGTTAAGATCTCTTTTACCTGTAAAGGGTTAACAAGCAGTACCTGAGAAACACCTGACCAGAGGACCAATCAAGGGACAGGATAATTTCAAATCTCTGTGGAGGGAAGCCTTTCTCTGTGTTCCTTGTTTGCTCTGTGTTCTCTCTTTGGATCTAAGAGAGGCCAGACATGTCTCCAAGTTCTCCTGGAGTAGTTCCTACTATCCAATAGTGAGTATTAATTAGAAAGGCGAATTAGTCTTATAATTTGATTTCTACATTTGCAATTGTGTGTTTGCTGAAGGAAATTCTTTATTTCTGTTGCTGTTATTGCTTTTACTGAGAAAGAAAGGAGGGGGGATTCTCTCCAGAGATTGATAAGTTTAGACCCTGTGTATTGTTCCATCTTGGCATTACAGAGACAGTTACTTTCTTTTTATTCTTTAATAAATCTTTTCTGTTAAGGACTTGGTTGATCTTTCCTTGGGTGAATTCTCAGGGAAAGGGGAGGAGGGAGGAGGAAGGCATCCCTCTGTAGTTGAATCCCGGTGTCTCTCCTAGGAGAAGGGAGGGGGGAGGAAGCAGGGGAGAATGGTTTATTTCTCCTAGGTGTAAGAACTCCGGGGATTTGGGGCTCTTGGGATCCCCAAGGATTTTGGGGAAGGACTGTGTCCCAATATACGTACATTATTGGGTGGTGGCAGCTTTTACCAGATCTAAACTAGGATTTTAGTTTAGAGGAGTCCATGCAGGTCCCCATTTTGGAACCCAACAGCTCTAAGTCGGGGAGAAACCTATGACAGGGGGGGGTGTTCTGGGTCACGCAGTTGGATCTTGAATTCACTGATCCCCCAGGACACTTGCGCGTGTGATCCCGCGTGGGCCCCAGGAGCCTGGGCACGGGATTCCCACCCGCAAGGAAGGAGGGGACCGTGTCCAAGCAGTGAGGAAGGGGAAACGCCCATGGGGGCCATCAAGGCCTATATGAGACTGCAGGGCGGAGAAGCGAGATGCAGCCGTAAGAAAGCAACAGGGAGACGCCTGCCCCCGAGATGGGTTGGATGGTGCAGAGCAGGCAGTGGCAGAACAAACGTCGCCTCGGGACTCTGCCAACAAGTCACCTGGACCAGCTCCAGACCGGGGAGTCTCCATGGGCCGTTCCATCTTGGGCCTCTCGGATCCATGGGGTCTGCGCTATGCCCCAGCTCTTACTCAGTCCCCTGGAGGTCCCCCTGCCCTGGTTCAGACGCCCACCCCCAGGATCTCACTCGTCTCTGAGGGGGCTACACGGCCTTGCGACTGAGCCTCTGGGTGCCCGCGTGCTGCTCACCACCGTGAGCTCTGCCCAGCGAGGGCTCCGGGGCAGAGACTTGTCCACCCGCCGGGGCTCAGTGCACCTCCGCCCGTGTTTGCGGTGACACCAGGCCGCCTTCCCAAAGCCCAGCAGGGCTGGCGAGTGCCTTGGAGCAGGGCCCGGGGAAGGGCCTACGTTAGCGAAGGTGAAGGCAGCGTTCAGCCTGGCCAGCCTCAGGGCTCCACCCAGCCACGCGGCTGCACAATCCACCTAGTCTCTCTCCCTGGCGCTGTCTTTTGTTCCCTGGGTGGGTGCCCCAGATCTCCGGGAGCTCACCCACCTGTCCCCTTTGTTCTCCTGCTCGGGCCTTGCCCTGCAGAGAAGTGGTGGTGGTGGGATCTTCTCCTTCTTGGCTTCGTGCTCCTGCCACTGGGGTTCCCATGGTCTCTCTGGCTCCTCCATCGCTACGGGTCGGTTTCAGCCTGGCCGTACCACCCCCGACAGCTACGTGACCCTCCCTCCCCTTGTCTCCTGGTCTGCCCCAAGAGCAGCTATTTAACCTCTCTGCACCCGCTGGGTAGCCAGGCCTAGCCGAGCAAGTCACTGCCGTGCCCGTCACTCATAAAACCACTGCAGACCGTTCCCGCTTCGCCACGGAGACGCCCAGCGAGGACGCTGACTGGAGCCTAACAGGAGGGCGAGTTGGACGCACTAGGACCAACTGATCTCTCAGGACCAAGCCGTCGCCAGACGACAGCCCAGAAACGAAAAGCGCCGTAGCACACCCCCACCCCCGAAGCACCCTGCGGACGAGCCAGGGCCTGACCCCCAGCGGTGCCAGAGCTGAGGAGGGACCAGGAGAAAGCCCGTGGTGCTGCCCAGGGGACATCTCAGCCAGCAGAGGAGCCTCCTTTAACCTGCTCTTGATGCCTCACCTTCAAACTAGCTTCCTTCAAACTAATTCCCTTCCTACTCACAGTTATTTATTCAACAACCCTTACAAATGTCTAACCGAGATATGTGGCCTCATTGAATTGTAATTTCCCCATCATACACACACTGGTTTGGTGGCGGTGGTGGGCGTTGGGCTCAGCACAGTGCGTTGTTATTGTAGGGTTGCTCAAGAGAGTTGAACTGGACATGATAGTGTGTTATTGTAGGGTTGACCAGGAGTCCGGACTGGACACGCTAGTGTGTTATTGTAGGGTTGCCCAGGAGTGCTGGGTTTGTTATTGTAGGGTTGACCAGGAGTCCGGACTGGACACGCTAGTGTGTTATTGTAGGGTTGCCCAGGAGTGCTGGGTTTGTTATTGTAGGGTTGACCTGGAGTCCGGGCTGGACACGCTAGTGTGTTATTGTAGGGTTGACCAGGAGTGCTGGGTTTGTTTCTGTAGGGTTGTTAGTGGGTGTTGGGCTCAGCACGTGGCTTTGTTATTGTAGGGTTGCCCAGGAGTGCTGGGTTTGTTGTTGTAGGGTTGACCAGGAGTCTGGGCTGGACATGATAGTTTGTTATTGTAGGGTTGCTCAGGAGAGCTGGGTTTGTTTCTGTAGGGTCGTTAGTGTGTGTTGGGCTCAGCACGGGGCTTTGTTATTGTAGGGTTGTTAGTGGGTGTTGGGCTCAGCACGGGGCTTTGTTATTGTAGGGTTGTTAGTGGGTGTTGGGCTCAGCACGGGGCTTTGTTATTGTAGGGTTGCCCATGCTCTAGATATTGATGTCTTCTACACCAAAAGAGCATCAAAGCATTTATTGTGGAGAGAGAAGAAGCCAAACCCGCCCAACGATTCCCAGTGAAAGAAACGGAGGCGGGGGAGACACTGGATTTCCAGGCCTGACAGACCCAGGTCACCTCCCCCTAGCCGACGGGATTTTGCCTTTCGCCAGCCCAGTGGTGCTGCAGTGTTGTGGGGGAGCAGATGGCCTCAGACCCACTCCGGCCTTGTCTGCGCTAGGAAACCGCCCCCTTCGCAGAGCCGAAGCACGAGGGCCCAGCATCGCCCGCCGGCCGGGAAGAATCCTGCTCGGGACCCTGGGCCTTTCGGGCCCCCACGGGTGCTCTGCTCACCCAGAGCCTGCTGGGTAGCTGGGCCCGGTTTCCTAGCACAGCTTCCGTGGCAACCTCACCAAGCCCAGGGGAACTTTGGGAAGAGACGTCAAGCTCCCATGAGCCTCTGGGAATTTCCCAGAATTCCCTCTCCTGCCTCCTGACAGGGATACCGAAGGGTCGGCAGGTCAAGCCAGCCTTTCCCGCTCTCCCCCACGCTGCGGACGGCCCGGCACCGGAGTGTGTTTTTCTCTTCCTAGCTTCATTAGTGCCCGGCTCTGGCTCACCTGCAGCAATCTATGCAATCCCCTTTCCTCCTGCTCCCAGGGCCCCTGGCGCTTGGCTATGATTAAGCAGGCCATTAAGCGGAAAGTGCTTTTACCTTTAGGGCTGGAGCCGCTTCTACCTTTCCTCTCAATTAGCACTTTGGAAACCGTCAGCCAAGATTAATAGTCGCACCGCTCTGGGGCAGGGTAAACGAGGGCTGCGGAAGGCAGGCTGGAGCTGGAAGTTCCCAGCCAAGCTGGGCGGGGCCTTCCGGTTTGCCAATGCCTGCTCCTGCGCTGGCAGGGGGCTGGCGGCTGCTGCTGACCCCGGTCGCTGCTCCCTTGTGATGGAAAACCATTGTGGGGAAAAACCCAAGAAGGAGCCTGTCCTCTTCCCGCTGGCTCCCGCTGTCTGGAGTTAGACGGCAGATCTAGCCGCGGTGCAACGTGCAATCCCCCTCCAGTTCAAACGCACAGTGCGGGGAGCTAATCCTGGACCCCTTCAGAACGGGCTTGGGAAGTGCCCCTGCTTGTGGCCCGTTCGTGTGGAGGGTAACAGCCTACTACCGCCGCCAGCCAAATACTCCTTCAGCTCTGCTGAGCTCCGGCTTTGCTGACGACCCACGGTGGGGTTTGTTACATTAATGTAAAAGACGATTGGGGAGGGGACGGGGATTGTCGCGAGCCTGTCACCTCTTTCTTGTGAGTTTGAATCCACCCCCTGCGTGATATGAGTCAAAGCTGATGGACCAGACGGTAAGATCTTTGGCACGTGGGATTTTGCCTTTTATGGGCACCTTGTTTGCTGAGGCCCAGATGCACAAGCCAGCGAATTCAATGGAAAGCTTTCCCTGGGTTTCATTTGTGGATTTAAGGCGCCAGCAGGGGCCTGCCCTCCTGCTAGCATGGCCTGCACCATGCCGCCATCCCTGGCAGCGCCAGATAAACGGTAACGCCTTGGGCTGTGTCATCCTGATCGCTCCATCAGCTTCTCCTAACTGCGCTGGGCCGGATTCTGTTCCCAGGTCCCCCAGTGTGTGTCTTGTGCCCTGGAGCACCTTGGATGTTGAGCAAGTGGCTCTGTATGCTGAGATCAGAGTCCAGGAACTGAGCTCAGAAAGAGCTGGCTCTTAGCCTGACACATAGATTATTAGGGTTGGAAGGGACCTCAAGAGATTATTTAGTCCAACCCCTTGCTCAAAGCAGGACCAATCCCCAAATGGCTCCTTCAAGGATTGAATTCACAACCTTGGGTTTAGCAGGCCAATGCTCAAACCACTGAGCTATCCCTCCTCCCCCCGACACAGAAGGGCTCCGGTTGGGGATGTCTAGAGGCTTTGACGGGAAAGTGAAATTTCCTGCAGCAGGTGGGGCTGTGGAATAAAATGGCAAACACCTTCACTGTGGGCATTCGTTCAGGTAAATACCCCGCCCTGGGCATCTTTTGGTGGCTCCTGCATAGCCCCTCTGACCATTACACGTTGTGATCCTTGTCTCTCATCAGGCACCCCCCAGTACTGAGCCCCGGAGAGGCTCACGGTCACCCAGGAAGGCTGGAGTATTGCTGGGAACTGACCTGCTGTTTCCTCAAGCCAGAGGCTCATGCCCTAACCACTGGGCCCTGCTTCCTCCCTGTGGTGAACCGTGCATCTGCCCAGTCACTGCTGAGAGCGATTGTAATTGGAGTCCACCCTGCCCGGCTCCCTCCATTGCGGACAGGCCTTGGGAGCGGGCGTCTGGCTCCCCCCGAGCCAGAAGGTCTGCGTGGTGCAGCGTGCAGGCCTTGGTATGGTCGTGGGACCCGGGACCAGCGGCTGTAAATGCAGTGTGGACGCCCAAGCGCAGGTTGGGGAACCCCGAGTGCCCACAGAGCTGGTTTACACACAGTGTAGAGATCCCCTGAGTGGCTGTTCCTAGGTGAGGCCAGCTGCTACCTCCACCCCACACTGCAGCCCGAGCTGCGTCCACACTGCAAACTGACAGGGCTTGGACCTAAGTCGCAACGGGACTTGGACCCTGACCCCCCCGCCCCCGAGCAGGGCCCTGTGGGCTTGCTGACCCGAGTCAGACAGATTGGTGTGTGGACAGAAGCAGGCCTTGGGCTCGACCCTGAGCTAGGCCCGGTTTAGTGGGCAGTGTAGACAGACCCTTATTGGCCAGCCTGGTGACAGCTGCACTGGTTTGGTCACAGGAACCTGTTTTTTTCTCTAAGTGCATTTACGCTGGGGCCGTGGGGCGTCCCCCGAGCAGATGAGCCTTGCCAGGAGGCAGAGGTGGGTTGGGTGTGATGCTTAGAGAGAAGCGTAGAGCCCACAGATGGAGAGAGAACCTCACACAGAGGGCAGGGCCAGCGGTGAGAGCTCCCCAGAGGCGGGGATTAGAGTCTGAGCTGCCATTTCTCTGGTCCCTAGCTGGCCCCGGCACATTAGAGCCACTTACATTATTAATTGCTCCCTGCTGTTCCCATAGCCCGGGGAGGCTTTGAATAGCTTCACTAGCTGGACATGCACAGCCAGGGCCGGTGGACAAAATTTGGAGGTGCTGGCCTGTCTCGGGTGCCTGGAGACCGCGGTGCTGTGGCTTGCTGCGGCCAGAAGTCCCAGGTACTCCGGATCGCCGGCCCTGATCCTGGTGCCATCAAAGTCTCTAGGAGCATGGCAACTTGAGCGGGAGCAGGGAAGGACTCGGGGCACATGCCTGGGGCAAAAATCTGGGTGAGAGCCATCCCAGAATCAGAACCAAACCAGGCCCATCCTCCCCCCACCTCCAGCTGGGTCGCTGCCTTCTGAGAGCCGGGTTGCAAAGGTGGGATGGCCGCTCGGTGGTTAGCACAGGGAGCGGAGTCACAAGAGCTGGGCTCTGTTCCCCTCGGGAGAATGCCCTGGCCTCAGTTTTGCCATCTGTAAAGCGGGTAGAATGACAGACATGTCCCTAGAGGGGATGCTGAGTGCCCGGGGACTGGTTCTTCCCCTCCCCTCCTGGATCTCTGCTCTGCTTCGGGGCTGAGAGGGGGCAGCCAAGCTCTGACCCTTTCGAGCACCAAAGAAGAGCCCCCTTTTGTGGGGAGGGATCAATACGGCCCTGGGATTTTTAATGAGCTGCCGCAACCGCAGACTTTAACCTTGCAGATAATGGGCTGAGCGGCGGGTAATGCCTATTGACAGAGCCGGCTCCCCCAGCCTTAATGAGCTAATCAATACTTGTTCTCAGCTTAATTTCCATCTAATTGCTCTTTAACGACGCCAGATAATGGGCAGCCCCCTGTGTGGTGGCGAGGGGGGCGGGCGTCGCGGGGGATGGCACAGTCCTGGCCCTCCCCCAATCACACCCCTGCCCACCTGAGATCATATGGGGAGGGGGGCAGTTTTACTGTCCGAGGAGGCAGAGGCTGGAGGTGGGGGCGGGGCCTGACTTTGCCTGGATACCTGGCACCCGCTGGCACGGTGCCACCCCCCAGCGCTGGCGAGCGTCACGCCCCCTAAGTGCTCGGCACAGATGGGCCCATCCGTCAGGCAGATCAGCGGCTTAATGCGTTATCCTAAACGAGGCTCATTAATCTGCCATTGCAGCCCGATTGGGACCCCCCCCCTCCCCGGCCTTTCCCTTTCCCGTGAACCTTTGAAAGCCTTGTTCTTTGCTTCCAGCCAGGCCAAAAGAAGGGGCCCTGCTGGGCGCCCGAAAGCCCAATGTGCCGATGCCCGGGGGGCGCCCAGCGCAGGCAGGGGCAGGCAGGGGGTGCTGGGCCCCCCGCCTCCGAGAGAAGGGGGCAGCTCTCCAGGACCCAGCAGCTCCCTTCCCGTCCTCTGCCCCTGCCCATCTCCTGGACGGGCGTGAAGGGATCTCTGTCCCCGAGGCTGCCAGTGGGGGGCCGTGAGTGCCCGTTGGGGGGCAGGGATTTTGATGCGGCGAGTCAGGAACGGGTGGGATGAGCCCCTGTGGCTTGTCCCTGGGAGCACGTCCCAGCGATGCCCCGCTCACCCTGCGCTCACCCTGCCCTTTATCAGTCCCGGCAGCCTGGGGCTGGCCTGCCAGGGTCAGCGCAGCGGCTGGGCTTTCTTCAGCCTGGCAGCCATCCATCGACATCGATTTGCCAGCGCACCAGGCTCCTCGCTTGGCTTCCTTTGGCGTGAGACTTTTTTAAATGTCCCACGACTGGAGAGCTGGACACGGCAGAGATCAGCGGCTCTCCGGGACTCTTCCAGTGTGTTCCCGGCTGCTCCGGTGCTGGGATCCCCCCACCCCAGCTCTGCCAACGCCCCTCATCCCTGACGCGCAGCCCCCCGCTAGCCCATCCCTGGGCTCCACGCGGCTCTGCCGGTGCCCCTCACTCCCGACCCGCAGCCCCACTTGCTAGTCTCACCCATCCATTTGAAAAAGTCCGTCCCGCAGGGATCTTGTTTGCCAGGCTCGGTGTGACGGGCCGCATGGCGCTCGGCTGCAGTCTGCACACGGTGTCTGTACCGGGTCGGTCATGGGGGTGACGAGCGGTTATTGGACCCGCTTCTATTGGCCTCTGAGCGTGGCGGAGCCGGTCTGCAGGGCTGAGGAAGGACACGGAGCGTTTGCGGGACTGTGGGCGACGCGTTACCGAGAGCCTGGTTCTGCCCTTCGTGTTAAACCTCTGCAGAAAGGTGCTTTGTACTGGCCTAGCTTCCAGCCCCGTCCAGGCAGGAACCTGCCACCTGTACCCCCGTCTCCCTTCCCGCCGGGGTGTGTGTGTTTGTGTGTCTCTAACTCGGCTGGGCTGGGGTCAGCAACTGGGGGGGGGAGGGGGTCAGGCCTCAGCCGTGTCGCTCTGAGGGGGGGACAAAAAATTTATCCCTTGGGGTGACAGCAAAGACCCCAGTCGCGCTGTGACCAGCTCCGATGGCTCATGGGCCGAGCAGAGGGCTCTGGCCCCCAGGCGCTGCTCGAAGGCTCCCGCGTAGCTGGTTACGTTGCAGGAGGACCCAGGAGGCACCTTGTAAACTGGCCCCAGGCTTTCAGAGGAAGCCTCCTGCCCAAATCAAAGACCCACCCGCCTGCCCACAGAGAGGGGTCCTGGAGCCCCACCTGGCTGCAAAACAGCCCTGCCTGGGGCTCTGAGCACAATGCTGAGGAGGATCAGCGGGATCAGCGCAGATTCCCTGTTGATCTGTTGCCTCTCATCTTCCCGCCCTGAGACCTTGTATGGTCTGAAAATAAAATGGATTGTACACCGGCACAGCTGGCAGAGCCCCCCCCACACACAATGGTTTGTACACCTGCACAGCTGGCAGAGCCCCCCCACACACAATGGTTTGTACACCTGCACAGCTGGCAGAGCCCCCCCCTCCCCCCACAATGGATTGTACACCTGCACAGCTGGCAGAGACCCCCCCCACAATGGATTGTACACTGGCACAGCTGGCAGAGCCCCCCCCCCCACACAATGGATTGTACACCGGCACAGCTGGCAGAGCACCCCCCCCCACACAATGGATTGTACACCGGCACAGCTGGCAGAGCCCCCCCCCCCACACATTGGATTGTACACCGGCACAGCTGGCAGAGCCCCCCCCCCACAATGGATTGTACACCGGCACAGCTGGCAGAGCCCCCCCCACACAATGGTTTGTACACCTGCACAGCTGGCAGAGCCCCCCCCCCAATGGATTGTACACCTGCACAGCTGGCAGAGCCCCCCCCCCCCACAATGGTTTGTACACCTGCACAGCTGGCAGAGACCCCCCCCCCCACACACAATGGATTGTACACCGGCACATCTGGCAGAGCCCCCCCACACACAATGGATTGTACACCGGCACAGCTGGCAGAGCCACACACACACACACCAGCCCAAACTGGCTATACAGCAAGTCACCACTAGATGGCAGCCTAACCAGTCACTCCAGGATTGTAACAGTCCCCAGCTGGCCAGTTTTGGTTGGACTGTTCCTGAAGGTTTCAGCACATGACAATCCTGGAGGGTTGGCAACCCTACTCCTGGGTTATAAGACCATCAGAGGGGTGGCCGTGTTAGCCTGGATCTGTAAAAAGTGACAGAGTCCTGTGGCACCTTATAGACTAACAGACGTATTGGAGCATGAGCTTTCGTGGGTGAACATCCGCTTCGTCAGACGCATGCGTGTATTCACCCACGAAAGCTCATGCTCCAATCCGTCTGTTAGTCTACAAGATGCCACAGGCCTCTTTGTTGCTAAGAACATAAGAACGGCCAGACTGGGTCAGACCAAAGGTCCATCCAGCCCAGTATCCTGTCTGCTGACAGTGCCCAGTGCCAGGTGCCCCAGAGGAAGTGAACAGAGCAGGGAATCCCTTGCTGGCCTCCAATGGGTGCGGTGGGGGCTGCAGCCTGGTTTCTGGCGTGCCCTGGTGCAGGGGAATGACACCTGCCGAGTGAGCGTCCTGGGGGTGGGTGTTGGGGGGATGCTGGATTCCTGGCAGATCAGAGGGTGGGGGTGGTGGGGGATGGATTTGGGGAGTGGGTACCGGGAGCCGGAACTGGACCCGGGACCGGGAGGCAGGGTGGGGCTCGCAGGCAGGCCTGGACAGCTGGGCTGGGCAGGGCAGGGTGCTTTTGGGGCTGGGTCATTTCCCTGGGGGAACAGGAGTCTTCAGGAGTGGGGGGGTGGGGAGGGCAGGAGGAGAACTCAGGAGCTGCAGGTGAGTGCGACTGAGGACGAGGGGCTTTGCCTGCAGTGCTCAGAGGGTTAAACCCTTGGATTGCTAAACCCCATTGTACGATGTGGCCCTACAGCACATCAGCTGGCCCTCCGGGACACCACCCCTGGGGAGGGGTGCTACAGGCCCCTGCACTCTGGCCTCCATCCTGCACACGGACTCTGTCCTCCAAGGTGCCGCAGGGGGAGGTCAGAGATCGGGGGGAGGGATAGCTCAGTGGAGGGGGAGGGATAGCTCAGTGGTTTGAGCATTGGCCTGCTAAACCCAGGGTTGTGAGCTCAATCCTTGAGGGGGCCACTTAGGGATCAGGGGCAAAAATCAGTAATTGGTCCTGCTAGTGAAGGCAGGGGGCTGGACTTGATGACCTTTCAAGGTCCCTTCCAGTTCTAGGAGATTGGTATATCTCCAATTATTACCTTTAAGGGGGGAGGGATAGCTCAGTGGTTTGAGCATTGGCCTACTAAACCCAGGGTTGTGAGTTCAATCCTTGAGGAGGCCACTTAAGGATCTGGGGCAAAAATTGGTCCTGCTAGTGAAGGCAGGGGGCTGGACTAGATGACCTTTCAAGGTCCCTTCCAGTTCTAGGAGATTGGTATATCTCCAATTATTACCTTATTACCTAAGGCAGTTTGGGGGGGACCCACTGTTGATTGGGCAGGTGGGTGGGAGGATCATCAGTCCCCCAGTTGGGGGACAAGGGCAGCGGGAGCTGCAGTGGGGGTGCCCGTCGCCAGCTGATCCACAGCGGGGCATTAGCCCCTGTCTTGGGGAAGGCCATGGAGCCAGGTAAGTACGGTAAGAAGCAGCTGCCAGCTGAGCCCAGCTCTGCCCAGGGCTGATGGAGGAGCTCGCCTGACTGCCCTGGGCAGCAGTGGGGAGGTGGGGCTGGGAGTTGTCTTTGGAAACAGCTGCCTAGCCCCCGAAAGAGAGCCCCGAAATAAATCAAAGCGTGCAGCCTGGTTCTTCTGTGCAACCCTACAATAACAAACTAGCATGTGCAACACTGATAAGGGAGCATGCTGCAGCCTAAGCGCAAGAGACCACTGCACAAGCTGGGTGACCAGAGAGCAAGTGTGAAAAATCGGGACAGGGGGTGGGGGGTAATAGGAGCCTATATAAGAAAAAGCCCCAAATATCGGGACTGTCCCTATAAAATCGGGACGTCTGGTCACCCTCCCTTCGTCACAAGCATCTGTATGAGCAAAGTTCTGCTTGCACAAGTGTCGGGGTGGAGGGAATCCCGGGCCCCGCACTGAAGCTCTGGAAACGAAATCTCTTTTGTGCGGAGCTGAACCTTGTTTTGGGCATCAGGCGTTCAGAAGGGTGAGGCCCTCCAATCAGGGAGCAGAACCAAGACCATGGGACTCAGCTGACCAATCCCACATTGCCATCTCTCGCAATTGTCTCATGACTCCCAGGATAGTTGGTGTTTTTCTTAAGCTCCAGCTGCTGGAATCAGGAGATTGCAGAAAAGCTTCAGCTTCCATTAAAGCCAGTTTCTAGCTCTCACGGTGGCAGAGAAAAGCCTGAAATATGAAGCAAAGGCACCATAAAGGGCTGAAAACGAGAATGCAAAGGAAAAGAACTCAACATTTTTTAAAAAAAATCTCATGATTTTTCAGCCAGTCTCACAACTTTTGAATGTCTGGGCTTGGCCATGCAGCTCAGAGATTGAATACTCCTGGATCCCCCAGAGCCTGGGACTGCAGCACAGAAAACATTGGCCCAACAGTTCTGAACAGAGAGACTCTGGGAAAACAGCACCTGGCTGGCTCTGCAGATCCCTCCTCAGCAGTGGATCTCACAGCCCTTGGCAAAGGAGAGCAGTCTCCTAATAAGAGTAATACCTAGTTCTTATATAGACCTTGTTCCCCTGTAGATCCCCAAGCCCTTTAAAAAGGAAGTCAGTATCATTATCCCCGTTTTACAGATGGGGGAATTGAGGCACAGAGAGCAGGTGTGACTTGCCCAAAGTCATCCAGTAGGCCAATGGTAGAGACAGAAATAGAACCAGGTCTCCTGAGTCCCAGCCCAGTCCTGTTTGGTCCATGGCTCATTCGCAAGCAGGGTTGTTACTTTGGCCGGATAAATTATTAGGTCACAAATTGTTCCCCCAACTCAAATTCCAGCACTGATGAGCTACCCTGATAACACAAGCCCTCTTGCAACGTGCCCACCCTACTATTCTGAGCAACCCTACAATAACAACCCAGCTACACAGTCCGGCACAACCATGCTGATAACAAGCAAACGTGCACCGGGCCATGATTTATGAGCATCCCTACAATAACAATTCAGTGTATGCAGCACAGAGCTCACGCACAATGCTGTAATACACCAGTCCTCCTGGATGACCCTACAAAAACAACCCACCCAGTGTCTTTTAAGCATAAATAATGATCGTCTTTAATAGTGGGATGGGCTGAGACTGGAGTCAGAGCAGGGTCCCCCTAGGTTCGGTGTTCTAGTTTGGATCCGGTGTTTGGGCTGCGCATTGCTGGAAGCTTCTGAGTGGAGCTGTCTAAAGCATGGAAGTCCCTTCCTGGGAAAATGTTCACATTTGAGGGGTTAGGGGAGAAGACAGTCCCAAATTGGGACAAAACCCCAAAACCACCAAATTTTTCACAGAAAAGGATCCTAAGAAACATTCCATTTTGGGAGAACCAACACAGAATTTTCCAGTTACTGTCACTGAAATTGACAAGAGGCTACCAGGCGGGCTGCTGAAGGCTGACCCCCCTCCACCCCCGCCTCCCGGGAATTCAGCCTCTGGCAGCCCCCAGAAGGCTCTTGGTGGTTTCTCGTTCTGCCTGCAAGTCGGGAGCCGTCCTTTCAATCTTCCCCAATGGACAATTGGAATCTTTTGGCAAAATTTCCACGTGGAAAACCGTTCTGATGGGAAATCCCCGAGCCACTCGACTCCCCGACTTCTTTTTCAAGGCCACAGAACGCAGGAAATCCCATGGCATGTGCCCAGCTCACCATCCACTGGGGTGGAGACATGTCCCCAAAACAGCCGAGCTCTTGACAATTCCACCACCTGGGGCCACAGTCTGGCAGGGGCAGCTGCATCCAGACCGGGACTGGAAAATAGCCCCGTTTGCAGCGTGGGACCTGACCCAGCCACGAATACACAGGGCCCCTCCTGTCACCTCCGTATTACACGGGTGGGGGCCGATTCAGTCCCATCTCTACCGCGGTGGGAAGAAATGGGGCAAGAAGGAACTTTCAGCCCCGTTACCCAGACTCTCCCTGTCCCTTTGGCTGTTTCAGCTCGGCCTTCGTCCTGTGGAGTGGGAGCAAGTCTGTGTGCCCGAGGCAAGGCCCACTGGCTCCCCCGGCTGTGTGGGGGGCTGAGCCTTCGCCTTCCCAACCTGCCGGAGAACGAGGCGTCCGTCCCAGCCAAGGCCCTGCTCTGACCTCTCCAGCGGGGGCAGCGCCTTGTCTGTTCTCACACCCCCTAGGTAGGGCCCTGTTCCGACCAAATTCACAGCCTTGAAAAACTCATCCCGGACCATGAAATCTGGTCTTTTGTGGGCTTTCCCCTTATACTGTACAGATTTCATGGGGGAGACCGGCATTGTTCAAATTGGGGGTCCTGACCCAAAAGGGAGTTGCAGGGGGGCCGCAAGGTTATTTTAGGAGAGATCGTGGTATTGCCACCCCTACTTCTGCGCTGCCTTGAGAGCTGGGCGGCTGGAGAGCAGCGGCTGTTGGCCGGGCACCCAGCTCTCAAGGCAGCGCCGGCACCAGCAGCAGTGCAGACGAAGGGGTGGCAGTACCATACCAGGCCACCCTTTCTTCTGTGCTGCTGCTGGCGGCGGCTCTGCCTTCGGAGCTGGGAGGTTTGCGAGGATTCCAGCCCCGTGGGACGAGGAGACCCGCTCTGGGCTAATATCTCCCAGCAGCTGGTGTGTCGAGCGGACAGGACCTGCCCTGCCCCCTGCCATGGCTGCTCATGTGTCCCCTTAGCACCCCCATGCTGCTTGTGGCCCCAACTCCACTTCGAGTGGCTGGGGGGTCCCCTCCCAAAGAGGCAGAAGCAGCTGCAGCGGGGACCCCTTTCCCTCCAGAAGCAGCAGGGGTGGTAACAAGGGTCCTCCTTGCCCCTCCAGAATAAAGGACTGGGGGATCCCCAGGACTAAGCCCAGCAGCCCGTGTGTCTCTGCAGGGGTGGGGTTTGGTAGGGCCATGCAGAGCAGTAGGTCTTGGGGTGCACTCCCCGTTGAAATGCCCGGGGCAGGTCCCCTTCTCGGAGTAATGGGCTCAGGCTCTCTGCAGACTCGGGCAGCGTCACTGAGTCAGTGACACTCAGGGCAGTTGGTCCCTCTCACAGCGAGGGGTTCAGGCTCTCTGCAGACTCGGGCAGCGTCACTGTGTCAGTGACACTCAGGGCAGTTGCTCCCTCTCACAGCAAGAGGTTCAGGCTCTCTGCAGACTCGGGCAGCGTCACTGTGTCAGTGACACTCAGGGCAGTTGCTCCCTCTCACAGCGAGGGGTTCAGGCTCTCTGCAGACTCGGGCAGCGTCACTGTGTCAGTGACACTCAGGGCAGTTGCTCCCTCTCACAGCGAGGGGTTCAGGCTCTCTGCAGACTCGGGCCGATGTGGCTATATCGCTTACACTCAGCGCGGCTCCTCCTTGCTCTCAGAGTGATTGTCTGAGGCTCTCTGCAGACTCAGGTAGTATCAGGACAGGCCCCGCCCTCTCAGAGAGATTGGCTTGGGTTTTCTGCAGACGCAGGCAGCTGTCAATGCTTCGGTTACACACAGATCACATTTCCAAGCTTTTCCTTGCAGCCAAGAGAGCTGGATACATAATATTTTTTTAATGACAGCTGAGATTCTGATCTCACCATGTGACTCCAGGAGCAGGGGCTTTAGACACAGGCCTGTGCGGTGTCTGCTTTAATACAGCTGTGCTGGCAGCTCTAAAGTATGTGTGGGGAGCACGAGGAAAAGAAAGGATGATTCTTCCTGGCCCATCCTGGCCACTTTTCACGAGGGATCTGACCTGGCCGGACTAAATTCAGCCCTGGCATAACCAGGGGTAGCTCTCATTTGAGCCAGTATAGTAAGCTTTGTGACTGCTTACTCCTCAGCAGTGCCACTCTGTGACCTAGGACAAGTTACTGCCCAGACATCTGCCTCAGTTTCCCCAGCTGTACAATGCACCTGTCGCCTGTAACTGCCGGTTTCTAGAGACCTTAGGACGAGGGCTGCTGAGGATGTGAGCAGGGTGGTTAATTACTCGTTAGAACCCTGGGGAGACACTTCCTGTGTCTGTTCCTGCCGAGCAGCTCCCAGCCTCCCCTTTGGAAGCCAGACATGTGTGATTCTCCGAGATCTCCCGCTCACGCAGCTGTTCCTCCCTGGCTCTGCGGGAGCCAGACCTCGGGAAGATGAGTCTGCCAGACTCTAGCACCATCAGCTGGCCTCATAACCCCACCTTTGGATTTGGTAGGGGGCGCTGGGTCATCTCAGCTGATGGGCAATGGGGGTGAGCTAATGGGCTCTGGCATTAACTCCTCATGGAGCGGGGGTGGATGGGGAGGGAAGGAGAGTGGCCGGGGGATCTGGAAAGGGGGCTGGGGGAAGAAGTAGGAGCTGGTGGAGCAGTGGGGGTGGGGGAGTTTGCCCGGGCAGAGGGACCCCTGAGAAGGGAACAGGGCAGCTGGCTCTCCGGTGACTGGTTCAGAGATGGCCCCACACGGCTTCGGGCCCTTTGCAGCTGTCGCTGATTTCAGCTCTGATTTCAGACCTTGGCCTGGCCACGCCCAGACGTGGGGCTCAGGGACTTCGGAGGGGGCCAGGCAGGCTTGGCCGGGAACTCGACGGCTTTCCAGGAACTCCGGCTGCTCTGGCTGCGGGACAGCCCTGGGGGATGCACCCTGCAGCCTATAATTAACCCCCTCTTCCTGCTCCCCAGCCCGGCCCATCGCAGGCCGCAGCGCGACAGGCTTGGCAAGAGAAGAACTACAGGTCCGAGCGTTCAGCTCCGCAGCGGGACAATCTGCCATGCATGGAGCTGAGGCCCATCGTCCGGGGCTGGACCGGAGGCTGCCTCAGGTGGGTGCTAAGAGCCCATCAGGCACCACTCTTCACACTCCAATCCCTCCCAGAGACCCTACGCGTTCCCTTCCCCAGTGCAAGCCCAAACCACGCTCTCCTAGCCCGGCAGGGAGGCAGGACCCTCCCGTGGCCAGCCGGGTTCCCACGGCGCAGCGTCGCCCAGCGACTGGTTTGTGGGTAGCTGGGTGGGCACAGACCCGAGCGGGGTGAGGGGATCGATCTCCCCTGGGAAGAGATTTAAAGGGGTGGCTGAATTTTATCCCGGGACTCCCCACAGCGCTGGGCACCGTGTGTCACTGCTCTGAGTCGCACGGGCCCGGGCCGGGCCGTCCCGTTGAGGCTCCGACGCCTGGAGCACCAACCCCGGAGCGATGACGTTTGAACCCTGGGCTGGCCGGCCCCTCGCCTGGGTCGGACCAGAGAAGCGAGGCAGTTTGGAAGAACCGCAGCGTGTCTCACGGTATCGGGGGCGGGCAGGGAGACGCTCATGGCCTGTAGCGCAGGGCAGTCGTTGAACCCCAGAGCGGGAAGCTGCTGCCACCCCGAAACCTCCCGGGGGTTGAAACATCCGGCTTTCCCTCTGTCAGGGAGGGGTGACTCCAGCACAGGCTGGACTGGGTCCTCCTCTGAGCTGCTTCTCCCCTTGCTGTGGACTCCATGCCCTGGGCGCCCCTGGCGAGGTGGCTGGGGGACGGCCTCTTCCCTGTCCTAGCTGGTCTCTCCACCCTGGCTGAGGCCCCGGCGTACCCGGATCTCCAGCACAGCCTTGGGGCCGGATCCCTTGCAATGCCCTTGGGAAGTCTGGCTGCTCCGGCTTCCTGGGGGCGCGACAGGTGAGCGAGGACTCCGGCCGTCGGGTCCCTGGCAGCGCCACCCTGGCCTGCATCAATCAGCAGCAGGTCATGACGCTCCCTGTGGGGGCAGTGCCTGGGCTAGCATGGCCGGGGGGTGAACCCTACCCTGGCTGGATCCTGGATGATGCTCTGGTGCAGCGAAAAGGGGCTGGAGCAGGGGCCAGGAGCTCACGCAGGGAACCCATCTCTCTCTGAGCATGTCTAATCCACACATCCCGGTAGCATGGGAGGGTCCTTGAAGAGAGATCAGAGCCTAGTGGTTAGAGCCCTGGAGTCAGGACTCCTGGGTTCTATTCCTAGCTATGCTATTGACTCGCTGTGTGACGCAGAACAAGTCCCCTTGGCGTGGCCATGCCACAGCTTCCTCGGGGGGCAGATGAGGACAATCCTTCTAATCTGCCTCCTAGGGGGTTGCTAATGAAGCAGCCTCTGGAAAGTGCTTTGAGATCCTCGGAAATGGTAGGTCCAGGGGGAAGGGGGGCAGGACAGAGGGAGTGAAGAAGGGCCTGGGCAGAGGCCTACGGGAGGGCCTGGGAGAGAGAGGGAGAGAACAGGCGGAGGGGCAGCGCGGGGAGGGGAGGATGCTCACAATGAAAGAAAGGAGAAAAGATTTGCCGGGAAAGGGCCCGATCCTGCGCCTGTTGACGCCTGGGGCTGCTCTCCCCAGCGGAAGCTGGGCTGGGCCGAAAGGGTTTCCGGGGGGAGGGATTTTGCAGACGTGGGTTTGCAGGGGAGGGGGGCGGGGGGGGGGGGAGGGGACCATTGCAGCTGCTGGCTCTGCTCCCCTCCTGGGATGCTGCTTTGGAAAGGGCCATTTGGCATGGAACAGAAACCACCCCCAGGCCGGGGCCTCGGGCCGGCGTGTGGGGCACTGCTTGGTCTATTGCAGTCTGAGGGGGCAGGGAGCGACTCCCACCTCGCCGCTGTCCTGTCCAGGAAGCAGGCTGGGATTTGGCACCAGCGCCCCAACGCTTAACCCCTTCCTTGCCGCCTGCCTAGCAGAAGGCAGGAGTGTCACGGAGTCCCCGGCGATGCTCTGGGACTGCTCCCTACGGAGCCGGGCAGGACTCTGGGGAAGTCTCCTCTCTGGGAGCAGACTGTCCCCAGGGCAAGAAGCTCCCACGGCTTCACCTCCTGGGTCTCTCCTTGGAGCATTCAGCATCCTCTGCCCCTCCGTGCGCTTCCCCCAGCGAGTCCGCCCAGGCGGGGTCCTGGGGAAGCCACAGGGTCCCTTTAATTGATTTTCATCTACCTCTGTCCTGGCCCCTTTTATTTGGCTCCTCTATACATTTCAGCCTTTTCATACCCTCCACGTGGCTGTTTATACGCCTCACACCCCTCCCCATTTACGGGACGTATTATTTTATAGGTGCTTCCTGTTTACACAGTGTTGTTGAAGCTGCGTTGGTCCCAGGACATCAAAGCCACAAGGTGGGGGAGGGAACAGATATGACCTCCCCCACCCCCAGCTTGTCTTTCTGTGTATTTCGGGTAAGTCTCTTCCTATTGTTTGGCTCACAAACTAACAACGTCTGATCTCACATGGGGACCGTCATCTCGAAGGCTCTGAAGACGCTTTGCAAGCTGTGCCGACAATACCGGGATTACTTTGTGATCAGCGGAATGCAGCCACCTCTGGAGTGCAATGAAACAGCTGCTTAACACTGCACTCCACAGGACTGTTCCGGGTAGGAAGGAGCCTGCATCCAGCTGAAATTGCAGGGGCAATGGATGGAGGCAGAATACAATTAGCCTGAGCTGGAATCTGGCCAGGATAACATTCCTGTACTTGTGAGGAACACTGTGGGACCTTTAACGCGCGCAGATGATCAGAGATAAAGGCTTTAAGCTGTGCGTCATAACCAAAGGCCATAACTGTGCGATGGGGCTATGCCAGGCCGTTTATCACAGCATCAGCCACCCTGGGCGTCACACCTAAATAACGCCCCGGTTTAGCTATACCCTGTGGTAGGGCCCTGCACTCCCCTTTAGGCTTTTTCTGCTCCTGTCTCATCCGGAATCGTGGTTCTCCCGTAAATGGAGACGCTTGTTCTTCCTCTTCTGAGCTGTCATCACGGCTGAGAAAGGCTCCTGGTGGGCGAAATAGCCAAGTGCCCAGGCTGGAAGCCCACCAGCGGGCAGGTGTGGGTGGGCTGGGGGGGTGCAGGGGGTACATTTCGCCAGGAAACGCTTGGGTCCCTGTGGTTCTGGATGGATTCAAATGAGAGGCTCGAGGTCCCTGGGTGGGAGGGGCCGGATTTCCCTCACATCACCCAGCTGTGGGGCCACCTGGGTGGTTCGCCCGGGACCCTCCTCCCTTTAACACCCAGGGGCAGCCCCTGGAGACTACGTGTCCCAGCATGCACTGCTCCACGGCTCTGGGGACCAGCATCTCTGTTTACATCCAGGCTGTGGCTCTCTCGTGCTGGGCGCGACCCTGCCGTGTGGCTGCACTTGCAGAGTCAGCGGCTGCCGCGCTACACCCAAGAAAAGCTCCTGTTGGTTCGCCACGCCTCTGTGTGTCCCCAGTGGGGTGACCAGATGTCCCAATTTTATAGGGACAGTCCCGATTTTTGGGTCTTTTTCTTATATAGGCTCCTATTACCCCCCCACCCCCATCCCGATTTTTCACACTTGCTGTCTGGTCACTCTAGTCCCCGGAGGAGGCCGGGGATCGTGATTATTTGCAAGCCTGGCACGTGTGGCATGTTGCACATCGGCGCGAACGGTGCTTCCCCAGCCCCCGACTTGTTAAAGTTGGCAGGGGGTCGTTAACCGGCGGGGCCTCGGGCAGACGGGGGGTGGGGTGTTTGATCCCCAGTTAGCAGTCACAGGAATGTACCTCCCACGGCGGCCCCCTGCCAGCCTCCACTGTTGATTTTGTTCCTGGACCAGTTTTATTTGACTTGTTTTTGGACTGAGCCTCTGGAAAAACCCAGGCTCCGGATGGTAGCTAAGTGCTGAAACTGGAGTGATTCCTTCATGGAAACAGAGTGCAAGAGGGAAGAACAGTTTCGCCCAGATCCTCGGGGTCACGGACGTAGCTGGGCTCAAAGGGAACGGGCCAAAGAGCTGCTGATGCTTAGTTCAAAGGCGTCATGACTCCATTAACGGGCTAAGCTTGGCCAACAGGGTATCGCAGGGAAAACGTCCTAACAGTGAGAGCTGGTAGCCTAGGCCATAATGCATCCGTGGAAACAGTGAAAAGCCCCATTGTTTGAGCGGCTGGCCAGAGCCCGGGAGCATTGACTGTCTTCAACATCCTGCGTGTTGGTGAAAGTTTGAACTGGTTTGTCAAGCAGCCGGAGTTCCCGGCTTTGCGTGGCCAGTCCGAGAAGCGACCTTCTGAGCTCAGTAGCCTGGCTTCCCGCAGGTCCTGAAGTCTGCCTGGAGACACAGGAGTTTTGGGGCCGCCCTGGGGCCTGCTTGCATTTCCATCGTCCTGAATTTCCTCCTGGCAGGCTGGTGTGCAGTCGCAGCCTCGAGGCGCCGTGACAGGAACAGCCCATCCTGCAGGGTACAGGCTAAGAGCAGACCACAGCCCTGGGAGCGTGAGCTGGATCTTACTCCGCCTTGTGCATCCCCGAGGGAATGATCAGCGACGTCCCCCACGCGGCGGCAGCTGGCTCCCTGGTGACCATGCGGCAGGCAGGAATTAGAAGCTGGCTCTGCGGATCCCAGCTGGAGGGTGCGGTCCTGGCACTCAGGAAACGGCTTCTGCCCTTGCACATTGATTGGCAGCGGCTGAGGAGCTGGAATCCCACCTTTGTTTTACAGTCGCTTTCCCGAAGCACTTAAGCCCAGCCAGAGGCTGAGCGGCGGCAGGGATGCACTGGGGAGGAACTGTCCAGTCCCTGCTTCTGGGGAAACGGCCCAACCTGGTCTAGCAGCTGATTGTGCTCAGATTGTTGAATGGGACTTTGTTTCCAGCCGGCAAAGAGCCGCTGTGTAGCATTTTGACAGAGAGGGGTGTGCAGCGAGGGGGGGAGAGTCCCCTGGAGAAGGCATCAATCCATCTAACCATTCATGGCCAACAGAAACCTATTGAAGCATGAAATAATGCTCGCACAGAGGAGCTGATGTGGGCTTAGCCGGCTCACCCCGCGCGCTGCTGCGGGGGCAAAGGCCCTTCCCTGCAGCCGCTGCTCGACAAAACATCCTCGAGGCTCCCCTGGGCAGGAGCGGAGCAAGGCTTGCCCCTTGCGTGAGGGTGTTGGCATCAGTGGTGCCCGCGGGCCTGGCTCGTGACAGCCCTGGAGAGGGGCATCCTCGGGGCAGCCAGTCGGGAAGCTGCAGCAGGGGCTCCCGCGGGGTAAACTTCCTCTGCAGGCTGCTTCCCTGCTGGCTTGACCCACCCCCTTACACACCTGTGGCAAGAGGGGATATCTCTGTGCCTGCAGGATCTGAGCTCCTCCTCATCTTCAATGGCTTTACCCTGCCAGCTCCCAGCAGTGCTGCTCTCCCTATTTTGCAGGTGGGAAACTGAGGCACAGAGAGACCAAGGGACTCAACCAAGGTCACCCTGGGAGTCTGTGGCGGAGCTGGGGGTTGTATCCAGGGCTCCTGCGGCCCCCAGGTTAGTGTTGTCACCACTGGGTCTCTCCTTGCAATAGGAGGGGCTAGGAAGGGCTGCAGGGCTGGCGAGGGGAGCTTCTGGGGGAAGGGCTGTGACCAGGAGCACTAGCAGAGGAAGCCTTGGGGTGCAGAAGGAAAGGCAGTGTGGTCTAGTGGCTAGCGCACCTGAGTAAGATTCAGGAAACCTGACTTCAAGTCCCAGCACTGGCCTACGGTATGGCCTTGGGCAAATCCCTGCGTCTCTCGATGCCTCAGTTTCCCCTCTCATCTTCCCCCTGTGTCTATTGATCTTCTAAGTGCATTGGGGCAGGGGCTCTCTCACCATGGGGACATACAGCACCTTGCGCAGCGGGGCCCTGCTCTCGGCTGGGTGCTCCTCTAATACAGTTCATTAATAAGGGCCAGGTGAGATCCTGGACAGCATAAGGGCTGACTACAGACCCAAGTGCCCCCTTGTCCTGGGCAGGGCTGTCTCCTGGTTCTCGGCCGTTCAGGATGTTGCTTGGGAGGCCGTGCGGCCCCAGACGGGGAGATCGGGAGGGTGGCAGGAAGAAAGGGATCTCCTTGGATCAGAGCTGTCACCTGGAGCTGTCTCCTGGGGCTCTCTCTCTCACTGCGCGGGAAGCTTCTCTTTCTACCCCGCTGGTAAATCATTTGCCGCGCACACGCCGGCTTGGGCTTGACAGCAATGGAGAAGAGCGAAATGCAGCCATGGAAGTGAAAGCGCATTAGTGAGCGAGCCGACTAGGCCAGGGGCTCTCAGACTTTTGTGCTGGTGACCCCTTTCACACAGCGAGCCTCTGAGTGCGACCCCCCCTTATACACGAAAAACACGTGTTTATCTATTTAACACCATTATCAATGCAGGAGGCAAAGCGGGATTTGGGGTGGAGATGGCAGCTCACGACCCCCCATGTAATAACCTTGCATCCCCCGGAGGGATCCTGACCCCCAGGTTGAGAACCCCTGGACTAGGCTGGCCAGATGCCCTGATATTCGGGGCTGTGTCTTATATAAGCAACTACGCCCTGCCTCCCCTGGGAAGAAAAAGTGTCCTGATTTGTCACACTTGCTGTCTGGGGGCTGCTCTCGGGGGGGGGGGGGGGGGGGTGAAAAAGGAGCAGGGGGCAGGGCCACAGTTCCAGCACCGGTGGCCCCCCCACAACTTCTATACAGGTTCCAGTGCTCGTGGGACCCTCGAACTGGCTGGGGCCCCTGGGCACGGGCTGTGCGTTAATCCGTCACTGCACCCGGGACTGGCTACGGGTCCGATCCAGCTCCCACGGACTGATCCTCATTGACCCTAATTCCAGCATCCCATCCCACCCGGCCCTGGGCCCAGTAAAGCCAGTGACGGATTCTCTAGGCTGTACCTTGGCTGCTCCAAAGTCCTGGTCAGGATCCTGGCGGGGAGGCTCCCCAGGATGTTATTCCCACACTGGGGATGAAATTCAGGGCTTGAGTGGGGCGGGGGCATTGTGCTGTGGGACCTGCGGATCGGGCTTAGGGCAATATGTTCCTTATTGCCTGGGCCTGGTGCTTTAAAAAAGCCCTTTCTAGTTCCAGGATAAAAGCTGGAGTCAAGCTGCAGCCCCAAATAGACATCCTGGCGGCACACCCTGTCATTAGAGAAAGCGGGCGTTCCCGGCAGAGCCGCAGAGAAAGGAGCGGCCCACGCCCGCCAGCCCCTCGCCAGTGCACGGATGCAGCCTGCGCCTCTCTGCGTCCGATTGCCTGACACCCTCTCCTCTCATAATTCCCCGCAAGGGGGAAAATTTCAAATCGATAAAAATAAAAAAATGCTTCACATTAAATAGCGATAGTATCCGTCGAAATGAGCCACAAATAAAAACCGAGTCCTCCCAGGCCTGTGTACAGAGCAGGTGACACCACACAAAGCTGTACATGGGGAAGGTCCCTCTGGGATCCCTAAAACGCTTTAGGATCTAACGAGACTCTGAGGTCTGCCTGGCCCCAGGTCTGAATGATTCACCCCGGTCCAGGTGACAGTGTCTCTGTGCTGTTACCCCGGTAACACATTTCTCAGAGAAGGATCTGGGGCCTAACCCTGCATCTCTGAAGCCAATAGCAGCTTCACCGGAGGCGTCGATGGGCTCAGGATTAGGCCCCTCACGAGTTCGATTCTGGTGCTGCAGTGACTGTGGAAGCAAATATGCTGCCCTGAGCAGTAGCATCTGCTTTGCTGAGCGGAGGAACGTTGGCTGAGCGTTTCCCGCTGCAGTGTTCAAAATGCGCCAGGGGGTCTTTACTTCTGACCCAGATAGTTCACCGGAGACAGGACAAGAGAGGTGGGGCTTTAACGTCTCACCTCAGCTTAGAACGCAGCCAGTCCAGCTGTGAGGCAGAGTCATCACTGCCTGCAAGCCAGACTCCAGCTGCGGGCTTGGACACTGTCTTCTCCTCCGCGGCTGAGCCTGGACAGCCCGACCAGCACCAGCCTTTCACAAAACCTGGACAGATCCCCTCCGTGTTCCTCCCAGGACGTGGGAAGAAGCAAAAAGGAGAGAGGAGGAGTCCTTGTGACACCTTAGAGACTAACACATTTATTTGGGCATAAGCGTTCGTGGGCTACAGCTCACTTCATCGGATGCATGCAGTGGAAAATACAGTAGGAAGATCTATATACACAGAGAACATGAAACAATGGGTGTTGCCATCCCAACTCTAATGAGACTAATCAGTTAAGGTGGGCAATTATCAGCAGGAGAAAAAAACCTTTTGTCGTGATAATCAGGATGGCCCATTTCAAACAGATGACAAGAAGGTGAGTAACAGTAGGGGAAAGATTAGCAGGGGGAAATAGTTTTTACTTTGTGTAATGAGCCAGCCACTCCCAGTCTATATTCAAGCCTAATTTAATGGTGTCCAGTTTGTAAATTAATTCCAATTTGGCAGTTTCTCGTTGGAGTCTGTTTTTGAAGTTTTTTTGTTGGAGAATTGCGACTTTTAGGTCTGTAATTGAGTGACCAGGGAGGTTGAAGTGTTCTGCGACTGATTTTTGAATGTTATAATTCTTGACGTCTGATTTGTGTCCATTTATTCTTTTGCGCAGAGACTGTCCGGTTTGGCCAGTGTACATGGCAGAGGGGCATTGCTGGCACATGATGGCATATATCACATTGGTAGATGTGCAGGTGAATGAGCCCCTGATGGTGTGGCTGGTGTGATTAGGTCCTATGATGGTGTCCCTTGAATAGATAGGTTCCTGGGTTAGTGTTTTTGTTGTGTGGTGTGTGGTTGTTGGTGAGTATTTGCTTCAGGTTGGGGGGCTGCCTGTAAGTGAGGGCTGGCCTGTCTCCCAAGATCTGTGAGAGTGAGGGATCGTCCTTCAGGATAGGTTGTAGATCCTTGATGCGCTGGAGAGGTTTTAGTTGGGGGGCTGAAGGTGACGGCTAGTGGCGTTCTGGTACTTTCTTTGTTGGGCCTGTCCTGGAGTAGGTGACTTCTGGGTACTCTTCTGGCTCTGAGAATCCATCTCCTGTTTTGCACAAGACCCAGCACATGCTAGGACAGATGCTCTGTGTAGATGGCCAGCCAAAGTGGATGTGCTCAGTAAAGCTGCCGGGAGAGTGAAAAACTATCAATTCCAGGCTCTTGGAGAGTTGGGAAACACACAGGGTTTCCATGGAGACGACACCATTCGATCACACCTGAAGTCTGGAGGAAGCTTGCGGTTCGATCCCTTGGCTGATGTTCCTTGGGTGTCTTAACGAAGAGAAAGCACCAAGATCCAGCCCCCGCAATGGCCGTGGGGGAGGGGGGAATATTTAAGCAGGCTCATGCTCAGCACTTTGCCTGGCCCGGGATCAGGCTAGAGAAGTGCCTGTGAGATGCCCTGAGCTGAACTTTCCCAGTGAGGAATGGGTGGTTGGTGCTAAGCGTCCCCAGGGGGCGAGGATCAGGGCTGCCCCATGCAAATCTGGAGTCATCTGAATGGAGAGTCACAGGTGCCATTCTTTGGGAAGTGAGCCTGGGAAACCGAAAGCTGGCTGGTAGCAGCCGGAACGGCTTCCAGAAGAATTTGCTGATGGGAAAGATTTTAGGAGAAATTAGCTCCAGAAGGGCCCAGAGAAATACAAGCCAAGAATCTCTGCGATCAAGCTACAGCTGGGGTATAGGACTTGCCATTCGACCGATCCAACTAATCTACTGTCCTGTCTATCACGATGGCCGATGCCAGATGCATGAGCTGTAACGTGCTCCAACCAGGGATGAGAATCAATGGCATGCGACCCACAGAACTAACCAATGAAGGGCAAGCTACTAAATATTCTACACTGAACTGTTGGCCAAGGACGGTCCTCAGAGGGAACGGGCAAAGCAGGGTGGATGCTTCTGAGAATTTCATGGGCACGACAAAAAAGGCTCAGATTCATCGAATCGTGTGAATTATTTGCTGAGCTGCAGCAGCACGTACTGTAAAAGACGGCTCTCAAGGACAAGAGTTAGCAATAAGCAAGACTGGAAATAACCGCTTCATTCCGAAAAAAGGGAGACTCGGTTGTTTATTATAATAATTAGCAGAGCCCCACGTGCCCCACAGCACAATGGGACCAAATTCTGCAGCATTGTCCTTGTATTGCATAGAACCAATGAATGTTGCTATCGCCACGACGTGTCCTTTGTTCCTAGTCTCCTGCCAGCCCAAACACGCACCCAGCTAGAGCGCAGAGGTGAAAATACTCATTGGTGGAGCACGTGTTGAGTAGTTTTGACCATGCCTATTTCTCAGGGTGGGTTTTTCATTGTACTCTCTGTGCCCCAGGGCTTCAGCTTCCATGATGTTAGCCAGGGCACCCTGCTCAGAACCAACTGCACCCCGCACTCTGTGCCAGGGGCGCAGGCACTGGAACTCAATGATCTCCCTTAGCGGGGAAAGGGTAGAACAAGAGGCAGGCAGGTCCCAGAAGGGCAGGGTGGCAGGCAGAACAGAGAATGCTGGGCACCTAAATGCAGCAAAATGGGGGATTCCATCATCACGTTATGTAGCCATGGAATTTCAGCGTCTACGGAGCCCTGACTGAGGTGAATGGGGCATGTCACACCTCTCCGGGCTCTTGTGTCAGGCTCTCTGCAGACACAGGTAGATGGCACTGCATCGGGTCAATCTCAAAAACCGGAAGTGAGTGGTTCTGTGCAACCATGAGGGCAGGAAACAATTTTTTTTAAATGTCAGGTCAGGTTCTGGAACACAGACCTGCTGTGAGGGGCTGAATTCTGCAGCAGAGTCCTCTGCCATGGACTCACGGAGCTACCGGTGGCTTCCTGTCCATGTAAGAGATACAGTGAAACCATCACCAGGGCAACTTTCCTTCATGCTACCCAGGTGCCTCAGCACAACCTCAGAGAGATCATCTCAATAGGAAAGATTGCATGGCCTCTCTCCCGAGACTGCCCATGAGAAGGGCCAGCTGGGGCCAGTAGGGCAGGCGGTTCCTGTTACACAGATGATAGTCCACTGCTAGTGTAGGGGCTAGATTTGAACTAACCCCATAGAGTGGAAGGCTCAGTCTCCTATTATCTATCCATCCATCCATCCATCCCCATTATGGTGGCCACTGATGCATCCCCAGATACTGGCCATTCATGGGCCCACCTCCGCCTGTGTGCACCAGCCCCTGCCAGCCGGACCTCACACACACAGGATGTGTGAGGCCACGCCAGTGGGGGCGGGGTAGTGCGCTGTTCAGAATGGCTGCATCCTCTGTCCTGTGCGGGATACTGGACCAAATCACGTCTGGTTTTATGTCCATACCGGACACGGGACAAGCCTTGAAAACCAGGACTATCTGGCTTACAAATCGGACGAATGGCTGGCCTAATCCCCATATAACCTGACATATATCATCCATCCTTACATATCTCTCTCTCCATCTATCCAGCCATCCATGTTCTTTTATGGCCGCCATCACCAGGCTATCTGGATGCCCTCCGGTCCCCAGCACCATCCAATCCCCGCAGCTTCCTCATTCGAAGAAATGGGATGAAAACATTGAATTGGATTTCTTGGCAGCCTGGCAGCCCCCGGGCTGTCTCCTTGTCAGCAGGGGATGGGTTTCCAAACATGGTATCAGCGGGAGGCAACCCCATGAATTCGCTTCCTCGGGTCAGACCTCTCCAAGGATTCCTCTCCAGGGAACAGTGAGTGCTGTCTGCTAGGCCAGCCCAGCCTCGAGATTTATGAATTGCTGCTCAGTGGGATACCTCAGGCCTTAAACCACAGTCATTCTCCATGCAATCCCTCTGCCTGTCAATGGAGGAGGCTCTCAAGGGGCCGTCAATGTGGTCCGAGCACAGGAGAGGTAGCAGAGCTGGGTGAGAGAGACGTAGCCGGCTGGGAGAGCTGGGGTCAGAACCGGTGTGGGAAACAACTGAAGCAGGGCCTGTGTGTGCAATGCCCAGGCTACATTAACCAACAGCTCCCCTTTACCTAGGTGCATTCGAGAGAGAAGGGATGGGCCCAGCCCTGACATTCTCCTAATCCTTGCCCCGGGCACACCCTTGGGATGGCGTTCTGGTGCCATGCAGCGCACGAGGGCTGGACCCTCGGCTTGCTGCCCTGTCCTGATCAGTGGGACCCCATTAACTCGCCCGGCCATTTGGATGGACTGAAGCATGGATCATGGATCGAGGCCCACAGGCTGCAGTGTTCGCAAGACACTAACCCAGGAGACGCTAGGGATGCTGGCAGGGTGTATTGGTTCTACTGGACAAAATAACCATGGCGCCAGAAAGAGGAAGGACAGGTGCACGTAACATAAGCGTCTCATGGTCTCACCCTGTTGCATCCTTTGTCCTCTTCTTATCTGCTCCGCTGCTGGTTTGTCGAGGGTAGAACTCACCCTGGTGTCAATAAATAATTAAGGTTGGTTGAAAAGTTTCCATCAAAACGGTTTGCTGATGGAAAAGTGGGGTTTTGACGACATGAAATCGTTCACGAGCAGCGTCTGCGTCCGGCGGGAAATTGCAATTTTTCAGCCAAATCCTGAACACACAAAAATGAAATATTTTGACTGGACTATGCCACCGTGGTGCCTCATGGGAGTTGTACTTCTGTTGCCTCATGTCCTCATTCTCAGAGGGCCAAGCGCCCCAGCGGGATTTTACATCCCGTGATGCACTGCGGCCAGGGGATTAGAGGTCTGCTCAGACCTAATTTGTGGGCCCAACCCAGAGAGGGTCCGGTTTGGGTTCAGGTCAGGGTGCAGGACTCTTATATGGGGCTCCCATCATGCACCACTTGCCCTCACCAAGATGGGAATCCGTGGTGCATCATGGGATATGTAGTCTGATGCAGTTGCCTGGCCTGTAGAGCAGAATGGGAGCATGCTGACTCTGGAGTGGAAGATGGCAGCTCTTTGACAGCACCCAGCAACACTACACAATGATGTGGGTCTGGAAAAAGACGACTGTATCCAGCAAGGCTAGGGGCCTGTGCTGCAAAGTTCAGATCTAGAGCCAAACTCTCCCCAGGCTCGGGGGTGCCTGAATTGGGCCAGTCTCCAGCATCCAGTAGAAAGTGCACAGGGGATTTTAGGAAGGAGATGCAGTTGCCAGGGCTATTTGAGTGAAATGCTGAGCTTGGTCTGCCGGGGTGTCATGAAACACATCCTGGGTTTCAAGTGAACCCCCAGAACCCAAAGCAAAACTCCGCCCCATGAGCTTTGCCTGCTTTCACTTGCAGCCGTCCGTCCGTCCGTCCGGAGCTGTGTGACAGCAGCAGCTGGCTTTGGTCTGTGCACCTTGAGGACGAACAGCTCAGCCAAGTGGTCTGCTGCTGCCCTGTCTCTGCTGCAGGCGGGGGCTAATTACATCCCCAACTCAACAGCCCTGGGAACCAAACTCTGTGGGTTTCGCTGCAAGAGTCTCACTGAGCTTTAAGAACCACCTCAGAGGGAATGTGCTCAAGACCCCGGGCTCCCCATTCCTGCTCCGGGGGGACATGCTGTGGCAGAGATTCGAAACCCAAGCGGTCAAGACCCCAGCAGTCTAACTCCTCCTCCAAATGATATCACCTCCAGCAGAACAGCGCCCCCTAGCACCATGCCAGATACACCAGGTCAGAGAGAGGCCTGCCCCATACCGATTCATCGACCTGCTTCTCGCATCACCTTGGGGGTGTTACTTAGGGGGGGGGTTATCTCCCAAATCCCTGCTTAGATCCCTGGGAGAGCTGAGGGGATTGGTACTGCCACCTCCCTGTGTTGATGCCACTGTGGCGCTTGCGATGTTGCTAACCTCTGGGATGCAGCCACGCACGGTCCCATAATAACCAGCCGCCGGCCCTGGCAACGCCCTGCAGGGAGGAGGGAAATGCCCGGCCATCAGCTCCTCTGCCAAAAAACCAGCCCCCAAATGGAAGGACTCTTGGAGGGTGCTGGTCGTGTGAGTGACATGAACGAGCAACTCCCTGGGGTGCCCATTGGGAGGCAGAGATCAGCCCTAGGCTCCCCACTCCTGCCTGCTGGGGGGCTTCGGACCAGGCCCAGAAAGAAAAGCAAACAAACAGGCAGCCCAGGGCGTCTCCCCAGCCGTGTAATTAGAGCTTTGTCGTCTGGGTTTAAGTGCAGGCTCTGGCTGCGGCTCCAAGGTGGGGGCGAGGGGGGCTATTTCTGGGTGCGCCCCCCCGCCTGCTCCTGTCCAGCTGTTCTGAGCAAAGTGAGAGGCTCTCATGTCTGGCTCCTCCGTAGGCTCCACCTCCTGTCTCTCTCTGCTGCAGGAATATTGACCCCATCTTGCTTCCCCCGCCAGGAGCCTTCGTGATTCAGGCCTCTGGTCCTGGCAGGCCTGGGGACGTGTTCCTGTCTGCCTCGCCCGTGGATGTAGATTATATAAACTCTGCCCTCTCTCCACCCCCAATAGCTTGGGAGAGGGATCCTGGGCAGGGGGATGCATGGTGCATCGGGATTAAAGACACCGGAAGGGTTCGTGATTTCTCTGAGCTGTGGCAAGAAAACAGCGTGTGATGGACGGAAGGCCACTGGCTGGGCGCCGGAGCTCATGGAGATCGTTCCCCTTTTATGCATTTATCAGTGAGGCCCAGAAAATCAGCTGCTGAGGTTGTCACCTGGGGGAATTATCTGAGATGCCATTTCCTCAGAGACTTCCCTGGACTGGCTCTGGCTGAAGAGGAAAGCCAGACGTTCCTGTCCTCCCCCCTGCTCTTTCATCTGCTACCAGACTTTTTCTGCACGGCTGCTGTGGGAACATCTCAAATCCTGCAGGCACTCCTGGCATGAGTTGCTCTAGGATGAGAGCGCAGCACTGCCCTGTGTATACACAGCACCAGATGGCCCCATTGTACAGATGGGGAAGCTGAGGCACAGAGGGGGATGTGATTGGACCAGGACTTGAACCCAGAACTCATGACACCTAGTCCCCTGCTCTACCCCCTAAACCATGCTGCTGCCCCGCTGCCTGGTGTTACATTTTAGGGTGCTGTCTTCAAGCCCCCCCATTTGCCATTGCAGCCATCTGCGTTGCCAAACTGGGGGCCTCCCTGTCCCATCTGACATTGCAGCACCGGGTGGAGCTGCTCCAACGCGCACAGCGTGCGGGGATGGATCTGAGTCGAGCGTTCGCTACCCGCACATCTCAAGGGAGGGCTGTGCTGAGTGCCCCAGGGGCTGGGCTGTGTTTAGCCAGGGGGCCCTGAGCCCACTGCAGTAACTAGAGCTTGGAGGCGGAATGCAAAGCGGGTGGAAAAACACCTTTGTGGCTGGTGGCTTTTGTGGGGATTTTGGCCAGAAACGCTGGGATTGGAAGGCTAAACCCCTTATATTTTCCATAAGAAACCACGTCTGAATTCTCAGCCTGACTGAGCAAACCCATGGGAACGGGGAAATGTGGAGCGGGAGTTGGAGAATCAGACCAGTGCAATAAAAGAAACCACATGACTCATTTTCCAGAAACCCATTCCACTGTGGCTGAAATGATCTTGTGAGGTGAACCCTCGAACTCTCTCCCTTGGTACCATGGAGGGTGGCAGCCGGCCTGTGATATGCACCCCCAGAGCAGCTGTAGTGCCCGGTTTATGCCCGAGTGAGCAGCCAAAGAATCAGAGGAGCTGGACAAATAATATCACGACTTAATATCCCTCGATCCCAAAACACTTGACAAAGGAGGTCGGATTCATCAGCCACATTTTACAGATGGGGAAACCGAGGCATGGAGCCATGACAGGACTTGTCCTCAGTCACGTGGCAGATCAGTGGCAGAGCTGGGAGAAGACCCCAGGTCTCTTCAGGCCCTGCCCAATGTCCAATTGCAGGATTGCTCCTAACGGTCCTGTTTGAAATGTCCCCCTCCCTCGGCAGAGTGTTCCACGGATCTTCAGGGCAGAACCCTTCCCCCATCACTAGCCTACATGGCCCCTTTCCCAGTGTCACCCCCGAAGTTCTGGGTAGACTGCCAGGCATCCCCTGAAGCAAGGCCTGTCCGTCCTTGAAAACCTGGATCTGAACTGCCCCAGACACTGGGAGAATCAACTCTGCCTCTTGCAGCTAACACCCATCCCCCCTGTCACTGCCCTTGTCCCCACCTCCGGACTTCTCAGGCCTCGTCTACATGGGAAAGTTGCACTGGTCCTTTGAATTGGTTTTTAAATCAGTTTCATTCAAACGGATCCTGCGGGCTGGATGCGCTGGTTTCATTCAAGCGCCGCTTGTTTCCATTTAACTTGAGTCAATTCCCGATTGACCGAAAGTGAAGCAGGCTGATCTGAAACTGGCAAAAGAGCGTCCACACACAGATATACACTACTCTAATGAAACTGGTTTAAAATCCCACCTGCAAAGTGGCCTTATGCTACTTTCCTGGCCCTCATTACTGTAGGGCCTGAGCACCTCATCCAGATTTATTCACCGCACCCCCGTGAGGCAGGCCTGGACTCTGGCTCAGGTTTGCGCCCAAACCCTCTTTCTGTCCACACACAAACCAGTCTGACTCAGGTCAGCAAGCACTCAGGGCCTGGTCCTAGGACCCTGCTTGGGCAGGGGGTCCAGAGCCCAAGTCCCGCTGCGACTCAGGTCGGAGCCCCATCAGTTTGCCGTCTGGACGCATCTCAAGCGGCAGCCCCGAGTCAGACGGTCTGCGTGGTGCAGGCCAGCGTTACCCCGGGGCCAGCAGCTGCACACCCAGGGTCAGGCTGCAGTGCGGATGCAGTGCCCGAGCCCGGGGGAGGGGACATACCCACAGCTCGTCTGGGGCAGGGGGGGCGAGCGGCTGTGGCCTGCCACGGGCTGGGGGCAGCGGCTGGAGGATCACGGTCCCTTCTGGCCTGAGCCCTATGGCAACGGGGCTCTTTAGCGCTCATCGCCTCTCCTGGCAGCTCCCCCCGGCCGGAGTCTCCCACCCCCAGGGGCTGGGCAGGTCTCCCGAGCCAGGGGCCGCTTGGCTAGCGGGGTGTCCGGTTACAGCTGGCGGGGCTCCAGGCGAGCTGCGGAGCGCTCGGGCTCCGGCCGGGGAGTCACGTTTCACTCTGACATCAGCGGGGCGAGCGAGTCCGCTGGAGAAGCCACTCGGCCGGCGGGGCCCCCCAGCGCAGCCACCCGGCGCCCCCCCCAGGTAAGGACGCGGGCTGCTGCGCCCCACCACGGAGATACCCGCCCCCCTCCGAGCCCTGGAGAGGGGCCGAGCCGGGACCCGCTCCGGAGCCAGCTCAGCCCCGTGCCCGGCTGCCTCTCCGCGCCGGGGCGCACGGGGCGCACGGGGCTCCGCGCTCTGCCCCCCAGCATCCCCGGGCGGGGTAACGGGGCAGCGCCCCCCACGGCTCGGCTCCCAGCGGGGCTCTGCTCGGGCCGCTGGAAGGGGGGTGTCGGGGGGGGGGCGCACAGCTGTGGGGGGGCTTTGGAGACCCAGGGTGTTGTTTAGGGCCGGGGGGTGGGGGAGTGTTGATAGAACGGGGCCCTCCCCAACCCCAGGTCACTGCCCTGCCCGCAGGTGGTGTTACTGGGGGGGCTCAGGAGTTGTGAGCTCTGTGCCTGGCTCCTGGAGGGGAGCGTGACCTAGTCCCGGCAGGAGACTGAGAGCCAGGGGCCGGGGCTCTGTTCTCAGCCCCGGTTGGCAAGTGAGGTCAGAGCAGGGGCCTGGGAGCCAGGACTCCTGGGTTCGACGCTCCCCGCTCTGGTCGAGTGGTCAGAGCAGGGACCTGGGAGCCAGGACTCCTGGGTTCCACATTCCCTGCTCTGGTCGAGTGGTCAGAGCAGGGACCTGGGAACCAGGACTCCTGGGTTCCACGCTCCCCGCTCTGGCCGAGTGGTCAGAGCAGGGGCCTGGGAGCCAGGACTCCTGGGTTCGACGCTCCCCGCTCTGGTCGAGTGGTCAGAGCAGGGGCCTGGGAGCCAGGACTCCTGGGTTCCACGCTCCCCGCTCTGGTCGAGTGGTCAGAGCAGGGACCTGGGAACCAGGACTCCTGGGTTCCACGCTCCCCGCTCTGGCCGAGTGGTCAGAGCAGGGACCTGGGAGCCAGGACTCCTGGGTTCGACGCTCCCTGCTCTGGTCGAGTGGTCAGAGCAGGGGCCTGGGAGCCAGGACTCCTGGGTTCGACGCTCCCTGCTCTGGTCGAGTGGTCAGAGCAGGGGCCTGGGAGCCAGGATTCTTGGACTCTGCCCTTGATGTCATCTCGCTGTAGGGCCTGGGATACCTCCTGCTCATTGCAGTTTGCCCCTCGAGGGGGGAGGACAGCGCTTCCCCGTCGGAGGTGGGTTAATCCATGAACACTTGGAAGGGCTTTGAGATCCTCCCGGAGGAGGTGCTAGAGGAAGGGAAGGAGCAGGTACTCGCTGGAGAACAGGAGGAAGTTGCCGTCCAGCCTGGGCAGGAGGGGACCATGTGGAGTCTAGTGAGAGAGAGTGATTTGCACTGAGAGGTTTTTCCCTGAAGCGCTGGGCTGGGGCGAATCGCCAGGCAGGACAAAGCCACCGATGGCAAAAGTGCCAAGCAAAGCACAGGGCAAAGCGTCTGCAGCATCCCTCGTGCTAGAGCAGGCCCAGGGATCAGCTGTGGGGATGGCCCGGGGGTGCATGTGGGTGGGGTGCTGCTGGCGGCGTTCTGGCGACCTCTAGGAAAGGCATTCGGGGGGGCTCTGCAGCTGGCCTGACTTCGGGTGCCTCAGGGCTTGCCTCAGCACCGTGGCAAATGTCTGAGTCCCTCAAAGGCGAAGGGAGCGTTTCTGCGCGGTCATCTGGCCAGCTGTGCGGGGGGAAGCACCAAGGGAAACTGGGGCACAGTGAAGTCAGAGCACAGGGGACCTCAGAGAATGAAAAGCCTGGCTCAGCTGGGAGCAATGTTCCGGCTTTGCTCCTAGCAGCTGGTTTTGTCCAGAGATGAACCAGCTCCATCCCTGCAGGACCAGCCGGCTCCTCTGGGTATGTTTGGATGGGGACAGAGGAAATGGTCATCGATTCTTGCAAGAGCAGCTGCTTGTGGCGGACGAAAGCTCAGCCTGGCTCTGCGGGGTGCATCTCCCCTTTGGGGCTCTCAGCTGCTGCCCAAAGAACCAGAGATCTGGGTTAAAGATCCCACTGGGGTGGGGTGAGTGTAGCAGACAGAGAGCGAGGTGGAGAGGTCTGCTCTATGGTCAAGCCCATGCAGGGGGCTGGGCTGCCCCACGTGTAGCTAAACCCAGCTATGGACTTGCTTTCTGAGCGGCACTGAGCACCCAAAAACCTCCCACTGAAGTCAATGGAAACAGGTGCGTGGCTCTGGGGAACACCCCTCTGCCCCACTCCCACCTCCAAAAACCACAACAGAAGAGACCCATCTAAGGCCCCCATCAGCGGGGTGGCTGTGCGCCCTCCCGCGTCTCTGTGATCCTGGGGGAGAAGGAATTGCTTCTCCAATTTGCCATGTCCCAGGCAGGCAACTGCCTCCACCTAAGTAGCTGGGTCCATTGATCCTAAGAGAACATTGCAGTTCCTGAGTGATCTCGAAGCAGGCTTCGAGCAGCAATGCGTCCTGGACAGAAGGGAGGTGAAGTACCCATAGGTAGGGTGACCAGATGTCCCGATTTTATAGGGACAGTCCCAATTTTTGGGTCTTTTTCTTATATAGGCTCCTATTACCCCCCACCCCCATCCCGATTTTTCACATTTGCTGTCTGGTCACCCTACCCATAGGTCGCATTATCTCCGTGTCTCACATGGGCAATCTGAGGCCTAGCAGGGACGGGCCCAGGCTGCCAGTCACTTGCACTAACCATTAGACCACACTTCCCCAGCGCCATGAATCTCTGTCTGTTTAGCGTACTGAAGGGAAGATTAGGAGGTGACTTGATGCAGCCACCTGCTGTGGGCAGGGGCGGAGGGAAGGGGGCCGATGGCAGAAGACGCTTTCATCTAGCGGAGATGATCCAATGTGCACAAGATGCACATTTCTAACAGGCAGGGGGATTAACCATCGGAACAGGGACGTGGTAGATTCTCTGTGGCATGGAGTCTTTCATTTGAGGCTGGCTGTTTTTCTAAAGGACAACCTGGAGCTCAGGCAGCTGTTTCTGGGCTGGAGAAGGAACCACTGGCTGAAGCTGGCCTGTGCGAGGCAGGATGTCAGATCAAGCGATTGTAACGGGCCTTTCTGTCCCGAATCAAAATAAATCTAGGACTGAAGCCCGGGGGTGGCCCGCACTGCTAACGCTGGCTGCCCAAACCATTTCAAATCATTTGAAAGCCCATCACTCACCCAGAAAGGAAATACGCTATTGGTGGTTTCCTGAGAACCATTGGAACTGTGCTCCTGCTACAAGGTTGGGAATAAGACCCCTTTCCTATCACCTCTCTCTTCCCACCCACCACACTTTCATTTGTTCTCTCCCAGGGGCCCTTCCTCCTTCCCTCTATCCTTCTGGACATGGGACACCATGGGATGCAGCGGAGGCTCCGGCACCAGCGCTCCCAGCGGTCCCGCGGATTCGGTGGCAATTCAGTGGTGGGTTCGCCGAAGCCGCAGGACTGGCGGACCTCCCGCAGGCGTGCCGCTGAATCTGCGGGACCGGGGACCTCCCGCAGGCGTGCCGCTGAATCTGCGGGACCGGGGACCTCCCGCAGGCGTGCTGCTGAATCTGCGGGACCGGGGACCTCCCGCAGGCACGCCGCCGAAGGCAGCCTGCCTGCCATGCTTGGGGTGGCAAAAAAGCTAGAGCCGCCCCTGGCGGGATGCTGACCAGACCCAAATGTCTGAATGGTCAGAGATCTGCTCCGAGCTTTGCGCCACCCCAGGCGGGAGCATCTCCCTGTGCTCTAGTAACCCAGTAACCCAGCTCGCTTTCCTTGCAGGCGTTAATGGCTTCTTGGCTTTGAAGAGGGAGAGGCTGCCCGGGGTCCAGTGTCTAAGTGATGGTGGCGGCCGGGCTCCGAGACCCAGTGAGCCCGTGAGAATGTCCAAACCTGCCAACCCAGCCCCCTCCCAACTCCTCTCTCTCTTGTTGTGTTTGAGCTGGGCCCTGCCATGGCCCTGCGGGGCGCTGCCCAGTGCCCCGGACTACCTGCAGCGCGGCTGGCAAAGGCTGCTGGAGGAAGGAGAGAGCTGCTCGGACTGCAGCCCGGAGGAATGCCCCACGCCCCGGGGATGCCTGGCCGGCCTGGTGCGGGACCCGTGCGAGTGCTGCTGGGAGTGTGCCAACCTGGAGGGGCAGATCTGCGACCTGGACCACACCAATCACTTCTACGGGAAGTGCGGGGACCACCTGGAGTGCAAGCTGGACACGGGGGGCCTCCGGAAGGGCGAGGTGCCCGAGCCCCAGTGCGCTTGCCTCTCCAGCCAGACCCTGTGTGGCTCTGATGGGAAGACCTACGCCCAGATCTGCAAGTTCCAGGAGGTGTTTCACGCCCATCCCGAGGCAAATCTCACCGTGGCCCACGAGGGACCCTGTGAATCAGGTAGTGCCTGGGGTCAACCCCCCTTCTCCTCCAATGCCTTTCTTTCAGCCTTCCCTGCATGCCAGCCAAAGATCCAGGGGTACATTCCATGCACCAGACCAGAAGTCCCAATAACAATGGGAGCTGTAGGTCTCTGTCAGATGGGAAACTGAGGCACAGAGAGATGAAGTGACACACTCAAGGTCACGCTGGAAGCCTGTAGCAGAGCAGTGATTTAACCGTCCTGCTTCTCCAGTGCAGCACAGCAAATAGTCCCCAGTGGAAATCTGCAGGGACCTTTGCCAAGTTCTTCCCAGAAATTCTGGGAAGATCTCTGGGGGTTTTCAGAAGCTAATACACTCAAAACACATGTGAAAATTCCAGGGAGTTGTTAGCGAATTCTTGGTTTCGTTACTGACTAGTTTTAACTCAAGCTGACTTATTTCACCCTCACTTATCATTGCAAACAGAAATAGCTGCCCAACCCCTCAGTCTTCCTGGGATCTTCCAATCGCTCCTGGAAATGGGAATTTGGGCTGCTTTAATCTGGTTTTCTGTCTTGTTTGAATTTACTTTTTAAAAGCCATCTCTAGTTTGTTGCATAGGTTCTGGAAGGAGACTAGGAGAAATATACACCATTCCACACTATAGCCTGAGGTTAGCACTGATTTTTTTTTAATAATATTTCCAGTATTTTCTGTTGAATTTGCTTTCTTTAAAGAATTCAACATTTCTATCCTTTTTTATTGTGAAGAAAACCTCCATTGAACTGTGGCCTGCCTGAGCCTGCAGGCAGACACTGAAACAATCCTGCTAAGAGAGAGATGGGTCTGCCCTCGTTTGTTGTAGTAGGGTGTTCATTCTGAAACCTAATGTCAGCAGCTTACACCTCCAGCTATGCTAATTGCTTCACAGCTTATTCCCGTCACAGTAACCTCCCTCTAACGTGCTTTATCTTGTGAGATCTGATTTCTTGGCAAGGATACTCCGCAGGAATGTGGCTGCATGCTCCAAACGAGGCAAATAACTGACTCTTCTTCCAGTCGCTTGCAGCTTTGTCAGCCCTCAGCATGTTTCGGGAGGTAGTTTGAGTTATAAAAATACTAATAAAGGTGCCGATCTGAAATTGTGGGAGCCCCTGACACAGGCTACAATGCCAGCAGCTAACCCCCCACCCCCGGCAGCCGCTTCAGGAAACTGCCTGCCCTGCCCACGCCCTGCCCACTGCCTGCCCTGCCCAGGGCCCTCCCATCGTATGTGGCAGAGACAGGGCTGCCCAGAGGGGGGGGCAAGTGGGGCAGTTTGCCCCGGGCCCTGCGAGCCCTGGCCCGGTGGCGGTCCAGGTCTTCGGCAGCATTTTGGTGGGGGGGGCCCTTCAGTGCTGCCAAAGACGTGGAGCAACTGAAGGGCCCCCTGCCGCCGAAATACCGCCAAATACCCAGACCGCCGCCGGGTGAGTACAAGCGCCGCAGCTCCCCCACTTTGCCCCTGAATCCTCGGGGCAGCGACAAGCCCTAGTCCTGGAGAGATGCAGCAGCCCCACCCTCGCCCTCTGCGAGGTCGCCTGGAGAGCTAATAGCGAGTGCACACACCAGTGGGTTCCAGGGCCTGGCATGAAAACTGGGCTGTGGCTAAACACGTAACCCTCAGAGTCTCCGTTCCCCCTTTCCTGCGCTTGGAGCAGGGAGGCGGCTTTAAGCCACCTTTGTGCTTCCTGCATTCTAGAGCCTGCTCGGTCCTGGAAGTAAGTTAGAGGAGCCTCGGGGCTGCTCTAATTTACATCTGCTTCCCAGGGCCTGAAGGAGCAGAGAAAAGCCGCAGTCGAGTGTGCTCCAGTCGTGCCCCCAACGCGCGCTCTGTGCCCGGGTGCAACCGCCATGGTCACTGGGGAGGCCCCTTGTGCAGGGGCTGGGGGATTCGCCCCTCCTTTAAGCAGCCGGAGTTGCATGAAGGAGCCTTGGTGTACCCGAGAGCCTGCGTGTTATTGATCTCTCTCACCCCCCGGAGAAGGAACTTGAATTGTCCCCTGGGGGCGAGGAGGTGCCACCAAGACACAATTCGCCCTGTGGGCAGATGGAAGCGGCATGAGGTTCTGGCGGAGGGGCCATGCCTCCCTCACCTCCCCTGAGACAGCTGCACTGAGAGGTTTCTGGGCTGGGCGGCCTGCTGGGCCCTTCCTCTGTGGTCAGCAGGGTCCCGCGGCAGGTTAGGGGGCCAGGCTGGCGTTTAACGAGCTCGCTGTCCAAACCTTGTGGCTTTGGAAGAACGGTGCCCTTCGCTGGAGGGGAAGCGACTGAAGCCCCAGGCTGCCGGGGCTGCTGCTGGGATGTTATTCTGCCTCTCAAATTGGCCAGAGAATTTTAAAAACAAACACAGCGAGAAAGCACCCGCGGGCGTCTCTTCCCCATTTCCTGGCAGGAGCTGGTGGTGGTTTGATGATCTCATTTCCCTGGAGAACTCGCACGACCAGGTCAGGCGAGGATGGTGGCAAGTGTGCTGGTGTCATGGTTCAGTCGGGGATAACCTTGAACCCCCCCCCCCCCCGACCCTAACATATTGGAAGGGGTCAAAAGCCAACGCTGAATTTTGCAGCTGTATTTTCGGCTCAGACTCTGCATTTTCAGTCTCTGTCTGACTAGTGCTGGAGATTCAGCAAACCAACAGCGAGAAAGAACCAAAGCACCGTCTCTTGCAGCGAGGCCGAGCCCGAAACAGCAGCTGCCTGCGGGTGCGGGCAGAGCCCCCAGGACTAGAAAGGTGCCGCCCACATCGAACAAAGGTGTCGCGGTCTTGGAGACCCCCCCCGCCACGATCTCAGACGAGCTGTCGGGGGGCGGGACGCTTCTCCCCCGGGGCCTCAACCCCTCGGGCCTGGTGATCAGTGGGTGGAAAACCCAGGGCAAGAGCAGTTTTTTGGTGACGTTTTTCATCACGTTTTTCTCCCTCTCGGCGCTGTAGCCAGAAAGGCCGCCCACAGGCTACTGCGACTGTTATCCTGTGTTAGATGTAGGGTGGGAGCAGCTTTCAGATGTACTTGGAAAGGTCCGTGCACACAGAATCACAAAAATGTCCGACTAGAAGGGACTTTGCGAGGTCGTCTAGTTCAGCCTCTGCACTGAGGTGGGACCAAGTAACCCTACAACATCCCTGATTTACCTCCCTGTGACTGGGTGGGAGTGTGGCCTAGTGGACAGGGGACTGGGACTTAGGAGACCTGGGGTCATCTCCTGCTTCTTCCATTGGTTTACCAGGTGCCCTCTCAATGCCTCAGTTTCCCCAGCTGTACAATGGGGATAATTGCTACTGACCGCTTTGGGGAAGCACTTTCAGATCTAAGGCTGAAAAGCGCTAGGGACTATTATAAGTGCTCGTCTACTACAGCCAGGAGAGTCAGAGAAGTTCCAGCATTGCCAGCTCTCATGCTGTTTGATATCTTACCTAAAGCCTCAGCTCCTGGAGTCAAAGGATTTTGGGAGAATCTGAGCTTGCTTTTTTTTTTTGTTGAAAGCAAGTTTCTAGCCCTCCTGGTTGCAGACAAAAGCCTGAAATCATGAAGCTTAAAGGCTCGAAATGCAGAAGGTGAATGAAAAACGCCCAGCCTTGATTCCTGGTTCAAAATCTCATGAATGTGAAGCCAATCTCCTGATTTTGGGAAAGGTCACTCAGGGTTCATTAACCTTTGGGTTTGCTGGTGCAGCAGGAAGCCAGCCAGCATGTGGTGACGGGGAGCGGGGCGGGGGGAAGTGTAGCTAGGGAAGACTAAGGTAAGTGTCGGTCTCGGGGGGCCGGCACTGGATGATTGCAGGGGTTAAACGGCTTGCAATAAGGTAGCACGGTTGGGTGGGTAATTGAGTCTGCCTGGCCTCGCGGTCGGCATGTGAAGGGCGTGACTTTGAGCGTGCAGTGACTTTGCTGAAAGCCTCGTTACAGGGGCTTAGGCTGGGAAGACCGACAATGTCTTTAATGAGAAAGTGGCACCCGCAGAGCTGCCATCCTAACGAACGGCTGCTCCTCAAATCGCTCCGCTTGCGTTCCACCCTGGACTTTGCCTGCTCCCCTGGCACGTTTCGGCTGAGGATCTCAAAGCACTTTACAGGCGTTCACTAGTGAATTAGCACCCATCCCCCCCACCTAGAAAGGTTGGGACTTGCCTAAGGTGGGGCTGGGAGAACTGGGAGTGGAACCCAGGAGTCCGGACTCTCAGTCCGTTGGTGTAGCAGCTAGGAAAGATTCTCTTGCCTGTAGTGATAACAGTCATGAGTAGACCCTGATGCCCAGTCTCGGGAGGTGAGTGGGGTTGTTATGGCCTCTGGGTCCAAATGAAATGCTCCTGAAGCCGGGATCGGCATTGCCCCAGCGGGTGCGTTGGCCTGGGACGGAAGCAATGGGCTGCGGCCGTCTCTGGAAGAGGGATGTTCACGAAGGCGCTTCCAGGCTCCGTCCCCATTCCAGGCCGATGGAGGGAACACGGGCAGGACTTGAGGGGAAATGCAGAATGGGCAGAGCGCCGAGGTGGGGATAGAAGGGGGCCGGCCAGCCAAGGTGACGCGGGCTGGTGTTTGCTCCTCGGGGTGAGCTAATGAAGGGGGGGGGGGGGCTCCCAGCGGCCATGGGGTGGGTTGGAGGCAGTGATCAGGCCTGGGCCTGATTCGCCTCCAGTGCAAATCGGGAATGGCCTTGGTGGTGAGAGACCGGAACGGGCCCAGGAGCAGCTGGCTCTTGGCGCTCGCCCGTCCTGCTGTGGCTGCCGTCTGAGTGGGATGCTGGGCTGAGGCACGTCCATCTGCCCTGAGGAGCGCTATGGAGGGTCTCTGTCAGCCTGCGATCAGACCATGCATCTCCCAGCCGGACGATCTGCTGTGGGGCTGGCCACTCCTCTGAACCAACAGGTCCCTCATCTCCTCTCTCTCTCCCCCGCCTCCTTCCCCAGAGCCCCAGATCTTGTCTCCTCCCTACGACGTGTGGAACGTCACCGGGCAGGACGTGATCTTCGGCTGCGAGGTCTTTGCCTACCCCATGGCGTCCATCGAGTGGCGGAAGGACGGCGCGGAGATCCTGCTGCCGGGAGATGACCCCCACATCTCCGTCCAGGTGAGCTGCTGGATCACAGCTCCGGGCAGTGGCTGGGGTGGGTTGCCTGGTCATCAGAGGAAAGCCCAGCTCGCTGGAGGGACGGCAAACCTCCCCTGAGCTGCAGGGTGGTGTTTTCTACCTCTCTCCTTGGCGTCTCGTCTCTGTACCTCCTGCCTGCAGAGGGGCTGTTGTACCCTCTGTCCTGCTGCGTCCCCGGTTCCTGAACTAGGTGATCCCTCCCATTGCTCCCACCAGGCCCCTCGCAGCTGTCGGATTTTCCCAGGAACCCGGGTCCGCGTCACTCGCTGCTGGTTGGCTCTTTGCCTTCTCCCCCAGCGGTGCTGCCCCTTTCAGAGCCCCCACCTTTTTGTGCCCTTGGTGGGCAAACTGCCAGGTAATCACCTGGCCGTGCTGCTTTCTGTCCCCACGGCTCCACTGGCGGCCCAGCGCTTACCGCCCCAGCCACACGTCCTCTGGGGCTCGGGGAGGGCGAGCGGCCGGCTGAGATTCTGTTCCCCCTGGCGCGGCAGTAGGAGAGCAGGGGGTGCTCAGGGCCACAGGCTGGTCAAACCCTAGGCCAGGTGCCGGAGTCACAGGGGGATGGACTGAGAGTGCCAGAGAGGGGACATGTAACAGGAACGAAATGCAGCACGGCTCCAGCAGGATGTTTGGTCGTTATGGGGAGAGCTTGAAAACGGTCCCGTTTCTGGGGACAGCTGAGTTAAGGGGCACGTCGAGCTAGATCAGAGTGTCATAGACTCTCAGGGTGGGAAGGGACCTCAGGAGGGATCTAGTCCCACCCCCTGCCCAAAGCAGGACCAACCCCAGCTAAATCACCCCAGCCAAGCTAGATTGTTGGCCTGGCGCATGGTTCCGCTGAAGTTTTACCTCCAACTGAAGCAACTCCCGTTTGACGAACGCGTAGGGCGCTGGCCAATCCCACAGGAAGCTTCGTTTCCCTCCCCGCCGGAGGGAGGGACCCTGGCTCTCTGCCACAAATCGCCGTGTTTAGCAGTGGCTGTGGCCTGATCGGGTCATAACTAGACAGCTGCTTCTTCCCTGAGAAGCAGGGGAGGCTCCAGGCCCCAGCACGCCAAGCGCGTGTTTAGGGCGGCACACCGTGGGGGGCGCTCTGCCGGTCGCTGGGAGGGCGGCAGGCGGCTCCGGTGGACCTCCCGCAGGCTGGTCCGCGGCTTCGGTGGAGCATCCGCAGGCACGTCTGCAGGAGGGTCCACCGGAGCCGCGGGACCAGCGGACCCTCCGCAGGCACGTCTGCGGGAGGTCCACCGGAGCCGCGGGACCGGCGACCGGCAGAGCGCCCCCCGCGGCGTGCCGCCGTGCTTGGGGCGGCGAAATGGCTAGAGCCGCCCCTGCTGAGAAGGAGAGAAAACAACATTCTCTAAGCATGATCATGAGCAATCTCATCCCTGGGGCATCTGCCAGGTCTAAAGGATGGTTTTCATAGGTTAAGGCAGAACAGATTCTCTCCTCACAGACCACTTGGATTTCACCCAGCTAACCCCACTGGCTGCCCAATCTCGTGTGTTTGATTAAAGCATCTTCCAGCAGGCAGCCAGTCTTGATCTGAGACGGTGAATCCACAACTCCCCTTGGTAGTTTGTTGCAATGGTTCATCACCCTCGCCGTTAAAAACGGGGCCGCGTTTCTCCTTTGGATTTGCCTGACTTTCATGGTCAGACTGACAGATGTTCAGGTCCAAAGGGACTGTCGTGATCTTCCAGCAAAGCAAAGACCAGAGCCCCTCAGCCAGTGGCTCCTGCACCGAGCCAGCGATCCGCGGCTGAACCTAGCCCATCTCTGGAACGTGGCCGGAGCTTGTTCTTTTCTTCCACCTCAGGCAAGGGAAAAAACCCCAAACCCACAACTGGGCCACAAATGTATGTCGCAGGCAGGTGAAATCGAGTCTTTTCCTGGAGTCGAGGTGGGAGCCGCAAAGCAGGGCCTTAGAGGGAGAGGAAATAGGGCCCAGCTTTGGGGATCGCAGGGGAAATGAAGGTTTGAATGCCACACGAGCCTGTCTCCCAAGCTGCCCGGCGCAGAGAGGAGGACGGTGCCTTGAGGGGCTAGTTGCTTGTTTTAAAGGAGACGCGTGTTGGCCAGAGAAGCGTCAGATCGCTGGAAGGCCGCGGAGGCGGGGGCAGGCCGGGTTCTGGGCTCGTTGTGGTTTCCCCCTCCTTGCTTGTCCAGTTTAATAGCTCGGTTGTGTTAATGACGAGCGGGCAAGGCCCTCGCTGGCGAGAACGCGACGGGCTGCAGTGGGTAGGCAGCCAGCGCCAAGCCAAGTCTGGCCCAGACCCGTTTCCTCAGGGCTTCAGCTTTATTTCAGCCACAGGAAGCTGGCGACACCCATGTCACCTTCCCCTCACCTGGGATCTTCTGCAGGGGCCTATCGGTTCCCTCCCGACAACATGGCTGCTGGTCACGTTGCGCCGGGGCCTGCCAGCCGTCTCCTGGAGCTCTCCCAGTTGGCTTCTGTAATCACCTGCGTCTCAGCTGAGCCGTCACAGGTGAGGCTGGGCTCAGCTCCCTTTGAAGGGCCAGCTACCCTGGGAGACTTCACCAGGCAGGGCCAGACCCCCAAAGGCATGTAGGCTCCTAACGCCCCTTGAAACTGCCCAAAGTCCCGCAGGGAGCCTGGCCCTGCCCAAGCAGCTGACAGTCTAAGCATGCAAAGGGTGAGAGAAATGAAGTAATATTACAGATGGGAAACTGAGGCACAGAAAGATTAAGTGACTTAGCCAAGGTATGTGACAGAGGCGGGAATTGAACCTCATGAAACCCAATGCAGAGCCTTAGACCATCTGTCCTCAGTTTTTAATAACCCCTGCACTTCACAAAGTCCTCCATGCGTTTCACTGACTTTATTTGTATCAGCCATGCACACACACTCCTGAATTTCCACCTCTGCCGTGGGCAGGGAACCTGCTATGTACAGGACCTCAGGAAGCTGGTATATATGTGCCAGACAATAATAAACTGTGCATCACCAGTGAGATGCAGCCACTTCTGGGGTGGAACACAGTGACCTTTCTGCATCATGAACAACAGAGGAGAGAAGACTTGTTTAGGGTGGGCTAAGGAGTCATGGGAGGAAATTAAGCAAAGGAAAATCGAGTCCTGTGAGGAATTACTTGCTCTCATTGAGATGTTAGACCATCCGGGAGGGTCTCCAGAGATAAGTGTACAAGGCACTGGCGCCAATGTGGCATGCCCGATCATCCCCGGCTGGTGACGGACTAGCTAGAATCTGATAGGAACCGGAACGCTGGTCACCTTACGCCACTAACTGCAGGCTCACAGCCGTCTGCTTCACTGGTCAGCTACAGCCGCACTGAAACTGCTGCAGTTCCCGTGTCTCGCTGGGATAGGACAGCACGAGGCGGGTGGAGGTGCTTGTGGCAGATGAAGTTGGGGGAAGAGTCACCAGGGGATGAAGGGAGGGACGCTATGGTATGACAATGGGAAGTGGGTGAGGGGAGTGCAGGATCCATTCCCAGATCAGATCAAAGTGCTGGCTGGAAATAGATGGCTCTGGACTGTCATGGAACTGGTAATCAAAAGCAATTCCAGCCTTCCCACTGTTTGGTGTCTCTCATCCCCAGTGCAGTGGCCTGGAGGCAGCGCAGAGGCCCTGGGTTTACAGGCAGGGCAGAGCAGGGATGACACAAACGTTCGGCGATCGATCGGTTTCTTCTGGCTTTGTGTATCCTGTTTATGGAAGGGAAGGGGGGGAAACCCCAGCAGAAAACCAGACCGCTGGGTGGGGTTTGCCCAGGCCCTTTAAAGTGTTCGCAGGGTTTGGGGGTTTTTTTTAAGGGAAAGCCTCAGATTTTCACATCTGAACAGAAATGGGCATATTCCCGTTTGGATCCGGAGAGTCGCGTTTCCCAGCAGGCTGTGATGGGGGGTCTCTGGATAGGGGTGTTGCAAGGGAGCTATTCCTGGAAAGATGGTTCCCTGCCTGGCCTCAGTGACCGTTAAAGAGCCCTTCCTTCGCCTACGTCCTCCAGAAAGCCCCACACAGCTGCTGCTGCCAGCCAAGGGCCCTGTGTTGTGTTAGTCCCGCTGTGTAGAGCCACCACCTTTACCAGGCCACTAGAGGGAGCCAGTATCCTAGGGCTGCCTTCACCCTGGGGGTCACATTCCCGGCTGCCTCCGAATTACACTGGGGAGCCTGGCCAAGAGAGACCCCTTTCCCTCGGCGCTGTCCTGGGGACGGCCTGGCAGATTCCCACAGCTGGACCCCGGCAGCCGCCGGCGTCTCGCTCTGCCGTACGCCCGGCTGACGCTAGCTGAAAGTGTTTGACCCCAGTTCAGGGGCGGCCCCCAGAAATACGAAGTGACCGGCTGGCTGCAGATCCAGGGCGTCCGGGTGACGGACGAGGGCACCTACCGCTGCTTCGCCAGGAACAGGGTGGGGGAGGTGGCTGCGCTCGCCAGCTTGACGGTGCTGACGCCGGGTAAGTGAGACGCCCCCCGGCCAGCCCCTGCGCTTCAGGGAGCCGGGTTCTGCTTTCCTCTGGACGCTGGGCCTTCCCCGATCACCAGTAAAGCTACGCTGGGGGCTCGCTGCTCAGCTCCATGCAGCTCGGCTAGGGGAGCTGGCGGGGGAGTTGGTTGTGGGTCCGCTCTTTGTGCGGTCAGCAGGGACTTTCAACACCGCCGCAGCCCTCTACCGCCTGAGCTAAAGGAGGAACTCCACTCTCTGAGGCAGCAGTAGGCTGTTATTCTCTAGCAGCTCAGCCATTTGAGGGGGATGCCACACACACCTTGCCCGGTGTCTTACCCATTCTTGACCCCTAGAGACAAGTGGGGGCTCTGAGGCCAAACTACAGAAGGATGGAGACATGTGGGGCTCAGGAGAGCTCGGGAGGAGCGGGGTGCATGCGTGCGTGCAGGAAATGTGCACACTCACAGCTGTTGGTTCCATTAGACAAGATCAGAATGAATACGTTATCGTTGTTTAGAAGGGCTGAAACCCGCCTGCTTCAGGGCACCCCCAACCACTCACTGACGAGGGTCAGGAAGGAGCCACCCTCGGGGCAGGTTATTCCATCATTGTCCATTGTGGGGGTTTCTTGCACCTTCTTCCAGCCACTGGGCTGCTTGGACCCATTGCTGTGAGTTAGCAGAAGCAGCTCCATATTGCGCTTGGCTTTGGGCACTAATCGACCCCGGTCCAACGTCACGGCTGGCAGCGGGATTAGCCCAGGGATGGATGTGGCCCATTAGGATTCAGGGTGTTGATGCCACTGAGCGGTTGGGTTAACCGTCCCCAGGAGCAGGGAGGGGCGGAGGGGCCCGGGGCGCGTACGGCGGAGATTAGGCAGAACTGTCCCCCTTGGCTTCGGTCGTTCCAGATCAGCTGAACATGACGGGGCTGTCCCTGCCCAGGCCGCGCCCGGGGCCCGAGGACGACGCGGAGAGCGAGGAGTCGGACGATTATTACTAACGGCTGCAGCGGGGAGGTGGGACCAAGCTCGGGATCCAGGAGGGAGACGTCGTCCGCCAGCCTTCCTCCTCTATGGCAGGGCGAGGCGTGGACACCCGGCCTCCTTCCTCGGGAACCTCCGCGGGTGGAGTTTGGGGAGATCCCCTGAGCAGACCCCTCCCCCCCACATGGAAACTCCTGCTATAAACAGTTTTGGGTTGAGATCTTTGGGGGGGAGGGGTGTCCATCTTTCAATATATCCCTTTGCTGGGTGAAGGGGGCAGCAGCAGGGTGGGGGGAGGGAGGGCTTATTAGGTGTCTAGTGGCTCCCAGGAGAGGTGAATGCGAACGGCACCGTGGAACCGTGCAAAGAGCGTCTCCCGATTCAGAGCAGCTCAGCACAAGTGGCTATGGGGGCCCAGCAAACGGGCTCGGCTAAGCTCCTTTCTGGCTCCCCTGCTACCGACAGACCTGGGGGATCCCGTCCAGACACACCCACCCACTCACCAAGTGAGCCTGGCCACTATCTGTCCGCTCCGATGTCCGGCTCCCAGCTGGTAACCAAATCAGGCCCCGACGGGCCTAGCCGGGACGTGCGCTTTGGAAATCCTCGGGTGCAGCTGGTCCCTTGGTCTTGGGGCGATTCGGAGCCACTCTCCTAAGGCGGGGAGCCACCCTTGAGGAGCGGAAGGACTCGCTTCCCAGGTTAGGGCGCTGCCATGGTACGGACCGACAGGCTGGGGAGCTGGAAATGGGATTCAGAATCCAGCCCCTGCGGAGCCACACAGAGGGCTTGTCACTAACCCGCGAGGACGACCACGCCCCATGCCCAGCAGCCTGCATGTTACCAGCTCTGTAGCCCCCCGCTGCAGTACGGTGACAGCCAGGCCTGGGGCCATGCTGGTGCCTGCAGCTGGAACGGGCTCTCGGAGCGGTTTGATCAGCCTGCGGGTTAGCACCCAACCGTAGAAAGGTTCCTCTCTCCTGACTCCGGGTGAGACTCTCACTCCAGTTTATTAAACCTTTTCTCGGCTCCTCTTGTGCGTGGACGGATTTGCCTCTCTTCCAGCCACGCTGTGGCTTCGGGATGGTGGGGCAGGGGGGGCCAGTCCACTGCCCCAGGGCTGTCCCTAGCCTCAGTGGTCAGAGGTTCCCGTGTAGAATGGCCAGTGCAGCCCTCCACCCCGCCCTTTATAGAACCGGGCCCCCCTTCTCATCCTGGTAGAGATACTGTAGCCAATCACGACACTGCGTGGCCACCGGACCACAATGCAACATGCCCACTGGGCGACACTGCTGGAGCAGAGGGATACAATTCCCGTAGTGCAGGAGAGTCCTGCACGCCAGCCTGCCTGCTGCACATGGTACCGGTGCGACACAGGAGCACAGCCCAGCACGTGTTTATTGCATTTACACGCCTAAGGGAACACGGGTGCTTCGGCTCGTTCCACATAAGGCAGGGCTCAGGGTCTGGGACAGGATGGGGTGGGGCTGCTCTCTGGAGGATCTTCTCCCCTCCCACAAAGAGGTCACTGGCCAGGGGTGTCTGAGGGCTTAGAGCCAAACTGGTCTGTGCTGGGCTGGTCACTTCAGGAGTTCAATGTCCATTGACATCCAAAACCGCCTACTTCTGTTCACCCTGGTCCTGCGCCGACACATCGCTCCCAGTCGTGAATGGAGACGCTGCCCGAGCGAGGACTGAGTGGGCAAAGGCGACACGACGGCCAGCTGTCCACCCAGCGCCCACTCACTTGCAATCGCAGTGAGGAGCCGCTCTGAGCATGGCCAGCCCCAAGCGGTCACAAATCAGGAGTCAGGCCACACACAGACACACACACAAAAATCAGGAGATGAGCCCCAAAATCATGAGATTTTCCTAAGACTAATACAGTTTGGGATCCTTTCCTTTGCCTTGGGAGCACTCAGGGTCATACCCGGGTCACACTTCCACCTTTTCTCTGCTACCAGCAAGGTTAGAAACCTACGGTTTTGGGGGGTAAAACAAAAAGGGATTCTCATAAGATCACATGACTCCGGGAGCTGGGGCTTTAAGCAAAACACCCCTCCCCCCATCGTGAGACTTAACATCAAACTGCGAGACTTGGCAATGCTGCAGCCCCTTGCACTTTTGAAATTTGCCCCTCCCCCCGATTGGCGCCATCGGAGCCGGGCTGCGGCTGTCACGGCAGCAGGGGTGTGAGGCCTCACGTTTCCAAACAGCAGGATCTTTTGCCCGGCCTAATTCTGTCCCAGTGCCCTCCAGCCAAGCTCTCAGGGACAGGGCTTTTGCCTGAGGACGACCTGAGTGAAAGCTACGGGCCAGATCCGGAGTCCAGCCACAGTGGTGTAAACCTGGAGCCACTCCAGAGCTCAGTGGACTTACTCCGAATTGACACCAGTCAGGATTGGGCCCACAGTCCTGGCCCGCCGCAGGGGCTGGCTCCGAGTCTCCCCCCGGAAAGCGACTCGGCTGCTGGTGCTGGTTGGAGCTTCGCGTTTCTCTAGCACCTCGGGGGGGGTTTCAAGCCGACGCAGACGACGATTCCGGAGTCAAACCCGCCCAGGCAAATAAAAGGGTTTTGTGTGCAGCTGGCAGGGGAACAAAATTCCTGCAGTCAGAGCGGCTGGGCCAGCCCCGGGCCTCTCTCCTCATCCCAAAGTCAACAGTGGCGGCAGTTCTGCATGACGGCCGGACGCTGAACAACGCCACAGCCCCCGGTGAGCTAATCCCCCCGCCCCCTCCGCCCCCCGCCTGACAACCCCATGGGAGTCAAGCGGAGGGAAGGCGAGGGCCGGCGTGCACAGGTGCTCTGCGAGATTGTCTGCACCTCGAGCCCTGCCAGGGTCCCCCATCCCAACCCCCCCCGCCCGCTACGCCAGCTCTGGACTCCCCCACACCAGAGTCTGCCGCAGCCCCTCGATCCCAACCTCCAGCCCCCCGGCTCCTCAATCCCGGCCCGCAGCCCCCCTGCTCTTCCAGCCCGGGGCTCCCCCCAGACCTAGCCTCGCCCCCCTGCTTTTCCTGCCCGGGCTCCCCCCAGACCTAGCCTCGCCCCCCCCAGCTATGCCAGTTTCATGCCCTGGAAACACACCCTGTATCCTGACCTCAGCTCGGATGTTACGATCCCAGGCAGGCGCCGTGCGACGACCCAGGGAGGAGAGACTCCTGCTGGTGGGCCATGCCATGGGGGGTGTGTGTTACAGCCCCCCCCGGCCCCCCGTGCCCGATCCAGAGGCTGTTCCAACCCCAGCTGACGAGCCTTGGCTCTTTAGCTCACGCGTTTAGCTTGGGTTTGGTCCCTGGTGAGTTGGCCAAGACGGTGGCCATCACCCCTACTTTGGCTGAGAGGCCCAGCACCACCTCCCTCCTGCGACTCGACCTGCTGGAGGAAACCCAGGGCCTGAGCCGACACTCCCTGAAACCCTGGGGAGACTTTCCCCGGACTTGAGCGGGCGCCAGAGCGGGCTGGCCTCCTCTGAGGGGATGAGGGGAGGTGACTGGCTCGCGAAGCCGGCTGCCGAGCCTGCGACTCCCCGAGAAGGAGCCAGCTGGAGCGGGCTGGGCCTCTCCCCCGGCATTACATTGCGGAATGGGCCGCGCTGAGGCGCCTTTCAGTAGAGGGATGGCTCCAAAAGCCCCCCTCCCTCCCCCCGATTCCCAGGCCAGTCTCCAAGCCGTCAGGAATAACGGGTATGATTAATTGACAGGGGTGGGGGAGGAGGGAGCCAGCACGGGTGGGCCGGAACAGAAACCCAGATTAAAACAGTTTGATCCATGGCTGATGGCAACAGCTCAAGGCCGGGCCTTGGGGCGAAGGGGAGGCAGGGCTGAAGGAGCAGGGAGAGAGGAGTGGGAGGACGGTTCAGTGGTTAGGGCCCTGACTTGGGACATCTGGGTTCAATTCCCTGTTCTGGCATAGGATTCCTGTGCAGCATTTCACTGCTCTGTGCCTCAGTTTCCCCCACCATAAAATGGGGGTAGTGACACTGACCAGCTCTGAGAGCTATGGATGCCAAGTACTAATATAAGAGCGGGTTGGGGGTGGGTGGGTGGGTGTGTTACTATTTCCAGAGGTGGCGCTAGATGCACCGTGGGTTGTGATGTAGGTTCCTGTGTCTCCACTGACGTTCTGTACAGCTGCTCTAAGGCTCACACGCGATTATTCGAGCTGGCCGAACGTTTCCCGCCGGAAGGGACTGGTTGGTTTTTTTGGATGGAAAATGGCGCTTAAAGACCAATATTCCATTTTCATCCCAAACGTTCAATGAACCCTACCAGGCGTTTGCAGGTTTGAGGTAAAAATTTCAGAGCTGGGATTTTTGCAAACCCCAGACCACGTTGTCAGAGCTTTCCCTTCACTGCCTCACAGCTTTCCACGGGGGGAAGGATCATTTCCACCCAGCTCTGCTTATTACATACGAAGGAGGAGCGAGGGCCTGGAGGCTGGATCCGACGGACCATCACCTTCTACCACGACCATCTCGACTAGGAACGGCCAGACGCTCAGAGTATATTGGGGCACCACCAGCCCTTCCCACCCGCCAGGGAGGAGGGAGTGGTCAGGGAACCAGGGCCTGCAACAGGCAGCCAGACTGACTGTCCCGCCTGCCTGGCTGCAGTTTGGTGCCTGCTCCTGCTTGTTCCCAGTCCCGCTCCTGACTTGCCTCACTCCATGTCCTCGGATTCCGGCTCTGACCCCCGGGAGCTGACGCCTGCTCCAGCCACTAGGTCTGATCACCCAGGTCCCGCTCATGTGACAGGAACCATCAGCCTCTGTAGCTATCCAGCTACCTGGGACATGTGTGTCTTCCTCCGCCAGCCCTGTCACCCACGGCCGGTCTCTCTCGCACAGGAGAAGAGGCTTGCCGTGCCTTGGCCAAGCCCGTGTTCGAGTGTCCACACTGCATTGTTAACCCTGGTTTACAACTGCTGGACCGGGGTCCCACACCTGGGCGAACACAGCCAAGCTGCACTACAAAGACCTGACTTGGGGCTGAGGCCTGAGCTGCGTCCACACTGTAAACCGACAGGGCTTGGACCCACGTCACAGCGGGACTCGGGCTCTGACCCGCCCCCCCAGAAGGGCCCTAGGTCCCAGGCTCTGAGTGACCCGAGTCAGACTGATGTGTGTGTGGACGGAACGGGCTTAGACCCGAGTCAGAGCGTGGGCTTGGGGAGCAGGGTAGACATCCCCTGAGTCGTCCTTGTGGCTCAGCTTCCTGTCTGTAACGTGGCGATAATACGGCCCAGCTGTGAGGAGAAATCCATTAGTGAGCGCGTGGGGCCGAGGCGAAGAGCCGCTAAATGGCTAGGCATTGGGAGGCCTGTGTTACAACGGTTTGTGATTACAACCCTTCCCGTCAGCCCAGCTCTTCTCCTTCCGCCGTCCCCAAACACACGGTGCGCAGCAGTTAACGTTCGCCGCGCCAGCCTATTCCTGGGGAGCAGTGGAGAAAACTCGGCTCTTTAATCTTCCTGATTGCGCCATTGCCTTCTCCGGCCCAGGTCCTTTGCAGAGGGCATTAAAAAGCAATGAAGGAACCCGAGCACTTTGTATCCTTTGCAGACAGGCCCGTCAGCCAAAATTGTGGCTTCGGTGGGTCCCTCACTGAGTCAAAGGCAGTAGAAACATAATCCGTTACCGAACGAGGGGGAATCAAAACAAGGGGTAATTGTCATTGTCTCCTGAAAGGAGCTGCCGGGCCTCTTTGATCCTCATGGAAGGATTGTTCTCAAGTCACCAGTTCTCGGGAAGCGATCGGTTTCTAAACAGGCCTGAGACACCAGACACAACGTACCACGCAGAGGAAACGTGCAGGAGGAACACGCCAGCTGAGTCTAGGAGATAAACATTCCTCCCGCGATTATTTATTTATTGCTCGTTAGGTGCTGAGGAAACAACTGACATGTGCCCTGTGAGTCACAGGCGCTGCCGGCCAGCTATGCACTTAAGAGGGCAGGGGAGGGGAGGTGGAATTTTTTCCACTCACAATTTTTCACTCAAATCCAGCTCAGGTCGCTAATGACCGAGGGTTGGCCCTGCCGTCACAGACGGGGCAGCTGGGTCTCAGGAAAGGCTGGCGAGTGGATGGATCCTGATCCAGTGTAACGTCCATGTAACTACAGCCGGTCTGGCCCGATGTTAGCCAGGAGGCTCAGAGGGTGAGGCGAGGTGAATTCCTCCGTCATGCCCAGAAGCGACCCCTGGTGGGAAGAGAACTCAGGTGCATGATTTGTGCAGGGGGAAGGTTGCATGCAGTGCACAGAGCAGGTCGCAGTCCCTGTCCCTAGGCGCCAACGCCAGCACCTTTCACCAGCACGAAATTCACTTCAACCTTAAAAGAGCCAATAACCTGCCCCGCGCCCCAGATCCAGGAGCCGGTGCCCAGAATCAGTCACTGCCACGGGACTTAATTAAAGTTATTTGTTGTAACTTTAAAAAATGGTTGTTCAGCACTCGCCTGGGATCCTGTCCAGACGTTCCCGTTAACCCTCCTGCTGCTGGCCCTCCCCACGCCTGCGGTACTGCTACTGCCCACTGAGACGCCGTTGCACACCTGGGTCCCTGGCCAGTGCAGCAGGGGCACGCCACCTGGTGTGCCCGGCATCCTTATCAGCCCAGCGGGGGCACGCCACCTGGGTGTGCCTGGCATCCTTATCAGCCCAGCAGGGGCACGCCACCTGGGTGTGCTTGGCATCCTTATCAGCCCAGCGGGGGCACGCCACCTGGGTGTGCTTGGCATCTTCATCGGCACAGCGGGGGCACGCCACCTGGGTGTGCCTGGCATCCTTATCAGCCCAGCGGGGGCACGCCACCTGGGTGTGCCCGGCATCCTTATCGGCGCAGCGGGGGCACGCCACCTGGGTGTGCCCGGCATCCTTATCGGCCCAGCGGGGGCACGCCGCCTGGGTGTGCCCGGCATCCTTATCGGCCCAGCGGGGGCACGCCACCTGGCTGTGCCCGGCATCCTTATCGGCCCAGCGGGGGCACGCCACCTGGGTGTGCCCGGCATCCTTATCGGCCCAGCGGGGGCACGCCACCTGGGTGTGCCCGGCATCCTTATCGGCCCAGCGGGGGCACGCCACCTGGGTGTGCCCGGCATCCTTATCGGCCCAGCGGGGGCACGTCGCCTGGGTGTGCCCGGCATCCTTATCGGCCCAGCGGGGGCACGCCCCCTGGGTGTGCCCGGCATCCTTATCGGCCCAGCGGGGGCACGCCCCCTGGATGTGCCCGGCATCCTTATCGGCCCAGCGGCGGCACGCCACCTGGGTGTGCCCGGCATCCTTATCGGCCCAGCGGGGGCACGCCACCTGGGTGTGCCCGGCATCCTTATCGGCCCAGCGGGGGCACGCCACCTGGGTGTGCCCGGCATCCTTATCGGCCCAGCGGGGGCACGTCGCCTGGGTGTGCCCGGCATCCTTATCGGCCCAGCGGGGGCACGCCCCCTGGGTGTGCCCGGCATCCTTATCGGCCCAGCGGGGGCACGCCCCCTGGGTGTGCCCGGCATCCTTATCGGCCCAGCGGGGGCACGCCCCCTGGGTGTGCCCGGCATCCTTATCGGCCCAGCGGGGGCACGCCCCCTGGGTGTGCCCGGCATCCTTATCGGCCCAGCGGGGGCACGCCACCTGGGTGTGCCCGGCATCCTTATCGGCCCAGCGGGGGCACGCCACCTGGGTGTGCCCGGCATCCTTATCGGCCCAGCGGGGGCACGCCGCCTGGGTGTGCCCGGCATCCTTATCGGCCCAGCGGGGGCACGTCGCCTGGGTGTGCCCGGCATCCTTATCGGCCCAGCGGGGGCACGCCGCCTGGGTGTGCCCGGCATCCTTATCGGCCCAGCGGGGGCACGCGACCTGGGTGTGCCCGGCATCCTTATCGGCCCAGCGGGGGCACGCCGCCTGGGTGTGCCCGGCATCCTTATCGGCCCAGCGGGGGCACGCGACCTGGGTGTGCCCGGCATCCTTATCGGCCCAGCGGGGGCACGCCGCCTGGGTGTGCCCGGCATCCTTATCGGCCCAGGGGGGGCACGCCACCTGGGTGTGCCCGGCATCCTTATCGGCCCAGCGGGGGCACGCCGCCTGGGTGTGCCCGGCATCCTTATCGGCCCAGCGGGGGCACGCCACCTGGGTGTGCCCGGCATCCTTATCGGCCCAGCGGGGGCACGCCACCTGGGTGTGCCCGGCCTCCTTATCGGCCCAGCGGGGGCACGCCGCCTGGGTGTGCCCGGCATCCTTATCGGCGCAGCGGGGGTACGCCGCCTGGGTGTGCCCGGCATCCTTATCGGCGCAGCGGGGGCACGCCACCTGGGTGTGCCCGGCATCCTTATCGGCACAGCAAGGGCACGCCACCTGGGTGTGCCCGGCATCCTTATCGGCCCAGCGGGGGCACGCCACCTGGGTGTGCCCGGCATCCTTATCGGCGCAGCGGGGGTACGCCGCCTGGGTGTGCCCGGCATCCTTATCGGCGCAGCGGGGGCACGCCACCTGGGTGTGCCCGGCATCCTTATCGGCCCAGCGGGGGCACGCCACCTGGGTGTGCCCGGCATCCTTATCGGCCCAGCGGGGGCACGCCACCTGGGTGTGCCCGGCATCCTTATCGGCCCAGCGGGGGCACGCCACCTGGGTGTGCCCGGCATCCTTATCGGCGCAGCAAGGGCACACCACCTGGGCAGATCTAGAACACTCATCCGCCGCCAAGTGGCCAATGTAAGTTACACAGGGAGCCGGGGGTGGACACTTCTCATTCTGCACCTCTGGGAGGCCTAGATGTGTTTCTTGCCACTGGACCGTCCCGTCCCGTCTCAGCTGGGTGACAATTTCCAAAGGTGCCCGGGTGTCTCTGGCTCTGGCCCAGCACCTCTCTAGGTAGAGCGGTCACCTATTCAAAACTTCCTTCCCTGGGGCCTAAAAGCCCTGAACGGATAGTTCCAGGCTGGCTGGGGGGTCATCCATGGTGGCAAGTGAAAGCCAAGCACCCAGCTTGCCAGCCCAGCTGCAGCCAAAGCAACAGCTATGTCCAGATGTTGTGATGATGCAATGGACAGGGGTCAGGCTGGGAGCAGCCTGGCGGGGAATCAATCTAACTCCCCATTAGCACTCTGCCAGCCAGTTCTTCAGAGCAGGAAAATCTTCCCAGTCGGATTCAATCATATTTGCCTTGATCATGGACAGATGGCAGAGAGCGAAGTCCTCTGTCTCCCCGGGGCTGCTTAACGGGGTCTGCGATAGGCCCATGTGGATCTAGATCATGCCAGGGTTTGGGGCAGACCCATTTCTAGGTTGCATCTCTCTTTGCCTGAAGAGCGTGACCACCCCCAGTGACAAGGTTCCCGCAAGACCCGGGTTTGAGCCTCGTGGGGTGAGAGAGACCAGAGCTGGCCCAAGTTTTGCCTTCAAAATGTTTTCGCCTCGAAAAGTGGCTTTTTGGTCACAATGAAAATTTCCACTGGAGATGTTGGTTTTCTATGACATTTCGGTGGCTTTCACTGAAAACCCCAAAGTGACCAAATATCCCAACTTTTAGTGCCCACCCCCAAAAGGCTTTTTGGTTTGGGGATTTTCAAGGGAAACCCAAAAGCTTTGGCGGACAATTTTTGATAAAAAGCAAAAGAAAAATAGTGTCACGTCCATCAAAAATGTTCACGGGAACAAAAGTAACTTCCCGAGTGGGTCTCTGGATGGAGGCTCGTCCGGGCCAACTGACCCTCGTGGTGCTGGAGAATTCACCCCGGAGACAGGAGAATCGGGGGAGGGAGGAGGTTAAGCCACTAACAAGCCACCCAAGGGGTGACTTCAGCAGAAGCATGCGGGGAACCAACCCTCAGAGTGTATCACAGACAGCAGGAGGGGGACGTCGTATGCGGAATAAATAATACGGGACTCAGATCCAAGGCTCCCCATATTTGCAGACATCTAGTAATTAACCAGGAGGCGAGCAACAGCCGGAAAGACAGATGGACAATCCTAGTCAAGAAGCGTCTGATGAGAGGCAGAGTGGGAGAACCACTTCCGAGGCATCACTTAGCCTGTGATCGGCAGGGGCTGCAAACCCGCCAGGGGTTAGTTAGAGCCTGACCTTGCAGCCTCAGCGGGAAGGGGAGTGCACTGCGTAGCGGCTGTGCCTGATCTGGGCTTCGTCAGCCACTCGCTCTAACAGGACAGCGTCACCGACCGACGGGCAAGCCGCTGGCCAGACATGCGGGTGGGCTCTGGGGCTGGGAGTCCAGAGCCGCCTTTCCGGCTGCTGCTGCCTGTCTCCTCCTGCGGATGGAAAGGCTATCGACTGGGGCAGGGGGTCATTGCTGTGATTGAAATGCCAGCACCTGCCAAATGACACCCCTAACCAAAGGGCACTGGGAGAGTCGCAGAGAACACGCCAGCCCAGCAACCCAAGAGCTGTTTCTGGTTTCCTTCAGGCCACAACCTCAGCAGCTAGGAGGGATTATAGGGCTTGGGGCCACCTGGGCTGCTGACGAACGTACGCGTTGCCCAATTGGATTCAGAGGAAGTGCCAGAAACCTTGCAATAGGCAGACAGGGGATAATCTACCCTCCTGAATAGTTCCTTCCTGACCCCATGATGAGAGGTTGGTTTATGCCCTGAAGCATGAAGGTTTGTTAGGCTCTCTATTTATGTTACCTTGGACCTGTATGAGTGCCCCCAGGGAAGGGGGGAGAGAGGATTTACTCCCCCTGGTTGAACACACTGAGAGCACCAGGCAAGGAAATCCATGCTCTCTAATTTACATCAGACATTCCAACCTCAAGGATCCCAAAGCACTTTATAGCCCATGGACCCAGTTTTCCTCTCTCACACATTGGTGTCCATCAGGAATGGCTCCGCTGAAGTTAACTGAGTTAAACCATGTAAAACCAGGGTGACTGCAGAATTGGGCCTGGAACTGGAATATGTTAGGATCAGTTCCCCCGCCACTGAAATGCAGCCACCTCTGGGTGAGAGCAGCACTTCTCACCCTGCTAAGGTCTTTTTCGGCACAGAAAGGCCTGTGAGAATGGTGCTGGATGCTTCCGCAAACTCCTGGCTTCTGTTCAAGGGCTTGAACAAAATGACCCCTGGAGCGACCCCGAACTGCCTGACATTCACTCGGCTCACAGCGCCGCCCGGCATGATCTGTAGCCACGGCCCACGTGAGGCATGCTGCCTTGCAACACAGCACAAGCGGCCTGGTAGCTGATACTGGAGCAGTCAGCAGTTCCTTCCTTGGCTGCAGAGACAAGGCCGGGACTTGGAGAGACGCGTGGGGACACTGGGATGCACAGGTTAGTCCCTCTGGGAGCAAGAAACCTGTGAGAGCTACCAGGTTTCTCTGTGTCCAGCAGCCTCATCAAAACATCCCCTAGTCATGAGTCCTACTGTACCCCCGGGATGCTACAGTTGCCATGGAATGTAGCTACTGGGAGGATGGTAGGTCATAGATGGATGGTTCTTGAGGTGGTATCTAAAGGAGGGGAGATCTCACCTACCCGGCCTTTTCCATCGCTACCTATTACAATTCTGTGACAAATCCTAGGACGTAAGAAATATCTGTAACTGACCGAGCAGGTCTCCCTGCTGCGGAAGCAGTCGCTTCCCATGTTGGATTGATCAAAGGCCTTGTGTAAAGCAGCTCCTCCTCGGAGGATGGATTCTCAAGACCTCGCTTACCTCCACCGCAATGTAAAGGGCTGCCCTGCGTGGAGGGCGTGACGCCCGAGGGATGGAGAGGATCGTTGTCTGTGATACATCGGAGAGAGGGCACGAAATGGAGCAAAGGGCAATGCAGGCCGTACGTCAGGACAATCTCCTGAACGCGGAGAGCTATGAGCGAAGGGGGCGTTCGTTCTCCCCAGGGAAGTGCCAGGCCGGCGAGCCGTACCGGAGTCATTTGAAATCAAACAGCACTGGGCATGATCCTGTAGGAGGGCGATCCTGCCTTGCAGAGCTCACAGGCCTGTTCTCCCTCCATCTTCTCCGCTCCACAGCTCGGTTCCGACCTGGCTGGAGGCAGGAAGAAGGGGGAGAAGCAGGAGGGGACACTGGCCTCCTGATCCCCAGAACACAGTGGCTGCGAGAAGTTTTGCAAGATGCGTCTGTGGCGGGGTGGATGCTATTCCAGCCCTGTGGGGGAAGCTCTGTCTGTGGATTCACATGGACTCCGGTCCCCAGCAGGGATCCTTCACAATGCCACTAATTTTTGCTCCAACTTCAGTTTTCCAATGTTTTGGAATTTGTGCCGCTGTCCGAAGGCCCTGGCACGACCCGTCTCCTACACGGACACGCCTGGGGGACGGCTCCCCCGCTAAGGAGACCCCATGTGTTCTCCCACCCAGGGGATTTGCATGAGGAGTCAGGGAGGGGAGGCGAATTTCTATTGCAGCCATTACAACATGCCTAAAACCGCCTGCTGCTGGGATGTAATGATGGGCCGTTAAATAGCACCACCTACTGGCCAAGTCCCCACAGCACACTGAAACTTCATAGCAAGGGGGTGTCTGGAGAGCACCCTTGCTCTCCGGGTCTCTCCCAGCCCTTTACAAGGCAATGCACGGGACACAGACAGGGCCGCGACTGCCCGGGCAGCTGCAGTAGCCTTTGCATTCTCATCAGGAGCTCTCGCACCCCCCGGGGCTGCAGCGCCTATTTCACGGAGAGGGTGAATTGCCACCCAGGATTATCCTCGACATGCTACGGGACCCTTAACTCCCACTGGGCCTGCACTCGAGAGGCAGCGCGCAGCTGGGTTGATGGCTCCTGTAGGACATGGCACCAGGGCGGGCGTGCTGCACCTGGCCACGGGGCGGAGGGGCTTCGTTTTAGCAGCACAGCAGGGGCACTCCCCCCAGATGCGCCCCCGCGTGGTGTGGCAGGGGAGAGTCACCTGGATGCATTCCTGGAACATTCCCCCACGTGGCGGGAGCCCCTGCCATGCTTGGCCGCACAGGGGCAGTCTGGCTGAAGGTTTCTATGGTACAGAAGGCTGAGGAAGAAACCCCACCGATGGAGCGTGACGGAGCACCCTACCTCATGGGGGATAACCTGGGCGCGGTTAGGGTGACCAGATGTCCCAATTTTATAGGGACTGTCTCAATTTTGGGGGCTTCTTCTTATTTAGGCTCCTATTACCTCCCACCCCCTGTCCTGATTTTTCACACTTGCTGTCTGGTCACCCTATGTGGGGTGGATAGGCCCCTTGGCTAGATCCACACCCCCGTTCCCAGCCAGAAGCCCCCAGACACCACGAGAAAGGCCCTGCACATGTTATTCCGAGCCAGAAGGGAAACAGAAAGAAAAAGAAATCTCCCGAGGAAGGATCCTCAGCTCTCCAGCCCTGAAACACAAACCCTGGGGCTCTCCCCGGCTCTCCAGTTCCCAGAGAGTTTGGAGGAACAGAGCAAATTTTCGGTGCTGATCTGATGCCAGCGTGGACCCTTCTGCAAGTTGCTCATCAATAGCAACGGGGTGAAATGTCCAAGGGCAGGCTCGGGCAGCCAGGCACCCCACCAGAGGAGGGAGGGCCCCTTGGCTAAGGCTGAAGAGACCCCTCCCCACACAAACCAGGCGCTTTCAGCGTGAGCAACATTTTAGATCAAGGGACAGGCAATGCGACAAGATAGAGGAAAAATAAAAATCAGAGAGAGGGAGAGGGAGACAGACAGACGCAGACACGTGTGTGCAGCTCCTCCGGAACTTACTTCATTGCCTCTGCTTCACAACAGGGCAGCTGCCCCAGCAGGCCCCCGAGGAACTTAGAGGAGCGGCGCCCAGCAAACAAAATCATCACAGCTGCATACGCCACAGGTTCTATTCCTGCCTCTGCTGCCCACTTCTTGTGAAACCTTGGGCAAGGCGTGTATGGGCCAGCCCTGCAGCCTTTCCTTAGATGAGTAGCCCCAGGGATTTAAATAGGGCTACTTTCCTGAGTAAGTGCGGAATGCCTGAGGGGATAGTCTCTCTGTGCCTCAATGTACCCATCTGCAAAGTGGGGCTAATAACACTTCTCTGCTTTGCCGGGGGGTATATGTGGTTAAATTCACACACGAGTGGAAAATAATTTGGGGTCCTCAGGTAGAAGGTGCTCAAGAACGGCAACCCCTTATCCTCCATGTGTCTAGCACTCCCATGACATGGCCCTGTCTGTGGGACTTGTCTGAGCACCTCACAAGCTTCAGCAGATTGATCCTCGCACACCCTGGTGAGGTAGGGTAGTGCCATGAACTGAGTTAGAGATAGGAAACTGAGGCACAGAGAGACTCACCGGGCCATAATCCCAGATCTCCCAGGCAGAACACTCATGCCCTAATACCCAGACCACCTTTGCTGGCTAGGGATCACATCCCAAGAGGTGCTGCCTATGTTTTAAGAAGGGGGGGAGAATCCCCCAAAATGTTCCCCCCTCCCTCCCCTCAGTCTTCCAGGGAGACAAATGACACAGAGAGGAGTTTAAGGAGTAGGCACGTGCATCTGGGTCTCCCAAGTCCTAGCATAGTGCTCTAACCACTGAACCATACTTCCTGACAGTCACTGCTCCTGATCATTCCACTGGTATGACATAACCCCTGTAGTTCAAAACTAACTTACTTCAGCTCTGCCTCCTCCCTGCACTTATTCCATCGTATCAATAAAATGGGGGGGGAGAGAACCCCCCAGACCCTCTTGTTTTTGAAGCAAGCAGGCCCCTGCCAGGGCACCTGCTTTAAATAATTCAGGCACGGTGCTGCCCGAGCAGCACAGAGGCGTTTTAATAAACACAGCCATAATGTGACATGCAATTTATTATTAAACTTAGAGCAGAAAGAGGCGGGGAAGAGAGGAGTTTAATAAAACCGGCCAGATTCCCAATATTAGTCACAGCAAAACAGATGAGGGTCTTCGGGTTTGGCTGGGCTGTTTTAATGAAGAACAGCTAAGTTGGTCTCCTGAGATGCGGAGGGCTGGGCTCCTGCATTGGGGAGGGTGAGCTGGTGGGGTCTGGGTTGCTGGGGGTTTCTTTGCTAGACCATCTGTTTGCAACGAGCCCCTTTGCTAATTCCCCCATTCAGCTCCCAGAGACGAGCCTGTACCAGGCCTACAGCGCCCAGGGGGGCCCCAGGGAGTGCCCCACAGGGGATCTAAGCAGCACAGGCAGGTCCTCCAGGGCTAGAGAGAAACTCAGGGCCTGTCTGTCTCCAGCACCCTCAGCAAAGTCAGCCCAGTGTCGTAATCACAGCTGAACTGGGCGTGTGTTTTGCAGTGCAAAATAGCAGAGACTCAAATCCCAGGATCAACCCCCACCCCCCAACTGTGATTTTCAAAAGTCAGATCTAGAGAGCCGGGGGGGGGGGCACTTCTGCTTATTAGCAGCAACTTTCTCCAGCATTGTGGGGACAGCCCCAGTCAGCCTAACCCTAGCTGCCATAACCTCCACCCCCCATTCTCTAGGGGGTAGAGAGGGGATTTTATAGTCCTTCTGCTTCCCACAAAGCCTTGAGCCTCAGGCCAGCAAATGCAACTAACCCACCTGACCTCCCCTTTATAAAAAGCCTCCTGCTTCAACCTGTCCCCCTCCCAGATCAGTGCATTTATAGGCAGGACAATAACAGGAAACAACCCCCACCCTTCAAAGCTGCCTCCTTCATTCATCTGAACCAGCCCCGCCCCTGCTAAACCCAGCCCCACCCACCTTTATTCCCACTGAGCATGCTCCAGGAAGGCTTTAAAAGGGGGAGTATGAGCACCCACAACCCCTTAAAGAAAATCCTGAGGGCTGGGTGTGCAAGGAGGGGAGGAACAGACTTCTTAGAAGGGGAGGTTATTCCTTAGCGCGATCCTGAATTTAATGCTCCCTTCCCTACAATTAGCTTGAGCAGTGGGGGTGTCTCAGCCCGTTTCCCTGTGCTCGTTACAAACTCACCTGCAAACCCCCACGTGCGCCGCTCTGCACAGTCGCTCGTGTCTGTGCGGAAGCGGTGGAGTAGCAGGGGGCTGCGAGCTGGGCTGGAGGAGCAGCTGCAGGGCAGCGTGTGCGGAGAGGAGCTGGTCTTAGGGGAGGCTGGCCGAGCTGCGGGGGCCCAGAAGGCGCCGCAAACTAGAACTGAGATAATGGCAAAACACGCCATGGGGCAAGGGGTGGCATAGCGGGGCTGCTGCAGGTTCTGACTGCGGGGCCTTGGCAGACTCTGGAGGCTGCAGAGCAGGAGGAGCCAGCGAGACCCAGGGGAAAGTAGCACAGTATCTACCCAGCAGCGCACGTCCCGTCTGCTGAGTCCTAATCTGTCCACACTGCTAAGGAAATAGCATCGCTCAGTCACTCTCCTCAGCACCAGCCCGGCCCATCACCCACTCTCCCAAATGGCTTTAGGCTGGGGATTAGCTGCCAGGTGCTCTTCAGTTAAATGGACAGGGGGGCGCCCCGGTGTCTGACGGCACCGTAGCTGCTGCTGTTACGTGTACCACTGAAACGTGACCTTGGCTGTTTCTCGGTACGCTAGTAGGGTGACCACAGTTGCCAGGTCTACAACATGGGGGTAAGAAGAGTCCAGGTTCCCCCCTGTGGGAGCCCAGTGTGATTCCAAATCGGGCCTCAGGAGGGTTTCACTTAATAAGAACTGATGGCGCGCTCGGTGCTGTATGGAGACAGAGGGGGCCAGTCCATGGCCCGTGGCTAGTACAGGGAAGTAGTGCCATCCAGTGGACAGGCTATGGAACTGGGAATCAGGAGGAAAGGTGGGTTCTAATCCCGGCTCTGCCATAGGCACACTTGTGTTCCTGGGTATGTCACATTAACGTCTATCAATTGCTCCCTGCCTCAGTTTCCCCATCTGTATAAATGGGGATAAGGCTGCCAGCCCTTGTGATCTGCTTATGTTTTTTACAATCTCTACTCCCGGGGGAATTCTGCACCAAAAAATTAAAAATTCTGCGCACCATATTTTAAAATTCCTCCTATTTTATTTGTCAAAATAACACAATATACTCACACCAGTCTCAATTATTTTGGTAGTTTATTTCAAAATACCCACCAGCAAGTCTGTCTGTAACAATACGGACACAAAAAAGATTCAGGGAATGTGTTTTGACAAATAAATTCCTTAGTAGGTATATTAATCCAGAACTTTGGTAATAATTCATTTAAACTACAATACAGAACTGGATTTCTTGTACCCCTCAGAAGCAGTGCAAAGGCTTGGGGGAGTCGGGAGCAATGGAGGAGGAGTAATTGCTGGGAAGGAGCCTGGGGGTGCACTTGGATAGTTTTTGGGTGTGGGTGGGAGAAATATAGAACAGTTTTTTGGAGGGGGAGGGATTGTTAGAGAGCCTCCCCCATGCAGACCCCTGGCTTACTCCTCGCCTCTCCCATTCAGCTGCAGACAGGAGGAAACCACCCCCGCATAAGCCTGTTGTAGCTTTGCGCAATTGGCCAGGTGTGGTGTGGGTTATAGTTCCAGAACTGGGCTCCCCCAAATCAAAATTCATTTGGGAGCGGGAGGCAGGGTTGGATTTGAATCTCCACGGCCAGTCCCACCCCTGGCGGTGCCAGTTCTGGTTCACATGGGGCTGCAACCTCCAGCTGAACAGTTGAGACAGGAGAGTTTCCATCATTTGAAAAAAATCCTTCATTGCCAGAATTTCAGGTGACTAATTTGAGGTTTTGGTGTCACTGATCCTGAAATACGAACCCTCAATCTGACCCCTCCTCCCAGCCCAAACCCCACCCATTGGCCAGTGGGGGAAGGGGGATTCCAGGCTAGCTGGGTGGATAGTGTGTTCATAAAGCTGCGTGGATACGCTCTGGAGATACAAAGAACTGTTAGGGTCCCATCCAGTCCATCTTGCTGGGATTATGCTGTGTTCATGGCATACAGAGAAATTAGATTTAAAGAAAAATCTCCCCCTCTTTCCGGAAGCTTGCAACATCCCAGCACTTTTATTTCTTAGAATCAGAGCTCCTAACGTACGAACCCCAAAGAGGAGTGAGACAAAGCAGGCTGCTCCCTAAAGCAGAGGCCAGACTTGCCCACCATGCGCTAGGCTGGCTTTTGCAGGCCGCTCGCTGAAGCCCCAGATCACCTGCTTCCCTAGAAAGCCTCCTCGCCCATGAGCAGAAAACCCTGGAGAATTAAAGTGACCGTCTTAGGCAAAGGCAGGGCTGTCTTGCGCCATCTAGCGTTCCTTCCAGCGAGGACTCGGACAGTGGAAGCAATTCTACCGAGCAGGCCTCATCCCACAGCTTAACCAGGGCTCTCGAGCTAGATAAAGCCGCGTAAATGGCCTTTTCCTCCCCTCTTATCTGAAGGGCTGGTGGTGTCGCCCGTGAAGTGGCTTTGCAATATTTTCTCAAGTAGGTTGATAGCCGATGTGTCAAGACTGGAGTTTGCTTTGCACTTGTTGTGTGTTACATACGGAGACTGGGCTATAGAGGTATCGATGTAACGACCAGCCTGATCAGTGCTCAGATGCCCCACGAGGTTTACTTGTGAGTTTGTTATGAAGGGACGTATTTTAATATAGGGTTTTTTGGCAGATTCCCCCTTCTCCCGCCCCACCCCATTATCTACAGCCACATCCCCTCTAGGTGTGATGGGGCGATGGTCCCTGAGAGCCTGGTATGGGTCCATGAAGGGATTTGAAGACTAGGAGCAGGACCTTGATTCGTAGATTCTAGGGCCGAAAGGGACCAGAGAACTTCCCCAAAATTCCCATTTGAACTAGAGCGGATCTTTTAGAGAAAACAGCCCAGCTTGATTTAAACATCGCCAGTGACGGAGGATCCACCACGGTCCCTGGTAAATTGTTCCAATGCTTAATTACTCAGTTGGACCCAATGAGACAATGGAGGAATCAAAGCACAGCTGGATTCCCTGCACTAGGTCTGCTCAGGAAGAGGCCAGCTGTGTGTTGGACCAGCTGGAGTTTCTGGCTGGCTGTGAGTGATAATCCAAGGTAGGGGCTTGAAGGGACAAATTCCTGGTTCAGGGTGGCTTAGGAGCCTCATCTCAGAGGAAGGGGAAGTCTCCTGGAAATTGGGCGGTAGAAACCGTTCCTGGTCAGTTGTTGCTTGCGTCTCAAGAATCAGGGACGTGTCTAAAAGAATGCCAGGGGCCTCCGGTACAGGGACTGCATCCTGGCCTTTGGAAGCAGATCAAGCCACTTCCATCTTCCTACAAGCGTTGCTCCTTTCATGCCAGCTGCTTATCATCCCTCGCAGGCATGATGACACCCGCGAGAGGTCGAATCTGCTTGAGGATAAGTGGTACAGCCTGGAGATCTCAGCAAATCGGTGGCAACGGAACACACTGGGGGGATGGGACACTAACGCTTTCCCCTAAGGGTCTCCTGCATGTCTTGAACAGGAAGGGACATGACAGAGCCCTGCAGGACACCACATGTGAGGGCTCCGGGAGATGAGGTGCATTCGGGATCCGTTGGTGAGAAATGACTGGTTCCAGGACTAAGCGGTGCCCACAAGCCCGGCTGGTCACGCAGGCTGGGTCAGCACCCCCTGGTGGTCTGCAGAGAAGTTCAGCCTGATTGTGAGCCATGGATGGGTGCTGTCGGTGTGGAGTTCCTGACGCCCTTTCTCTGGCCAGAGAAGGGACACTGATTTGCAAGCCTGTTGCTTCCCCACGTTGTGTGTAGACGGCCTTGTCTGTAGGGCTTGTGAATGGCAGCCGTCAGTAACAGTCCTGTTATCAGTTTGCACTGGCCACAATTCTGCAGGGCTTTGCCTCTCACTGGGCATCCCTGGTACGTGGGAGCTCGTTCAATGAAGTAAGCAGAGAACTGTTTGAAGGGCAGGATGTGGGTCTGAGAACTGATGAAGGCAGCCTGGGTTTATGGGCCGGTTTGTTTATTCATGAAACAAAAACAGGTACAAACCAGCCCATTCGATCTGTCACTCACAGACAACCACAGGGTAACACACCTGGGCGTAGGGGTACCCCAGAATTCAGGAATAACCTTAAAAACCCAAACCAGCCCTGAAACAACCCTACAAAAATGATGAGTTTGAATAATCTAGGGTGTGTTTCCTGAACCACCTGCTGGGCCAGTAATGTGAGACGACGCCACGTTGGTAAAACTAAACTGGCTCTTTATTCAGAGAACAATTTACAGAGATGTTGCAACTGCAGCTAGCATTCCAGCCATGTGCACACAGACTGACTTCCTGGTACTCCTCCAAAGTCTTCCCTGCTGCAACCCGTATTCCTCCCTCCAAGTTCCAGGCAGGTTGCTACATCCTGCCCACTGCACTCACACAAAAAATCCAGTGAAGCAGAAAGTAAACAAACAAGTATTACTTGCCAATCCGGCATTCAGAAACACCCGTACAATAGCAAATCGATGTGCTCTTAGTTCCTAGCCAATAAAGCATTTAAGCATGTGCTTCAAGTTAAACACATGCTTACGTACTTTCTGGATTGCGACCTGAGCCAGCTCATGAAGATGGTTAGAAGGAAGATGTCCAGGATCATGGGAACAGCTTTTTAACTCTATATGCTCTGTTTCTAAACAATTAAGGGAGTGACATTAATATTGGTGAGGGAATAAGAGTGCAGGACACGGGTTGTGGGCCAGGTCCGTCTCAGCTGGAGGCACTTGCCCTAGAAATGAGATGCTCTCAGTGAATGAACAGTCAGTGAGCACTGAGAGTAGAGTCAGCAAATGAAATTCCATCGCATGGCAAAGATTTCCCCAAGGACCTGCCGCTGCCTCTTGGCTCGTCCACTTCACGTTGGTGGGGAGGCTGGAGATAAGATATGGAGCCGGTGTCTGCTCTTCCCGGGGGGAATGGGAAATGCGGGGACGGAGCTGTCGACAGGACCAGAGTAGTCCGTGTTTGTGTGTGAGCTGGCAAAGAGCACAGGTAGCCATCCGTTCATAAAGCCCCCAAGAGTGCTGGCTTCAGTCATTTCTGACACCCGGCTTTGGGTTATCTCCCTGAGCTTGGCGCGGTGAAACGGCTTATCAAACAGCGGCTTAGCTGGCTGCTGTCTCTCTTCGCAGCGATTGCGAGCCCGGAGCTGCTCTCTGTCACCTTCCTCCTTTGTGACAGCCAGAGGCAGGCGGAAATCAGAGCCTTGCCTCTGCTCTCTCACAGACCAAAGGTGATTTGGGTGCAATGGATCCAGGTCCCTTCTAGCCCAGCCTTTGGGTCTGCTGGCCCAGAAAGCGACCGCTGCAGCTTCAGAAAAGTAGAACCAAAATCCCAAGGAACCTGAAGAATCCTAGAAACGGAGAGCTGGAAGGGACCTCAAGTGGTCACCTGTTCCAGCCCTCTGGAACAGGCCAAGTCAACCCAGATCATCCCTGACAGGTGTTTGTCCAACCTGTCCTTAAACACCTCTGATGACGGGGATTCCCACAACCGCCCTAGGAAGCCTGTTCCAGAGCTTAACTAGTCTTAGACTTAGAAAGTTATTCTGAATATCCAGCCTCCATCTCCCTTGCTGCAGATTAAACCATCCCTTCTTGTCCTACCTTCAGTGGACTTGGAGAACAATTGATCACTGTCCTCTTTGTAACAGCCCTTAAGATATTTGCAGACTGTTTCCAGGTCCCCCTTCCTCAGTCTTCTTTTCGCAGGACTAAACAGGCCCAGGTTTTTTTTAACCTTTCCTCACAGGTCAGGTTTTCTCAGCCTTCTATCATTTTCATTGCTCTCCTCTGCACTCTCTCCGGTTGTCCTCGTCTTTCTGTAAGTGCAGCGCCCAGAATTGGACACGGGACTCCAGCTGAGGCCTCACCAGTGCGGAGCAGGGCAGGGCAGTTGCGTCCCGTTACTCTTGCTAGTATGCCCCAGAAGATGAGCCTTTTTCTCAGCTGTGTCACAGGTTTGGCTTAGGTTCAATTTGTGATCCACTGGAACGCCCGGATCCTTTTCCGCAGTAGGGCTGCCCAGCCTGTTGGGTTTGTGTGTCTGATTTTCCCTTCCTCGGTGTCGCACTTTGTACTTGGCCTGGTTTGGGGATGGGAGACCTCCAAGGAAATGGGGCTGGTTATTCAGTGGGTGGCTCCCTTCCCTATGGCTCAGTACTTGGGGGTACTGTGCTGCTTGAGTTGATTGACATAAAACCAATTTCCCCAAAGGGTCAAAGGGCGGGATGCTGGTTCCCATCTCCCAGTTTGGGCAGTTACCTTGTGGCTGCCTAAATTTCCCCTGCAGCTTCAACTGGAAGAATAATTCACTTCCAGTCCTTTCCACTTGGTGCAGCATCACTGTGTATTGTTAAAACAGCTGCCCTGCTCCACCCCAGAGGTGGCTACATTGCCATGTAATGGGTGAAGTGAGTCCTGTATGTGGCTTATAATTCACCTGGTGATCTTTTGGGAGTTCAATGTACGCTGTTTGGAGTCGCAGTTGAAATGATTTTGCTGTCACAGATTTGATGATAATATTTCACCATGGGAATCACATGGGCTGTGAGAAGGTGATGTGGGGAACAAAAAGGATCAGGGGGATGGACCAGCTTCCATATAAGGAGAGATCAATAAAACTGGGATTTTTCAGCTTGGAAAAGAGATGACTAAGGGGAGATATGACTGAGGTCTATAAAATCATGACTGGCGTGGAGAAAGTAAATTAGGAATAAATAACACTTCCTTCTCATAACACAAGAACTAGAGGGTCACCCAATGAAATTAATAGGCAGCAGTTTTAAAACAAACCCAAGGCAGTATTTCTTTACACAATGCACAGTCAACCTGTGGAACTCCCTGCCAGAGGATGTTGTGAAGGCCAAGACTATAACAGGGTTAAAAAAGGAACTAGATAAATTCATGGAGGACAGGTCCATCAATGGCTATTAGCCAGGCTGGGCAGGGATGGTGTCCCTAGCCTCTGTTTGCCAGAAGCTGGGAATGGGCGACTGGGGATGGATCACTTGATGATGCCCTGTTCTGTTCATTCCCTCTGGGGTACCTGGCATTGGCCAGTCGGCAGACAGGACACTGGGCTGGATGGACCTTTGGTCTGACCGTTCTTATCTTCTTAACTAAGGGGTGAATTAACTAGGGGTGTGAAGTTGGTGGGCTTTTTATTTCTATACTGAAGCAGCTTGTCTCAGGGTCTTTGGGTGTTCTTACGTTATGTTCTTATGTGGTAACTGTATCTACCAACTGCATAAGGCAAGGAGGGAAGAGTCCCACCCACAATCATGCTGAGTAACCATGTGTGATGAGCCTCAGCATGGGTCGGTCATCAGCAGGGAATGAACCTGGGCCTTCAGCACCAAAGCATCTCCCTCTATCACTTGAGCTAAAGGAATAAACTCCCTTAACAGTTAGCAGTAGAAGGCTGTTATCCTGGAGCAGAGCAGCCACTAGGGAGGAATCCAGCACGCACACTGCCAGCAGTGTGTGCAGCATTTTGACAACTGGGAAGACCTAACTGGGAAGGACGTTCCCGTAACCTCTTACACTTCTATAGCGCCGAAGCCGTTCACAAAGGATGGTAACATCCAGGAATTGTTCCACTGGTGACTACTGGGAATGGAGGGTTGGGCAAAAGTTCTTATATTAGCCAAACATTCGTCCCTATGTTTAAAGGGCCCTAGTGGAATTCGATGTGTGAAATCACTTCCCTTCCTTCTTTCTTACAGCAACCGAGAGGCAGAACAATAGGCAGAAAGCTGCCCTGGTTGTTTCTACACCGAGGTCAATAGGATGGGGAGGGGGTCAGGAGACCTGATTCAGAGATTATTCCGAGAGTTTAAGGCCAGAAGGCACCTTAAAGATCATCTAGTCTGACCTCCTGTCTATCTCAGGCCAGAGGATTTCGCCCGGTTACCCCCCCGTTGAACTCAACAACCAGTGTCCGATGGAAGCACATTGTACAGTCTGGATTTGAAGCCATCAAGAGAATCCACCACTTCCCTTGGTAGTCGTGGGGGCTGATTGACCTCCCTGTTCAAACTCTGCCCCTTATTTCCAGTTTGAATGTGTCTGGTGTCAGCTTCCAGCCGTTGGCGCTTGTTCTTTTTGCGTTAGATTAAAGAACGATAGAGGTATATAAAATCATGAGTGATGTTGAGAAAGTGGATAAGGAAAAGTTATTTACTTATTCCCATAATACAAGAATTAGGGGTCACCAAATGAAATTAATAGGCAGCAGGTTTAAAACAAATAAAAGGAAGTTCTTCTTCACGCAGCGCACAGTCAACTTGTGGAACTTCTTACCTGAGGAGGTTGTGAAGGCTAGGACTATAACAATGTTTAAAAGGGGACTGGATAAATTCATGGTGGCTAAGTCCATAAATGGCTATTAGCCAGGATGGGTAAGGAATGGTGTCCCTAGCCTCTGTTCGTCAGAGGATGGAGATGGATGGCAGGAGAGAGATCACTTGATCATTGCCTGTTAGGTTCACTCCCTCAGGGGCACCTGGCATTGGCCACTGTTGGTAGACAGATACTGGGCTAGATGGACCTTTGGTCTGACCCGGTACGGCCTTTATGTTCTTATGTTCTTAACTGGGTATTTTCTCCCCATGGAGGTATTTCTACTGCGTGATCTGCCTGGGCTGGTAAGGCCCTTGATCAGAGCAGTAGATTTCCCAGTTTACCTTGGGCCACAGCTGTGTAGAAACGGGCTCCCCTCGGAGCCTGTCCGTGCTGGGCCAGAAAGAGCCGCTCAAGAGAAATGGAAAGAGCCTCTCTGAGAGCTGAGTGTGTTGCCTCCCTAGTGAGCGTAGCTCCTTCCAGCCTAGGAAGAAAGGCCCCCTGGACCTCGTCCCCTCCCGTAGTCAGATATTGCAAACAGCTGGACTTGGGGAATGAAGGGTTAAGCTTTGCAGGGTCTCAGAAGATCAGATTAAACCAACAGCACTAAACAAAACCCAAACATCCCCCCGCCCTTATCCACATCTTTTATCTGCAGCCCTGAAGAGGAGGGAAGTCAGGGCACTTCCCCTGTTAGCATCTGATGGGGAACAGAGCTAGCGCCAGGCGGAAATTGGCCATGACCATGTGCAGGGACGGGGAATTGGGCTGGTCAGCACGGACAGATAAGGCTGAAGAGTAATGAGCCCAGGCAACTCCTGCACCCTTGGGGAGGTGGTTTTCCTGGTGAATGCTGCCGGTTGAGCCTCTCGCTCTTTAAATGTCACAGAGACTTGGGAACCCGGAGGATCAGGTGGGAAAGAGCTTAAAAACTGTTGTTCCTTCCAAGGTGACTTTGGTCCAAATTCTGCTCTCAGCCAGGCCCGGGTGATCCCACTGACTCCCAGTGCAAGTCCAATGAGCTCTTTGGGTAGGGACCGTGGCTTGAGGGAAACAGGACACAGGAAAAGACATCTGGTGAGAAATGGTTGATTTCACTGGAAATACAATTCACTGAGCATCCAGGGGCTGGCTGGCTTGGGTTATAGGGAACTGGAGCCTTCCTCACAGAGCCGGCCCTCACACCAGCAAGCCACTCCCATGTGTTCGGTAGTCTGCTTGTCTCAACCCCTTCTCAAGTGCGCTAAAAGTTGGGAGTCTCAGCACAGATGCTAAGGGTGGATCAGGCCGTGGAGTTTCCACTGCCCTGTGGCCCTAGACCCAGGCCTGCCGGGGCAGTGTTGCCACTCCCTCTGCCTGCGCTTGGATCGGTTCTGTGGCTGGAGAGTTTGCAGATGTTAAAGCCCGAGGGGAGTGTTACGAGGATCTAGTCTGACCTGCAGAACGCAGGCCTGAGAACCTCGCTCAGCGATTCCTTCTCTGAACCCCGTCACTTGTAACGCGAGGGCATCTCTCTGCGAAAGACAGCCACCCTTTCGGGTTGTCAATCTGGCGCTGTGTTTGAGGGATAAAGGCTTGCAAATGTGCCGTGGGTTTTGGCTCCGTGTTTAATTAACTTTGAAGGGCTCCCGCTGATCTCGGGCTCTGCAGCCTTGAGTGACTTTCTGAAAAAGAGCTTTATTAAAAAAAGGAGAATCCTGGCTCTGACATGCCGCATTTCAAATGGGAAAGTCATTATTTCAGCTCGTTTGTGTGCGGGGAGGGAGGGGAGCTCGTGGCGGTCTTAAATGAGTCATCTGCATACTGGGAGTGTGTGTGTGTGTGTGTGATGATCTGTGATCAGATATATAAGCACTGTGATGGATCTGGGGCTGCTCTGTAATAATTTAGCAATGCTGTTGCATACAGACCTGGTCATTGGAATGGTCACTCTATGGCTATATTGCTTTTGTTTAATAGGAGCCTGTCATGAAACAAGCAGGAAGGAAAAAACAGCTCAAGATAGGCCACCCCACGCTAAACACTTGAGGGCCGTTATGGGACAACGGCTCTCAGGAGTCTGGCTCGACCTTCTCCAGAACCTACCAGACTAGTTTGGACGAGCAGGCCCGGGAACGGACAAGAACAAAGGGACAGCCGGCTTCAATGGGCTGTCTCTAGGGAGGAGGTAATTTGTTGCTGGGGAACTGTTCCAGGAAACCAGACTGAGGCAGGCACCCACTGGGCACTGCCCAGGTTAGCATCAGGGGTAGGCAAGAGACACGGGTGTGCAGGTGGGTTGCAAATCCTTTGTTCTCTCTGATGCTTGGCTCCTACGTGCGAATAAACAAGGCTTTGGTTTAGGGCGATTGGTGGGTGTTTCTAGTCACGGCTCCCAAAGGGAAGAACGGCAGGTGCCAAAGTACTGTAGATACACAGGGGATGGTGGCCTAGGGCTCGGTCTGGGTGGGAGAACTGTGGCATCTCAGCCCATGGATTCAAGCCATGGCAGGGTGAAACTTGGCTTCAGAATGGCGTGGGCACAGGCTCCTGCTTCCACGCCACGTCAGCCTGCCCATCTGATGAGAGCTCCTGGGCTAAGCAAGGCTGGGCTTGGTCAGCACTTGCAGCAGAGACCTCCAGAGCGTGCCAAGGCGTGTCAGGCAGAGGTGTTGGTGCACTGATTGGAGAGCAATGCACCCTTGGGGGCTCGTATGCCAATAGCAAACTGAGAGAGCCACTGGCCCTGCAGAGGGGATGAAAGACCCTTGATATAGACTTAGGCGATGACTAGCCTTGGACTCAGAGGGCTGCAGTTTGCTGGGATTTTTGGCTCCAAGCAGCCTCCTGGTTGCATGGGGGGATGTGCAAGTCGGAGCAGAGCTGGGCCCGTAGCATCCCCTGAAATGAGAGGAAAGAATCACTGACAATAAGAGGAAGGCACCTGGAGACGCTGAAGTCCCTCATCGGCAGGAGGTCAATGCAGGTAGTCAGCCTCCTGCTCCTCCAGTGCTGTTCGTGTCGCGCTCGTTTCGCTGACGCGCTCTTGCTGGGTAAGTCGGCGCGGGGCCAGGAAAGCTGCTTTACAACCAGGATTTAAGAACGTGGGAGAGACGAGGAGCTTGGGCTCGGCTCCAGCTCACAGCCCCCTCCTCCCCCGTTCATATTATGCTATTCGGCAGAAAGGAGGGTTGGGATCTCATGGCCTCCCGCAATCAGCCCACGTGGAGATGGCTTCTTCCTGGTGCTCACGAAGATCCAGCCGTTCTGCCAAGTATTTCCAAATAACTCCCCTGGGGAAAGGTGTCTCCGGTCCCCTCCTTAGTCCTTCCCCGGCAAGGCTGCCTCACTCATTTCCGGATCTGAGCCTTCCTAGATCTCTTTGCCACACGGGGCGGCCTCCCTCCTGGCTTCTGCTCAAGCAGAAGTCTTTTTATTTCAACGGACCAGCAAATGAATCAATTCCTCAGACAGACGTCCCTCCCGACCCCCACAGCACCTGCATCCCTGGGGCCCTCAGGTTATCACGGATGAAGGGGAGTGTGTGTGGGGGGACCCCTTAAAATATAGGCAGCACATCTCAGGGGGTAGCCCCAGGAAGGAAGCATGGTGCAGTGGTTCCAGCACTAGCTTAGGACTTGGGAGTTCCTGCTCTGGCACAGGATCCTCTGTGTCCTTGGGCCAGTCACTCAGTCTTGTTGAAGATCGGTTCTTCGTCTGCAATGGTGGCAAGAGCCCTGCCTTGCAGTCCTGGGGTGCTGTGGGAGTAAATACATGGGAGATTGTGAGGTGCTCAGACACTGCAGTAACGGATCATAGACATGGCAAAAAGTGGGGTTAAAATGAAAGCCCGTCACCAAAAGGCCCTGGCTGCCCCTCCTGTTCTGAAACCATAATGAAGACAGACACTGCCCTGTGCTTTGGCAGGCGTCATTGACATCAGCCCCTCCGCACATGCAAGAGCTAAACCAGATCCCAGCCGGTCTCCTCTGAAAACGCCACGGGGAGAGGAAAGAATCCATCTTCCTGAGCGTGGCCCTTGGGATGATGAACAGTTCCGAACCGTCCTGGAGCGGAAAACACGGGCCCCCGCTCCCGACGTCACTGGGAATTCCAGAGTGGGGAGGGGGAAAGCCGAGGGAGGAAGGGAAAACAATCCGGGCTAGACCAGGGCGAATGGGTCTGAGCAAAACTTTTTTTTTTTAATATTGGAAAACGGCTTTTTTGGACCAAACAAACGCTCATGGAAGAAATTCCGTGGTTGGTGAGAAAATGCAACATTTCATGGTGGGTTTTGACAAACATTAAAAAAAATTCTGTGTGGGGGGTTTCCAGGGAAACTCCTCCCATGAGTGGAAGCAAAATTGGACGGACATGAAAATATTTTTATTTCATCAAAAATTTGAGTGGGAGAATAAATCATTAGCCAGCCTGCCCTAACTTCACCCTACAGGAGCTGGCCAGGGCCACATGTTCAGAGTGTAATTTTTGCAAATAACTCTCTTCCTTTCTGCACATTCGACTACAGGCATTAATGACCCAATCTCTCTTAGTTCGAGCTCTGCGTGTATCCATAGCCAGCAATTTATTAGCCATTAGCCCTATGGTTCTGTTTGGAAATTGTCTGTGAACGGGTCACATTTTGATGAAAGAGCGGCGTGAAACTGCTTCTCAACTGTTTATATTTCTACCTGCGAGTCAGTCGCTCATGAGCTCTTCGCTACAAATATTGTTTTTAAGGACCAGGTAGTCACAAGTCAACCCCTGATGTGTTTTGATTGGCCCTATAAGTCACGTGGTACTTTTCTGGAACTCTTAGAATGAGGTTTCTGGCAGAGGCACTCACCATTATGAGTCTGAAATTGGATTTCTACAAATATTCTCCAGTGGTCACTTGGGAATGTGTGAGTTTTGCAGCGGACTAGACACTAGAAAGTTAGCTCAACCCAGCTACATTGCTCAGGGGCGTGAAAAATTCACACCCCCTGAGAGCTGTAGTTAAGCCGATCTGGCCCCCTAGATAAATTCATGGAGGACAGGTCCATCGATGGCTATTAGCCAGGCTGGGCAGGGATGGTGTCCCTAGCCTCTGTGTGCCAGAAGCTGGGAATGGGCAACAGGGGATGGATCACTGGATGATTCCCTGTTCTGTTCATTCCCTCTGGGGCATCTGGCATTGGCCACTGTTGGCAGTCAGGACACTGGGCTGGATGGACCTTTGGTCTGACCCAGTGTGGCCGCTCTTATGTTCAGTGTACACAGTGCTAGGAGGATGGACGAATTCTGCCACTTACTGAGCGATCCCGTGTCAGAGAGGTGGATTTACTGCCCTGTTGGTGAACCCCTCCTGCTGCTGCCTGTCTGCACTCCAGCGCTGTAGCATTTTTAGTGTGGATGTAAGTGAAAACAATGGGAGCGGCAGATGGTCAGTACCTCTGCGACACAGGGCCATGGTGTCTCAGGTGGGGCACCCAAAAATTGAGCCACCCAAAACCAGTGGCCATTTTGGAAAATGTTGGCCTAAGCAACTTTTCAAAGGTGACTTTGGAAGTCTGTGGTGGAGCTGGGAATAGAAGCCATGTCAGCTGATTCTTGGTCCTGTGGCTGTACTGCGGCACCCCCGTTCATCCAGCTTGCGTTAGCCTCTTAGGGTACTTCAGCACACAAATATGGCAATGGCACGCGCCCAGCTTCCGCCGCTCCCATCTACACAGGCAGAGTTAGGAGCTAGAGCTGGCTGAAAGTTTGCTGTCAAAACATTTTTGAATGACAGATCTTCTTTGGACAAAACAGCAACTTACAAAACCCACAAGCCATGTAGCCCGTGTGGAAAATCTGTCCCCTGGCCTGTTCTCGGTCCGCCCTGAGCTAAGAGACACCTTTTATGCATAAGCAGAACCTTTCCCCAAACCGCTGCGGCTCTGAGACCATTGCAGGGTAATGAGTTTAATCATGGCGTAGAGCGAGGTCTGTATACGGCCCCCACGGTATCAATTATTTATCTGATCAGCGATTCCTCTGGGGGTCAGGGAGGGGGGGGGAACCCCTCGGATAAAGGAATGTAAAACGAGGCTGTAGATTAACTCCTCTCCCTAGTTAATTCACTAGCGCACACGCAGAGCTGGAAGGGTTAATGCTCTTGTAGCTCAGAGCCGCCTCCCCCCAGCCTCCCCACGCTCCCAGCTGCTCTTGAATGATATAGTCAGGCCCAGAGTTCATGGGAGCTGTACCTGCGCTTTGTCTTCATCTGTCACCCCTCCTGACAGTCAGATCCATCTTAAATTGGGAGAGAAGGAGGGGAAAGCAATAATTAACCTCTGGGCAGCCCGCTCCCGAAATACCGCAGCCCGGTGATGCACAAGGAGACATCCCTGACACTTTTATTGCGAGGCCGAGCCCCCGTTCTGTGTGGAGGAGTGAATCCTGCAGGGCTGGGATACCGGAGCCTCTCATTCCTGGCGGAGAGACGCTGGCACTTGCAGCCTGTCCCAGCTGGAGTGCATTAATGAATGTTCACCACCACAGCCCGAGTTCCCTGGGCCCAGGCGTACCTAGGAGGGATCCCCCACAAGCAGCAAGGTTTTCGGGCCGCTCCAGGTTATTTTTACACCCTCCCAAGTTCAAGGTGTTTGGCTCTGGGTGTCTCTTTGGTACCCAAATGGCCAGGATTAGGAGTAACACTGCTGTGCCATTCTCCAACAGGGCTCTGGAGAGATGTAAGAGAATTTCGGATTTGTTACTTGTTGGTATTTGTTATTACTGTAGTGCCCGGGAGCCCTCAGGCTGGAGCATTGTACTAGGCCCCGACGGAACAAAAAAATTCCCAACCCTACAAGTTTCCAACCTATATTTTTAATACCCAGTTTCCCTTTGTATTGCGCCACCAGTGTCATTCCCCAGGACCTGAAGGGTTTCTGCTCTGCGGGGCAAGGGAGTGTTCGTGACCCAGTCAATCCAGGGAAGATCAGGGCCCAGTTGTGTTGGGTGCTGTCCAAATGCACAGTGAGAGATGATCCCTGTCCCAAAGTGCTTGCCATCTAAACACACAAGACAGAGACCGGCACTATCATTTTCATTTGCATATGGGGAACTGAAGAACAAAGGAGCAATGAGACGATCCGTCTGGGAATAACGCCAAGCAGGGAATATTTCTCATAGAAGAGGGTGAGATGCTGGCCGACCAGGTCATGCCAGAGTGAATTTGGGCCAATTCACTTGTGCGTTAGTAAGGATCAAAGTGATTGTCACAGGTAGACGAGTTTATTTGGTGTTTAGACTTCGTAAAAGGAAGGGGCTGTTACCTGCATTGTTTTCACTTCTCTGTATCCCGTTATGATGCAGCAGCAAACACTGACGTTGTGTGTGCCCCTGCCGCTAAATAACCCACCCGAGAAGCCTTGTGGGATGCTAATGAAAGGCGTTAACCAAAAAATGCTAATTTCAAAGCAAGTGGCCATTGTGCATGAGAACCGGAGGTCAGAGACTCAAAGTGCATTCCTCACTCACTGTCATCAAAGGCAAAGCCCACGTGGACAGAGACGCTGTCTCAGAAGAAGCTGTAAATCTGGATTCAAGGAAAGAGCCTGGATCTCTGGACTCTTACAGGGAAGTGTAGTGGATGCAAAGCAGAGATCCCCAGAGACAATCCAGGTATCATGCAAAGACTTTGATTACATCACTGCCACCATTGGGAATTACAGACTGTGACTCACCTGTGCATATATTTCACCTGCTTTAACCTCTCAGTAACCCTCACTTCCTTTTCTTGGGTACTAAACCTTTAGTTAGTTTCCAATAGTACTGGCTGCCGGCGTCGCTGCCAGCGTTGCCTTTAGCGTAAGATCCAGAGGACCTATTGATCTGGAGTAAGTGACGGGTCTCGTGGGACTGGGAGCAACCTGACAAGTGTGATTTTTGGTTTGTGACCAAAGTTCAGTTTGTCTGGGTGGGCAAGACAGGCTGGAGAGCCACAGGGGACTGTCTGGGACTCCACTGCAAGACGGGTGCCACGATCCCGGAGTTCACATTTGTCACTGGCGTGGTGAAAGCAAATTACAGAACACGCCACCAGCCTGGGGGGATCTGCCCTGGTTTCTGCACTCTGCCCTGAGGCAGGCACTCCCGGTTGGGAGGCATTCCAGACAGCGTGACAGAGGCTTCATTATTCTAGCAGACAAAAGCATAACGAGATCCAGTGGTGGGAAGTGGAGGCTAGACAAATTCTGACAGGCAATAAGTTGCAACCTTTTTACAGCGAGGACACCTAATCATTGCAACAACTTACCTGGGGGCATGATTCTGCACCATTTGAGTCCTTCAGTCCAGACTGGCTGTCTTTCTAGAGGAGCTGTTCTAGCTCAGCCAGAAGTGATGGGGCTTGACACAGTGGCTGCTCGGGGGAATTCTCTGGCCTGGGTTCTGCAGGAGGTCAGACTAGATGCTCGCAGTGGTTGTCTCTTGTAGCCTGTATGTGTGTCTGAATTGAGGAAGTCATTGGACCAAGATCTGCGGCAGAGCTGAGCATGGAACCCAGGTGTTCTGAGTCCCAAACCAGTGCCTTAGTCACATGACCTCCAGCAAGGGGGCTAGTTCGGGATAGCAGAGGGTTTAAAGAGCAGCTTGCTCTGAAGCAAGCTGAGCACTATCAATTCAGCTCACATATGACATCAGTGTGGCTAGTAATTACGTGTGGTTGCTACTAACCTCGCCTTAATTTGAGCTGGTGGCTTAGAGGTTGGAAGGCTACAGATACATCCCGGCCCACCTAATGACACACGTGAACATGCGTCCTGTATAGCTAACTGCATAGCCATGGAAAAGAGCAACACAGCTAACAACTTGGATTCCTAAAATCTTTTGGCGTTTATGGCCAAATTGTTTTCCCACAATAAAACTTTGGCTAATGATGGGTGATTTACACAGAGCCGGCCGCAGCCTGAGTCCCTAACAGAGCGCCGCCGCCGCAGTTCTTGAATTTCAAAATAGTGCCAATTTGGAATTAAAAATTAAAAAAAACCTAGGAAAAATGTTGACAATTTTTGTGACAATCTCTCCTTCCCCCAAACTGCTATAGATCTGGTTGAATTTTTTCAGATTTTGGACAAATTTCAGGTTTTTACTTTTTTTCTAAAGAAAAAAAGAAAACAAATTTTAAAAAAATTGGGCAAAACACATCCCCGGTCCCCCCCTCCCCCAGGAGCCTCTTTTGTGTCAGCTTTGTTCCCGGGTTCTCCACTGATCAACCATAGATCTGGTTGAATTTTTTCAGATTTTGGACAAATTTCAGGTTTTTACTTTTTTTCTAAAGAAAAAAAGAAAACAAATTTTAAAAAAATTGGGCAAAACACATCCCCGGTTCCCCCCCCCAGGAGCCTCTTTTGTGTCAGCTTTGTTCCCTCTGGGCTAGATCCCGGGTTCTCCACTGAGCTCTTACTCCGTTGCCTTTCTGTGGAGTGAGGGATGCCAAATTTGGCCCGATGGAAAACGTGTATTTGTAGCGATTGTCAGACCAATGTAAATGCCATGGCACAAGTGTCCTGTGCTGTTTGAACAGGGTTAGTCCTATTGCCTCCCGTCTACACTCACAGCATCTCCCAGCCACCTCTCGATGGCGAGCCCCGGGCTGGCATTTGCAGGGTGGGGTTCTGAGTTTTCCCTTGTCCTTCGGGAATGGGTCTTTTGTCTCTACAGCTGAATAACAGGGAAGATGCTGTAGGTCAAGGCTGAGGTTCACTGGCCGAGCTGTGGAGGGGGAAGGGTGGGCTTAGCAGGGACAGAGCAAGGGGTGCTGCTGTTCAGGACTGAGGTCGGTGACAGAGCTGGGGGGCAGTGGGGGAAGCCCCTAGGACTAGCAGAGCAGGGCGGTTGCTGGGCAGGACTGAGGGGCAGGCCCATATTGCTATAGCCGGTATATGCGATATTCTTATCTCCATGTTCCCGTATAACCCGCTTTGGGGACTGGTCTGCCTGAGTCCCAGGTTTTCCTGTACATGTTCCAGTTCATAACAGCAGAGGGGGACATGTGACACAATGCGTTTCTGGGTGTCTAGTCCATGCCCTGTGTGGTGATATGGGGCACCGTAAGGCATTAATACACACTAGTTATGGCACTGGGAAGCTGCTATCAGGCTGGCTGGTTACCTTGGGTGTGCGTGAAATGCAGCCGCTGTTTAACAGTGCACTACAGCTCAGCCGGGGCTGGGAGTGGTGGTGGTGGAAATCTCATATCCAAGCGAAACTGCAGGAGGGAACAGTGCGGCACAATGGGATTAGCTGCTTTGGAAATTGGCCCGCAGTCTGGGTTTAACACCATCTTGTGGAAACCGTTTGGAAAGGGACGGACAATAAGACTGAAAATATCACAATGGTGTTATACAAATTCCGGGGGACACCCGCACCTTGAATCCTGTGTGCAGTTCTGGTGGCCCCATCTCAGAAAGGATTCTGCACCACTTCCAATTCTAATGAGAAGGGCAACAAAAATGATCCGGGGCATGGAACAGCTTCTGTATGAGAAAAGGTTAAAAAGACGGGGACTGTTCACCTCGGAAAAGAGACGCTCAGGGGGATATGGCAGAGAGCTATAAAATCGTGACTGGTGTGGAGAAAGTGAACAGGGAAGTGTTATTTGTCCCTGGTATAACACAAAACTTCATCACCTGAAGAAATTAGTAGGTAGCAGGTTTAACACAAACATAAGGAAGCACTTCTCACAATGCCCTGTCAACCTGGGAACACGTTGCCAAAGGATGCTGTGATGGCCAATGATGTAACTGGTTCAAAAGAGAATTAAATACGTTCAGGGGGGATAGCTCCATCGGTGGCTATTAGCCAGGATGCTCAAGGAAGCATCTCTTGCTCCAGATATCTGTAAACCTCCAACTGGCAGAAGCAAGGAGTGGGTGATAGAGGATGGATCATTCGATGATTGCCCTAATCTGTTAATTCCCTCTGAAGCACCCGGCACTGGCCATTGCCAGGAGAGGATACTGGGCTAGATGGACCATCGGTCTGACCCAATATGACTGTTCTTATGGAAAGTATCATGAGATTTTATTGGCCAGGGCCCTTGGGATTTGCACTTTAATCAACCTTCTGTAGCAAAGTTTCCTTTGGCAGGAAAATTGTTCATTTTGATAGTGACTCAAAGAGCAGAGCGCAGCCTGCACAGCCAATCACACAGCTCCCTACAACACAGAGCGCTTCCTGGCGTGGGGATGGGACATGGGGTCAGGATTGCCCCAGGAGGGGGGAAGTCACCCACCCCACTCCTTGCAGCACAGTCCCCAGTTGCCTCTGTGCTGGGACTTTAGGAGAAGCATTGACACACTCTGTACCGACGGAAAGGGATCTGGGGGTCACAGTGGATCACAAGCTAAATATGAGTCAACAGTGTAACACTGTTGCCAAAAAAGCGAACATCATTCTGGGCTGTACTAGCAGGAGTGTTGTAAGCAAGACACGAGAAGTAATTCTTCTGCTCTACTCCACGCTGATTAGGCCTCAGCTGGAGCGTTGTGTCCAGTTCTGGGCGCCACATTTCAGGAAAGATGTGGACAAATGGGAGACAGTCCAGAGAAGAGCAACAAAAATGATTAAAGGTCCAGAAAACATGAGCTCTGAGGGAAGATTGACAAAATAGTCTGGAGAAGAGAAGACTGAGGGTGAGGCGGGGGAACATACCAGTTTTCAAGTACGTAAAAGATTGTCACAAGGAGGAGGGAGAAAAATTGTTCTTGTTGACCTCTGAGGGTAGGACAAGAAGCAATGGGCTTAAATTGCAGCAAGGGAGGTTTAGGTTGGACATTAGGAAAAACTTCCTGTCAGGGTGGTTAAGCACTGGGATAAATTGCCTAGGGAGGTTGTAGAATCTCTGTCACTGGAGATTTTGAAGAGCAGGTTGGACAAACACCTGTCAGGGATGGTCCAGATAATACTTAGTCCTGCCATGAGTGCAGGGGACCGGACTAGACGAACCCTCAAGGTCCCTTCTGGTCCTACACTTCTATGATTCTGATTCTATAAACCAGTGGTTCCCAAACTGGGGTTCGTAAACCCCTGGGGTTTCACGAAATGTTACAGGGGGTTCTCTGGAAAAGATTGCCTAATGGCGGACAGAGCTGTCCCTAGGAATCCTGGGCAGCACATGGCCAGCAGCCCAGAGCCTTGCGGACTTCCGAGAGCTAAGCAGATCAAAGCAAGGGTATCGATCACACTGAGGAGATTTCAACTTCAAGACTCCTTATATGAAATGGAAAGGGAGGTGGATATTTTTTTGCTGTTTTTAAAATTCAATAGGCAGCTAGTGCTGTTTTTAAATTATTATGAAGAACAAGTTTAAGCTTGGTTGTAACGTGCGTTGTTTGCCTGGACTGCTCAAGACCTGAATGCTTGTGTAGGAGGAACTCTTTGAGTTGGCTTCTTAAATACCTTCCTGCTGTTTCACATCTGATACTCCTTGATGAAACACAGGAGCCAGAGGTGCCAGTACGGGGGGGGGGGTGAGGGTCACATGCTGCCCCTGCATCGGCGTGCCCCCCCCACAGGTCCCTCTCTTTTTTTTCTGGCGGCCCCCACAGCCCCCCATTTTCCAGCAGTGCCCCCATGCCCCTGCACCCTTTTTTTCTACTGGCACCTCTGATAGGAGCCTTGTCTTATAACAGGCTTAATCAAAAGTGATACAAGCTACAAAAGAGAGCTCTGGGAAGAGCCTTGCTGTTTTCATAATGTAATAAAAATACAGTGATGATAAACAATAATTATTAAATAGTGTGTAATAAACATGACATAAAAACCAAATTGTATGTTTCCAAGATCACTGCTTTTATAATTGATGCTGAGGTAAGGGAGAAAATCCCTGGAAATATTCATTTTTAGGAGGGGGTTCACGACACTTGATATTTTAGTGAAAGGGGTTTGTGGGTAGCTAAAGTTTGGGAGCCCCTGCTATAAACCACCAGCACCCCGCTCTCTGCAGCACAGCACCCCCTAGTGTTGCATGCAGGCATTGGGGTCAGTCCTGAGTCAGAGGCAACCCTGACAGTGAGTAATTGACAAATGCAAATACATACCTGTCTGCTCAGGATCCTGCAGAAAACAAAAGGTTAAATTTGTTTGGCATTACTGGCCATACTCCAATCAGATGTGAAGATAATGGCATGTTTTCAATAACATAACAGATCAGGTTGGCAGGCATATTCCAGCCATATACAGCTGCATATCTGTTTATGCCTCTGGCTTTATATATATATATATAAACTAGAAAGAAATCTGAAGCCTGTTTTCAATTCTTCCTGAGTTCTATTAAGTAAGATTGCTGGGACAGTCAATCACAATGATTGCATTTCATTGAAGGCCATTTCCCGTTCAGCAGATGTTGCACCCTCATAGCATATGAACAAGAGAGAAAATCAATGCCAAAACAGTTCAGCACAATCCTAGGCAGTGCTGATGAAAGGTGGCACTCCACTGTAGCGAGGAGAGATGGGGATTTTGTATCAAGCAATTGTTTCATCCCACAGGGGAAAACACATTTTAAATATTGAAAAGTTTGCCTTGCAAGCCGGCCTGAGACGAGTCCCGGGTTTTCTTTTCAAGGGAATAAACTGTGAAACGTCATTTCTTCCTGGGAAGTGCTAGCCATAAGGGATGAAATCCTGGCTCTACTGAAGTCAATGGCAAAACTCTCATTGAGTTCAGTGGCACCAAGATTTCACCCTAGTTGGTGAATGAGGCAGCTGTCCAGGGTCCTGAAATATGAAGCTCGCACATCGTAGGGAAATCAGAGGGTTCTTTGAGTGAGGCTTATTTTGAAGGGTCCAAGATATCTCCATTTTCTTTGGAAAGGCAGGTGAAGTGAAGTTGTCCTGCCATTGCCCTATGGAGTAGGAAGCATGTTTGCAACAGCCCTGGATAACAAAGCAAATCTACAAGAACAGCCAGACTGGGTCAGACCAAAGGTCCATCTAGCCCAGTATCCTGTCTTACAACAGTGGCCAATTTCAGGTGCTTCAGAGGGAATGAACAGAACAGAGAATCATCAAGTGATCCATCCCCTGTCATCCATTCCCAGCTTCTGGCAAACAGCCTAGGGACACCATCCCGGGCCATCCTGGCTAATAGCCATTGATGGACCAATCTTCCATGAATTTATCTAGTTCTTTTAAAAACCCTGTTATTGTCTTGGACTTCACAACATCCTCTGGCAGGGAGTCCCACAGGTTTACTGTGCCTTGTGTGAAGAAATACTGCCTTGTGTTTGTTTTAAACCTGCTGCCTATTCATTTCATTTGGTGACCACTAGTTCATGTGTTATGGGAAGGAGTAAATAACACTTTCTGATTTACTTTCTCCACACCAGTCATGATTTTATAGACCTCAATCATATCCCCCCTTAGTTGTCTCTTTTCCAATCTGAAAAGTCCCAGTCTTATTAATCTCTTCTCATACGGAAGCTGTTCCATACCCCTAATAATTTTTGGTGCCCTTTTCTGAACCTTTTCCAATTCCAGTATATCTTTTTTTGAGATGGGGCGACCACATCTGCATGCAGTATTCCAGATGTGGGCATACGATGGATTTATATAGGGGAAATATGATATTTTATGTCCTATTATCTGCCCAACCTTCTGGTTGCTTTTTTGATGGCCACTGCACATTGAGTGGATGTTTTCAGAGAACTAGCCACAATGACTCCAAAATCTCTTTCTTGAGTGGTAACAGCTAGTTGAATTCAAGCAAACGTCAACCCCCGCAATGGTCTGGCATCGGTCTCCATGAGCCAAACCCCCATTGATTAGCATCATGCATATATTAGGAAACACTGATGGGGTGTGGCTTTCAGAGATGCTGTGCTACCCATGTATCACAGAGTTCCCAGGTGATGCTCTGGAACTGCTCCCTATGAAGCTGGGCAGGACTCTGGTGAAGTTTCCTCTCTGTGATCAGACTGGCTCCAGGGCAAGAAGCTCACATGGCTTCACCTTCCTGGGCCTAACCTTGGAGCATTCAGCATCCTCTGCCCCTCCGTGCGCTTCCCACAGCGAGTCTGCCCAGGCGGGGCCCTGGGGAAGCCAGAGGGCTCTGCACCCCCACTTTGCAGTCAGATGTGACTCTCAGCCAGCCAGTAACACAGAGGTTTATTAGATGACAGGAACAGGGTCTAAAACAGAGCTTGTAGGTACAGAGAAGAGGACCCCTCAGCCAACTCCATTTCATGGGGCAGTGAGCCAGACACCCATGTCTGCCCCTCACTCCACATCCCCAGCCAGCTCCCAAACCGACTCTCCAGCCCCTCCTCCTTTGCTTTGTTCCTTTCCCGAGCCAGGAGGTCACCTGATTCCTTTGTTCTCCAATACCTTTAGCTATCACCTTGCAGGGGGGAAGAGTCCCGGCCATTAGTTGCCAGGACACAGAGTGTCGGCCATTTATGTACACTGACCCTTTGCTCTGCAACAATGACATCCCTTTATTCCACCACCTAGAGACTTAAGAAATGTATAGGGGAAACTGAGGCCCCCTTACAGTACTCAGAGGAAACATTAACAACAGTCCCACTTTGTCACACCATGACTCCAAGGGACGTCAATTAGAGCTGCAGGCCCTTGGCATCTCTGTGAAACAGGCCCACAAGAAATTCCCGTGGAATGCTAGAAGTGAATGTGCAGAATATTACCTCAGTGGCTTCTCTTTGGGCTTTTCCCATCCATGAGCCACTTATTTACCCTTGGCTAGTACATAGCCTTGGTGAGGGGGATCCTGGAACGCCACTTCCAGTTCTGAGGTCCACGTTTTGAAAAGGATGTTGAGAAATGGGAGACAGTGCAGAGAAGAGCCACAGAAATGAACCAAGGGCTGGAGAAAGTGCCGTGCAAAGAGCTCAGTCTACTTAGCTTATTGAAAAGAAGATCAAGAGGTGACAAGGATGGTGTAGAAGTACCTTAACTGGAAATAAATACCAGGTCCCAAAGGGCTCTTTAAGCTAGAGAAGAAAATCATAAGAAGAACCAATTTGAAGCCCCAGACAAATTCAAATTAGAAATAAGGCACAAGGTTTTAATGAGGGTGGAGTGGATTCTCCCTCTTTTGATGTTTTCCAATCCAGCCTGAATGTCTTTCTGGAAGATCTACTTTAGTCAAGCACAAGCCATTGGGCTCACCTCAGCAGTAACTGGGTGTAATTCTGTGCTTGATATACAGGACGTCAAACCTGATGATCTAATGGTCCGTTCTAGCCTTAAAATCCACGAATCGAGCCTGAAGTCTTCACTGGCTTCTTACCTCTCTTTCAGGCACCTAGATGCCACGGTGCTGGGCACTTGAGGAACGTGCACACAGAGGAGCTGATTCGCAGATGACCTCCTAAGGATTGGAATAGCAGCAAACCTGGCCCTGCTACCCTCAATATCAGGTTGAATCCTGAGGATAGCAGTTTGTCCGTCTGTTGTAGAGAAGTAAAGCGGTGACCTGGCGCTAAGAACAATAAGCTTCCAGATCCCAGGAAAACCGTAAGGTGCTAATGAGCCCATCTTGCCTAATGAGAGAACTTGAAAACCAGGGGTCAAGGATCATTTCTTCTCTCAGAGGTAAATGAAAAATCGGCACCAGTGAAAGATGCTGGGTTGACAGTCTCTGGAGACTGGATGCTGTATGGACTGCAGCAGTGACAAGTTCCCTATCATCTGCCTCAACCCTATCTGGAGTGGAGTGTCTCTCTAGGGATTTATAAGGGGGGGTTGCATCATTGCCCCTTTAACCCACAGCCTCTGTGCTCAGATTGCATCCAACAGGGCTGGGGCTGGTGGACTGGGAACCACCAATGCAGCTAAGCCACCAAACACCCATCAATGGGGATGACTTTTGGCCCCCGATTCCATGGTCTGGATCTGAACCTGTAACCGAGAGATAACATGCTCTCATTCTGCCGTTACCCAGCCCCTGAACCATGCAGTTCCTTTGAATTAGCCAGGATCGCATGTTCACAGGTCACCCTGTTCAAAGAAATATGCCACCCGACCACCCAATCAGCTGGGGAACCAGCCATCAAACAATGGTGCTTGAACGAGAAGGGGGATAGCCTGGCCTCGGACTGAAATGATTCTTCAGAATAAAAGGGCCAGAGGCTCCTTTTACTTAGGAGGAGAGAAATCAGACCTAAAACGAGACAATCAGAAGGAGGAACATTTAACTAGCAAAGCAGAGCTGTTTATTGCTTCTGAAACGCGGGGTGCGGGGTGGGAATCTAGAAGTGCTTCCCCCCAGAAAACATTCAGTCTTAAACATACCACGAGCTCTTCTTATCTCTGCCAATCCCCCATTCCAGCCCCATTTTCCCCCTTTTCTCATCCTTTCTCCAGAAGAGCATCATTATTATTGTCACTGCAGCATTTCCTAGAGGCCCTAACTGAGCACGGTACAAATTCATAAGCAAGACACAGTCCCTGTGACGCAGAGCATGGCTGAGCGTGAGGTGGTGTCTAAGACACAGTAGGAGAAAAGTTTCCGATGGGAAACGGAGACACAGAGATTAAGTGACTTCCCCAAGGTGGCACGGGAAGTCTGTGGCAGAGCTGGGAAAGGAATGAAGTCTCCCGGCTGTGTGTGTCAGTTGCTTTAACCACACGATCATCCTTCAGAAATGGCAAAACAAGGCTGATGGGAATTCCTGCCGTCAGCTAAAAGTTGTTCAAGACGTCCCTGCTCGATATGCTGGGGATTTTCTTTGCTTTGGGGAGGAAAGGTATCTAACCTCTGAAAACACCTAACAGGCTGTAGATAAAATAGTCCATGGTTTCCTCCCACCTCTCTGCTAAACCCTAGTCGTCATAAACCCTTCAGAGGCTTGATCGGCACAGATGGGGGTTTAATCAGGCACAGTTTAAGCACATGGGTATTGAAAGTTAATCCAATTTTCCTCTGTTCATTAGGGCGGATATTCATCATTTGAAAATTGATGAAAGACCACGAGTCAACGTGTCTCCCCGTTGGAATTCATCAGACAGAGACATGGGGCCAGCCTGTACGTTCCTCCTGCCCACCACACACAGGCCAGAACTACCAGGCTTGGGTCACTTCTCACGGAGCAATGTGTTGGATGAACTTAGTCCTGTAATAGTCATGAATTACCCATCAGCAGGTTGCGATTTGTACAGATGGTTTGTGGTTTCTTTCTCTTGGCTGTTTAGAGGGTGAGCTTTCTGGGGACAGGGACTGTCTCTTGCAACGTGTACCTCGCATGATGAGGCCCTGACCATAGCGATACTGTATAAAAACAATCAATAATAATCCAGGATGTTGGTTCACACCCAGCGCTCCTAAAGTAAAGATGGACATGTTAGGACACTACCAAGGTTGTGCTGTAGGGGCAGGTATTTGTAAGTTTCCATCTAGCCAAATGCTTTGGTGATACAGTCTGAACTCCCCTGTGTGCTGAGGCCAATGGAGTGGAAGTGGAATAGTTCACCTACTTCAGAACCCTGCAATTAAGAACATAAGAACGGCCATACTGGGTCAGGCCAATGGTCCAGCTAGCTGGCATCCTGTCTCTGACAGGTGCTGGTGAGAGCTTATGTTACCTGTAGACTAGAGAGTTTCAGATCAATTACAAGTAATAAATCCTTCCCCGGAATCTTTCCCAATATCACGCAATGGCAGGAAAAAACACAATCGACATCAGCCTTCTTTGAAGTATTTAAGACTTGACCTGATCCTAATCTATGAGTACCTCCCAGGGGAGAAGATTTCTCTAGTAAGTGGGCTCTTTAAAACTAGCAGATAATGGCAGAACAAGGTCCAATGGCTGGAAGAGGAAGATAGATAAATTCAGGCTAGATATAAAATGTGGGTTTTTAATAGGGAGGTTAATTAACCATTGGAACAATATCCTGAGGGATAAGTGGCTTCTCCATCACTTGAAGTCTTTAAATCAAGATTGGATGCCTCACTAGCTCAACCACAAGATACAGGCTTGATACAGGAATCACTAGGTGAAATTTTCTGGCCCGTGCTATGCAGGAGGTTAGAGTAGATTATCAAAATAGGCCCTTCTAGCCTTAAAATCTATGTGAAAAAATCTGTAATACCAAGGCTAATAATGAAACAGCTATAGGCCCAAATCAACCCCCTTCCTCTGAACACTCTTACATCTTGTGTGTGTGCAGAGGAAATGACACACTGAGTCCTGGCCTGTTCTGCTCCTGTACACAAGGAATGAGACATGCACTTTCTACCTAAAATGATCTTGATTTCAGGTGAAGGAAAAACAAGAACAAAAGTAAAATCTTTCAGCGAGAGCACAGTGTATGTGTCTCCTTTATAACGTGCTGCATAGCTCTGAGAACAACATGGCTGCCGAGCTCATGTTTGGGGAGAGTTGTTGGAAATTTAAAGGTGCAGGGCACAGAAAACAAAGCATCACAATTCCATAGTCACACCAAACAGCTTCTGTAGTTGTATAATGGGCCAAACTAACATCCCTTTTGCCCCTAAACTTGAGGGACATTCAAAATTGGGAGGCAGAGCAGAATTTTGAATCTTGGGCCCATCTCTAGTGGAATCTGGTAAGTCCCTCCTTTCACCTTTGCTCCATAAGATGAGAGCAGGGAGTCACTTGATAGAGCTAATTATAAGTGCATGTCAAATAAACAAAGCTAAATATTCCATTGCACAGCATGTAGTCAGCCTGCTGCAGTCACAGCTGCAGGGAGCCACAGCATGAAATGCTATTGCAGCTGGATTCCAAGATGGCTGGGAAGTTTCATGATCAATGCTACTGTTGGAGACTGATGGATTCCTCCGGTATGCAAAATCCTAGGACTGGTGATCTGCATCTGCACTAAGAGGAGGACAGTCACTAAACCACCTTTCGGCTCTGCTGACCTTGTAGGCATTAGGTCACTGGGTGTCAGATGTTCTGGCTTATCTACAGCGGGTGAAGGAGCCTTGGATGCTGGAATGGTCATGGAGGTAGCAATCAGCAGAGCTGTGGGCAGCATGCTCAGGAGGAGAGGAAGGCAATGCTGTGAGAAGAGCTGACCATTTAATTACATGGTAATTACCCTGGAGCGGCTAGGGATTCACATGGTAATTACCATGCAGTTAGCAGGTGATAGTTACTGGGGGGATATTCTGTGTAAATGTATCACTTATCTGGAGAAGCCGGGCAGCCACTTGGAGGATCACAAATTTGCTCATTCCAGATTTACTCTGCGGAGGGCTGGGCCAAATGCACCTCCGCCGCTGGGCTGCTTGCAAGCCATTGCTTTGTGCCTGTGCTAGGTGTAATGCACTAGGGGTGATATCTGCTCCACCAAAGCTAAGGTGGCGTGGCGAGGCGGGCGGGCGGGGTGGAGTAGTTGGGAGGCCCAGGGTGCCGCACCCAGGGGCTGGAATTACAGCTACACTTCTTCCATGCCATGCCTATGCTGTGGCCATGGCATCCAAGGAAAGGCAGGCAGATCCCTTCACCTCGTCCATTCTCCTCCCTCCGTTGGCCCCTACATGGGGCTTAGTAGGTGAATTTCGCCTTACTTGTGCTGTTCGGTCACATGATATTCTTTCTGCTTCTTGACTGGATGTCTCCTGAACCCCAAAGCGATTTCAAGATGGCCACATAAGCCCTTTTGGAGCGAGTGATTGTGCAGCTCACTATTCGCACGAGTCTTTCTCTCGCCGGCCAAGAAACATGCTCAGTGTCTGTGGAAAGCAAATGACTGCAAGTGAATTTCTGTCTCCTAATCAAATGTATCTTCATGAAGACTTTACCGCTATTCATTCATCTAACCCTAGTGAATACCAGGAAGCAGCCTGGGTTATGCTGGGTAAGAATTACTATCCCATCCCCAGGGATTTACAGGGAAAGCACCAATTAGTGGCCAGAGATTTATTGGGTAGCTCTAATTACTGTGGAGCACTGGGGATTTACTGGGCAGGGATCATCAGTTCAGAGTAAATCAACATTATTTCTAGTTGCTGCTTCTGTTTACATTACAGACGGTTACGTCCTAACTCGGGAGAAACTCCCAGTGAAGCGAGGCCCTAAGAATGTGAGCAGCGGGGTGCCGGATGGTCCCTGGGCAATGGGGAGCGGAGGGGAGGAGAAGGGGGCTCCAGGAGTACCCCAGGAGCCAGATATGTGCCCGTTCCTCTGTCTGCAAGGGCTCCCTCCAGACCCAGCCGCTGATGCTCATCTCTGGGGGCATCTGCCTGTGCGTCGTATGGGGAAAGTGCCTCGTGATGGCCAAAAGGGGACCCCGGCTCTCTGCCACCCCAGTGACTCCAGACCTCCTGCCTGCCTGTGCTCAATGGTCTCCCTTTCTTCTCCTCTGATTTCCTTTTCCCGTCCTTTCCTCAGGACCCTCTTTCTTTTCATTCGATCCCTCACCTGCTGCCTCCGGCTCGCCAGGTCTGCTTCGCAAAGCGGCGTTTTGATCCCCTCCCTGCATCATTTTCCCTCCGCGTTCCATCTCCTCTGCGGTGCCCAGTGAAATCCTCCCCCCGCAGACCCACATCCCGCTCTGAACCCCTCCCCCATGCACCCCTCCTTTCCCTGGCTGACTCCCCCCCCAGCCCAGAGCTCTCTTATGAAGCCTTTCACACCAGGGCACCCCGCTACCCTCTGGAAGGGGATGCCGGTGGTATCTTGATGGGAGCAATCCATCTCCATCACTGTAATGACCATCCCCATTAATCGGCGATAAACTAATAAAGTAAGCACTTTCCCCTCCCCCCCCCAACTTCATTAAGTCTTTAGTACATTAATATGTCTCACTTAGTGTCTGTTAGGCCTCCTTTTCGGGGCAGCGGGTGGAATTACCCGACGATGTATTCCCCACCGGCCGGCTGCACTTGACAGCTCAGGCCTTCGGACCCGTCACCCGGCCCTCCTCATTACGGGACCGCCGCGCGCGCCCGGGAAGAATGGGACAAGGGGGGGAGCGGGTGGAAAAGATCCCCCGCCCCCTCCAAATTAAATTTGTGATGCCAGGCGTCAGATGGGCCCGCAGCCAGAGATTAATTCGACTGATCAAGTTATAAAGAGCGCCGAGGCTGGTAATCAATCTTGGAGCTGTCAGGCGGATAGACAGCGGTTTTAACCTGGCAGGACTCACACATACGCAGGCCTTTTTAATTCCTTTCACATGGACTGTTATTTCCCTGGCCTGTTTGTTCGGAGGGGGGAGGCGGTGCTGCTTACCTCTCTCCCCATCTACCAGAGCAATCGCCCTCCAAGGCTAAGCCTTCCGGCCCCCCCGTGTTCCATCGCCCCCCTAAATTGGAGGGGCCGCTTGTCGTGATGCCACTTCTGTGACCCTTTCGTGAGCGAATCATGGTTATTTGCAGAGGAGAAGTTAGCGGCGGGGGTGGGGTGTGTGTGTGTCACAGCAGCAATATGGGGTTAATTAGGAGCTGTAATGAAGTGTGTGGCTGGGTTGGGGAACTGGGGAGTGCTATGCAATGGGGAAGCTGGAGGACAGTGGCCCATAGACTTGGAGCCTTTGGGATTAGCAATCTGAGAGGCAGGATGGCCCAGTGGTTAGGGCATGGCCCTCAGCTTTGGGAGCCGTGGGTTTGATTCCCTGCTGTGGAACAGAGGTCCTTGGGCAAGTCATCTAATTGCTTCATGCCTCAGTTCTTGGTCTATACGATGGAGACAGCAGCCCTGGTGTACCTCATGGGGGTGTGAGATAAACACATGTAGGACTACAAGGTGTTCAGATGCTACAGGGCCAGATGAGCACCTGAGTCTCGCCCATCTGATCTGACCAAGACGCCTTCCATGAGGTCCTCAGGGAGTGATCTAGACAAACTGACCAAACACACCTGGCTGCCTGGTGTTACTCTTGCTTTGTCTCCACTGTGTCCTGTCTGTTAGATCGAACTCCTTCCGGGCACGGACTGTCTGTTTTATGCCTTGCACCGGACTGGGTAGCCATCCAGGAGGGGTGCAGTCAATTGCATGTCTTGGAGGTGCATTGGTTTGCTAGGTGGCGTAGCTAGTCCGGAAGCAAGCCAGTAACGGGAGAATAATGTAAGCTCCTCTGGCCAGGGACTCGCTGTGTTATGTGTTTTTGCAGCTCCTAACACAGTGAGGCTCTGGTCTATTATTGGATCCCCCAGAGCAAGTCATGAATAGTCAATTCGTAACTTCGCTAGTTAGACATGAAGACAGACATTTTTTATAAATGGAAATATTAAGTTTTGTTTGCTATTATTCGTGGGTATGACAAGGTCATGTGTGCTAGTATAATGATCCCACTTTGGCAGGCTGACAACAGCATTTGAACCTGTGACTTTCAGTGCTAGAAGCATAAATCTCTACTGCTTATATGCAACAGGTTACTCCATTAGCCTGCTGTTATCTACTTACATGGGTCAGCCACTAGAGGAGGACAAAGATCACAGCCTGTTAGTGTGGGTTGCACTAGAACACTGTGCAGGGGTGCAGAGCTCTTTTGCTGACTCACCCTCTCATCCAGATTAGGTGGATCCTATTAGCTCCAACCCAGAAGTATAAAAAGTCTTGGAGTGATTCTCTAAAGAAGAAGGAACTACAGGCAAGGACAGAGATGATCCTGCATAGAGAACCCTAGGAACTAGAAATGGCAGGAGGAAGGTTAGCTTAAGACCAAATTTTGGTGGTGATTAAAATTAGAGGAAAGTCCCCAGAAGAGGGAAAAGTTTGGGACATTAACCCGGCGAGTCTGTGCTGTGTTGAGAGTGGGCTGGTGGACTCTGTCCACACCACTGTGGGGTCATTATTTGTTGTCTGTAAATATTCAGACAGTCACAGGGTATTCAGGAAAATGTTCCCAAGCCCAGAAAGTGTCCTGAGCTGTAGCACAAGAGACTGATCACCTGTCTGGAAAGTCATACCGGAGAGTGGTCTTCATCACCGTTGTTCCCTAGTCATTCTTCTCCTGCTGGAAAAGCTGTAGCCAACCAATCAGGGAGCAGAATCAGCATGTAACCAATGACTTAAATGACCAGCCACGCCACATGAATAACAAACAGCGAGTGGTTTAAGCTTAACAGTTCGAGGGCAGCCCAGGGCATGAACGATTTCCTGACCCAAATCACTTGGCGAATACTTCCAAGTACTGAATGCATCTGAAGGGCACCAGGGCTCACACACCAGAAAAGGGGCTAAATTCATATTTAATTTTTTACTATTAAAGCTAATGTTAAAATTACACAATACACAGGTTAAGGGAAGAGTGTCTGTACATCTGGGCATAATGCTTAAATTATCCCAAAGTACAAAGTTTGGTTTAAAAGTAATAAAATGCATATAGTACATAATCTGCAATATCCCAAATCAAAATGAATAAGGTCAGTGACACAGTTAAAGTATTAGCATCCCAGTATTTGGGTACAGCACTCGGAAAAGGTTACACTAAGGGTAGTTTGTGGGAAGCAAATACAGCAATGAGGGTAGATTGTCCGTCAGTAATTGAGAATTTAGGGCAGGTTGTCCTTCAGTAAGTACAATCCATCAGAGAAGCTTTTCAGTTATTTTCCCCACTTGGCTTCTCACCGGCGCTCCAGCTCATCTCTCCTGGGATTGCCGATGTCCAGTGATCTGTGCCTCGACCACCTGATGGCGTCCGATACCATGAGTTGCTGCATCCGCCAAGTGTAGTGCTGGCCGGTTCTGCGTTCCCGCGACACTCGCTCGTTATATTTTATTAGTTGATCAGCTCTAAGAAGGTCAATTTCCGTGGCCTCGGGGGTACTTGGCCTCTCTCTTGAGACGAGGGGCCCAGCGACTGTTACCTGTGGTGGGCGGTATGCGTTTTGTAACTGTGATTTTAGTGGGGTTATTGCGGGGAGGTTGGGCTCACGAAGAGAGCTTTCTTCGCAGTCGCTCAGATCCCATCTGGGAGGGAGCCCCCCAACTGACAAGAAACCCCTGGAGGCTGCCACATTCCACTGTCCCACTGGGAGGTAGCACTGCAGGTCATCACCATCACATGGGGCGCGATGGCCCACTTGGGTAACTGGACCAATCCACCGGTGGGCTGGAACCGTGACTTTGACCCACTGTTCAACAGGGAGCCATTGGCTGATGTGCTCTCCATGACCTCGGTTGTTTAGCTTGTGAGCAGGGACTGTCTCTAGCTAAACCCAGGGTTGCAAGTTCAATCCTTGAGGGGGCCATTTAGGGAGCTGGGGCAAAAATCTGTCTGGGGATTGGTCCTGCTTTGAGCAGCGGGTTGGACTCAATACCTCCTGAGGTCCCTTCCAACCCTGATGTTCTATTTACAACCCCTAGCGTAACAGCTCCCTAATGTCAGTTGGGGCCTCTACTTGCTACCATAATGCAAGTGATGAATAACCACGATGAACAAACGGGCTGACGTGTTCGGAACCATTTGGAGCCTTTCTAAAGATACTTCGGAGCGGAAATGTGCATGGGAATCACTCACTTGCTAGATGCCTTGCTCATGGATTTAGTAGGGTATTTTTTTTTTCAAGCTCCCATAAGTTTTTCCACCTTCTAAGCAGCAACGCTGTCCCTATGGCATAGGCAAGTCAGCGTGGGCTGGGCTTGTGGGAATGCGGAGTCCTTTCCAAGCTGCATGATCCCGCTTCAAGTGGGTCCTTCCAGGCTGGAACATACTGCGGGGGAGGTGGTAAGTTTTCTGAGAAATGTTTTAGGGAGAGGGCTGGGGTCTTTGGGAAAGGAGCCAGTTTCCAAGCGAGGTCCATTGGTGAATCCTTTTAAAATCCTTTCCCCTCCCACAGTTTTCCTTCAATTAACTCCTAGGAGCTGTCACTCAGGCTATTACATCCCTTCTGGGGTTTTCAAGCTACGAATCCCTAGGCACGATAAACGCTGGGATACAAGAATTTGAGCTTGCAGGGCACGGTTTATCGCTCTGTAACTGCGTGACACAGATTGGGTACCTCTAGATTGATTACATGGGTCTCTGGAATTCATTGAGATGCATCGTAGGAGCATCTGCATCACGGGGAGCTGGTTCTGTTACCAACACTAACATTGTGGTCTCGGACAAATTGCTTAAACTCTCCAAGCCTCGATTACTCTATCTGTAAAATGGGGGTAAAAATATTCACCCCGCCCTTTACAATGCTGTTTGTGGCCTCCCTGCAACTGTAGGAGACTGACGGCTGCTCAGCAGCTGGAAAGGGTGAAGGAAGTGGGCGACGGAGGCTGGCACATTTTAAATCATGCCACAGGGTGATAGAAAAGCTTGATCCATTATTGCTAGCAACTGATAGCCATGTGCAGGCAGGGGCAGCTCTAGGTATTTTGCCGCCCCAAGCACGGCAGGCAGGCTGCCTTCGGCGGCTTGCCTGTGGGAGGTCCCCGGTCCCGCGGATTTGGCAGCACACCTGCGGGAGGTCCGCCGAAGCCGCAGGACCAGCGTACCCTCCGCAGGCATGCCGCCGAAGGCAACCTGCCTGCCGCCCTCGCGGTGACCGGCAGAGCGCCCCCCGTGGCTTGCCGCCCCAGGCACTCGCTTGGCGTGCTGGTGCCTGGAGCCGCCCCTGTGTGCAGGGCATGACAGGGGGTAGCAGACGGGTGAGGGGTGGTGTCAGTGCCTTGAAATCTGTAGGTATTAAGTAGCAAAGGGCCCAAAGTGCTTTTGGAGCTATTGGGATCTGGATTCAAGCTTTGCAGCTGGGCACCATATCTCCTCCCAGGCTGCTCCAATACCCTGGATCCCAGACACTCCTGAGCTCTGGAGAAGCCCAGATCTGGATCCAAATGTTCGGTTCTTCTAGGTACTTACACGGCCTCCCTGTAGTAACATTTCTAATCTTCGTCATGATTCCACACCCAGAATAGGCAGAGAGCGCCAATTCCAGAATGGGACCGTATATACCCAGGGTAAGGGGTCATACCCCTCACATCACAGAGTCCAGGCCCTGGTACTTCAGGCCTCTCCGTCAGATCACCCCATTCATAAAGATATCATTGCAGCACCCCTGGAAGATGGAGAAATATCATCCTCTCCCATTGTACAGATGGGAAACTGAGGCACAAACTCCGTGACTTGCCCATGGTCACCCAGGGGAGTTCAGGACACAGCTGGGAACTGAACCCCACATCTCCAAGGCCCCCGTCTAGTGCCACAAGCCCACCCTAGCACTGAGGCGAACCAGCCCCGCAACGTGGAGAAGTTTCAACACCAGAACAGAAGCAGAAATAGCTGCTACCCCCAATCTCCCCCACCCGACTCTGAACATCTCTGCTTTCAGCCGAGAGCTCTGATTAATGGGTTCCGCTCCTTCCTAAGCACTGCACAACCCATCAAACACACACCTGCTTTCTAACCTCGCTGCCTGCACCGCTCCAGCTCCACAGGGCCCTAGGCAAAGGGCTGCTCTGGAATGACGGGCTATCTCCAAGTGCCAAGCGTGTGCGGATTGGCCTCACTCCAGTGTCTTTTGGAGCAGCCCGGTGCCAAAGTATTTGCTGATTAATCTTCCCCCCTCACCGAGCCACATCTTGGGAAGGCTCCATCTATCTCCGAAGAGTCCAGTGGAGCATCGGCAGCAGCCGTTCTCCTCACACCTTCTCCCTGCTTCCAGGTGGGGAGAGAGCTGGTGTTTTCATCATGTTTGATGGGATTATTAGGGGGAAGGAGCTAATTGAGCCGGTAATAAAGTTAATAGAAGCTCTTGTGAGTCGGCCATTAAGTATAATTAAGAAACGATGGGTGGAGAAGAGAGCTGAGGCAGTCAAAACCTCAAGGAGGTTTGGGGGAAGCTGGATTATTGGCCTGGCAGGGAGCCCCCCCAAACCCCTCCCAGCTCCCCACATCTACCGTCAAACTCTCTTGTTCTTGTTCCCGCACAGAGCGAGTTTCACCGTGCGGCTCTGCTCTGAAACGGCATCTTCTTAGGATCTGCTGACTTCAGGGACAATACGTGTGAGGTCCGGCAGCTTCTCCACTGTTCTCCTGGCAGAGCCAGCCTAGCTAAGAGAGAGGCAGCTGGATTCTAGTCCGGCCTCGTGCATCACCAGAAGACTCAGTAACTAAGGCCGTGTCTGCGCCATAGGTGCCGACTTCTTGTTTAACGCCCGGGGGTGCTCTGCCCCAAGGCCCTGCCCCCATTCTGCCCCTCTCCCGAGGCCCCACCCTTGCCCTGCTCCATCCCCTCAGTGGCAGCATGGCACCCCTGATTGGCTCCAGCCCCAGAGCACCCACTGAGTCAGCCCCTATGGTCTACACTACAAAATTGTCACTCTAACGTACGTCGGCATCCAGCCACCGTGGTAATTACATCACTTGGGTGCGTCTACACACTGCTCCTTGGGTCGGTGGTGTTTGTCCCACCCAGGAGCGCGTGTATCAATTGCACTGCCAGTGTGGGTCACTGTGGGATGGCTCCAGAAAGCCAGTGTCAGCCCCCATCCGCAATGCAGTATCTACACTGACACTGCATCATCGACTGTGACTCTATGCCGCTTGGGGAGGTGGAGTTATTATGCCAGCGTAGCAGGACAATTACATCGGCGGGAGAGACGTTTAAGTGAAAACACTTCCCTAGTTAGGTCAACATAAGCTGCCTTGCGTCGACCTAACTCTGCTGTATAGACCAGGCCTCGGACCCAAATGCAGGGCCATATTTTGTCTATCCTGAAGACAGCACTGAGGGTCCAATTTTCAAGGCAATGGGGCTGCCTCAGTGTCACTGAGGATACAACTGAGTTTTCAGGATCTTGATCGCCGGTTATTACGCAGGAGCCAGAGAGAACCCAGCTTGACTCTCAGATCCTGGGGTGAGTTTGTGACACTAGCAGCCAGAAAAACCCACCTGTCCCCTTTTGAACTGAGCACATTTCATCTGAGACTCACTGAGCATAAATAAATCTGGAAATAGCCCCATCTGAGCAGGGTCACACGGCGGACCCTTCCCTGCACGACTGGCTGAGGCCGGATCCCTGTGCATCAGGCGGGAACTGGAGCCGGGCACTCAGCTCACAGACTAATCTCCCTCCCACTGAGGGAAAAATGCTCAGTAAACACAATTGTTGAGAGAAAAAAAGCAACACTCAGGGGTCAGAGGTTAATGCTGATAGAGCTACTAGGACAAGCGGCAAAGAAAACAAGCAGGATTTCAGTGGCCGATAAGGAATCCGCAGGGAGCTGATCGCAGCAGGAAGAACAGCAGATCGGCCATCCTGCGCAGGCCATAGAGACTTGGTTTGTCAGCGCCGTCCCCGCACATGGGCAGAGTCACCCCGGATTTCCGCCGTCTAGCCGGTGCGACAGGAGAGCATTGCATTATCAGTGCTCCCCCAGCCCGTTCCAACGGAGCAGCGGGTGGATTGTATTCGTGTTGCTCTAGCGTCTTGAGGCCTCAGCTGAGAGCAGGGCCCCACCGTGCTGTACGAGACAGTGAGAGACGGTCCCTTTCCCGGAGAGCCTCCAGGTGAAATAACCAAGACAAAGGGTGGGAGGGAGAGGAGAGGGCAGCGGCAGGAAAATAACTCAGGTGTCCTGGCTCATAGCCGAGTGCCCTGGCCTCTGATTGACCCTCTCGAGCTAGTTAGAACTAATTAATCCTCACAACCCCCCTCAGTGTTGGGTTTTATAGCCCGAGCCCCACTTTACTAATGGGGAAACTGAGGCCCGGGGCGGTGACTCATCCAGCGAGGCACTGAGATGTAGTGGCTTAGACATGGGCGTAGATGTTAGGAGGCTGCCTTGGGTGCAGAATCCTGTCTGGGTTTGCCCCAGGTCCTGACGCCTGCTGGGTCAGGACTGTGCGCTCTGTATTCCCCAGCCAGGCTGCATTCGGTCCGAGGCAGCGAGCAAATGGCCAGCTCAGCACCAGGAGCTGACACAATGCAAGGGTTCAGCGGTTTAAAAATACCCGCCCCCGCCCCTCCATGCCTTTGTAAAACTTCCCCCCAGGAAATACCCAAGGGCCCAGGGCTGGTGGAAGGAGGCTGGGAACGTACATAGCTGCTCCTTCAAACTGGAAATCTGGCTTTCTTGTGAGCCGTGGGGCAGGGCTGTAATCCAGGGCGATCCTGGGAGGCTTTGCAATGGAATGAAGAGCAAACTGAGCCCCGTGCTGCAGCTGGAGACAGGTCAGGGAGCGCTTGCAACATTCCAGAGCATTAACTCTTCAAACCACCACCCCACCACCACCCTTCCTAGCCTCTGTTAGCCCCCCCCCCCCGCTGCTCCCTGCCTTTGGGGCCTAATTACAGGTGTGTCCCTCGGTAGGGGGGGCCAGGGCCAGGGTTACCTTGTTTTGCTATTACAAAGGTCATAGGTACCGTTAATGGGGTTGTAAGAAGACAAGACGGGCTGGATAACCAAAGCAAACAGGGAATTAAAGGGATGAGTCGTAACTGCCCTGCTGTCTACAGCACCTAATCCTCACTGGGCTGGTCATGGGAGCCTGAAACGAGAGGCTTAGGTCGAGAACACATCAGGAGGGGGCTGGGGCCTAATTCTCGCCCGCTCGCCAGCAGCCCCCGGCTGCTCTGTGTCCGGCGTCAGCTGTGTGTGGGGAATGGAGGGCTGCCGTCCCTAGGCTGATCTGGCACGGCCTGACAGCGAGTGACGGCAGATTGACATTGTTGGCTGTGGAGGTTCTTAGCTACTCGGTTAAAAATGTGGCTGGGTCTCGCTAGTGATAATGAGAGTGACGCGCCAGGGCAAACTCAGCTTCCCATCTCTCCATTCACCTCTCTTCAATGGACCTAGGGCCGTAACTCCAGGCCTGACTGTCAGCCCAGGCCTCGTGCCGACGACCCTTAGTCCCCACAGCTAGGCCAGTTCTGAACCCCCCTCCTCTAAGCTTTGCTGCTGCACCTCAGTTTGACCTAATTACCTGAGATACTCCCAAGCCGCCCAGTACTATAGCATCTAATTAGTCACAGCTTGTCCGGGTCTTCAGACACAGGCCCTTTTGCACCAGAGGCAAGACTGTGGTCCCAGCCCCAGCCCTGAGCTGTTCCACACCACTCTGCAAACATCTGCAGCCTGCCAGGTTCTGAGAAAGATGCTCCGTTGGTCTCTCCAGGAGGATTACACACGTGAACCCGTGTTCTGATGCTGCGTTTTAGGTTGGGTGCAGCCTTCTGGGTCCTAGCAGCCTGCCAAGGTAGCCCTCCGCGTTGCAAAACCTGGGCATCCTTGGGTTTAAAAAGCCAGTTTCTGAAGCCAGCATGATCACGGCTTCACCCGTGTAATCACGTGGGTCGGCTAGCATAAAGCTTGCACCGGGTGAGATGCAAATCTGGTATTATTATTCTAACCCTTCCCTTAAAAAAAAACCCCAAAACCCACCTGCTTAGCTGAAAAGCTGCTGTGAATTTGGCGGTTGATTGGGAATGAAACCAGATCGGCTCTAGCTGCTGCTGTCCTAATCCAAGCAGGTCTGAACGCAGCATTGTGGTGGCTGCTTCCAAAGCAAACACAGTAGGAAGCTGGGTGACTGGCACCTCTTCACTGGAGAAGCCGGTTCTCTGTTACACCGAGGTGCCTTGGGCCATCAAAAAACAATGGTAGGGGGCAAAGAAGGGTATCCCCAGTGGGGAAGGGGAGAGTGGGCCTGATTGCAGAGAGAGCTGGTGCAGGGAAATCCTTTCCCTGGCCTGTCATTGATCTCAGTTGCAATCACAGGCCCTCAGGGCTTCTGCAAAATCGGGCCCCGAATCAGGCGGCTGCTTTGGAAAAAGTTTGGCCGGAGCAGCTTTCCTAAGCGAGGGTCGATGGCCTCTTCTAATCCCATCAGATTAGATCCTGAAATATTGGCCGGCGGCTTAGTAATGGCCTGTTTGCTCCTCGAATCCCTGGAGGGGCGGCTCCTGTCAGGGATCCTGGAAGGCCGCCCCTTACAAATAGCAACCGGCCATACACCTGTGCTTAGGCTTTCGGTGTGTCGCCCCTGCCCTCCTGTCCCAGCAAAGCCCCTTACACCAGGCAGTGGTACCCAGTGAGAAGGGGTGGCTTTAACTGCCCCCCGCCCCCAGATAAAAGCTCTGCAGAGGGAAATCACGGGGCTCTTTTTGAGCAATGCTGGCAAGTGAGAGCTTGCGCAGCCCAGTACGAGAATGATTGCAGCTTCGTCCCATCAATGCAACCTCCTCCCTGTCCACACTGCCAGGCCCTGGGCCGGGGTCAGCACCAGGAGAAGCCAGGGGTAACTGGAGCTTATGCTATAGACAGACTCTGACAGCCTGGGGTACAATTTGTACTTTAGCCTTAATTTATTCTCCATCAGCTTTTTCCCCTTTGGAAAGATTCTAGTTACACAGCAACCAGCAGTGCCATTAGAATGGGCACAGATTGGTGATGTCCATCAATAAAGTGTACCCTTTAAATATATACAGGTGTGAAATGTATAGAATTGATTGGGAGGCATTGATGCTCAAATCCCATGTCCTTCTGCCCCATAGGGGCTGATCTGCAGGCATGTTCTGCCTCAATTTCCCCTCCATCAGGTACAATCCATACGAACCTGCGAGAGGGTAGTACCTCTGGAGACAAGTAGCTTGTCAGGGGAATAACAAGTGTACCCAGAAGACAAGGGGCTGGAAACAGTGGTCCATCGCGTCCAGTGTCCTGTCTTCCGACAGTGGCCAATGCCAGGTGCTTCAGAGAGAATGAACAGAACAGGGCAATTTCGAGTGATCCATCCCCTGTCGTTCAGTCCTAGGTTTTGGCAGTTGTTAGGTTTAGAGACACTCCGGGAATGGGGTTGTGTCCCTGACCATCTTGGCTATTAGCCATTGCTGGACCTAGCCTCTATGAACTTAGCTAATTCTTTTTTGAACCCAGTTATATTTTTGGCCTTCACAACATCCCCTGGCAAGGAGTTCCACTGGTTGACTGTGCGTTGGGTGAAGAAGGACTGCCTTGTGTTTGTTTTAAACCTGCTGCCTATTAATGTCATTGGGTGACCCCTGGTTCTTGTGGCATGAGAAGGGGTAAATAACACTGCCCTATTTATTATTTATGGTTTCTCAACACCAGACATGATTTTATAGACCTGTAGCATAACCCTGCTTAGTCGTCTCTTCTCTAAAATGAACAGTCCGTGTCTTTTTAATCTCTCCTCATCTGGGAGCTGTTCCACATCCCTAAATATTTTGTTGCCCTTTTCTGTACCTTGTCCAATTCTAAGATCTATGTGTCCTGAGATGGGGTGAGCAGAACTGCAGGCCGTGTTCAAGGTGTGGGTAAACCATGTTATATAATAGCATTATATTTGATCATCTCTCCATTTCCTAATGGTGCCTAACATTCTGGTCACTTTTTTGACTGCGGCTGCACATTGAGTGGATGATTTCAGAGAACTGTCCGCGATGACTCCAAGATCTCTCTTCAGTGGTAACAGCTAATATAGACCCCATCATTTTGTATATATAGTTGGGATGATGTTTTCCAATGTGCATCACTTTGCACTTACCAACACTGAATTTCATCTGCCATTTTGTTGCCCGGTCACCCAGTTGTGTGAAATCCTTTTTGTAGCTCTTCACAGTCAGCTTCAGACTTAACCATCTGGAGTAATTCTGTATGATCTGCAAATTTTGCCATCTCACCGTTCACCCCTTTTGCCAGATCATTTATGAATATGTTGAACAGCCCTGGTCCCTGCTATTTCCCCCCTGACCATTTATTCCTACCCTTTGTTTCCTACCATTGAACCAGTCACTGAGCCATGAGAGAACCTTCCCTCTGATCCCATGGCAGCTCACTTTGCTTAAGAGCCTCTGGTGAAGGACCTTGTCAAAATCTTTTTAAAAGTCCAAGTACACTCTATAGACTGGATTACTCCTGTCCACGTGTTTGTTGACCCCCCCACCGCTTAAAGAATTCTAATAGATTGGGGAGGCGCGATTCCCCTTTCCAAAAGCTGTGTTGACTCTTCTCCAACATATTGTGTTTATCTACGTGTCTAATAACTTTGTTCTTTACTGTAGTTTCAACCAGTTTGCCTAGTACTGAAGTTAGGCTTACCGGCCTGTAGTTGCCAGGATCGCCTCTGGAGCCTTTCTTAAGAATCTGCACTACATTAGCTACCTTCCAGTTATCTGATACAGAGGCTGATTTAAACGATAGTTACATATCACAGTTAGTGGTTCTGCAATTTCATATTTGGGTTCTTTCAGAATTCTTGGGCAAACACCATCTGATCCTGGTGACTGATTACAGTAAAAGCTGTATTATCCGGCCCTGTATCAACTGGAAAGCTCTATAAACCGACATTTCTAACCTTCACAGAAAGTCCGGTTTTCAGTCTGGTTGGCATGAGGCCGGCAGGCTCCCTGGAAGTGGTGACCTGTCCCTGATGCTTCTAGACAGAGGCGCGGCAGGCGGCTCTGCACACTGCCCCTACCCGCTGGTGCTGCCCCCGCAGCTCCCATTGGCCAATGGGAGCTGCAGAGCCAGCACTCGGGATGGGGCACTGTGCAAAGCCGCCTGCTGTGCCTCCATCTAGGAGCATCAAAGACAGGTCACTGCTTGTGGGGAGCTGCCCAAGGTGAGCACCGCCTGGATCAGGCATCCCACACCCAAACGCCCTCCCAGAGCCCGCAACCCCTCCTGTGCCCTAACCCCTAGCCCCACACTCCCTCCTGCACCCAAACTCCCTCCCAGAGCCTGCACCTCCTCCCGTGCCCTAACCCCTAGCCCCACGCCCAAACTCCCTCCCTCTTAGTTAACTGGAATTTTTCACTTTCCGGCACCACCATTACAACATGCTGGATAAAAAAAAGCTTTTATTGTACTGTTTGATTTATCATTTTATTCCAAAACCTCCTGTTGGTACCTCAGCCTGGGACAGTTCCTCAGATTTATCACCTAAAAATAATGGGCTCAGGTGTGGGAATCTGTCTCGCATCCTCTGCAGTGAAGACCGATGTAAAGAATTCATTTAGCTTTTCTACAACGGCCTTGTCTTTCCTGAGTGTTCCCATAGCCTTAATTGTCCAGTGGCCCCACTGATTGTCCGGCAGGCTTCCTGCTTCTGATGTACTTAAAAACCCCCACAGTGCTGATAGTTTTTGTGTCTTTAGCTAGTAGCTCTTCAAATACTTCCTTGGCCTGCCTTATTACACTTTTACACTTGACTAGCTAGAGTTAATGCTCCTTTCAATTTTTCTCAGTAGGATTTGACTTCCAATTTATAATTTTTTGCCTCTAATCACCTCTTGTACTCTTTTTTGTTTTTTGATCCTTTTAGTGTTTTTTTTTATTTGGGGTATACATTTAGTTTGAGCCTCTACTATGGTGTTTTACAATAGTCTCCATGCAGTTTGCAGGCATTTCACCCTTGTGACTGTTCCTTTTAATTTCCTTTTAACTAGCTTCCACGTGTTTGTGTAATTCCCCCTTTTGAAGTTAAATGCCACAGTGGTGAGTTTCTTTGGTATTTTTTCCCCTACAAGGATGTTAAATGTAATTACATTCTGGTCACTATTACTCAACGGTTCGGCTAGATTCAGCTCCCAATCCAAAGCAGACCATTGTCCTTGAACGCCTCCTCCAGAGGGCCTCATTTACTGACAATTGGAGATGACCTGAGTAAATCTGACTCTTAGAAACAGTCTCTGGTTACTTTTGAACTCTTGTCCCTACCACCTGGGACCAGGTTTCTTCTTTCCAGAGTTGGGTTCTCTTGTGGAAACTGCTTCCAGCCCCTTGTCTTCTGGGTACACTTGTTATTCCCCTGACAAGCTACTTGTCTCCAGAGGCGCTACCCTCTCGCAGGTCCGACGCCTCTTCTCCCCAAAGACTCTTTCTTCTTCTTGTTCCCATTTGGACTGCTTAGGCAGCCTTCATATAGGGAGCAGGTGCTCCACTGCGAATTGGCCACTAAGCAGCCACCCAATTACCCATAGGTGGGCTTCAGAGTCCGTCATGGGTAAACTAGGCCCCGATTCCCCATGAAGGGTCATTGGCCCCTTGACAGGAAGTGTAAGAGTTTTGATTATTGTGATGCTGGGAGACCAGGTGCCGGCTCTCCCCAAGGCTGTAAGCACCAGTTGGGCACTGATTAATTCACAGTGGGAAACCAGACCAGCTCACCGGGACGTTAGTATTGTTCAAGATCGGTGTTCGACTTGTGAAGATGTGCTAAGTGTTTAGACTCCAGAACAGACTCGGAAGTTGCTATGTGAATTCATCTTACTCGTAACGTCTGTATCCCATGCTGTAGGGTGAGGTGTACGTTTTTCTATATAGCTGTGAAAATACCTGCTCTGAACGTGTGAATCCAGGCAGGAGGAGTGGATTCCCCCACCCATCAGGAAGGACTATCAAAACTGAGTGGGCCATTGCGAAGGAGGGAAGACTGGCTTAGGAGCCGTTTCACACTCATGCAGGTGCTACGTGCAAGGAAGCTCATCGCAGCTTGAATGCTGGAAGAAGGAAATAAAGGCAGCTGACATGAAAACTCTTCATCTCTTTGCTGTTCGGACTCTCCCGGGGCTGGAGCTAGGAAATAGACGCAGAGATCCCCAGGGCAGCCTGGGTTAGCCCTGAAAGACGTTCGGTGCTGGCAGATTGTCGCCTTTTGAAACCATAGCCCAGAACTCATTTGTGTGTCTATGTTGCCTGCTTGAACCTGTAAATAACGCTCACATTTCCGTTTGCTAGTGAATAAACCCTTCGTTCGTTTGCTATCGGGCTGGCTACAAGCTCTGTCTTTGGGGCGAGATCTGAGGTACAAGCTGACCGGGGGTACGTGACCCCTCTCTTGGGACTGGAAGCAACCTGAATGCTTTGTGCTCGTTGGTGTGAGTGACTGTGTCACTTAGTCCAGCTTGCCTGGGTGGCGCGAGAGACTGGCGTGCCCGAGGGGACTGTCTGGGGCTCCGTGGTGAGACTCCGAGCGCTACTGGGCTGGTGAAATCTAATTACAGACCATCCTGCCGGTTTGGGGGCTCAGCCCTGCTTCGACAGTCTCCCCGGAGGACATGAACCATTTCTGACAGTGTGACAATGATTCTTTCGCTCCACCCATCCATCCTCCTATGGCCCCACATCACTGTTGTACCTGAGTGCCGGAGAAACGGTAGCATCTCTCGTGGTGCAGAGGAGATGGAACTCAACTGTAGGGAGGGGATTCTTTATTGAGGCTGGTGGACACAGACAGACCTTATGTCGCTCTTGCTCCTCGAGAATTAACGTGGCCTGACTAATACACCATATGATCTGTCTGTCTGTCCTTTCAGGATCTACTTTAATCGATGGACTCACTTGAAAGTTTCCGTTTTCAGCAGTTACTTTAGGCTGTTTGGCCGGGAATCATTTTCTACCAGGCCTGACAAACTGGTAGCGGTAGGCAGTTGATTGACTTTCCCAGGAGCTGTCTGGGATGGACAGATATTGGGTGAGTTGATTCAGTTAAGTAAATGATCACTGCCGCATTCAGAAGGGAAAGAGAAAGACGGGAAGTCACCCCTGAGACCTGCAGTGAAAACCGGCTGCTTTTGAAGTGTCACTCTGAGCAAAGGATTTCAAAGTCCAGTCAGCCCCCAACATGCCTTGTGCACGCTGGGCCTTTCGGCATGTCACAGGCTGATGTTTCAATGGCATCTCCCCAGTCGCTTCCTATTAATACTTCCAGGGTTTGCCTGGCTTAGATTACACTTCGCTGTTTTCTTTTTTGCCATCAGTGCATGATTTATAGCCCAGGCACCCAAAGAAATGATGTAATTCTGCCTGCTGTCAATTTCAAGAGCAAGTATTAACCATTTAGCTTGGGATTATGACTGCGAGCGATTTACCTCGTCCTTACCGTGTGGTAGCTGGGGATGTTCTGTGTAAGCACATTGCACTACTGAACTCGATAGGAGCTTTAATACTCCTCAGTATGGGGGACTTGGAGACTTCATAGTAATTAAACATTAGTTAGGCAAATGATTATGAATATGAAAATAGACTCTGTACAAGAGCCTACGCGTAGCATTCTTTGTTAATATCTTACGCTAATACAGCCCCCTTTTGATTGCTACCAAAATGCTTTACAAATTGTGTATACAGGGATCACCAGTGGTGCTGGAACAGTTTTATAGTGGGGGTGCTGAGAGCCATGGAACCAAACTGTAAACCCTGCATATAATGGAAACCACTTCAAGCCAGGGGGTGTGGCAGCCCCCCAGCATCTCTAGTTCCAGAACCTATGAGCTTCCCTCACTCATCACTGAAAGGCGGCCACCTCTGGGGTGAAGAGTGGCAGCTATTTAACATCAGACAGCGGGTAACCCAGTACACATGACTCCTGTATCCTGTGAGGACATGGAATTTATCCAGTAGTTATGTGGGGTTTACTAGCATGCAAATTCTCCCAAATTCTTATGCAATGAAAGAGCAATTTTCTGATATTTGTTCCCAGGTAAATGAAATATTGATGTATTTGTGACTACAAAGAGAAAATGGCTCTTAGAAACACACACCCCGGTTTCCCCCCCTCACCGATTGGCTTTGTTTTCTCTGATGATTGGATGCTTTTAAGGCGTGTTTGAACCTGAAAGCAGAATGGGACTGGCAAGGCCTCATTCAACCTTAAAACCAGGACTCTAGTTCCCAGAGAGCAGCAGTGACATGTTCCAGCTGCTTGAGGAGGGACATCATGTGGGAATCCCGGGGCAGTGAACGACACTCCTCAGCCCAGCTGACCCTGGATTTGATGTGAGTCTCTATGGAGGATGATGATGATACATGCAAGTTCAATCCATTCAACCCCAGAACAAGGCTCTGCCTCTCAGCCCCCTTTGCCCCAGCAATTCCGTCTCTTCAGCATTGCTGAGCGTCTCGGGAACATGTAGGGAGGGGCGATGACTCAGCTGTGTTTGGCCTCGCATGACACGTGTCCCTCTCATCCGGTTCTCCTCCAACCCCCCTCGTTGGTCTTTTCTTGGCGCAAGGCAGCCTGGCATTTGACGGACCTGCCTCCCACTCCCTGGGGGAGACGGGCTGTTTCCTGTCTCCTGAGGCCTCCTTTGCGGTGAACTCCCACTGCTGCAGTGACCTCTGGAAGCTCCATCCCCTTCACCCAGATGTTCCATGTTTCCAAAGCTATTCTCATGGCAGCATCTCACTGCCCGTTTAGTGGCAAATTGTATTGATAGTTCCCTGCAATTTCAGTGGCCTTCAGCCACCTCCACAAGATACCAGCTCTCTCCGGTGGGGTTTATGCTCCCAGCAGTCATGTGGCATCAAGGAGACAGCTCCTGAAGGGCCGGGTTCTCAACGTGGCTTTGCTGGCGCCATTCCTTGGGTCCATTTACACCTGCCCTGAGTATTTGCACACAGACCAACTTACATCGCAGGCAGTGCAATCTTCTCTCATGCACGCCATCCTCTGCTGGTGCGCCTCACCCCGACTGGGAGAAATCCCCCTAAGCTATGTGCAGCCTGCATGGCCTGTCCCTCCGTGGCCTCTCCATTCCCATGCTGCAGAAGGTTAGTTGAGTTATGTGGGTGCGGCAGTGTGGTCAATATCCCATTTGTGACAAAGTTCCTCCTCTACCTTGGTGAGTCCTGCGCTTATTGGCAGATTTGCTCGCCTCAGAGATTCAGGAAACAGCCCAGAGACCTTCCCCTCTGGTAGAAGCCACAGTCCGGGTCAACTTCTCCTGTGTCTGATCAGGAGTTGGGAGGTTTGGGGGGAACCCGGGCCCGCCCTCTACTCCGGGTTCCAGCCCAGGGCCCTGAGGACTGCAGCTGTCTAGAGTGCCTCCTGGAACAACTGCGCAACAGCTACAACTCCCTGGGCTACTTCCCCATGGCCTCCTCCCAACACCTTCTTTATCCTCACCACAGGACCTTCCTCCTGGTGTCTGATAATACTTGTACTTCTCAGTCCTCCAGCAATACACCTTCCCACTCTCAGCTCCCAGTGCCTCTTGCTCCCAGCTCCTCGCATGCACACTACAAACCGAAGTGAGGTTCTTTTTAAACTCAGGTGCCCTGATTAGCCAGCCTGTCCTAATTGATTCTAGCTGTTTCTTCTTAATTGGCTCCAGGTGTCCTAATTAGCCTGCCTGCCTTAATTGGTTCCAGCAAGTTCCTGCTTGTTCTGGAACTGCCCCTGTTACCTTACCCAGGGAAAAGGGATCTACTTAATCTGGGGCTAATATATCTGCCTTCTAACACTCTCCTGTAGCCATCTGGCCTGACCCTGTCACACATTACATAGTGGACTGACCCCAGGCCAACCCCCGTGCCACACATCAGTCTGCCCGTTTGTTCACTTTTGAACCCAGCCCCTTTCATTCTCACTTTGAGGCCCTGGGACTCTCATGCACCAGTTCTGTGGCCACTTATAAAAGTGGGACGTGCCACACAAGATGGGGAATAATGGACTTTATGCGCTACACGCAGAGCTGCCATCATTTCATAGCATCATAGACATGTCAGGCTGAAAGGGACCTCGAGGGATCATCTAGTCTGTGGCAGGACCAAGTCAACCTAGACCATCCCTGACAGCTGTTTGTTCAACCTGTTCTTAAAAACTTCCAATGACGGGGACTCCACCATCTCCCTTGGACACCTATTCCAGAGCCCTAGAGTTAGAAAGGTTTCCCTAAGAGCTAACCTAAATCTCCCTTGCTGCAAATTAAGCTCATTACTTCTTGTTTTGCCTTCACTGGACATGGAGAACAATTGATCCCCGTCCTCTTTATTTGAGGACTCCCACATGTTTGAAGACCATCAAGTTCCCCACCACATACCCCCCCGTCATCTTTTCTCAAGACTAAACATGCCCAGTTTTTTTTTAACCTTTCCTCAGAGGTCAGGGTTTCTAAACTTTTTATAAATTCTGTTGCTCTCCCCTGGTCTCACTCCACGTCCTTCCAACAGTGTAGTGCCCAGACTTGGGCACAGGACTCCAGCTGAGACCCCTCCACCCCCCATGCCCAGTAGAAAAGGACAATGACCTCTGGTGTCTTACATGGAGGAAGACACCTTAGAACTCCCAAGTTCTGGGGGAACAGGGGGCTGTGGGTGGTGAATCCAGCTTCAGGACGTATTAGGAGCAGAGAGAGGCTGAAATAGATGGTGAGTTGGGAGCACATTCTACACCCTAGAGACCCTTCAGCCAAAGACTGGGTACCTGGTGTTTTAGGGCCAACAGGGCTGAGTTAATGCAATCTGGTGCTCTAGGCATGGAACGTGTCTCCACCATGTGGCCTCATCTCCCCACCTTACCCTCACCCCTCTTGGTAGTGGTTGAGGGGGTCCTCCTCCTTGCCCAGAGAGGCAGTGGCTTGGGGGTCCCTTCTGTCCCAAGACTGAATGTAGGGGTTCCCCTCCCCCAAAGAGGCAGGGCTGGCAAGAAGAAGGGAGCTGCATTTACCCCAGCTGCTGGGGTGTATCTGTATATCTGGTCAGCCCACAAACACTCACAAATAAAACCATTTTTTGGTCAAACACCAAAACATTTCAATTCAGAAATGTCACTGCAGTGCCTCATGGGAATTATAGTTCAGGTGCCTCATGCCACCATTCTCCTCTATGGACTGGGTTCCCTGGCTAGACTACATCTCCCAAGATACACTGTGGCCACTGCTTGCATCCGAAGAAGTGGGTATTCACCCACGAAAGCTCATGCTGCAAAACGTCTGTTAGTCTATAAGGTGCCACAGGATTCTTTGCTGCTTCTACTGTGGCCAGTTGCACCTTGGTGGCTCAGCAAGATGGGCAGCTGTGGTGCATTGTGGGAGATGTAGTCTGGCCAATAGACAACAGGGGCATGAGCTACCTCAACAGTATTTCTGAATCAAAATTGTTGGTTTTCAGATGAAAATTTTTGGATCTTGATTTTTTTTTTGCCCCAAAGTCTAAATTTTCCCCATACCCCAAACCTGTTTTCCAACCTGGTTTAGTTATAAGGTTGCCAAGTTTGATTGGACAAATTCCTGGAGATTTCATCACGACATAATCTTTCATTAAAGATTCATCTTTAATTCCTGGAGACTCCAGGACCATCCTGGAGGGTTGGCAACCCTATTTAGTTACAAGCCTTTCACGGCATGAGACAGTCTGTGCTGATGAAAACTGGTGTGTCATGTTCTCTCAGGAGCTCAGGTACAAGGGTGATTTATGCCGCATAAGAACAGATTAGACCAGACTAGACTTCTGTGCATTACGTTTCAAACATGAGTGATTTCCCCCCCAGCCTTGAAATTTGTGCAATTATCTTTTTATTTTTAGTCTGTTTGGATCCCAATAAAGCAGATTTAGGCTAATAAAGTCGGGATCCACCTTAAATCTGTTAAGGTGGCAGGGAATCACAGCGTGTCACTCTCTTCTCCCTCTGATTTCTCATAACTGCCCGCGAGCACATCGGCATTTGTAATTGAATACAAGGGCTTCTGTGCCGCAGCAGTGGAGCTGCATTAATCACCGGCAACCTGGCGGAGCCGGGGCTATAGATCTTCCTCAGCCATAAAATAACTCATGTTAATCATTGCCTTTGATTTATTGTCTCCTCTGTCTTGTACATAAATTATTCAGCGCGTTGTTGGGGGAAGCTCTCCTGGAGCGAACTAATGAGAAACTCCGTCCTCCTCGGCACGCGGGCGTGGTCCCTTTTGCTGGGTCATTTCCTTTTTGCTGGTAGAAAAGAGAGGAGGTGCCAGCGAGGGGGACGAGAAGGTTGGGTGGGAGATGGCACTTTGCTCCAAGGCCTTCTGCACAAAGCATGGAGTCAAGAGCAAGACGGTCTCTGGGGCTGGAAGAGGAGGGGTGGATGTGTCCCTCTGGGGGATGCCTTGGGGGGCGGATGCCTGATGGACCAGGGGGCGAGAGTCTATATCAGGGTCCGAACACTTCCAGCGTTCTGGCTTGTTGGGGCTCAGGGCATTGGGCTGGTAGGCGCGTTGTGTGGTGAGGAGCGCAGTATAAGAACTTGTACAGAGAAGAATCAAATTCTGCTTCTTTTAAAGAAGTGATTTATCTGTCTGCTCCCCATAGTCCTTCCTTCCTAGCCGGAGACTGCAGAGCCGATGCCACGGAGGCAGAGGTGAAAAGTGCCTGGCCCTGGGCGTTGCTGTCAGAAGCACTGGTGGAAATTAATTGCACACGCAACAGTGACTCGGTGAACCACCTCCACCTCAGGGCTACCCTGTCCTCATCTCTGCCCTCTCCTGTTTGCTGCGGACATGGGCTTCCCGGGGCAGGTTTTTCTTCCCATCTGTCACGGCTCTGGCTCCAGGGCCGTGTCCATCACGCCTGCTGCGTTTGTTTTGCTGGGGGTATTTTTCTTTAGCCGCACTTACGCCCAGGCTCACAGCAAAACAAACACGCTGCCAGACCCGAAGGAACCTTCCAGGCTCAGACTGCCTGGTGCCGCAGCTGGCCCTCGGGCTGGTGAAAGGAGGATGCGACAAAGTTTCTCTGGCCAGTTAATCACAGGGGAGCAGGCCCCATCAATTAATGGATCACTGGCCTTTGTGAGGATAATTTCCTTTCAGCCTGATCGCTTCAAGGCCGTACTTGGACCATCCCAAGGCAAACAGCTAGAGCTCTCTGCAGAGGCTAATGCAGGCGCTGACTGTGCAAAGTACCAAGATACCTGAGGTGTGTTGAGTGGACAGAGCTGGGAATGAGCGACGGGATGGATCACTGGATGATTCCCTGTTCTGTTCATTCCCTCTGGGGCACCTGGCATTGGCCAGTCGACAGACAGGATACTGGGCTAGATGGACCATTGGTCTGACCCAGTCTGGCTGCTCTCATGGCTCGGTTTTCCCAGGCGATTGCAGGGCAGCTTTGGGAGAGGGGCCACTGTCTGACTCTCACCCTGCCCAGATCTCACTGGGTTCTCATCCTATTGCTCCTTAATAGCGGATCTGGGAGCTGTGAAAGCGAGGGCTAGATTTAGAGGCGAGTCTAAGACAACCTACAGGCGGTTTGTCACCTTCTGGCCCCTTCCAAGCCTTTGTTACGCTAATTTAGGTGCTGTCAGGCTTAGTTATGTTCACCCTCCACCCACTGTGTAACTTGCACCCCTCGGAATTCGACCTTCTGATCATCTCTGTGCCAGGGCACCTAAGCATGTTGGTATAAGAGAAAGGAGAACAATTAGCTGTCAGCCGTAAGAACGTGTAAGTTAGAGTAACCCCACCCACCCTGCCTTAACTTCTCCTTCTGCCAGCTTCTTGGCAGGTAAATTGCATCAGTTTTGACTCCCTGGCACACCGGTAAGTTGGCGTAAGTAAGGGGGTCTAAGCCTACGTTCGTGTGAGGGCACCTCCTTGCCCACCACATCTGAACTGATCCTCCTGATCAGATCGTGCCAGGTGCACAGACTGGCGAGGAGCGAGGCAAGCTGCCTTTACACAGCCTTGCTGGTGCACTTCAATCCTGGCCTGCAGCAACCCCCTCTTATCCAGCTTTAGGAACCCCCCCCAGCTCTGCCAATGCACCTCAGCCCCCTACTCTGCCCATGTTGGGCTTCCCCACACAGCTCTTGTAATGTGCCTCCGTCCTGACCTGCAGCCGGCTGATCCGGTCGGGGAGCTGCCTGGCACAGAGGCTGCTGGGCACACACCATTGTGCGGCTGCTTTGGGATGTGGACAAAGTTCAGTGGGATCCTGGCGGGGGGAGGGGTCGCTCACCCCTTTTTTACTCTGATGATCTAAACCAGGCTCTGAAGCCGGGTCTTCGGTGACAAAGAGCTAATTGTGCTACTGCACAGATACCGTGACGACGGGTGTGGGATACACAGCTAGTAACTCACTCCATCACTTAAACCTCCTGTGACTTGATTTCTGGGCAGCTTACCTCCGGGAGGAGAAGAACTGCCCAGCTCCATTGACAAGCAAGAAGATCTAAGCTGTGGTCTCCTGCAGGCAGCAGTGACTCACTGTTGATGGCTTCTTAGACATCCCAGACTGAGAATTGCTCACAATCAGCGGGTTAGTGACAGCCAAGGTGATCAAGAACCACTGAGTAATGTCACTGCAGGGAGACATCCTTTGACAAGTTCTTGATGATGAGGTCATTCGGGAGGCAGGCTTGGTTAAGTTAACTTTCTCCAGCATACCTATGGTGGCAGGTGAATCAGGGGGTTAGCCAAACCTTTGCAGTACTGCTCAGCTTCATCCGTGCTGGGAGGTCTTTGCTTTGTAGTGAGACTGAGCGGGGTGGATGGCCAGGCTTTTCTGAATACATGCAAATTCAGTGAATAAATGATTTGCTCACTTCTATAAATTACCAACATTTCTACTAGAACTGGCCAGGAAATGGTTTCCCGTTCTGTGGAAAGATTTTGACATCTCACATTTTTTTTCTGACCTGAATCAGAGTGAAAAGTCGAAATCTTGAAAAATTTGTGACCCAAGAACCTGAAGGAAAAAAAAATCAGTTTAGGTCAATTGGAATGTTTCCATGTTGACCATTAACAAAAGTTACTCTAGCAAGCTCCAAATTTCAAAATGGAAATGTAATTTTGATATGAAAATAGGACTCTTTCTGTTTGGAAAAATGTCAAGATGGGTCACTTCAATGGCTTTGAAACTTTTTTCCAAAATGTTTCAGGTTGAGAAATTTCTCGAAACAGATCCTTCCTCGTGAAATTTTCACAAATTGGCATTTTCAGCTAACCCTCCCTCCTTTGCACCCCGAAATGTTGAAAAATTCCCAAGCAGCTCTAATTTATATTAGCAAGAAAAAGCACATTTAATGTCCCTTGGTAAGTTGGTTAATTTTTCTACTGTCCTTGTGTCCAGCAGAAACCTCTGCTTCCCTGATTGCTAATTCCTTTCCCTCCTCTGTTGGCTGTGTGCTGAGTCACACAATGCAGAGCCAGGCAGGATTTAGATTTGCCAAATCCCCCTTGATCTGGAGGCACTGGCTTTGGATTCCACTGCATGTAGACACACTGGGGGAATCAAAACCCAATACCGGGAACCTTTTGGAATGAAAATGCTTCTAGTCTAAGTTTGCTTTACCTGCGTAAGTAACCATATGAGCACATTCTTATCTCAATGACCATAGTACAACACAGTTAGAGGCCTGATTCTGATCTGGAGGGATGGGTCCTTCGTTAGAGATCTTCAAAGTGCTCTGAGGTGACTTTTGCTAGGACAAAGAAGAAATTTGTGGTAGAGGTGGGACTAAATACTAGGGGTGCCTGGCTCCGAGCTCTGTGTTCAGAGCGCTACCCCACATCTTTCTGCTTCAATCATTTGCAATCACATGATTTTTCTAGCACCACTTGCAGAGCCAGGAAAAGCACTGGAGTTGGGTTGAGGATTAGATACAGTGGGGATGCACCTGTTCCAGAATGGGGTGTCTGTTGCTTTCATTAGAACGCAGCCAATTTTTGTGAATGGGTATCTGAGAGCTGTGGAACAGCTTAGTGGGGAAGTGTAGGTGCTGGTGGTAATTTGATGCTCTGAATACACAGGGAAGCTCCAGCTAGAAAAATCCATCCAACATGCCATGTAAAGGGGGGAAAAGAGGGGGAGTTACCTTTTTGTCAGTTTGTCATAAAAAATATCTGCAGAAAGGTCCACTGGCTCCTGCTGGGGAACTTATCACTAGAGATGGCTGGGGGGGGGAGGGGTTGTGAAAATTGTAAAAAGAAAAAATCTTTACATTTTAATTTAATTTTTTAATTTTTTTAATTTTTCATTTTCAATTAAAAACATTTGGAAGTTTTGGGGGAAGTTTTTCTCCCATTTCTCTCACTTCGTATTTGCCCCAATGAAAGAAAGAAGTAGTGGGGGGGATTTAAAAGTGACACAAAGCAGAAAAAGCCAACTGGAAAAAACAGGTGTGGGGAAGAGAGATTTTAAGTTTAAAAAGTAAGACAAAATACCACTTTCACTTAAACAAAAACAAAAACAAAAACAAAGCTTTTTTCAAATGTTTCCAGTGGCAAAAAAAAATGGAGGAAAAAAACGAAAATGGGAATTTTCTCATGATTTCAAATTGAAACATTTGGCAGATTTTGTTTTTGAGAAAACTCAGTTTTTCTTTGAAAAAACTTTCCATCAGAAAAAAAAATGTAGAGAGACCCTTCTTTTAACCCCGAAAGACTGACATCCCGTCGACAATACCTCCCCGAAATTAATGAATTAGCCTGGATCTTTCAACATAATTAGAAGGGGTTGGAAAATTCAAAACAAAAAACAACAACCCCCTCCCAAAGAAACCCCCCCACCCCAAAAAAGTTGCAAGATATTTCTAAAATCCCCATTTTTGGTTGTTGTTTACTGACCAGTCCTGAGGGGACCCGCACACCCTGCAGCACCCCCTACTGGATCCCTACACATTGCAGCCCAAGTACAGCGCAGCACTGCAAGCTGTGAAACTGGGCATCACGGCATGTGGTGAATGCTGTGCCCGCTAGAAAAACAGCAGGTCAACTGCAGAATTTGCCAGCGGGCAGAGAGAGAGGGTGGGGGAGGAGGGAAAGAGAGGGAGTTATCTTCTAATATTGCAGGGCTGGCGGCAATAGCTGCCTGGAGATAAGCAGCAGGCTTTCTAGTGCTTCCTGGGTTTTGCCATTATCAGCGTTGCTGAAGGAGCTGTCAGCAGCCTGGCACCTCCTCCTCTTTCCCCTGGACTGTTTTCACCCTGGAGACTGGGGGCTGTGAACCAGCCGTGGGTGTTAGAAAGCAGTTGCTCCTGCTATGTCATGTCAGGAATGACGTCCGTCCATTCTGCACCTCGCCCGGCCTCCCCGCCGAGCCAGAACGCCTCACGCTGATTTTTCTTGGCCCTGTTTGAGTAGCTCCCCCAACTTGGCTCTGCCCAGCTCTGGCATCTCCTGGGTCTCCTAGTTCTGGGCTGGCACAGGACTCAGTGTAGGTGACACTTTCTGGCCTGGGTTATGCAGAAGGTCAGACTGGCTAATCACAGTGGGTCCATTCTGGCCTTAAATTCAGTAGGTGAAATCCTGGCCCCACTGAAGTCAATGCCAAAATTCCCCTGGATTTCAGTGGAGCCAGGATCTCCCTCCATGGTTATATGAATCCTCCAGCTTCCGTAATGGCTCCATCAGCTTCTCATTCCTCTGCCCTCTCCCACTTTCCATGAGCTGGCAGGAGGCAATGTATTCTGACCCCTCCCCTCTACACCCTCTGGTTCTAGGGCAGTGGTTCTCAATCTTTTGGTCAATCTTGCTGGCCTGTCGTAAAGTTTACCTTTTTGATCCATTACAGAGAAAGGGGACAGCTTTGGATTCTGATCCAGGTCCAAGTTCAGACTCTGAAAATCTGCCCATTCCGAGCTCCCCAAGTTCTGGGCGTGTTCGGATCAGTGTTCTGGTTCGGGCCCGCGCCTCGGATGTTATGAGTTTATTGCTGCTGAGCACAGGCAACCAGCAGTATTTATTAATCCATCCCGGGAGATGCAAGCACGAGCAAATCTCGAGGGTGTTGCATCTCGGTCGGATTAAAATATGTATAGCTCGAGATGCAATTGGAATGCTGCCTCTGAGGTGGCAACGCGTGAGTGCTCCTAGCCCCAGAAGCATCAACTAAATGTCACGCTGTTCTCTTAATACAATAGAAATGCATTAGAGAGGGCAGAAGGGACTGTGCACCCGGACTGTAAGAGACCCTCTGTGCAGGACTGCCCTCTGCTGGATGGAACTGGAACTGCTCAAGTGTGTGTCACAGGCCCTATACTGTGGTAGGAGGCCTGTTCTTTCAGATCCCGAGGGTCTGAGTTCTGCTGCTGTCGTTGTGAAGTTCCCCATGGCCCCAGCATGCAGCACAGTGACCCTCCCTCCAAGTCCTACGTGCGGGTGGATTTGTCCTGACGTCTTTGTGAGAAACACTGGAAACCTTGGAGGAGAAAAGTTCTGAGAAGACCACTTCGAAAAGAGGGTTTGACAAATGTGGGACTGGCCCCCTTAGAGGCTCCTGGCCCGGTTGTGCTAGCCAATCTCTGGCCAATCCCTGCTGAAGACTTGGTCCCTGCCCTCTAGGGTTTATCAGCTAAGAGGACAAGTGACAAAGGAAGGATGGAGGGAAAGGGACTCGGATCTGGTTTCTAGAGACATTCATGCATTTGCTTTGCAAAGTTGTATTTCATTAGTAGAGATGGATGGAGCAAGGGGCAGCTTTGAGGCCTGGTGGAGAAGGTCTTGCGGAGATGTGTGGAAGTGGAAGGTTGTTAATGTGGCTAAGCCACTAGACAGGAGTGCTGGGTTCAGCTCCCTGCTCTGCCACAGACACCTGTGTGATCTTGAGCACGTCCCTTAATCTTGCCGGGCCTCACTTCCACCAGCTGTAAAATGGGAGTAATGAGTCTTCTGTCCGACCTGCCTGTTTAGATGGTGCAGTCTTTGGGCCAGTGTCTCCTGCTGTGCGTAGGGGCAGCACCGACCCCGACCGGCCCTGGTCTCAGCTCGGGGATCTAGGTGCTAGCGCAATATACATGCGAATCAAACCGGCCTTTCTCACGGCTGATCCTGGCCAGAACCGGACCGTGCAAATGATGAGTTTCACTGCACTTTTCAAATGGCAAACCAGGGGCCAGGGTTAGATCTGGGGTGAAGGTTCCTGGGGTGCCTCACCCTGGTGCTCGGCAGATCTCCACCTCTCTTGTGTCTTTTACTCTTTGCACAACACAAATAACATGAAGAATCCCCAAGGGCTTTGCTGGGGTTCGACTGTTTGCTAATGCGCCCGGGCAACGCGCACACACGTACCTGCTCTGAATGGTGTCTGGCAGCTACACACACACACTGAACACCAGTAGCACTGCTAGAGGGCTCACAAACCAAATACTACCTCATTTCTATATACCCCCCGACACACACACACACACAGCCCGTGTGCAGCTGCAGTCACCCAAGGGTCAGTTCTTGGTGAATCAGGAAGTCCACAGGAAAGCAGTGAGAGGGACACATGCTGGAACTTCTTTCTGCGGGGAAGGGAAGCTCCTCGAAGGGTGCGAAAGGGTGTTCACCACGTGAGCGTGAGTCCAGCCCACTGCTGTGATAAGTGACGGGGAAGGGGGGGGGGTGGACAATGAATTTGCCGGCAAATGTCAGCAGGTCCCATCCTACAGTGCAATCAAAGGGGACTGATTGGTTATCTAGTGGCTACTGTTTGGGAGGCTGCTGGAGAAGGAAAACAGAGCCCCGCAGAAAGTCATTGGACTGACCGCTGTTCGGTGTCTTTACAGGCCCGATTCTGCAAGTTGCTGAGCTCCTCCCTCTCCCATTGACGGGCAGCTGGGCAGGGGGGTGGCTTAGCATCATCCCGCGTCAGGCCCTCAGATCCCCAGGCCCAGCCTTGCCGTGGCGGGTTTCCCAAGCTGGTCGCTCGCCATCCCCTGAATGCCGATGAACTCAGGAGGCCCCGGAAAGCTGCAGCCCTTTCACATTTGTGGGCTGCCCCAGGAGGGAGCAGCGCGCGGCCGGCTGAGCTGTTTCTTTCGCCGGGCTGGGCGCCGGCTAATCAGAGCCACCTCGGTTCCGCTGACAGGGCCTTTTCGAGGCTGCTAACGAACGATCGCACTCCCCTGCCTCACCCTGGTGCCGGGAGTTGGGCCTCAATTAAACAGCGCTTGGGCACCTCTGCCTTTAAACTCCCCTCTCCCCTGGGGTGGTGGAGGAGCGAGGGGGCCTCTCGGGCCTGGTGCTTTTAAAGCACAGCTCAGCGCGGGGTCACAAGTGACACGAGTTGGGCTCCCTCAGCCAGTCTCACGTGGCCATTTGGTCAGCAGCAGGAATCAAAGTGCCTCTCCGTTTGACATGATCCACCGGGGCAATTAAAGTCCGGGCAGGGTGGAGGGGCATTGGCAGAGCTGTACCTGTGCAGGGCTGGGGAGAGCTGAAGGTTGGAATTCCCGGGGGGCTGCTGGTTGGGATTGAGGGGGAGCAGCAGGATTGTCCTTGTGTGCGGAGCCCAGGACTGGAACAGCGTAACTGCAGGTCGGCTGAAGGGCGTCAGTAGGGTTGTGTAGAGAGCCCCAGGGCTGACCGCTGGCTGGACCTAGGGACACGGGCGTTACACAAATAACCAGGGGGCTTGCCTGTATAGGAACAGACGTGGCCGGGTTAGATTTTTATCAGTAAACGTCAAGTGCACTGTACACCCTCAAACCCAGGAAACGATATTTCCCTCCACGACTGAAATTTACGGAGAGACGAAGTAAGAAAAACACTGCTTGGGAACTTTAGCGCTGGGCATAAGGATATTCACTTTGTCTGTTTTGACATGTGATGGGGCCAATTTGTGTGTGAATGGTTATAAAGGTTTGCCTTTTTGAATCGTAACAGCTACTGTCATTGAATAATTGTCTGACACCCCCACATTGTCTGACACCCCCCCCCCCCGTAGTTTCACATCACTGTGAACATTTAGGTAAATAAAACTTGAAAAATTGCTTAAATATTGATATTCATCAAAATGATACAGATAAAACCCCTGAATTCTGCCAAGTCTTGTTATAAACCGCTGTCTTGTAGCCTGAATTGTGAGTAACCACGGATATCAGTGCAGGACTCCACTGAAGAAGAGGTTCTCTGCTGAGCTAGAGAATTGAGTGAGTCAAAACCTTTTCTGTCATCTACCTCTGCCCTGACAGCTGTTACACTGCAGGCCTGAATGCCCCTCTCGTTATGTGATGGAGTTCTCCAAGGTACCTCCTTCAGTTGTTTTCCTAAAAACTCTTTGCATCCCCATGACATGCGTGACTTTCTCCTGGCTCCACCCAATCCTGGGCAGGTCGAGTCGGAGTGTGTAGGGACCAGGTGGTATGTTGGTGGTGGTGATTATTTGCATCACAGCAGCTTCTGGATCCCAATTGAGATCGGGGCCCCGTTGTGCTAGATGCTGCACAGACACAGAGAGACAGTCCCAGCGCCAAAGAGCTCCCGACCGCCACAGACAAGCCAGACCTAGGAAGTGTTGTTATGCCATTTTTCAGAGAGGGAGCTAAGTGACTTGACCACGGTCACATGGGAAGTGTGTGGCACAGCTGGGACTTGGACCCAGAATTCCAGAGTCCCAGTTTAGCACCTTAGCTACAGAACCATTTTGTGGTTTGTCCCTCTTGTGGTTTGTCCCTATATTAATCTTCATTATCTCTGCTGGAAACAAGGAAGTGAATCAGCATCATCTGACCTGTCAGTTTCCTGGGGGCCCCGGCTGATGTTCTATGGGCCACCAGCTATTCCCAGACCTCAGACCGGGATCTGATCCTTTCTCATCAAGGCCAGCTACGCAATGGTGGGTGGATCCTCCCATTTCACATGGATTTCATTTCCCCTCTGTTCTGACTGGTGTTCCCAGAGGCAGGCCCGCCCCAGAAGGAAGTGGCGTATGCTTACTGGAGCCCTCTGTATTGTATATTATCAGTCAGGCACGGCTCTCCATCTTGGGTAATGTTCTCTCTTGGTCCCATGCCTAACTGGGGGAACAGCTACTCTCTAAAGATGATTTGGTCTCCAAAGAAAGCTCAGTCCTGGAGCGCCACCGAATGAAGACGGCAACGGTGCCAAGTTAAGTGGGCCGTTTATTTCCTGCGCATATGTGTGCGCTTTTGTAGCACCCTTCACTGGAGCCAGTCAAAGCATTTCGGTGTTGCTACACCCAGAGGGGTGGGGTCAGTGCACACTAGCGTTGGTTTACAGACAAGCAGACTTAGGCACCTAAATACTTCTGAGGATCTGGGCCGCTGTACCTAACATCCATTGAAATCAGTGGGAGTTAGGTGCCTAAATACCTTGGAGGATCTGGGCCACAGAGGTTAAAGGATGTGCCCAAGTTTGTATAGGGGAGTGAGTGGCACTGTGGCACAGATGGGAATAGAACCCAGGAATCCTTGCTCTCGCCACCAGGTAACACTCTCTTTTCTTGGAACCTTGTCCGGGAACCAAGCTGAGATCCACCCTGACCCCCTGCTGTATGCAAGGGCCTTGAATCTTGCTCCCCGAGCCAATTGAGCGTGTGGCCATGTGCAGTTTCCAGTCGAATGGAGCATGTCATCCCACTCACTGATTTTCCGGAGGAGCCTTGGCATGGGTATTTCCCAGGAGCGGCTTCCAACCTGACAGCCAGCCGTGGAGTTCAGAGTTAATTACCACTGGCTGCTGCTGCTGTTGGAATTTCGTTTTCCTGGGGTTTGGAAACCCAGGCCTGTAAACTGATCCAGCAATGAGGCCATGTGAACCTAATGCAGGAGCAGGCTGATGGGATTCATGCATGGAGAGCTTGGGGGCTGTCTGCTTTAAGGCATTCAGCACCTCTTCTCCAAATGGTGCATGGTCGTGTCAGGCTTCCTGCCTCCCCTCGGCGGGTGATCAAAGCTGCGTGGAGTTGAATGGAAAGTATGCCAGAGTTCGGCGAGATCCTCTTTCCAAGGACCTGGAGCTGTTAAAACCATCCAGGACAGAATCAGACTCACAGGGTGGAAGGGGTGGGGCAGCAGACCCACCCACCCCTCTTGGCAGGGCTGGATTCACTCTCCCATATGGATGGGGGTCCGAGCCCTTGGGAGCAGGGGCCAGGTAATCCTAAGGGCGTAGCCAATACCTCGCACATTGGGGCACTCCTGGAATACAAACAATAGCCTGAATGCCAGAGATGATTTCCTCCATCATCTCCCCGTGGAGCACGTCCCATTGCCTAGGGAATTCCTAGACCCCTGGGGCCAGATCCGCACATGGTGTAAGTCAGTCTAACTCCCTGGAGCCATTTACCAGTCACCGTTATACAGTAGCTGTGTCACTGCCCAATTCAGTGGGAGTTTTGACTGAGTAAGGACAGACGGATGGGGGCTATCATGTTTTCCCCAGTATTTACCCTACGTTTGCCCCATGCCCACCTTCAATCCACTGCTATTTGCTCTGACCCCCACGTTATTTATTCCATCTTTTTCCATGGATGCAACCAACTAGAAGTTGTCCTTGGGGGAGGACTAATCAGAACACCCCGTGTTCTGCTGGGAACGCGACTGCTCTTCCGTTCGACTGCTGGCAAAAAAATGCTTTTCGGGCTGCTAAGAGAGGGCTGGCCAACCCCGCAAAGGCTGGGAGCTTTGGCAACTCTACATCCTGGCAACTCAGCCGGTGTCTTTCTTTATGCCCAAAGCTTTGTCTCCACAGACGAGCGTTATAAAGGGACGCTGCCGGCAGACACGGTGATGTTCACAAGCAGACCCTGGCAAGTACTAAAATGAGTGCAAATAAGACCAGCCAATCCAACTTGTCACTCTAATTAGGTGTTTACTAGCACCAGCAGTACATTAGTCAACCACTAGGTGTAACTGTGTGCTGGGTTCCAGCAGGCAGGTAGTGGTCTGGGGTAAACAAAGGAGACAAGAGTGGAACTCAAGCTGTGTGGAGACCTGCTTTCTCTTTCTAGCTAAGGTATTTATGTGGCCCCCATCACCATAGTGTCTGAAGTGCCTCACCGCCTCATTCATGGTGTTCACAAGTGTTCAGCTGGGACAGAGTTAGTTTGCACCAATGCTTAGGGAAAGCTCATGAGAGTGTGTCATTACACTCAGACAGAGAGCCCCACGCGGATACAAAATATGTGTCTGCATCTGATCCGTGATGGGCAAACATGGTCCGTGGATATAAAGCAGATATCTGCAGATTTGCAGGACTCTAGATATAAAATTTGGGGCTTGGGTGGAAGTGGTGGAGTGGCGGGATAGCCCCCCTAAAGGGGGGATTCACTCACTGCCCATGCCAGCCAAATTCAAATGAGCACTAAAGCCCACCATTTTAACAGCGAGGGTGATTAACCATTGGAATAAATTACCGAGAGGCGTGGTGGATTTTCCATTGCCTGAAGTCTTTCTGGAAGTGATTTGGCTCGATACAGGGGGTCGGGGGTCAGAACAGATGATCTAATGGTCCTTTCTCTCCTTCACCTCGATGACTCAATGATCCTCCCAGAAGCTGCTGCTTCCCTTTCTCCAAAGAAATGGGGGGAAAAACACCCACACACAACACCACAATGACAAATATTGTCACCATGCTTCTGAAACAATAACACTGGCCGGATGGCCTGCCACTCAGCCGTCACCCAGGGGACTAGCTCCGGCCAGGTGTTTCATGTCAGCTCAAGTTCAAGTTAGAGAAGGCCAGTTCTTCCGGGCCAGACGCATTGTTCTTTGGAATCATCCCAGCTCCCGGGTGCCTGAATAAACACCGCGAGCCATTCACACATCCCTGTGCGCTGGGTCTCCCCTGGCAAGGCCTGGTTTCCCTCGGAGGTGGTGTATTTTAAGCCAGGCCTTTTGTTTAACACTTTTGCTGCCACTTCGATATGCCACTTTGCCGCAAACACGTGCTCGTGCAGATTTGCAGCAAGCGGAGACGTTGATAGTGATCCAAGCCAGAAAGGGCAAGATAGATAGGGCTTTATAGGGCTGTCCATTACTGCAGTATCTGAGCACGTCCCAGGTAAAAATCAAGAACAGCGAAGTCCCTGGTGGATTTACTTGCTACATTTAATTTTTTAGGGGCGTGGAAAGTCGGTTGCGGGATTTGGGAGTAGAAGGGGGTATCAGTGTTGCGGGCGTCAGTCTGACGGTGGAAAGGCTCTCAAAGAGGAAGGTTTTGCAGTGCTTCCTAAAGACGGTCAGAATCTGGATTTGCCTGATCTCCTCTGGAAGTTTGTCCCATAGCTGGATCCCCTCAACGGAGACCGTTTTGTCCCCAGCTCTGGCACGCTTCATCCTGGGCTTTGAGATCCGCATTGTCCCAGAGGAACGCAGCTGTCACAGGGATTCAGAGATCGAAAAATTGGTCTTCGATGTAGCTGGGGCTTGATCTATTAATTGCTCTGAACATTGACCAAGGCTTTGAACTGGCATCAGAAACTGGCCGGGAGCCGGTGAGCATGGGCCTGAAGTGCTCATGGAGAAGACAAGTGGCCTCATTCTGTCCCAGCGGGAGCCTGGGCATTGCCTTCCCATTCAGCTCGCCTTGCTGCCGACGTTGCCTTCAGCACGGTACGTGTGGAGACGTGCCACCAAAGAGCTCTCCGTTGGGCTGCTCAAAGTCAGCTCAAGGACTGGGACAGGCAACTCCACCGATTAATTTCCAACGGGAAAATGCCTTTGCTGCCGACACAATGCGACCACAAAATGCTTTGTGGTCTGTCAAGGCATAACTCACCCAGCTGCAGGGAGGTTGCTGTCTCTTGTGAGGTCCGAGGTAGCGCTGGTTTAGCTCTCCAGTCACAGCACACGTCAGACTTATCCTTTCCAGGGTGTTAAGGTCCCAAAGAAAGCAGGAAAACCCACAACTCAAAACCGGGTCATCCAATGAACCTTCAGCGGGACTCCACCCTTCTGTTTAGGGCTTGTCTTCCAATGACCAATGCTTTGGCCTCTCTCTTAAGGTTTCGTTGTCCCAGCTACCAGAAAGCTCGTCTAACCAGCAAACTGCCTCAGTCTCTGGGCTGCAGCCACGCTTGTCTCCCATCAGGAGAAGCGGAGTTCTGCTCTCCTTCCTGGGCAGCCCTGGACTGGGCTAAGTCTCTTCCTTTCTCCACCTCTCTTCGTGCCTGTCACCTGCCACAAGGGTAGCAGGCTGGAGCCAGCTGGGGCGGCAGGCTCTCATTAACCCTCTCCTTGCCAGTGTGGGGCCTGTCTGCCCCACCACAGAGTCTAGATCTGCTCGTCCTCTTTGCAAAGCTCAACCTTTGTGATGGAAGATGCTGCAGAAAAACCTGCCTCAGCTCTCCTGAGAAAGGGACACGTGGCTGCAAGGTGCCAGGAGAAGCCAACCAGAAAACACCTGGCCCGTTATGTGCAGTGATGAAGGCAGGACTCAGACACAAGTGGTTCTGAATGAGATGGGCTCATGGGTAGTTGGACAAGTCACATTTTTGCCATTGGTGAACCTGAATATTCAAAATTGAGTCAGTCCCCGGGAAAAAAAAATCCTGAGATTGGCTTAAAAAGCCATGACAGTTTAAAAATCATAAATCTTGGATTCTTTTTATTGGCCTCCTGGCATCTGAGCCATTTTAGGGTCACATTTTCAAGCTTTCCTCTGCCACCATGAAGGGCTAGAAGTTTTTTTTAAAGAAACCTGAGTCTCTCACATATTAGCATGACTCCAGGAGCTGGGGATTTAAGAGAAACACCAAATATTATGTGGCTCAATAAAACCACAAGAGCGGGCCCCACTGTGTCATCCCCCAAAGGACATCATGACCCATCAGCCTCTTCCTCTTGGCTTCCCCTGCACCTATAGAAGTGCGGGTGGGCACTGGGTTGCCCAGATGGTTAAAGGAGGTTGACGTAGAGGAGGTGCTCTGCTGGGGGAATCTGGGGCGGGAGGGGATACTGCTTACCCAGAGCAAGGAGATAGGGGGTCTTCCCCACTGCTCCTTACTCTCGCCCCCCAGCTAAGAGCCACAGTGGCTAGAATGAGAGGGAACAGGTGGCCACTGGTGTCCCCACTGCTGGACTGGCTGTGGTCACCACCACCAGATCCTCGTGCAGGGCTTATTTCTTGATGCCTTGTGTAGCCACAGAAGTGCGGAGGCTGAGTGCTGCAGGCCTGGCACGTATCTTCAAGATACCTGAGGTCCCAAAACATAAATCAGATGGGTTGCGAGAGGTGAAAGATTCCATATTGGTTTCAAGTTTCCCCTTCCTTTTCTTTCCATTTGGTTTTCAGCAGTGCATGGCTCCTTAACTCCCTTGCATGCCTTCCCCCTTACGCTCTCGAATGCTTTCGTCTTAAAGGGGCTAGTCGGAGATGGGCCCAGATCTGAGCTCTAGAAACTCTGAACTCTGCAGTGGGCAAAGCTGTAACAGTAGCCGGCACAGCCGGCAGAGGGTCACCTGGCCTCGCAGACGACTACAGCTTTAACTATGCTGCTTGTGTCCCTACCCCGACCAAGACGGTAGGAGCCCTGGGGAGAGGGAGAAGTGGGAAATGGAAGGGGAAGGGTTGCTGTCTGAGCCACAGCCAAAGTGGACGAGTGATTTGCAGAATGGCCCTTCTAAAAGTTTGATCTGGGTCCGAGGACACTGGGCTTGACACACCCAGCTTCTGCCACGCTATCGCCAACGCCCAGTGACTAGGGAAGGGGTCGGACAGCTCCCATTGACTAGCCAGAGCAGCACTGAAAGGGACAAGCCACCAGCTCCCGATTTAGATTTGATACAGAGAAGGATTAATAAAAACGAGGCTCAAGAGAACCCACAGGAGTATTGTTTAAACTCTGCCCTGCAATGTGGATGACGGTGCATTCTGGATTTCAACCCGTTCTGCATGGTGCTTGGACACCTGGTGGGCATGAGTGGAGGCTGGGGGGGCAGCTTGCAGCACGGACCCCGTGTGCTAATACCAGAGCGCATGCAGCTGGCTAGGGAGGAACCCGAAACTGACTGGCCTCTTGTCCTTGGAGCCGACGGCAAGGTCGGCAGGCAGTGCACACATTGAAAAGAAAATCATACGTTTAAAATGCCGTTGGCTTCTAATAGTTTAGCGAGGCCTCCTCACTGCAGTAATTAAAAGCCTCACAAACTTTAATGCGTTACTTAGACTGGGAGGATCTTTGGGGCAGAGGTGGATTAAGGTACTGGAGTTCTGGGCCAGAGCGAGTGTGTGTGTGTGGGGGGGGCTGACGCTGGAACCATGGCCCCACCCCACCCCTTTCACCTGTGGTCCCACCCCTGTTCCGCCCCTTCCACTGTGGCTCCACTCCCCGCTCGCTCTTTTCCATCCCCCTCCCTGCGGCCCCAAGACCAGAGAAGCTCTGTGCTCCAGCCCGGGGCCGCGGCGAGCGAAGATTGGCTGGGGCCCCGGGGCACGGACCCTGTTGGCCCATGTGGTAATCGGCCACTGCTTTGGGGCTGTGACTGTCTTTCTGTACCCAACAGAATCCTGGTGCGTGATTGGGTCTCCAAGGCACTGCCGCAATACATGTAATAAGATCCCCACAACACCCCATGGGAAAGAGGAAGTATCATCCCCATTCATAGGTGGGGAAACTGAGGCACGGAGTGGGGACGCGATGTGCCCAGGGTCACACTGGAGCCTGCGGCAGAACCAGGAACTGAATCTAGATTTCTTGAGTCCCAGTTTAGGGACCACTTCCACCTCAGGTTTTAACCGCACCTTAGGCATGATGAGTAAATTTGTTTTTTTGTTTTTTTAAATATACAATTTTTAACCTGGGAGTTTCCCATTAGCCTCCTGGTAGGAACCCTCATGTCTCCCAGTTTTGCTCCTTGCTAAGTAAGCGCTCACCATAGGAGGCTTGTGAATGTGACAAATCAACAGCTGATGCCTGTCCAGAGTGGTTTATTGTGCCTTGATGCTGTTGCTCTAGACACAGAACGTTCTTCTTGACTCTGGCCTGGCGGAGAAGAGTCAGGTGGTGGCGAGTGCCGGAGTTTGACCGTGGGGCGAGTGAGGCAAAGCACAGTGTTTTCATTACCAAAAATGTTGAAAGGGACGCAAATGAACAAGAGCCCCAGAAGCTAAGTAAATAAAGGATTGACCTTCCACCCCAGGGGCAGAGGTCAACTGCAAACTGATGCTAATGAGTTTGGAGGCCAACTTTCCAGGCTGCAAATGCTTGCTGTGCGAGGGATGCCTTTGGTGCGAGCGTGTAACTCACGTGTGGCTCTTTGTACGGACCAGCACTGGTAACGACACCCCTGCTCGAATCGGCTGTGGAGACTGAACTCAGGATCCGAAAGGCTTGGTCTTAAAAGGATCCGTTAGCTAAGAAGCAGCAGCTGACTCCAACCTCCATCTGTGATGTAGCTGTTGGAGAAGCACAAAGAGTGACACTGGATGATGCACTCCCTCCTCTATTTGTTACACACTGTGAGCAACATTAGTAAGGATGCAACCTCCTCCACATGGAGATTCCTGGAGAAATATCAGAATCTGTTGCACTGATAGAGAAAGCAATGGCTTAGAAAGGAGACTTTACCCTTGTGACAGAGTCCTCAGGGTGCATCCTGGACCATGGGACCACTGACCCTCCCAAACCCACCAAACTGGGTTGCATCTCACACTATGATGCTGATGTCATGCTACAAACCTCTGACAGTCACTGCACTTACACAGCCATCCACAGGCAGGGATTCGCCGAACTGTTACATGAATGATCTCCCAGCTGCTCATGAACCATCAATATAGAGGCTCCTGCCAATTGCCCCCGGCTGCCCAGCCTTGCACCCCAGAACTGTACTGTCATGCCCTGGTCAGAAGCCTGATCAGTGTCACCTCATTATCTAGTTTGCCCCTCCCTCAGTGCAGAGAGGGGACACACACTAGCCTTTGTAAACTGAGCGGAGATTTTCCAAGCACTTCAACCAAAAAACACTGGTTTAGGTAAAATATAAAACAGATTTATTAACTGCAGAAAGATCGATTTTAAGTGATTGTAAGTGGCAAGCATAGAGATCAAAGCTGGTTTCTTAAGAAATAAAATAAATGTGCAATCTGAGTTCTACAAACTACACAGGATTTGAATCAGGCAGTGTCTCGCCCTGATAGCGGGTACTAGCAGGTTGCAGATCCTTAATCCACAGACTGGACTCCATTTCCAGCCTGGGACCACCCTTCCCCAGCTCAAAGTCTTTGTCCTCCAGATGTTCCTCCAGGTGTTGAGTTGTAGGGGCAGAGAGGCCAAGTGATGATGTTACTTCCCCTCTTTTATAGTCTCTTCCAACTGGCTGGAAAGATCTTTGCTGTGACGTAGGGATCAGGCAGTTCCCATTGGTCAAACTGTCTCCCGTGTATACATGCTCACTCTGAGAAGTCTCTGGGAGGAATGGATTCCCTTTAATGGGCCATCAGCACGTGTCTGACTGGTCCTTTGTTGCAATTGAAAGGTTGGCTGCAGACATCTCCCAACCTACCTGCTCCTGTATTTTCCACTCCGTGCATCTGATGAAGTGGGTTCTAGCCCATGAAAGCTTATGCCCAAATAAATGCGTCTAAGGTGCCACCAGAACTCCTCGTTGTTTTTACATAGAACAATGCTTCATAACTTCACATATCATGATAGGGCTTACAGTCCAGCAGGAGATTAATGTTCAACAGATCAAGACTTCTAATATGCTACCTCACAAGGCAAACTTTGTTCAAAACATGTCCCAATGATACGGCAGTGGGGAATGTGGGGGTTCCAGGGTGGTACTTTGAGGTACTGTGTGTCACACTCCTTTGTTAGATCTGTTCTTCTTGGATTCATAGCAGCTTTTCAGGACTTTAAAGTGCAACCGTAAATAACAGTGGGATGCAGAGATGGATCCATTTTAATGCAGCACAACAATGAATGGGTTTACAAATTGAGGCCTTGATCCTGCGTGCAGAGCTCAGTGAAAGACTGTGGGGCTCTGTGTGGGTGCAGGGCTCCATACCCTACTCTGGACATGTTCTATCTTGTATTGTTTTCACTCCTGCCTTTTGCCTCTGTAAAATCGCTAGGGCAGGAACCTGTCAGTGGTTTACCCACTCCAGCATGAGGCTGATGCTTAGTCCATATAGTGGACAACAGCGATTGTGTTAGGGATTAGCAAAGTGGCTTGGATGGAACAACCTTGCTGAACTTCCATCCTTGTCTCGTGGTTGCCTAGAAACGACAGGGAGGGACACGCTGAAAACATGGCCAAGGTTTTCAAAAGTGACCGTTGGGTGCCGTGCTTTCAGGGGGTGGGTGCTTAGAAGAACTTCCTGAACCCCAGGCTGCTTTGAGAGGGCTCCGAGTGGGGATCCCACGTATGAGACACCCCATATCTTATTTGCTTTTGAAAATCTTGCCTGTGCATTTGTTAGGGGGCTATCGATGCAGTTTCAGAGCCAGTGATTATTAATAGCTGGGAATAACTGGACTGGCATGGAGTGCACCTGATTAGCCCACGGAGCCCACTTGTACCATAGAGGTAAGGCTAACGCATGGCTGAGACCCAGTCAGGAATTCACTCACAGGATCCTGATAATGATGAATAAGCCTCTCCAGGCCTGTTACACTATCAGATCCCGGTGTGTGGCTTACACCCTTGTCATGGCTACCCAGGCTATGCATTATGTATGGGACCAGGAGACCCTCTGGAGCACTTAGGACTCTGCTTGCCATGGCTGCTAGCTCCTGGTAATCGGGCTGCCCCGTGGAGTAACGTATTGTGCTGTGTTTGTTTCTTTCAAAATTGGACTGGCCACGTGAGATACACATCTCACGTCCCTGGTGCTCCACAGGCCATGTTGAACTTGCCCATGTACCTCTGCAGGTTGCACCCTTATCAGTTCTTAGAAGCTAAACAGCATCCAGGCAGGTTGGTACTTGGATGGGAGACCCTGGGGCTGCTAGGGTTGATGCTGCTTGTCCCCCGTGGGGGTGGTGGCAGGTGGGTCTCCTTTGGTGTGGTGATGGAAAGGGCGGTTGCCTCTATTGGTGAATTGTCTCTGCACCAGCTCAGCCATGCTGGCTAGTAAGTGAGGGGCAGAAAAAAGGCCCCTCTCATCCCTGTCTGTTCCCATCCACCCTGCTGCAGGGAGGAAGTCACCTGCATAGTGGATGGAGCACTGGGATGGGACTCAGGAGACTTAGAGTCAATTCTTGACTCCGCCACCGGCCTGCTGGGTGAACTTGGACTAGTCATGTCACCATTCTGTGCCTCAGTTTGCCCATCTGTAAAATGGGGATAATGATACTGACTCCCTTTGCAAAGTACATTGGGTGCTGCTGATGAAAAGTGCTATGTAAGGGCTGGATGTTGTTATTTATCCCTGGACCCAAAGGCGAGGTAGCCCCCAGAGAGTTACAAAGGGGTGTTCTCACTCCCTGTGCAGGTGTGCAGTCCAACTCACAATGCAGCCTGGCAGGTGCTAGGTGTAGATATCTGTGAGCTAGCATATGATGGACATTTGCTGGTTCACCTGCAGCCACACCACAATACATGTCACAGGCATTTCTGATGGACCAGTCCCTTTCTCTCACGGTTGATGCCTCCATACTCTCAGCGAGCGACTTCACCAACACAAAAATCTCCAATCCCCTAAAGCGCCCTGTTAAGAACATCAGCATCTCATTGAGCCATTATTAATAGGGAGTTTGTCTGGTGTCAGAACACAGATATAAAATACATTAACATTATTGTGTAATCTGATTTAGTAAACACTTGTGCCGCTTCGCCTTTGGTAATTGCATTTGGTAGATGCAATATTTATGAAAGGGGAGAAGGAATGTCATGGCTCATCTCCAGTGAGCAGTAAAAGTCCTAGAAAAAAAAATTGTGCTATGGGGTTTTTATGAGTCTGAGAAGATGATGCCACCTCTGCTACTGCAAGTTGGTTGGGCTTTTCCCGCCTCTGTCTGCAGTGAACGTGGCATTTGGGCTCTGACCTTTCAGAGTTTTGGCTTACTCCTTCCCTGTAGGAACCTATGTATAACTCATTTCCACCAGGATACAAACAGCTCCAGTCCCTGTGGAACTTCAGATCTGGATCCAGATTTTGTGACTATTCCCCTGTCTGTAAGGAGCCAAACCAAAACCGCCCATCCAAACTTGGGGTGATGAAATTAATAGGCAGCAGGTTTCATACAAACAAGAAGAATGACTTTTTTCATACAACGGACAATTAACCTGCAGAACTCCTTGCCAGGGGATACTGTGATGGCCAAAAGTATAACTGGGGTCAAAAAAGAATTAGATAAGTTTATGAAGGATAGGTCCATCCAAATGGTCTTGGATGCAACCCCAGGCTCTGGGTGTCCCTAAACCTCTGACTGCCAGCAGCCAGGAGAGGAAGCCGGGTGGATCTTTCCAAAATTGCTCCTGAAGCTCTGTTGGAGACAAGATAGGTACAACCCAGTCTAGCTGCTCTTATGTTAAGTTTGCATCTGGATCTGAATTTTACAATTTAGCTCAGCTTTTAACTTACGTCGCACCTTTCATCCTGCACGTGCATCATGACAGTTAGACCATAGAAAGGCTCTAAGGTTTTCTCAGGAGGTGCCTTCATCTCCCCTTGTGACCTGCCATTACTTTTCTCATCTGTAACCCTTTCTTCGCTTATACCCAGAGGTTTTCATTTTGCCCGTCTCTATCATTGGCCTTCCAATACAGTGCTCTCATCCTCCAGCGTTGTGATTTGTATTAATCACCGGCTGTTGTCTTGCAAGCTTTACTTCTGTAAAGCATTGGGGGATATAATTGTATGAAAAATAATATATACAAAATAAAGTCCTGCTAGCACTTAGATTAGCACTCCGATACCATGACTCATGTACTCTGCGCTGAGATATATGCTTGTTGCACTGTCAACTCCTCCGTCACGTCCACACACCCTTATTGATTTCACCTGGCTGTTGTATTCTGTTGTAATCTAGACCCCAGTCCTGCACTGAAATCATCCAGCTGTGGGACCCCCGCTGAATATCACCCACAAGAGTCTCCAGCCAGAATCAGGGCTGTACATCTGCAGGCTCTTTGGGGCAGAGTCTATCTTTCTAAGAAACCTTTGTACAGTACCTAGCACACTGAGGTCCTGATGCCTGATTGGAATAGTTTGGTGCTATTGTCATAGAAATAGTTAACAACTGTGGATGTAGTTGTTCATAGGGAGATCCAGTGCTTAAAAAAATCCAGCTCATCTCCTGATCACCACAATCCCTATGGCAGAGAGTTCCACAGGTTGCAGTTGATTCGTGTTTTATTCTGAAAGTTACAGTGTGAGACGAGACTGGATCCACAACCTGTGGCCAAATCATCACAGGGTTTGGGGTTTATTTATTTAATATGTGAACATAGAATTGAATCTGGGCCCTATTAGCTTCCCAGCCACCAGAAGCCCCCCCCCCTTCTTTTTAATTTACCCCCCAGCCCTACCCCTGCTAAAGTCTATGGTAAAACTCCCTTTATTTCAATGGGAGCAGGAAATGTATCTCCGATACCCTCACCTCAAGACGGTATAAAATGGGGTATATATCAAGGCAGAATCTGGGTTTGGAATTTTTTTAAAATGAAAGACAAGTATCTAATACCTTCAGGGTGTAAACATCTGTATGTGGACTGGGTATACTTTTACAAACACACTGCTAACTAACTGATACAATGAACCCCCAAATTGTTGTATTTTAAAAATGTAAGAAAACTATGGGCTTCTGGATGGATAAGATTGTCTCACATATTCTCACCCCTAACCTCCTTCCTCCTACAAGGCCCTGCTAAAAGGGCAGAGTTAAGGGTGTTTCAGTGTTTTAACTATGCATTACCATGCTTTCAAATATTTGGCTTTCTTTGTTAGTATAGAAATGTCCTGGTTTTCCAACGCTCTTTCTTTCTTTCTTTCTTTCTTTCTTTCTTTCTTTCTTTCTTTCTTTCTAATGAACTACTTCAACTTTCTTATATGATTTTTGCTTTCCTTAAGAATCTAATATGTACCTGCAGCTGAACTGAGTTCATGTCTGGGGTTCTTGCACCGAATAAAATCCTCCTATTCCTATTTATATTACAGTAGTGCTTCTCTGGTACTAGTTGTTGTACAAACACACAGAAAGAGACAGTCCCTGTCCTGAAGAGCTTATAATCCACATAGACAAGACAAAGGATGGGAGGGAAAACAGAGGCACCAAGTGAGAGGAAGGGATTTGCACATGGTCACACATCAGGCAGTGGCAGAGATCCAGGACTAGAACAAAAGCCCCTGAGCTCCCAGTCTATTGCTGTAACCACAAGGCCTTGCTGCCTCCCCTACTTTCGAATGAAGTAAATAACACTTGCCTACAAATTCTTTGCAATGTCCACATGTGTTGCACACAGCAGGCTATTTCTCTACATGCATTGAGTAGGCATGGTGCATGTGTGTGCTTATTACCTCTCCTCTCTGAAGGCTAATATAAATCACAGCAAATTAGACGGAAGTTTACCCATTACCTCCGACATAATTTTTATTTTCTTTTTTGCATGCTAATTAACCTCGGTGAAATTAAAGAGAAGGATTCACAGGTGCGATTTTAGAAACAGCGGGCCTGCAATCATTAAAACGATATGATTTGATCAACGGGGTGATTAGTTAATGCTACTTTGCTACCAGAGGCAGCCAGAATGTCTCCCACTGGTTGTCACTCAGTCACGCGCTCACTCACACACGTGTTGTGGTCTCTCCGGGACGGCTGCTGTTACACTTGGTTCGTGGGAGGCAAAAGGCGTCTTGTGGGCAAAACAGGAATTTGTCTGATCTGGGACAAAGGGAGGAAGGTTTCACCGGCCAGACAAAACAAGCGAACTTTGCTCCCCGCCTCCAGTGCCCAGGGGCCCTACCAAAACAAACAAACAGACCCACCGAGCGTCAACAGACAGGCCTGTCGCGTCTTGATAGATGTGGCTCCGTGACCAGCTCTGGCACTCGAAGCCCTCGGCTCTTGCTGGGGGTTCAGTTTCAATCTCCAGACTGCGGAGCGCTTGAAAACCGAGGTGCCTTTGTGAGCGGCTCGTTGTGACTGTTTCCCACCCTGTCTCGCCTTTAATCTGATCTGCTTTGCGGTGCAACGCGCCAGGCCCAAGGTCTGGGAATACAGAACCCAGCTGCTACCTCGATGCTTCCTGCGAGATCTCGCCCCGTGGCGAGAGCTTGTGGGCGAATCTAAGATCTGGCCCGGTTACTTTTCCCGGCTAGGAAACACGTTCAGCAGGCAGAGAACCGACCCTTCCCAAGATGGGAGGGACCCCAGGCAGGGGGACGAGGGGCTCTGAGAGAGAAGGACCCTCTCGCCTCCTTTCATCATGGGCGATCAGAGTGTTCATTAAAAGACGTTGTTTATCCCCACGCGTGTTGTTTGCGCTCCGTGAAATTGACCCGAAGCTGTTAGAGCAGCACCCAAACGCCACTGAGCTCGGGTGAAATGTAGAAAAGAAGCCTAAAGCCCTCAGAGAAACCTAGAAAACCCGCTATTCCTCCTCCCGAGTGAGCTGCAATCCGGGGCGGGGGTGGGGGGGCTTTATCCCCAGAGACATTGCACTGGCTTGGTTTGCCGAAACGATCTGGGTGGAAGACTCGGCCGGATCACTCGGGTGGGGTCTTTACCTGCCTAGCTGGATTGTTGGGGACATTCATGAGGGTTTATTTCCACTTTGCATTTCTTAGCCAAATCTGCCAGGGCTAAGGGGGGAAATGGGCAGGATTAACCGTGGCAAGTGGGGGCAGCTGGGGTTTCTTGCGCCCAGGATGTGCTTTGCAAAGGAATCGGGGCAGGTGATCCATTCAGAGTAGCCAGTAGCAGGCCGGAGCATGGAAGGGGGAGAGGGGTGGCTTGGAGGAGGGGAGACAAGGAATGTCTCCCTCAATCGCCAGTTACTTCTCTCCACCGAGATTCCGAAGCGTGTCTGTTGTTTCAAGGTCTTTTTCTGTCTCCAGAGGAAACGTCGCTTCCGTCCCATTTCGCTGTGAAACGCCACCTCCTCTGGCGTTTAATCCGGTGTCTTGCTCGAGCTGCTGTCGCCAAAGCTGAAATGTTATTGGGAAAGAAAGGGCCGGGGCCGGGACCGGGGGGCCAGGATCGCGGCTCGTTCGCCTGGTCCACAGGGGAGGGGAATCGCCCGAGGAGCGATTCTGAGACCAGGACGGGGCAGTAAGTATGGACACACCGCGGATGGGTGGAGAGAATCCCGGATACCGTGTGTCGGTCTAAGCAATAGGATCCCCCCCCCAACCTTGTTACAAAATGACTTCGGGGGCGGGGGGAGGGGGAAGGATTTTTCAAATGTGCAGGAAAAAATCAAATGAAAGTTGGTAAGTACAATGTGTCACGTGGATCTGCTAAGTCGGCTCAATGTAGCGGGGGGAAACCCAGTGGATTGTAAAACAACCCATCACATTTATACCGGAGCAACAGGGTTAATTCAGGGCTAGTGGGGGAGGGGAGAAACGGCATCTCAGCCCCTGTCCTCACTTCTACCCCATTTACCCTGTACAGATCGTGCTTCCAGGCCCGCGTGGGGCGAGCGAGGAGTCTGCAGGGGGATATTTGCAAGGCAGCAGCGGGCTGCAGGGATCACTCTTGTTATCCCTACTCAAGGCAGCTGGTTTTTTTTCGTGACCGTGTTGCAAAGCGGCATTTCTCGTCCTAGTTAATGTCCCGAGTCTTTGTTTCCCGGTCAGATGGAGAGAAGGGGGAGGGGGTGGCCGGTCCTTTGCAGCAACTCGCCTCTACCTGTGCAATTTCCCGGCCCCCGTGACCAGTGGCAGGGGCAGGTGGCGGCTTTCAGTGAGACGCTCTGGTTTTAAACGCTGCGCTGCGTCCATTGTGATCGGCGGTTTATATCCCAGCGTGGCTGAAATCAGGGGGCTTCCAGTCCTGCCGGATTTAATCTAGAGACTCGTTTCTTTCTGGGTCCTTCGCGCAAGCAAATAGCCAGGAAGAAACCCGCCTTTCCAGGCCACGCACACGGGGCCGGCGTGGAATCGCACTGACCCCAGTGGGCGCCTGTGCCCCGGAGCGGAATGGTTAGCGAGTAGCCGTGTCCATCGCAGGCCAGCGGCCCAGCTAGTCCCGGGGCTGTCGCTGGCCCGAAGGGAGGTTTCCCGGGGAGGCGGGGGGAATAGTGCTGGCCAGGGGAATTCATTTCAAATTATATTTTCTGCTTCCAAGTTGCTTTCCACTGGGAGAGCGCCACCGTTCCTGGATTTCGCCTCCTCGGGACACCCCTGTAAGGCGCTGTACCGGATTGACATGTGGGGAAACTGAGGCACAGAGCGACCTCCCATGTTCACGGTTATTAATTCTGCTTTGTATTACAGTAGCACCCAGAGCCCCCCCCCCCGCCCCAGCAGGATCAAGTCTCCCCCCCACCCCGCTCGGTGCTCTATAAACACCTAATAAGAGTAAGTGTCTGTCCAGAAAAAAGTACAGTCAACATAGAGGACAGAGATAAGAGCGGCCAGACTGGGTCAGACCGAAGGTCCATCCAGCCCAGTGTCCTGTCTGCCGACAGTGGCCAGTGCCAGGTGCTCCAGAGGGAATGAACAGAACAGGGAATCATCCAGTGATCCATCCCCTGTCACCCATTCCCAGCTTCTGGCAAACAGAGGCTAGGGACACCATCCCTGCACATCCTGGCTAATAGCCATTGATGGACCTGTCCTCCAGGAACTTATCTAGTTATTTTTGAACCCTGTTATAGTCTTGGCTTTCACAGCATCCTCTGGCAAGGAGTTCCACAGGTTGACTGTGAGTTGGGTGAAGAAATACTGCCTTTTATTTGTGTTAAACCTGCTGCCTAGTAATTTAATTGAGTGACCCCTAGTTCTTGTGTTATGAGAAGGAGTAAATAACACTTCCTGATTTACTTCCTCCACACCAGTCATGATTTTACAGACCTCTGTCCTATCTCCCCTCAGTCCTCCCTTTTCCAAGCTGGAAAGTCCCCGTTTTATTAATCTCTCCGAAGGGTGGGGAGAAAGGAGGATTATAGTTTGACAGATGAGGAATAGAGGGATGTAGTGACCTGCGAGTCTGTGACAGAACCCGGGAGTCCTGACTCCCAATTTTGCGGCTTCACCAACTACCACCTTCCTCTCCCAAGAACCATGGGGTCCCGTCTCCCACGTGTATGCCGTCTCTCTCTCTCTCTCTCTCTCTCACACACACACACACACTCACACACACACACACACACACACACACACACACACACACTTTGGACAAAGAGACAGCAAAGCCCCGAACCAGGCCGGGCCGGGAGGGGTGGGGGGAGGTAATTTAATAACAGGAGGAAAGTCATCAATCTCTGTTCCTTTGAAACGGCGTGAAAGCGGAGGGGGAAAGGCGAAGACAAGCCAGCACCTGATGTACCCGAGCAGCTGAGGAAGCCGGGTTTGCGCTTCTCTTTCTGTGGCTGCGTCCGCCACGTCCATTCACCGCCCCGCCGCGGTGCATTGGGGCTTCCCCGGCCCCTCGCATGGCTTGGAGCGGATGGGACAAATGTCATTTGTTCCAGGGACAGGCGGGGGGGAGCCAGGCTCGCCTGGGGCATGTCGCCGGGAGGAGCGGCAGGCAGACGTATTGTTCATTAATGGAGCCTGGCGGGTGCTGGGCAGGGTGGGCACCGCGAGCCGGGCTAATTCAATTAGACGGAGTTGCTGATTTTTCACCGCGTTGCCAGAAGACAATAACTGGGTGGGCAGATGCTCTTTGGAGCGAGGAGGGGCGAAGGGCGATACATATTTATGAGCGCGATCGCCGGCGCACCCAGCCCTGGCTGGGGCTTTGATGTTTGCACCCTGGCCCCCGATACCAGCCTGGGTTGAGAAACACCCGCCCCTGTCTAGGAGAGAGGGTCCCTGTGCCTGGGGAATGCGGCTCTTTGCTGGGGTCTGTTCCCCTGGTTCAGGCGGGAGATCTTTCCCTCCTTGTCTATCTGTATCTCTAGAGCCCCGGACCGATCTCCTCTGTGCTAGGCGCTGTCCATACCTATAGTGAAAGATGAATACAAATAAAGAGCAAAATCCCCCCTGACTTCAATGGAGCAGGAGCAGGCTTAGCGCCTCAGGGGTATTTAGGCTCGTAGCTTCCACTGATTCCAGTTCCTTGGAGGAACTGGGCCCAAGTGACTTAACCCAGGGCATCCAGTGGGCACGTGGCAGAGTTAGGGCAAAAACCAAGGAATCCTGAGCCACAATCCCGGGCCTTAACCTCCCAGACCTCCCCTCCTCTCTGAATGAAAAGAGGGGCCCCGCAAAATCATATCTTGCCATCAATTCTCCACGTTCTTCTCTGTGGGATTTCCCACCAGCCCGGGTCACACCCGCCACAGACTCCTTCAGGGCTGTGGCCACCACTGTCGCATGGGGCAGTTCCACGTGCTGCACACCCAGGCCTGGGTGAACCTGTTCCCGGAAGTCAGGGACGGTTCAGTTTTGCGCTCACCGGATCCAAGCTTTTTGGGAGGGGGGTTCAAGGTCCCAAGCAGGGAAGCAAAACTCCGAATCTTGCCGCAGTAAGAAATGTCCACCACAGCGTGACGTTTTAACCAGGGAGAAGGTTTGGTTTTAAAAAGACAGAGGGTCTCCAAAAATTGTTGCTCTAAGTTTCATGCACAGTCTGGTCCATGGATAGTGCACGGGATTAGGGAGTCAGGACTCCTGGGTTCTTTCCCTAGAGCACCCCTGTGTGACGTCCCTGCTCCGTGCCTCAGTTTCCCCATCTGTAAAATGGTGCTGACTCTACCGATCTGAGTTAGTAGAAACCTAGAGGTGAAAGGGGCTATGTACCAACTATGGGTTGTTATTCCTGGCGGGGTTTTCTTTGGCTTTTGCAGGAACTAGCTTTGCAGAAATGACGTGGATCATGCACAGGATTAACAAATCTGCGGACGCGGGAGGGTGAGCTCTGATATCACCTGGAAAACTAGCAATGGGCGGGCGGGGAAACGGAGGGACTATTCCTTATTGCTGCTGTTTATTGTGTACCGCACTGGCACCTGTAGGACTCCGTGGTTTAAAATATTGATTTCAATTTTTATACATATTTTCCGTGGTCTGCAACAAACTGGGGGAGAGGAAACACGCGCACAAGTAATTGCAACTCCAAGAGCGGAGAGAAGGATGCATGTGGCCCATTATAGTGAGACGGCCAGACTCAGCTTTCCTTCCTAGCGACGTCCTTGGGTGTTTGTCTGGGGGGGGGACGACTGAATACAGGGGCCCTTGATGTGATTCCTCGTGGGAGGACGTTTGGCTTTGGGCTGAGGCGCTGAACGGGGGAGTTCCGATTCTGTTTCTGTCACACGTCCCCTGTGGGACCTGGGGCTAGTCACTAGATTTCTCCGGGCCTCAGTTTCCCCCTCTGTAAAATGGGGCTTATAATGCTTCTTTTCTTCCAGCTGTGTCTGTCTTGTCTATTTAGACTGTTCTGGACAGACACTGTCTATAAGTACAACAACCAGCACAAGGGGGATTTTATGCTTGATTGTGCCCTCTTGCTACTGCTATAATAATAATTAATAATGAATCAATAATGGCTATCCTTCCACCAGTTTGAAAGGTCTGATCCCGCTCCATTTCAATCAATAGCAAAACTCCCACTAGATTCAGCGGTGCAGGATGCACCAAACTAAACCGAGAAGAATCCTTGGGCTGCCTTAAAACTATCCCCCCCGCCCCCAAGATAATGAACACGCGGTTTCCCAGGTGACAGTCTATTTTTCATATGGGCAATATTTCCCCCCTGATCTATTCAGCATCCGCACCATGCAGTTCGGGCGGCTCGCTCCCTCTCCCTGTTAATCCAGGGCAGTTCAGTCATTTGTAACCATAAAGGGGGGGGGGGAATATTGTTTGGGCAAGTTTGTAAAATCCTGCAATCCCTGCCCCCCGCGCTGGGCACTTTATACTCATTAAGTGCACCCGAGCGTTGAGTCATTACTGTAATAAGGAGATATGCTGAATAAAAAGAGCCACGCTTCAAGCGCCATAAATTACAACTGTCAGGGCGGATTCTAGGGATGAACCGAGCTGGGAATAATTATTTACGGCGCGCTTTATAGAGCAATTAAAAATTCCCCAAATGGTGTTAATTGCATTTAATGTGCAGAAAGTGCAGCCTGGCTTTCAAATCGATGTTTAGCAGAAAAATCTGCTCTTTAAAGATCCCTTCGCCCCCCCCCCCCCTTTACCTCTTTGGCTGCGCTCGTCTGTAGTTTAAAAAGTTTTCACACCGGCTGGTGTTGCTTCCTCGGACGGCACAACCTTACCTGTTCTTGGCTTCATTTCCCCAATGATCTTTCACGGGCGGTGCAGAATTTTCTGCTAGAAAGAGAGAAACAAACTCGCAGGGTGTCAGGCGAACGCTGCAGCTGGGTTTGAGAGAGTTGTGCGGGACATGAGAGGGAGGGAGGCAGAATGAGGGGAACAGACAGAGGAGGGAATGGAGGTGTGTGGTATAGGCAGGATCCATCCTGCACCGATGGGCTGACAGCCTGGCTCCACTGAAACTGACCGAAGAACCACCCTTGATTTCAATGAGGCCGGGATCTCACTCAGAGATTTGAAGGGACTGTTAGGAGAATCTAGCCTGAGCTCTCCTGCCTAGCACAGATCAAGGACCTTCACCCAGTGATTCCTGCATCCGGCCCCTGAGAAACCCTTTCACGTGCAGGGTAAGAAGGCAGGATGCAGGAGCTCGGATGGCTCTGTTGTGAGCTGTAACGATCCATTTGATCGTGTGTATAACCCGGGGGACAACGTCCCCTTCTCTGCTGTAGTGTTGCGTTGTGGTAACATTTTTCACCGACCGGGGCTGGGGGTGGAATATCTTTCTGTCTCCATTGAATTGCATCTGGTTGCTCGGGATTTGTCCGCTTAAATGCTCCCTCGACTTTCAGCGCCTCTGTGTTGCAGATCCTACTGAAAGGAATTGTACGGTACACACCCCCTTCAGCCTCCCCCCACAAGTTTTCCCTTCCAAGCTCTTTAAATGAGCAACGCAGCAACCTTTGCAAGGGATGGGACGCAAATCCCCGCACTCCGCCCCACCCTCCAAATCTCCGGATTACTTTCTTTCTACACAGGACTGAAGCAGGCAAGCTTTCCACTCTCCTTTGGCTTCCCTTGCAAATCTATGCTGCAAAGGGGGGCCTGCTATTGGTGCTCCGGAATGCCCGCGAGCCTGGCTGCGCTTTGGAGCCGGTTACCTGCCAGGGAAGCATAAAGTGTCTCCCCAGGACTCAGTAACGATCCGATCTGCCAAGCTTTGGTGGGGCGGGGGCCAAAGCTGTGGGTGTTGGTTTGGTTTTTATGTTGGGGCTGCAAGAAAACAGCCCCCCCCCCCAGTAAAACTGTCTCTTTCTATCAGAGAGACCAGGGGAGTGCGGTGGTATCTGTCACTGGCCCAACTCCAGTGAGCGAGAGAGACAAGCTCTCACGTTTACACGGAGCATCTTTCCTCTCTGATATCCTGGGACCAGCCGCACGGTCTCTGTCGATGTTATGCTGGAAGTTGGAATTCTCCACCAGCCATTTCTCAGCGATCATTTACTGCCCAGCTCCCGTCGCCCTGCCCTTTTCATTCGCTCCCCCCTCGCTCTTTCTGCCGGATCCGTCTGGGGATTATTTGGGGCAAAGTTTTCTGGCCTTCGGGGTTTCTCAAGTGCGGTCACTGTGGCCACCCACGGGGGCTTTTCTTGCGGCCAGGGCAACCTCCTGGGCAGTGGGGGGGGGGCAAAGCAGGGGAGCGTCCCCCAGGGCCACCAGCAGGGATTGGGCCCTGCCAGAGGAGCGAGCAGCCCGGGAGTTCCCCACCGTCCTGGGGGAAGTGGGGGGCGGGCTTCCGGCCTCAGCCCTGGGGTGGAGGACAGCAGGATCTGGGTCTTTGGGCTCTGGCCCTGGCCCCTGGTCCTCGGCCCCGGCCCCTGCTGTCTCCTTATCCACCTCCCCATCCAGGGCTTAATTTGTCCCCGGTTTGCCCGGGCTGAGTGAGTCTGCTGTGGAAACCGAGATGTGCACGGTTGCATCCGAAGAAGTGGGTATTCACCCACGAAAGCTCATGCTGCAAAACGTCTGTTAGTCTATAAGGTGCCACAGGATTATTTGCTGCTTTTACGGTTGTTAATATCACTTCTCACAGCAGACTTGCGAGCTAGCTGGGAGGCTGTGAAAAGCGATATTAACAAACATACAAACATCACTTTCGGCAGCAGCAGACTTTCCAGCCAGCAGCATGAAAGCAAAAGAAACAACAAGAGACAAGAATGTGCAAAGCACCTTCTTTGTGTTTCTAGTCTGGTTCGGTCCAATAAAGAATAGAGACACCTGTAAGTTATTTTTATTATTCAGTCTGAAAAAAACCCTCCATAAATCGATGGCACTGGCTTGGACATGTTTATGCGCATATTTATTTGTTTTTCCTAAAGTTAATTAAGTATTTTAGGAAAAATTGTCAGAGCGGCCACCGACAAGAGTTGGTGGCCACTAAAACTTTGTTGTGAGAACCCCTGCACGAGATGATCACAATGGTTCCTTGTGGCTTTAGAAGCGATGAATCTTTAGTATCAGCCCTGACTGACATGGAGATCACAGCACCCGCACTAAGGAAGTGGAATGAAATGAACAAGGAAAAGGCTGGTTCTGACTCTGAGTTCCCAGGAGGAGACATTTCAAGAAAAATTGTACGTTAGCAACACTGTACAGCGCCGAGCACACGGTGGGAGCCGAAGGATAAGGCTGATGGCATTACAAATAGCAACAGTAATCAGTGTTGTAGCAAGGACCATTCCAGGAATAATATCAATTCCAAGAATAACACAGTAGCCAGCAATAATTGCAACCCGTGTAAAAAAAATAACAACCTTGGTAATAACGGGGAACAGGAACCATTGTGACGGTCACACTAGCAACAGTGACGATTTGCACAACAATAAAAACAGTAACGATTGCAGTGGTGAAAATTACAGCGGTTCCTCTAGAAGTAACAACCGCAGCCCTACCGAGTGCTGCAGCCATTCTCCGGTCACTTGTTCCTAGAGACACGAGTGTCGCAGATGGGAAGGTCGGTCGCAGGCTTTAAACGCGGTGTCTCCAGCTTCTTTTTGCAAAGCCCCACAGGGGGGAAACATCTTTGCTAATATGCCCCCCGCTGTCTTCCCCTGGAGGCCTCCCCTGTACACACCTGTCCACCTCTGCAGCGGGACTCTGCCTAGCGCCTGGCAAGAACAATGGAGGCGCCGGGTGAAAACGGCTCCAACTTCCATTCTGCTTTGCAAAGACAGCTGAACCCAGAGTTTGCTTCCTATGTGCTAAATGCACCTTTCTCCCCTAGCTGCATAGATCTGTGTCTCCTCTCTAATATCCTGGGACCAAGGGGCCTACAACAACTCTCCCTGTCTGTGCTATTTTCAACCACTGGAATTTGGAATTCCCCACAATCAGATTGTGCGCCTCTCGATCTGTAAATCGGATCTTTCTTCCTTTGGTGGAAACGAAAACGGTGCAACTAAACCACAACCGTAGTTGGGGGCTGGCGGGGGGGGGGGGAAAGCTTTTCTATCAATTTGCCCTCGGTGTGTGTGAGAGACTATCCCAGAGGGGGTGACTAGGGAAACAATCCATTGGCAAGTAAATGCCTCGGTGATGTGACCATCCAATATCACTCGCGTCAGGCGGCGGGGGCTAATTGCTCGGATGATCAGGGAGGCGCCTTTGTCTTTCAAGTGAGATGGGGGCGGAGCGGGGGGGTCTCAGACTAGTTCGTCTCCGTTTGTTTGTCCGGACTGTAGTAGCAGCCCCTGGCACTACCCTGGTCCTCCCTTCGTTCCGCTCTCGGCTGCTAGGGACCATTCACGGAAAGGCCTTTCCGTGGCCGTTTTAATCAATCGGGCATCCCTCTCCAGCGGCTTGATTAATCCGGATTGAAGGAGGGGCCCTAAACGCCCCCCCCAGGAGCCCCGGGCGAAGCGGGGAGCGGGGCTAGGAGGCGGCCTGCGGGAGCCAAGGGAGACCAGCGCTGGGGCTGGATTGCGAGCGCGCTGCCAAGGATCGATCATGGCAATCCCGGGGGGGGGCAGGGGGTGTCTTGTCGAGCATTCCCACGCGCGCGCACACGCGCTGCCCCCAGTTAAATCCCCCCCCCAGGCTCTGTGCACCCCTCCGCTGCAAAGACTCGTGCTGCCTTGGATTTCTAAGGGGGGGGGGAGGTCTTCCCAGCAAGCAGGGTGGGCTGGTTCAGAGCCTGATGCTGATCCAACTTGACTCCCCGCCCCCAGCCCTCTCTTGGGTGGGGTGTAAACAGCACTTTGTACTAGTGCATTCGCTGAGCTGCTTTGGAGTTTGTGGCTCCTCCCTGCAGTCCTTACACAGGCAGCTCCCCCCAGGCTGGCAAAGGACTGGGAGAGAGTGGAGGTCAACGGGAATCTTTAATGGAAGCCCCATTAATTATATGAACGACCGATTATATAAAAAACAACACCCCTGAGGTTGGATACAGTTTGAGTTCTGCTTATCTCAATGGGAAAGGGACTGTTGGTACCAGTCCAGACAAACCCGCATAGTCTTTACATAAGAATGGCCAGACTGGGTCAAACCAAAGGTCCATCTGGCCCAGTGTCCTGTCTGCCGACAGTGGCCAATGCCAGGTGCCCCAGAGGGAATGAACAGAACAGGGAATCATCAAGTGACCCATCCCCTGTCGCCCATTCCCAGCTTCTGGCAGACAGAGGCTAGGGACACCATCCCTGCCCAGCCTGGCTAACAGCCATTGATGATGGACTTATCCTCCATGAATTTATCTAGTTCTTTTTTGAACCATGATAGTCTTGGCCTTCACAACATCCTCTGGCAAGGAGTTCCACAGGTTGACGGCGCGTTGTGTGAAGAAATACTGCCTTGTGTTTGTTTTAAACAAACGTTAAACTTGACTTTAATGAGACTATTCCCGAGTGCATAGTGAAGCGTGTGCGGAAGTCTTCGCAAGATCTAAGCGTGGGAGCAACTGGAGAGTTGTGGCTGTTGGCTCCAGAGTGACCGTCTCAGAAGGTGTGGGAAAAAAATCGGACTTTGAATTGTTTGATCTCTTTCCCCCCCACACCTACCAAAGTCCAGGGATCTAAGTTACCAGCCTCAGGAGCTGCAACATTGAAAAAAAAATATGCCCAAATCTTAACGGTCAGCGAAATGAATATTTTTTTCCATCACATCCTGTTTTTTCTTGGCTGCAGGAGCTGACGGTTAAATTGGGGGCACCAGCTGATGGATGAACGTTTGTTCCTTCGTGGTCACCTCATCCAGGTCTTCCAAGTGGGGATTTCTGGGGAAGGGGAATTCTTGCTTGAAGCGGTGCTGTAGCTAGCCTTGACAAATCAGAACCCACACGAGTACGCGTCACAGCCGCGTGCCTCAGTGGGCTGAAAGTGGCATTTAAATGTACATTGTTCCAAATACTGTAGCGGGCAAATCTCAGGCTGAGATGGGCGACTGCGGTTTGGAGCAGTGAGTTGGATTACACGGAATTTGCATCCAGGGACAACAAATCGCTTGGTCATGGAGGGGAACCTGGTGCCATAGTGGCTGACTTTACACACCTGCAAAACCCCGTGCACGCGTTCATTTTGTGTAACGAATTAAAGACTCTCTGGACACGATTCCCTCGTCTTTGTGGTGAGCAAAACAGCGAATCGTTACGTTTGGTTGGCAAAGGTCTGCAGGAGAAAAGAAGTCTCTTTAGTCAAGCTTCTGTTCATGGGATCCGTGCGTGTTTCCTGAAGTGTCGGTATCACGACGAGCCATATCGAAATTCCTTAGTTGTGTTACTAACGGGCACTCGTTGAAATGAACAGAGCTGTAAAACTCGAAGGTAAACACGTCAAAGGCACTTCCGTTCCATTGACTTTCAGTGGGACTTGGGCTCCTTAGTGCCTAAATCACTTCTGAAAGCAAAGCTTAATCTCCTAAAGGTCTTAGATTGTTTTTCTTTTAACCCCTAAGCCGGTTGTTCCCTTCATATAGTTCATGCACTTCCTGGACATAGTTTGGGACCTGTGGAAGGAGCCTGGTCGGTTTCATATCCTGCTTCTCTTACAACAGCACAAGTCAGTTGTGCTTGAGGGGAAAAATCTGTTGGAGTATTTCCCCCTCCCCCTCTGCACTTTCTGCTTTCGGGGCAATAGGAGCACTGGAGTAGCTAGTGAAAGACTCCTGTGATGTTTCCAAGCCAGACAAAGCAAGAGAGAACAACAGAGAAATAACTCTTCTGATGAGATTTCCAGCTCCCCACTCCCACCTCCTCCCGCAAAGAGTTTGGATAAACTTCTGAGAATTTAACATATTTTCCATTATTCCTCCCCCAGCCACCTGACCTGCTTGAGAATTGTGTGCCTCTAAAAACCTGAATCGAGGCCATGTTCTGGGTATCCCGAAACCTCTGACTGCTAGAAGCTGGGGCAGGACAACAGGGGATGGGTCACTCAGTAAATCGCCCTGTTCTGGTCACTCCCTCTGAAGCATCTGGCACCAGCCACCGTTGGAAGACAGGATACTGGGCTAGATGGGCCATTGGTCTGACCCGCTGTGGGTGTTCTTATGTTTTTATATTGTATCTACACTGTTTCCTTTTTTGCCAGGGCTACAGGTACAAAAAACTGATTATTTTCTCACTCTGGGGAGCAGCTTGGATGTAATGTTGCACTTTCCACATTAGTCCGCAAGAAAATTATTAGCTATGTACCAATAGAACCAATCAGGATGGCTAGTGGCAGTGAAAAGTTGAGAAACCACCTCTAAGGATTTCTGTGCTGAGACTAGCAGTTAAATTAGTGCCAGTTTGGTAGAGGGTTTGTGATGTGGACATTCTTCCCCTGGGAGTTGGACAGAGACCCATCAAACTCATTTCATGCAAGCAACTGAATAGCCCTACAATGGCAATTGCTTGCATTGCCCACAACACGCTCATAACATTTGCAGCTAAGTATTTAAGACATGGATATAATCAAATCTCATGCTCCAGGGCTTCAGTTTGTTGCCTGTTGGGATCAGGAAGGATTCCCCCTGACCTCCGGATATTGGCCAAGTGTATTCTGTGGGTGGGGTTGGGGGTGGGAGGTGTTTGCTTTCCCCAGGTGCATCAGAGCCTGGCCACAGCTGGAGATGAGACACAGGACAGGGTGGGCTGGTGCTCCTGAGATGTTCCAGAGGATATTCTTTCTAGGTGCCTGGCTGGCATGCCTTGCTCCCATGAGAAGGGTCATTCCGATCACCCAATGTGGGGTCAGGAAGGAATTGTTCCCCAGGTCCGATTGGTTGGAACCTTGGGATATTTTCAGTTTCCTCTACAGCCTGGGGCCTGGTTCCAATGCTGGGATCATCTGAGCATCTGGTGGGGCCTCAGCCACGGGTAGCATCTCAGGTTCTCCTGTGGCTCACAGATTAGTGTCTGAAGGGCTGAAATGCTTTAGTCTAACTAAAGTCTTTGGGCTCCGTGCAGGGGTAGCTAGGCGGTGTTGGTGACCTGAGATCTACAGGAGGTCAGACTCGATGATCTAACATTCTCTTCTGGCCTTAATCTCTGTGAAACCCCTTGTGCTCCTCACCATTCCAGCCTAGACTGGAACCAGTGATCTATAGGTGAAAGCTATTTGTGCTGTTCCCAGTCCCTGAGACATCCAATTCCTCTTATAAGGAAAAGCTGTTGAAGGGACAAGCTTTGGTTACCGCTCGGTGCTGTTATCAGAAGGTGTAAAGGTTCATTAAATAGGCCTCAGATGGAGCAGGGCTTCCTGAGCTGAGAATGGATGGGCCCTTCTAAGCAGATATAGGCACCCTACTGTAGCTGCATGTTGCATCTACTGATTCATCACTGGGTTTCCTGGTCTGTTCTCAGGCCCTCTGCTGAAAGTAAAGAATCTATAGATCAAAGGCAAATTGAGCTGAGGATGTCCATGCCAGGGCAACTCTTCCTCAGGATTTAGTGGCCTGCTGGGAGTGGTGATGGAGTCACAAACCAAATAGGAAGAGATGGAAGTGGGCTAGGAACTGGTAAACGTTCCTCTGAGGAGTGGGAAGCTTTACACATGTGACCCTTACAGAATGTCACACCATGCAGCTAAGATCTTCCCAAGACCTTTCGTGGGACTGACTTAATAATGAGACAAGGTGGGTGAGGGAATGTTTTATTGGACCAACTTCTGTGGGTGAGAGAGAAGCTTTGGAGCTCCGCAGAGCTCTTCCTCGGGGCTGGGAAAGGTTCTCAGAGTGTCACAGCTAAATGCAAATATCCTGGGACCCACACGGCTACAACCACTCTGCTTACAGCAGTGACTTCATAGTGGCACTATTGGTGCCCACAGTTTCTCTTATAAAACCCGGGTTTCAGAGTTGTTCTGGGTTCCTACAGCGCCTCGCACAGGGCAGCCCTGGTCTTTACCTAGGGTGTTTAGGAGCTACGATAATACAAACAGCAGTGTCTAGATGGGGACACTGAGGCACGGAGCCATGCAAGGCCAGGCTTTCCAAGGCAGCGAGGGAGCTTTCGCAGGGCCCACAAGCAGCCCTCGAGCCCCGCCTGCCCCCCAAGGCCTGGCTGCCTCTGCGGGCGATGGCTCCGGGTACAGCCGTGTGCAAGTGGAGCGGTGACGGACAGGAGTGTCACCTCTCTCGGCTCATCCCTTCTCTCCGCCGGCCAGGGGCTGCCCATGGCTCGCTCCCCCAGCCCATCCCCCCGCAGCTCTGGGAGAGCAATTAGGGGAAAACTTCTTGAAACCGTCATCAGCTCCTTTAGCCTCCATCTGAGCGCTTCTGCTCTGCCCAGCCGCAAGGACTTTGGCTGATGGAGCTGGCGCCAGCAGGTTCCCAGCCGAGTTCAGAAGTCAAGAAGTTAGGCAGGTGGGGGGTGGGGGAGGAGTGGAAACCCGATCCCCTGCCGAGCCAGCGGTGCAGGAAGGGGAGCGATGGGATCAGGGCCCTTTCTCCAGGAGCGCTGGGCCGAGGACCCCTCCGAGCCGCTCCGCAGCAGGCTCCCCACAGACCCGGTTCCCGTTCTCTCTGCCCGGCCCGAGGTGATCGCTCTAATGCACCGGCGGCCCCAGCCAGGTTCCCAATAGGAACGTAGGCGGGTTCCTCCCCCTGCTCGGCTCCGAATGGCGACGGAGGCGCTGGAAGGGGAATTCCCTAGACACCCTGCCCCCGGGAAACCTTCGCGCGCGAGGGAGTGGGGTGTGAGCGTGGGGCAGATTTCTGGCGGTGTGCACGTTGGTGCATGTTGCGCGCTCGCCTGCTTGCGGGGGGAAATCTGCAGACTTGTGCCCTGGGATTGGTGTGCACGGCTGAGGGGGGGGGTGCGTGGGGGAGTGCGGGCGTGTGAACATATATAGTTGTGGGAATGTGTGTGTCATTTATCTGTTGTGAACACCCCTCTGTGTGTATATTATATATATACACAGTCATGCACTTATGCACACAGTGATTGTGTGTATATATACACACAGGGAGATGCACAACAGATATTTAGATATAGATCGTGCATCTGTTGTGCATCTCTCTCTCTGTGTCTGTATATATATATGTGATAGAGATGTGCATAGAGATGCATAACATACATATAATGTTACATATATATTATGCATCCGTGTGTGTGTAGACATACACACAGAGAGAGAGAGAGCTGCACAGCAGATATAGATTTATACATAAAATATTTGTATGTGGGGTTGTGGGAACGCGCCTGATGCATATTTATACCCGACCGTACTGTAAAGCTAAGCAATGAATCAGGCAGCGAAAACAAAAATCTACGTTCGTGTTCTCCAGAATCTCCCCTGGTGCTGTGACCCGTTTCCGCGGGAGTTCATTGGGGTGAGATCTCTGAGCGTGTGTTTGGGTCCAGGGACGAGGTTCTGAACATCCAACCTGTAACTGACCCACGCACAACGCCCCCGAAGAAGAACACGATTTTTTCACGCACCCGCCCTCTCCACTTGTTTTTCTTCCGTTTGAAGGACCTGATCGTTTCATGACAACTTTTTGCGGCCTGATCTTTTCAATGGCCGACGGGCGGGCGCTGCACTGCGGAAAGCGCTATCAATTGGTTCTGACGCAGGACAAAACCAACAATGCAAATATTTAGTTAGCACTTAAGGGCCGGCTGAGGATCTCTCAGGACACTCGAGACGGCTTTTTGGACAGGGGCGCTCAATAACTGCCTTTGATTTTTTGGGGGGAGGGGGAATCCCTGCGGTTCCGGGGGAGGGGGCTGGACTGGGGGGAGAGGACATTTCAGAACAGATGATTCCTTCGCCAGCAGCAGCCACTCACTTAGCATCAGCGAAGCACTAGTCCATCTGGCGAAGTCCTGATATTCTATAGCCTGGGGAAGCCATGGCTGGGGCGGTCACTTTGGGAGCGGGGGATCCGCAGTGATTCTTCTGGGGGGACATAAATGAACGTTGAAAATAAGTCCTGTAAATTCATTCATTCACAATGAAGGCGGGAAATGCCTCCTAGTAACTTTGCAACATAACAAATCAATCCCCGAGCCTGAATATACATGGCGACATAATTATAAAATGATCCACCTTTCAGAACAAACTCCCTGATTTTCATCTCAGGACCCAGCCATTTGTCCGCCGCTCTGGCAAGAATTTAAAAATCCCGCCCATCTGCTTAGCCATCGTTTCAGAATCAACCTAGTAATGAGGGAAGAATTAATACTTCAATTCATAATAAATAACAACGTATTCTTTTCAGGCTGTCTGTCATTTCAGAACAGATCTAACGCGTGAAGAATGCCACCCGGCTCTAAATCAAGCTCTGTTTTCAGAAGCCCTCACAACAATTTAAGAATTTTACCTCTGATTTCAGAATCTACCTCTCCTGCGCCCATCACCCTGGCGCCTAAACTAAAGATCCTGAAGTGTTGTGCAACAGACTTATTTACTTCTGATCCTAATTGTCTCCATATTGATTTAATTGGGGAAGTGTAAAATCTCCATAGCATTCTGCAACCGCTTGCAATTAATTTCTATTTTCATTTAGCCTCGTTTTTTTTCTCTCCAACGATGGGAAAGCGAGATTACCCCGAAAGGGTTTTGTTTCTATCCCCTGTAATAATGGCTCCCAGCGCCCATTTCTAAATAATCTTCAGGACCTACCAAGATAGCATTTCTTTTTAATTATTTACCTGTTAGTGAAAATGCTGCAGGTTTTTGCTAATGGTCTCTGTTCTGTGGCTTGACAAGCCTCTAACTCTAGGCAGCAGATCATTTCATTAAATTTTAATGTCGGTCAATTGCCCAGCATAAAAAAAAATTACAGACTGTGATCCCATCTAAAATATTAATACTTTAATGCTTGCTGTTAAATAAGCCAGTTCCCCAAGCGCCCCCAAATCAATTCTTCATAATGCACTCCTCATTTGGGCACAAGCTTAGAGACATTTTTCTTAGATTATTATTAACTTGTGTCAATTGCTCACCCAATTAGTGATCGCAGGAGAAAGGGGGCTTTGGAAAAAAAACCCAAAAAACTCGACTCTCTTTACAGCCAACGCGCAATATTGCAACAGCTGAAGACTTTGAACTCTGTTGAGTTGGTGATCTGGCTCCTAACAGACATAGTGCCCGTCTTTCCTGCGCTCTCCGAGCGGCCAGCTTTCATTTTGTTCCGTGCACAGCGGTTAGATGTCAAGGCGATGAATCCGGATTGATCCTATAGAGATAAATAGATGCATCCGTACACAGACCTGCAAAACCTCCCCGCTTTAACCTGGGCCGCTGAGAATCACATCGGAAAAGATGTGTGTTTACATGGGGCAACCCAAAGCCGACTCGAAACCATCCCGAGAATGCTAAAACTCATTTAAAAATCAAAGGGTATTTCATTTCCAAGCCGTGGTTGGAAACCAATTTCTACAGTTCCACGCCGATAATTTCCCAGTGATTTTTTTCTAGCTTTAAAAATGAAAGTTTAGTGTCAGCAGAGGACCTGAGGAAATACAACAGTGTTCTTCAAAAAGTGGGGAAACCCATCGCGAATGGAAGATGAATGGATAGAAGAGAACACGTTAAAAGAATGCAAACAGCCAGTGACAAAGTTAGATTTGCAGGGCAAATTAGAAGACCTCCGAAATTATTGTATTCCCCGTACCCCCCCCGCCCCACAACACACAAGCACACTCGCACGCACAACCCAGCACAGAGACACACTTTCACACACAACGCGTCCGCCGCAACGCCAGTGTATTCTCTGAAAAATCTCATGAAGAGAAAAAAGGACCTTTTCAGGGTTTTCATACACAGTATATATATATATTGTGTGTGTGTTTCTGACTGAGCTTTTCACAGCTGTTGGTAAAACTCTTCGCCTACAGGTTTGCTACTTCAGAAGAGGAAAATTCGCTCCCATTGTAACGAATCGCTTATTCTAATTTGAAATACGTAGCCCCTGGAAATGTCGCTGCTGGATCTGGTCAGTTTCAAGCACAGAAAGTTTGCCGGGAGGAACAATGGGTGGGGCGATCTGGGTTCTGGTAGTTGCTTTTCTGGCCGATCAACACTAAGAAAAGCCCCACATGTTTCCAGGACAATTTACCCTCGCGCGAGTCATTTTTAGCTGGTTGTTTTTTAAACGCCACTCTCGGAATAGTTGGAAGAACCGGCTGGCTGTGTGGTTTCAGATTCATGCTCAGTTTGTGCACACGCTGGCCTGTGCCCCATTCTGAGTAATATTAAGGTTTTTTTGAAAGGGTCCCCGCAACCCAGAGGAAAGCTCATTTTTACACCTAACGCTGTCAGTTGCGCTCCTGAGATGTTATAAGTGAGCTCCTGAGAACCCGGCCTGAGTTCTCCAGTCTCGTTTATTTTGGTGGAGACCGAGAGGAAGGATTGGCCAATGTAGCGTAAATGTCTAAATTCGGTGAAGGCCGCAGCACCCCATCTGTTTCTTTTTTGCTCCGCTCCAAAAAGACTGGATTTGTTTCTTTCTAAATTGAAATATCTTTAAAAACAAAACCCCAAACCACAACTCTCCTGACTCCAGTGAGGATCTCTGCGTTCAAATCAATCGCAGAGATGGGGCTCGGGCCAGTTAATCCGGTTTGAGTCCGTCTGAACTCAAAACGCACCAGATTCCGCTTCACACGCTCGCTAGTTCAGGCCGGCAGTATCTGGTGTCACGCTGCTTAAACTGGGAACCGGACGTTTCTTTCCCCTATTAATTAGCGTCTAAAAGTTAAGGGGGCTAAAAAGGCTCCTACATATCGAGAAGGCTTCTCCGGGGAATAACCGGGGCTAGAAATGAGGGGTGTCAGAGCAGATCTGAGCAGCCAGTGAACACAGGGGCTGGGAACCCGGCTCCGCTGAGGTCTGTGGAGAGGTTCAGGGGTTCACCCGGAATGAGGGTGGGATTGTTCAATGTAGTCGGCCAGGGAGGACGCCAGAATCTCTCCTTCCTGACCGGACCCGGCTCGATGATAAGAGCCGGGGAACCGGACAGGGGCGGGTTTCGGCCTGCTCTGTGCACTGGGAGTCCCAGGATTTTAGCGGAACTCTCACGCCATTAAACGCCTCGGCGCTTGGACTTTTGCATCGTGTGCCGGACGTTTATTTTCAACACCCCCCTCCCCCCCTCCCCGTTTTATGAACACTCCCAGCACTAAAGTCGATGGAATTTTTTTAAGTCGGGTATTTTCCCCCCTCCATAATGTAGGGGTGGGGGAAAATCACTGAAAACATTTTTTGGGGGGGGAGATATGGGAAAAAACGTTAACCCCAATTTCAATCTGTCTCGGAGTGCGAGGGCAAACGAGGAGCCGCTCTAAACCAACGAGCCCGGGGTAACTGAAGCTACAGGCCTCACTCACACACCACCCGGCCTGCGCCTTGCACCCAGCACCCACCCTGCTGCAAGCAGAAAAGGCCTCGGAGAGAACAGACGGCGCCTGCGTCTTGCCTCGAGCCCGGCAGAACCCACGGGTGAAATCTGGGGCCTCGGGCCCAGTGAAGGCTAGGGCAAAGCGCAGCCCCACGGAGGGAGTAGCTGGCAATCAATCCACACAGAGACCCAAAGATGCTTCCCTCATTCTACCCCAGCCAGAGCGTCTGATTGCAGCGCTCCAGAGGGCCTGAAGCCAGTGGGGAAATCCCCATCGATCTCAATGGGCTTTGGGTCAGGTCCGTGGAGCAGCGATCCAAGCTGGAGGTCGCCAGGACCTGGCCAGCGGTGGCGCGGCCCCCTCAGACACGGCCGGGGTTATGGGCTGCCAAAGCCGACGAAACAAAGAACCCCCCTGAGATGCCAGTAGCAGTAGCCCCGATTGTAACGCTTCCCACCCTGCTGATAGACAGGCCGAGCCCACCCTTCCCCGGGAAACCGGGAGAACATGGGGTCGGATGGACGGAAAAGTCGCTTTACATACACTCGGCATGGTTAGCACCCCCCTTACCGCCTCTCTCCTTCCCCCAGGTACTGCCCCGATCCCCAGGAAACTCGCTGGAGGGGGCCATTGGGAGAGAGAGAGAAATACCCGTAAAACAAAACAAAACACACTTCTAACAAGGGTCTAAACAGTGTTTTCTGCAGATCAAGATGTGCCCACTCCAGGGGCAGGTCTCCCCCCCTCTCTTTGATGGGGTAATACGGTGGTTTCGCCCTGCTGGCTTGGGCCATATCAAAGTTTGAAGCTGTCCCCGCCCCAGAATTCACAGGGCGCGATATTTTCGGGGGAATGTCACATCTGGACACAAAGGGGGGTGTCTTTGTACGGGAGGTTAGTTTGCAAGTGGTACAAATGGGGGCTGCCTGACACACGCTCGGGGTTTTGATATCCGAGTGATTGTGAGTAGAGGGCTGGTGAGGGGACTATGAAGCCCCCCCCCAGGCAATTTATTCCACGGATGATTGCAAGGTTGCAGGAATTAGTTCAATGGATATAATGCCCGCATGCATGGGGACTCTCTCTCACACACACACCCAGAGAGAGAGTCAGGATTTACCATCCCAGGTAATAATCCCACGAACTGCAATGAGATTAAGACCAGGGCCCAGTCATTCTGGCTACAGATCGTTTCCTCACTACTCATCCAAGCGGAAGCGTATTTGGATGGGGTGTGCGTTAGGGACAAGGCATATTTGGCGCCTGTTCCGTTAAGGGGAAGCATCTCAACGCGTCTGTAGTGAATTATCCTTTACAAAATAAAGAACAAACGTTCCCCCTTCTTAAAATCCATCCATCAAGCAGGCCCCCCTGTCTCTGATGAATTGGCGGTGGCGCATAACTGATTGGGGTAATTTTGTTAAGGTTCCTAACGAGGAGGCGCGAGCCTGTCCCATTTGGGAGCGGGCGTAAAGCCGCCCTACCCGTGATCACGGTTGTGTTGGAGTTTGTGTTTCGGTGCAACGGTCCGATGGTGTAGGGGCTAATTCTGGGTGGGAGAGAGACACAATCATTGCACTCGTAGTGTGTGTGTGTCTGGGGTGGGAGGGGGGTGCGTGTAGTTTTCCCCGGCTTTGGCTCAAAAGGGTCTCACTTTATGCGCTGGCCATTTCATCCCAACAGACATCCCGAGCCCCGCGGCGAGTCTGTAAACAGATCCGCTGATTAGATCTGCTCCCCGGAAACGCAAACTCAGTTTCACTTGGCCAAGCGGGACCGTCACACAGACAAGACTCAACTCACAGCAAAAACTGGCCCCGGGAGAAGCCAGGCTCTGAAAACCTAAAGCTGCGGAGATCCCAGCCGCTGGGAGGTGACCGCTGGTTTCCAAAGGGGATCCAGGGTGGATCCCTTCGAGTGCGGAGACCCCCGGCTTGACACGGCCACGTTAATAACACGCGCTCCGTGGGCAAACACGCCCAGTCCAATCACAAGGACCCCCCTAACGGAGATCGCTGTCAATAAGCAGGCGCTGGGGTAGGAGGCAGATGGCCCGGGCCGTCTGCAGAGGCGCTTCGGAAAATGCAGCCCGGGCGGGCGGCCTGGGCCCCTTTCCTGGCTCATGCGAAAGTCGGTGACTGTTGAGCTTGGCCAGCGAGCAGGCTAGGGACAGAAGGGAACCGCTGGCGGACGCCTCTGGCTGGCTAGTGAGGTTAGCCCGCTGGGGCTGCCTTTGTATGAGCTCAGAGAAGCAGCCTCGACCCAAACAGGGACATGGACCGATCGTTTCTAACTCCGTACACACATGCGTTTCATGGCAAAAAGTCGCCTTCCGAACTCTCTCCCGCACCTCCCCGTGCGTCTGCACGTGCAGTCTCTGCACAACCCGCACTCCAGCGAGCCCCACAGGCAGCACAACCCCAGTGGGGTTCAGCTGCGTCCCCCTTCTTTGGGTTATTCGCAGAGTCACTCAAATCAAGGGAGCATCGGTTTGGGAACATCTTCCTTTATCCCGGCGGACGAAATCTTTCCATTACCCCGCACTCCGCAGGGTCCCAGCTGGGAGTACCGGGCTAATGGGAGTGTGTAAATAATCGCATTGATAGTTTAGTTACAGAAGAGGCGTAAATGTAAATCGTGAGTGCCCGAGATAAACCCTTTACACATAATTATTTATATATATTTATACAAACAATACACGATATTATGTATATCCTCTCTAAATCCTCTCTCCTGCTGTATTATGTATGTAGATTGCCAAGAACAAATCAATCTATCTATCTATCTCCTTTGTAAGTCTTCTGCCTAATATTTTATTATGTATTTAGATTTCGACAAATAGCACAGGGTGTGTATATATATATATCTCCTTTGTAAATCCTCTGTGGACTATTTTGTTCTGTATTTCGATTTCTACAAACAACCACAGATTTCTATATGAGAACCTAACTGCCGAATACGGAATTGGCGAGCGGGTGTACACAGGGACAGCGATCCAGGCATGAGATCGCTCAGTTTTACCTATTTCTGCCCCCTCCGCTCCTCAGACTTTGGGAAAAGAAAGGAGCCCCCCCCCGCCCCTTCTCATTGCAACTCCAGCGCCCTTTAAGCTTTCACCGTCTTTGTCTGGGCACGAGGTGCTTTGCACAATGGCAGCCAAATACCTGCGGCTGTTTCACGTGGTGGCGGAAAGGCACGCGTGGCCGTTACCCTCTCCCGGGGCCGGGTGGGAGGAACGAGAAATACACCAGAGGGGGGTGCGGGGGTCTGCGGATGCTTAGAGAAAACGTGAGCCAGTCACTGCACACAGAAAGGGCCGGCAGTTGCAGGCTGCCGCCTTTGCGCTTTAGCTGGGGTGACCTGACTTTATAAGGCTCTGGCTAGCCTGGGTTTTTTGGGCTTGGGAAGAAACTCCTGCTCTCTCTCTCTCTCTTCCCTGACTGTCATTCACTCAGCCGCGCTCAGGATCCAGCCAATGGAGACCCAGGGCCTACAAGCAGCAGGCCTTTTGGTAACATGATTGATGCCCTCGCAGCCAAGCCGGAGTCCAGACGCGCGCTCGCACTCCCCCATTCTCTTCCCATCTCCGCTCTCGCTTTTTTCCAGCCCTTCTTTCCCCACTTCCAGCCTCCTCGGAGGCTTTGGGGAGAAGCGAAGCGAAACCGGAGCGGCGCGCGGTGTAAATCCCGTCCCTGAGCCGGCCCTGGCCTGGAGCAGGGTGGGGGGGACCCACCTTTTTTGTTGTTCAGGGGGATTAGGAGCGGCAGCATGGATCACATAGGAGCTCATCACCTCCACCAGAACCACGCCGAGCCCATCAGCTTTGGAATCGACCAGATCCTCAACAACCCGGACCAAGGCAGCTGCATGATCTCCGGCTCCCGGCTGCAAGACTCCTCCGACTACGGCTTGAGCTGCATCGTCAGCAGCGCGTACAACAGCATGACGGGCAGCTACGGGGCGAACGGCGGCTCGGCCGGGGCTTACCCGGGCGCCTGCAGCATGGCTTCCCTGCCCGGCTCCTACAACGTCAACATGGGGGTGGCCATGAACGGGAACGGCCTGAGCTCGGCGGGGGGCGTGATCCGGGTGCCGGCGCACAGGCCGCTGGCTGGCGGGGCGCACCAGCCCCTCTCCACCGGGATGCCCACCGTGCCCTCGGTGAACCCCATGAACAACCTCACGGGACTCACTTTCCCCTGGATGGAGAGCAACAGGCGATACACGAAAGACAGGTTCACAGGTGAGTCCCGCCCTGGCTCCCAGCGCGCTGCCTGCCTCTCTGGCCGCGCCTGCCGGGGTCCCAAGCACCGCTCTGCCTGGCCCACCGGGGGGGCGACAGCAGGTTCCCTCCCCGCCGCCCTGGCCTCCCCTCGCTGCCCTTTGCATTGGCCTGGGGCTCCTGCCACGGCGTGGTCCAGCGATTCCGGGGTGGTCACCAAGCCCCGGCCCCGCTCTACAGGTTCTGAGCAATGGGCACAAGGAGGCGAAGCCCTACGTAGAATTAGTCCCGGGCCAGCCCCCGAGGCAGACAGTAATGAGGCCGGTGAGGAGAGAAATACCGATAGCAAAGGATGCCCCGCAATCCGTGATCCCGGGGGTGACTCCACCTGGATGGGATTATTCCCCAAGTGCATTTTGGCTATTGGGTGCGAAGATAGCCAAGGGGGAGCGGGGTGTGTAAATGAATCACTCAGCAGTACAGATATGATTGGACTAAGAAAGCAGTTAGGGTCTAATAACAATAAATGAGCCATGGATGCGACATTTAATTCCTTTAAACTCACCCCTAAAATAGTTGCAAAAGTTTTTTTCAGGCTCAGATTTTCAGGGGGGTTTAGCTCGGAAAAGCATCGATTTTTTTTTTGATCCGTAACTTCGCATGGCGGGAGAAAGCTACGCGCGGATTATTTGGAAATGGAGGGTTTAATGGAGGCACGTTGTTGCGGGAAGGACGGTTCCTGTGTCGGCTCTAACAACAGGCGAGCACCGACAGGGAACCGGAGTTCCCTCGTTGAATTATGTCCAGGCTCCAAAAGGAATTTCACGTGTCGCTGATTTTGAACAAGTTTTTGTCCTAGTTTTTCTTCAGCGAGGATTTCGGGTCAATGTAAATTTCCTCGGCCAACCTGTGTTTGTGCAGTTCCCGAGCGAGCCTAGTGCATCCTATACTAATGAACAGACAAGGCGGCTTCCCCCGGCAGGGCCGAGCCATGGATTTAAGGGCCGCTCGTTCGCTTCACTTTCGGATTCAGTTTTTTACCCCCAGCCCAGACCCAAAGCGGCGGGAGGACTGTTCGGGTGGGAACTGGGAAACGAACCCCCCACCAAACTGAGTGTCTTGAAACGGCAGAGAAATTGTAAAATGGGAAAACTCCGTCCCCTTAAAGCGGCTCCTGGTTAATTTATACTTCCCAGAGTGATCAACTGGAGCGATTATTTTTAAATCGAATTTTGATCTGATATCAATTTACTCATATAATTAAAAATACAAACGAACGAAGTTTTTATCTGCCTCCCAGGGGGAATAAGGCTCAATTTAATCATTGTTTCGAGAGCGCTTGGAGATCCTCGGACGAAAGGCGGCCTTAGAAGCGCAGAATGTTTTACCTTTATCACTATTCCACGGGCCAAACTCTCCAGGCCACAAGTGGAATTTTTTCCTGAGTGGGCACCGGGGAATATAATAAACTTGCAGAATTAGGCTGGTTAAAGACAGGTGACTGCGTCTAGAAATGTCAGTGTAGAAACACTGTAGGAAAGGGCTTCCCAGAGACAAAATCCCTCCCGTAATATTATGAGTTGTTATCACTGCTGAGTATTAAACTCGATGCCTTTAAAGACGGGGAATGTCTAACTGTTAGAAACGGGACGGATCATGCCATGTGGGATGCTCTGCACCTTGGGCACTGGACTAACTCTCTGCCATGTGCTCTGAACCCATGTCGCAGATCTGAGTAGTGATGGGGATGGGGGGGGGGGTTAAATGCATGATAGATCCTAATTAGGCAACTATCGCAAAAGGCCGTTTTGCCTTAAATTTACAGCAAATGTTCCCCTCTCCTCCGAGTTTCATCCGCTCTGTGGAAGGAAGGTGCCGTTTAGCTCCAGGACAGACTAGCTGCTCTAAAAGATTTAGGGGCCTATATTTTCCCATTACCTCCCGGCCTGATTGCATTTGTGTCGGAACAGGGAGTGGGGCGCACGTTTCCTGCGCTGCCTCGCAAAGGGACGGTCACAGCGGGAGCTGGGTTCTAATGGCGAGCGAGAGGGGTGCTGCGAGGCCCTGCCGATGGGCAGACGGAGAGACATGTAGACAGAAGACATTTTAGATCGCTCGAATAATAGTATTTTTCTATCTTCTCTGTTGAATGGGCGGGACCCTCGTACCTCACTTCAGTGCGCCAGGCCTGGAGATGTTCTTCCGCAACTAATACAAACAGCTACAATTTAATAAACAGCAAAGCTAATTCCAGGAGCCTCCCCTCGGCTGAATACAGAGGGAAAGGGAGTGGGGGAGTAAACACGCGTCTGTGTTCCGCGGAAGTTGGTGCAGGAGCAGAGTGTAAACTTAATTTTACATCAGGCCGAGGTCGGATATTCAGGTGTAAAGAGAATTCTGTGGGCACGGTCAGTCCTAATCCAGGGGAAATAGATGATCAGTTATGGCAGATACTTTATTAATTGGATTAAACAGCGCGACCAAAAGGATTTCTGAAAACAAAAATATCACCTTCATCTGTACACCATGGACTAAAGCAAAGCCGAGCTGTGGAAATCTGTCAATAGCAGAGAGATGATTCATTCCACAAAGTGTCCCCCTCCCCCCAGCTTTCTTAACCCAGCAGCCCGTGTTTGTATTGCTAATGCCATTAATCGGATGTGTCACATTCAGAGCAATCCGGGAACTTTCTCGCGGGGTGGGGGTGGGGGTAGTTTTCCTCTTTACACGAGGGCTCCTATTTTCGCGGTTTGAGCTGGGGAAAGGGCAGCTTGCTGCCAATAGCAAGACCGCGTTAAAAGACCCCCCCGCTCCCCCAGATCTCAGTAGCGAGCAATCGGAGCGCCGACCCGGCTCCTGGGAAGTCAAGGGATGAGGTGGGGCCTTTCCTGCTCGGTTTGGGCTCTTCCAGCCGCACCAGGCATCGCCCCACTGCGCATTGCTCACATCGGCCGCTCCTGGTTCTTGTCCCATCGCCCGCCCTGCCCCAGAGGGGGAGCCGGGCGGGCCGCGGCGGAAGGGTGGTTTTGGTAGGGTTGTGGGCTGGGGGATGTTGGTGTCTGAGAAGGCCCTGGCAGAGAGGAGGGGGGGTTATTGCTGGGGAAGGTTAGGCCTGGGGAGGGGGTGCTTTGCAGCATGCTGTTAGCAGCTATAGCTCAGGGCAGCATGGGCCCTGGTAACCCCCCTGCCCGCACCCCAGGCCAGGCTCTGCCCACTAGCCTCACCCCCTCTCTCGGTGTCTGTCTCTGCTATGGCTTGTTGGACCCCTCCTGATATTTTGCTGCTTGCTTCTTTGCCCCCCACCCCCACCCCTCGCCCCGTCTCCCACCCCAGTGGCCCTCTCACCCTTCACTGTAACACGCCGTATAGGTCACCCCTACCAGAACCGGACGCCGCCCAAGAAGAAGAAACCCAGGACGTCTTTCACCCGGCTGCAGATCTGCGAGCTGGAGAAGCGGTTCCACCGGCAGAAGTACCTGGCCTCTGCCGAGCGGGCCGCCCTGGCCAAGGCCCTCAAGATGACAGATGCCCAGGTGAAAACCTGGTTCCAGAACAGGCGGACAAAATGGAGGTGAGACGCGAATCCCTCCTCTGGGGCGGGGGCTGGGGGTGGGGGCGCTTTGTCTGGTGGGGGTGTATTGTGTGATTGTGTCTATTGTCTTTGCACGTTGTCTGGGCTTTGCTTCCTTTATGACCTGCACGTTGTCTCGCGTGCGTTGTGTTATTGCGCGTCGGTGTGGTTATTACTGCGCAGGCACAACTCGGGGCTATTTCCCGGGTGTTGATCCGCGTGGGTGTGACAGAGGTTTGCCCCCCTCTGTGGGGTGTGGGGTTGTGTCTCTCCTCGCAGGCCGCTGCCGTTGAAATGGTTTCAGAATCGGAGCCTTTGTCCCGTTGGAAGAAACATCCAGGCCCGTATAAACGTGAAAATAATCAGAGCCTGCGGTTCCGGGCACCGGGACCGGCTGCTTTGCACACGGGACACAGTTGTGTTCAGCAAAGCCGGGTGCTTAGCCCGAGAGAGGGGGAGTTTTGTGATCAGTTGAAACGAGCGCTGATGGGAGGGGTACACACACCCGGAGGTGTCCAGTCACACCCCACAGCCGGAGAGAAGTGTCTACCCTCGGGGGAACTGGTCAGCCTGGATCACTCCGGATCAGTGACCTGGCCACGTGCGGTAGCAGAAGTGAAGTGGAGTGGAGATGCAGGACACAGAACAGGCATTGCGTGTGGAGAAACTTGGTTCAGGAAGCTTTCAGGGGGTGGCTGCGTTAGTCTGTATCAGCAAAAGCAACGAGGAGACCTTGTGGCACCTTACAGACTAACACATTTGTTTGGGCATAAGCTTAAATTTGTTCGTCTCTAAGGTGCCACAAGGACTCCTTGTTGATTTTGGTTCAGGAAGGTGTGTCAGACACCAGTTTTTTCTCTCTCTTTCGGGGGGATCCTTTTGGTTTAGTGCTTTAAAAAGTACATATGGTATTAAATGCAGGAGGCGGGTGTCTCCAAACACCAGCAGTTCTGTCCAACGGACATGTGAAAAAAATACGCCCCTTTCATATATATATTCATGGCCTAGCAACAATCAATGAAACTGTTTGGGAGTGGATTTCTGATGGACTCTCTCTACTCCCCCCAGAGCTAAGGCAATTTATACCAGCTAATGAGCTTCCCCCGAGTCCTTCTCAGGGTAACAGTTCTCTTCCAACTGTCTTAAAACTGGCCTGGTAGTTTTATACAGGGAACAGTAATAATGGAAAACCATTTCCGGAGGAGAAAAACCCGAATGAAATGATGTTTCATTAAAAAAAAACGAGGCTAGCCAACGGGGAGGCAATTTTTACCGTGAAAAGGCATCTTTGGGGTGTATTTTGGGGAGTTGTAAACACTTTGGAGGAGAAGGCCCTGTACAAAATCTAGCATGTCATTGACTCTATGGCCTTTGAGGGTGTTTTTGTTTTATTTTTTCTGTTATGACTATTTGTACTGATCGAAAAGCGCCTGTGCGGACCTACATGGCTCTGTAATTATAAAGGTAGCGTTTTGTGAATTAATTCGGCTCGGGTAAAGGAGCACAAGAAGAAAACCTCTTTTCCTGGGCCATGAGGCAATAGAATAGAATTGTCTCCCGTCAGGGACTCTGCAAAGAGAGGGACTGTTGCCATAAGCCGTTCCCCACGTGTCAGGAGGGTATGAATCGAACTATTCATTTCCCCACCAGCAACCAGAACATTCAGATTAGTAATACGGGATTGTGGATTTCAGTACCGTGCCCTAAGAAGACAGCAATAGGATTTGATGGTTATTTGAAAAGCCCCAGCAGTCCTGAAAGTGCCGGGGAAATGAACTGGGGTAGATCTGGGAGTCTTTGAAGGGACTAGGTACGCTAAAAGCGAGGGGGTTTTAACTTTGAACAAATCCCATTGGGGTTTTGTATTTACACAAAGGCCATTTAAGAAATAAAACCCGCCTCGTTTTCTTTACTTCCCCTCCAGCGAACAGGACCAGCCAAGAAAGGGTGTGACAATAACCATTGTTACAAAGGACGTTTTTATATATCATGGTTTGAAATCTCTAATGGGGAGTTCTGAGTTGTTATTGACTTGATTTTTAAAGGGCTCGAAGGTTATATCCTCAAGTCCTCCGCGAAACAAAACGCACCGTCTGCCTGGGTTTTTAAAAATCGTCTTGTATACATTGGACAAAGCTATTTATAATGCACACTAGATCAGCTCTCATCTAGAATAGGTTGATCTCGATTTGCTTTTAAAAATCGTTCATGCACAATAACGCTGCGCGGTTACAAATCCATTTAAACGTCAGATTTCTGCTAGCGTTAATGGGGAAAATGTCCCAGACAGATAGATGTGAGTTTTCGGGTAAAAACAGACAAATCTAGGAGATTATATATAATGTTTAGCGCGAGAATTGTACACAACCGCTTTTGCTAGGATGTGCCAAAAGGAATTGGAAGACGGATGTTTCAATACACACACGAGGTGTAATTAAGATCATTGAGTCTGAAATAACTCTTCCCGGGTTCCGAGCCCAATGAGTGTAAAGTCATTGATTGTTTGTTGTCCACTGCAGGGGTTAGGATTGAAATGGGTAGACGATGGAATAGCTTTCACTCTCCCTCACACAACCAGCCGCTGGAGAGTGGGATATTCAGTGCAGAGCTGCTAGGGGGTCGTTTCTGCGGCCCCAGAAGGGAAACAGGAAAGAAGTGAATTATAAAAAAAGTTAAATCCAGACTAACATTCTCTGAGCGTGTGAAGCAAACACAATATATAGAAAACCCAAGTCCCCAGGGCGCCACCGCTCTGATTTAACGGCAAATCTACACGTCCTACCATGGGAAGCTATTTACTAGGAGTGGGATCCGAACGGGGACAATCGCCGGAGGTTTAGGTGCACGGACAGTTGTTGCTTACACAGTGTAACCGCCTTAATAACACTTAACTCGACCCCCAGACCCTCCTGCTGGGGACCGCAGAGCGAACTGCGAAGCCAGGGCCAGGCTGGGGTCTGCCCGCGCGGGGAAGGGGCTGCAGGGGAATGAGATCGATGCTTGGTCGGGAGGAGGTTTGCCAGATTTGCCAGAGCGTCGAGGAACAGGGCACAAATCACTGTCGCCGAGTCCTGCTCGGTCACGTTCAGTCCTGAGCCGTTGCAATCAACGGGGGAGCGGATCGGGGCCATACAGTGATATAGGGTCCGAGCCTTAAATCCTCGCACGGGTAAAAACCCCATTATGATCGCGCCCGTGTCCTTTACGACGTTGGGTGCAGATCCTGCTCTCCCTGAAAATCTCCCATCGGAGCAGGATAGGGCAGGGCCCCTGGCTAGACACTTCATATTCGTGCTGGGGGAAGGTCTTCCATAATCCACAGATTTGCAATGAAGGCAATGGGCTGTATTACATGATTGTTACTAATACGTTGCAATATTTAAATAAATGGCCTGGATCCTGGTGTTTTTACACCGTGCGGTATTTATTTCTCCCTGGGTTTGAAAAATGATTTTTTTTTTCGTTTTTGCTGCGAACTGTGTTAACTGAGAATAATGTCCCAGTGTGAAATTAATAATCTGTTACCACTAATTATAAAGGAGACCGCGTTCCCTTTCTCGATGAAGTCAAAACAGTATTAAATATGCATCAAGAGTAAATTTGCTGCGGAAGGAAAACTCGTACATTATTTATGCAATTCTTTCCTTGCCTCTTATTCAGAAAATAATTGGCTGCGTACGTTGAATTTTGTCCTGTTTTAACACGGCGGGTACTGGTGGTGGTGGTTGTTTTGAAGTCGCAGAAGAAGGTTACAGGGCTGTCTCGGATCCCATGAAGCTATGACCTGACAGTTGTCAAGAAATTAGTGCCAGCCAAACTTATTTTGCACCGTGTCTTTAATAAAAATCGGGCCTCAGAACGGCTTTTACCGAGTGAAATCACAGCTACATAATAAATAATGCGGGGTGAATTAAGCAGCTGGGTCAGGGAGGAAATTGAGGAGAGCAGATAAAAATGTATATTTCATGCTCTTTGTAGATGTGAAATATACATGCAGTGACTCTCGTCAGTAACATTCCACTGAATTTGAGCTGAGAATCTGCTTGTTGTCCCTGAACTTTCCACAGCCGGCAGGACTCCAGTTTCCCACCGCTAACCGGCAACTTCTTTTTTTTCCCAACTCTAATGGGTTATGAACTGAAACCTTTCAGGAGATCAATAGCAAAAGAAAACCCAAATAAACAGTAGTTTCATTATAAATTGATTTTTAAAACAATGCATTACAAAGTGTGAAGGATCAGTACAGAGCCAGGAAAATGACAGATAAGGCCATAAATCTGGTAATTACCACCAGAGAAGCAGAGAAATAGCAGAGAGGGAAGGAATTTTTGTTGGCTGATTTTTGACACAGGGTGGACAGGCAGACGAAATGCTTCTGCTTTTCATACCCGGATACCCCCTAAAGGGAGCTATTCTGTACCTCATATGGAAAAAACAAAGGCCTAATATGCCAGAAAAACTTAAGCTGGGTGGTGCATGTTTTCCTGGGGCCTTTGATTCATTCAGATATATATAGTGCTTTCCACGCTGGATACTCCAAAAGGGGCACAGTGCCATGGAAGCAAGCTGCACAATGGGGTGAGAGCTAGTCCTGGTTTCCATTTGACTCAGAGAACTTCCATCTGCCCTGCTTGATTTTCTATGGCTGGCAAGTCCCCGGGGGGAACATACGGAAAAGTAACCGGAAGGACAGTGAGTTGAGCCCATCCACAGACACTGTAACCTGAGAGCCACAGTAGGCCACATGGTTTCCAGGAGCGATCAGACCAACCCTGGTGTTCCACTCTCTGCAGTGTGTACAACTGGAGGGATGGAACAGAACTTGCTGCATGGTTCTATCCTGAGAGCCTCACCTACTGAAGTGAATGGGGTTTTGCCTGAGATAGGAGCTCAGGTTTTGGCCAAAGTTAGTTCAAGGGGCCTCACTGGGCACCCAGGAAAGGGGCTGTGTGTGTGTGTGTGTGTGCTGGGGGGAGTGCTGTGCTAAAAGGGGGCTCCCCGGAGACCAAAGGAATCGGTCACTTCCCTCAAAGCTGTTGCCAATGGAGCTCAGACATTGGGCGAGTGAAGGAAGTCTGCCTTTCCTTGGGACCTCTCGGGAATAATTTCCCAGTCATTTGCAGTAGGCTGAGCACAGTCCTGGAGAACTGGCAACAATCTTGCATTGGCCAGTGGGATGGGGTGGAGGGAGGGAGAGATTTGACTTAATTAGGTCTCTTCCACCTTGGTCTTCTCTGCTTCTTTGGACAGTTCATAGCTTCCTTGATCAGAACATGACCTGCACCCATGGCCAGAAAGGAAGCTTTGGATTTTACTTGGTACTTTCTCTTTCCTTAAGGAGGGTAATGGAAAGACAGTGCTGTCCAGTGGGTAGTGCCCTGGGCTGGGACTCAGGAGACATGTGTACTATCCCCGCTTTGTGGCCTTCCACGATTCTCTCACTGTGTGTCTGTACAGCGCCTGGCACAGTGAGGCCTTGACCATGGCAGCGCAGTTTTACCTTGATATAAATCATTCATGATTATTGTTTTCTCCCAGGCGACAAACTGCAGAGGAGAGGGAGGCCGAGAGACAGCAAGCCAACCGTATCCTCATGCAGCTCCAGCAGGAGGCCTTCCAGAAAAGCATCAATCAGCCCCTCCAGGCCGACCCCATCTGTGTCCACAACTCTTCCCTCTTCGCCCTTCAGAACCTCCAGCCTTGGTCCGACGACTCATCCAAGATCACCAGCGTCACCTCCGTCGCCTCTGCTTGTGAATAGAGCCCACGACCCAGTCGTCCCCCCCCCCCCCACTGCGTTACGAGCCACCCAAGCTCCAGCACAGCGCGAAGCATCCTGCTTCCCAACAGGAAACTACCCTCCCACGCTGTCACCCAAGAGACCCACACTTCCAGAGTCAGCAAATATCCTCTTGGCGGGAAGAAGGGAAAAAAAGAGACCTTCCAATCACCTGCGGGATTATTCAGATAAAAGCGGCATTTCCCTTTTGGTCTTTCGAAAGTCTCCATTACCGGACAATGAACAAAGAGGAGCTCCCTTAATTATTCCCAGAAAATAAAAAAATATGTTAGCCCCATGTCATCCTTTCAGAATCCATGGAGGAAATCTTCCCTGGATTCTGTCTGCAGCCACTGCAGGCCTTTGGTCTTCGTATACGTTTTTTAGCCTGGTCATTTAAAATTAAATAGTTCTCCCTTCCTTGGAATGGAGCTTTGACATTTCTTTAACAACCCCCCCATCGCCTCTGCCTGGGTCATTGGTGCAAAAGACATGCACAGACTGGATTCAACAATTGGACAACACAGCCCAGCTTTATTCTTTCGCCTGGTGATTTCCACTTGCAGAGGAAGTGAATTCCTTGGATTTCACCTAGGAATGTCTCTTCTTCCTTTTAATTATTATATTTTTTCCAATGGGGGAATAAGAGAGGAAACTGACAGACCTTTGAAGATAGTAAACACCATATTGCAAATAATTGTATGAAGATTCCAAACTGTTTCCCTGGATACCACAGACTCTGCATTGATCAACTTATATTTTAATAACTCTTGAGACATCTGTGGCATTCTGCAGAGACAATGCAGTTTCATTCAGTGGATTATTTCGGTATTATTTACGAATGTTGTTCAATATTTTCTTTTCCTTTTTTTTGCTCTAGAAGTCAACTTATATTGGGGGAAAATCTTTCACTTTCAACTGTTTAACTCATTTCTTTAATTGTATTGAGGGAAGGAGACATGCTTAAGTCAAGCACTTCTTATAGCAAACTCCAGGAATATATATATAGATATATATACACAGTATATATTTTTCAGTTACTTATAATCTAAAACAGCACTGCCAATTTAAGCGGCTGGTACAAACAATCAATCAAAAATATTTTCAGTGAGATTTTTTAAAGGCATTCGTTTGTTTGTTTGTTTTAAGTTATGCACTTCTAAGGTGTTTCATGTGTATTCATTTTATAAAGTGCTTGTGTAATTTATGTGGATACAAAAGAATAAAAAAAAAGAGTCCAGGATACTGGACAAATCAGCTAAGGCTCTGCTCTTGTTTTTGTACTGAGTTCCAAGAGGGAATATTACACCAGACGTTGCATGGGAACTGCCTTCAAAATTAAGGTTGAGGTATAAATGGAATTAACATCCCCTTTCCATTTATGTAGAGTCTTCCTGGCTTCAGCACCTAGAGGGGTATGTCATACGTTTTACCCCAAATCCTGCAAACATTTTTAGGTATAAAACCAGCAAAACACTTAGCAGTTTCTTAACTTTAAGCACTTCTTTGGGACTGCTTATGTGCTTAAATTAAGCAGATGCTAAGGATTTTAGTCTGGAGAAGAGAAGACCAAGAGGGGACATAACAGTTTTCAAGTACATAAAAGATTGTTACAAGGAGAAAAAATGTTCTTCTTAACCTCTGAGGATAGGACAAGAAGCAATGGGCTTAAATTGCAGCAAAGTTGGACATTAGGAAAAACTTCCTAACTGTCAGGGTGGTTAAGCACTGGAATAAATTGCCTAGGGAGGTTGTGGAATCTCCGTCATAGGAGATTTTTAAGAGCAGGTTGGACAAACACCTGTCAGGGATGGTCTAGATAATATTTAGTCCTGCCACGAGTGCAGGGACTGGACTAGATGACCTCTCGAAGTCCTTTCCAGTCCTCTGATTCTATGACTTTGCTGAATCAGAATGGGATGACTTGTATGCTTAAAATTAAGCCCGTCTTTAAGTGCTTTGGCCATTCTATAGCTATTAGGGCTTGTTTATAGGGAGAAGTTGACCAGAATCCTTATAGTGCAATTGCTCCCTGTTTGAGAATCCTATTCCTCATGTAGACAAACCCTTGGCAAAAGCAAACTGAAGTCACTGGAAAAAATTCTTTCTGACTTCTGTGGGCTTTGGACTAGGCCGTTAGGGCTTATACCACCTGGAGATGTTGCACTGACTTCATAATGGAACTTATTTCCGCTCGTAAGCATTACTGGCTCAGAGATGTTTGCCGGATCAGGCCCTTAAAAGGCCAGCTTCCAAATTCAGCGAGAGCCTGAGCCAAAGCCTAGTGCCGGCAACAGAAAGACTGTCGTTGGCTGCAGTGAACTTTGTGTCAAGCTCTCAGTGCAGAAAGCATGTAAGAAAAGAGCCCAAGTCTTCCATGAATTTAGAAAGCTGGAAACATCACTTCAGTGCAGTTACAGCAGGGCAAAGCAAAGCAGATTTTTTTTCAACTAATTATGGCAGAGTTGAGACCAAAATTCATGGCACTCAAGGGTTTTTTGGTCCTTAAATCGGACGCATATGCACACAGATGCACACACAGAGAGAAGTAAGTACAAAGAAAACTGATCTTTTTTGCAGATCTGTTTATATCCTACACAACTGTTCACAAACAGCAGCCAGAATAAAAGAGTTTGCATTTCCCCAGACACGTGCCAAAGATTTTTTGTAACTTTGAATTCCTTTCTCTACTCTAAGTGCCTGTTTAAGTGTGGGGAGCTAGAAAGGAAGATGCGAGAATACAGTCTTTGATTACTTACTATTAGCAATAGGGCTAAGATGTGGTTTTGTTTTCAAGTGTCCTTCCAGGGCAAGGCACTGACCAATCAGAATGAGCACACTGCTCACTATTAATATTATGAATATTTTGCTGTTTAGTATTATGACATATCAATTCTTTACAATTTCATACCCAAACAACTATTTTAGAATTGCAAAGTGACTCATTTTATACTTCAAAATATTTCCCAAGAAAGCTACACACCCAAATGTGTGTTTGCTTATATATGTGCATTTAGCAATATTTTATTTTAGAAATGAGAAAATTCTTTACTTTGGTAGCAATCTTTCTGGTTAGAAGAATATAAGCTCAGTATGAAATGAGACTAGCAGTAAAATCAAATACAGAAAACCATCTTACCATTCCTCTTTGTTTCTGAATGATCATTTCTGGAAGGGTCTTCTGTTAAAACATTTTTCTTATTCTTCTTATTAAAATGAGTTTAGCTGCAAAATGGTTTTGATGCCAGCATACAGGCTTCAAATTATTAAAGCAATGTGTACCTAAACATTAAAAAAATTGCCTGAAATGTGATGGAATTAAAATGATAAGGAATGACATGAAATAATGAGATATAATTATATCTATTTTGTATACTGACATTACCTCAAATTTATCCAGGGGCTATTACATAATGCTGAAAGCTGATTTGATTTTTCATATTGTACCTATTTGGGCTCAGGAATAAAATCACCCTAGGACACATGGAAAGTTGTTTTTCACTTCCATTTACCTTAAATCCCTGCAAGTCCCAGGTGCGAAACCTCTCTGAGTTCAAAATGGATTTCCATTGTTTGTCTGCCAGTAGCTAGGACAAGGAAACTAAGGTGCAACAAGCATTGGCAGAAGGGGGAAAAATCCAAACAAATCTAGCATGAACTATGCAGTTGGATTTGTGTGCAGTGACGCAAGATCTTGAGCACCAAGGCACCCTGTCAGGAAGCAGGGCACAAACCCCAAATTGGCTGAGAGGGCTATACTTGGATCTCACCAACCAAATATCAGGTGTAAACTCCCCACTCACAACAACAGCCTATCCCAGAGTTACAGACAGTCCCCTTGGGTACTCCGATCTGTTTTGCCACACAGGTGAGCCTGCCTTTGTGCTAGATGGTTCCTTACACCAAAATTCACAACAATATTCAGGTTACTCCCAGTCCCAAAGGACCTGTCATTTACCCCAGGTCAATTGAGATCTCACACCAAAGACAATGCTCGTAGCCAATCCACTAGTAAACTATATACAGATTTACTAACTAGGAAAAGGAAATCAGAGAATTCTTTACAAGGTTAAAACAGGTGAACATACACATGCAAATGAGTTCCAATCTTAAGTTTAAAAAAGAAATAGAAGCTTCTAGAATAAGATCTAGATGACTTTTAGGGCTAACCCAGGCTGAGCACTGTGGATCTCTTGCTCATGCCTAGAAAACTTTGCTTCTTAGGGTATGTCTACACTACCTGCCGAATTGGCAGGCAGCGATCGATCCAGTGGGGGTTGATTAGTCGCGTCTAGTCTAGACATGATAAATCGACCCCCGAGCGCTCTCACGTTGACTCCTGTACTCCACCGCCAGGAGAGGCGCAGGCAGAGTCAACGGGGGAGCGGCAGCAGTTGACTCACCGCGGTGAGGACACGGGTGAGTAGGTCCAAGAACGTTGACTTCAGCTACGTTATTCATGTAGCTGAAGTTGCGTAACTTAGATTGATCCCCCACCCAGTGTAGACCAGGCCATAGAGTCCAAGCAGCACAGAGATCCAGTTCTTTCTAGTTAGGGGTTTTTATCTGCCTCCTTCCTTGGGCTCTGAGCTGCAAATTCAGCTGCTGGGAGGAATCCACATGAATGACTCAACTCCACAAAACAATCATCTTTCGTCCTCTTTAATGTCTCTCAATAGTCTGTCTAGTGTTGATGGAGCTTCCCTGTGGGGCAGGACGTAACCCCTTCGGCTGGAGCTCAGCACTTCACACGAGTTAATGTCTCTCTCCTGTCTGGTGATTTACAGAGTCACAGAGCCTCACAATACAACCACTCAAATATTACTTTACAGTAAGGGATACAGATGCTACGCCTGAGATTAATGCCGGCAGCCACTCACAAGCAGCCCATAAAGTCTAAAGACACTCTTATAACGCTAATACCTGTTTCAACAATACTAACAGCCAGGTGAGCCAGACTGCTTCCAGCTCGGTGTGTGTCAGTGGTCCCTTGAAACATGGTGACGGTGGCGTGGCCTGGCGGCGTCACAGTGTAGATATTAAATATCTGCGCAGTTCTGAAAAAGAGAGAGCCTAGCTGATGCTGTCTGCGTTTGTCTTGCCTTTTAGCCCAATTCAGCTCGGTAATTAATACATGCCTAACTTTGGGCTTGATGCCCCAAGGGGACTGAGAACTCTGGTTCCGGTCTGGCAAAGCAGTTAAGCACGTGCGTAGTCCTATTGATTTCCCTGGTACCACTCCTGTATTTAAGATTAAGCAGATACATAGGTGCTTTGCTGGCTCCAGGCCAGAGTGCTCCACCCCGGGCAGGATCGCGCCTTGAAGCCCAGGAGTTTTTTTGTTCTTAAAGTCAGGCACTTGCTCAAGCACCTTGCTGAAGTGATGCCTTGTTGGCTAAGCTTGAGTGAAATATCAGCTTAATCCCTGCTACGTCCTGGGCTGATACATTGGACCTTAGTAGTATTAGTCCAGCTATTAATGTAAACCCCAGGGAAGGAGAAGAACTATTTCAGCTAAAGAACAATATTGGCACAAGGGCAAATGGAGCTCAGCCAGGCATGAATGCATCTAGCTGGAACTGAGACGAAAGGTTCTAACCATCAGAGGGGGGTAGGTCCTTGAACAAGTCTCCCAGTCGGAGCAGCACAGGGCAAACAACCTCACTGGTTTTAAGGTGGATCTCGATGCATTTATAAAGGGTTGCATGTGATAGCAGGGAAATGGACTGGATGACCCACCAGGTCCCGCTCCTGTCCTATGGCCCTATATACGGTAGCACCTACAAAGTCACCTGTACCTCTTATTTCTCCCAGGAAGGGACTGACCGGCACAGGTGTTCTCTCTATATGATTACTATTACACACACAGGCTGTGCCTGCACACAACAATGCATGGGAGTAGTTCTATTGAACTCAACGGGGCTATTAGCATTTATTTGCATTTTGGTGGCATCTAGAGGGTACTGGTGCCCCGTCGTGTTCGGGGCAGCACATGCTCAAAACAAAAGTACAGTCCCTGCTCCGAAGAGTCTAATACCTAAGGTCGCTATTCAGCAAGATTTCAGTGGGAGCACTTATGTTCGTACCGGCAGGCCCATGCTTAAGTCCCTGGTTGAGTCAGTGCCTAATTATGTACTGAGGCTGGTACAAAATTTTCCGTGAAAAGATTTTCTCAGTGAAGAATGGTGTGTTGACAAAATAAAAGTTGTAGCAAAAAAAAGAAAGAAAGAAATTGAGTTTAATTGAAAACCAGTAACCCTGATCATTTTTGGCTTCCCAGCCACCCCCTGAAAACATTTTTTTTCCGTCTAAAAATGAACATTTTCAGCCAAACTCCCAAATGTGTTGAAGAAAATGACAAAAATGTCCATTTTCACTGAAATTTTTCATGGTGGGAAAATAAAAGATTTCCTGGCTTACTTTCTTCTACAAAAACAACCAGGAGTCCAGATAAGAGGTGAGTTTTTTAATCCATGAAAGCTTGTGCCCAAATAAATCTAGGTTTCAGAGCAGCAGCCGTGTTAGTCTGTATCCGCAAAAAGAACAGGAGTACTTGTGGCACCTTAAATTGGTTAGTCTCTAAGGTGCCACAAGTACTCCTGTGCTTTTCCCAAATGAATCTGTTAGTCTTTAAGATGCCACCAGACTCCTCGTTGTTTTTGTGGATACGGACTAACACTGCTGCCCCTCGGATACTTTCTTCTACAAAGCCCCTCAAGTGCATACATGTTTGCGGGCTGGGCTACAGAATGGAACTCTTTTTTTGTGGACATGGAAACTGCTAAAGAGTTGAAAAAATATTTCCCATGTGCTTCATTTTGTGCAAAAATAATCTGTCCAATGCAACCTGAAACTCAGTGTCCGTTACTGAGCTTTCAGCCTCTTTTGAGTAAACAATTAAATGATCGGAAACAAATGGAGTGGCTCTGTCTGGCAACCTTTAAATAGTTTTGGATTTTTCAGCTGTGGCAGGTAAGACTTGAGACATCTTGCTTTCCCGGTTCCTTCAAGGAATGTATCAATCCTTTGTCACTGGAATAGGTTGTGGTTGTCCGTCTGTCTGTCTCTCATAGGCAGCTGCCTACTAAAAATAACAAATCAAGGATTCACAGAAGAAAAAATCAATATTTGTCTTTTGAAACTAGACAGGGGGAAATTAACGTAAAGGGACTGCCCTCATGAACCATCAAAACATAGGAAGAGGCAAAATTTGCTAACGATTCTGTGATTTCCTCATGTTGAGACGTTAGAGAATCATTTCATTGTCAAATATCACTGCTTGTGGCTCATTTTGAATGCATGTTTTGACTTAGTTACACGTTTCATTTAACAGATGGACTAAACTTCCCTGTTGGCTTCCAGAAAACACAGCAGCCTGCGGAATAGTAGCACCCAGGGTTTGTTCTAAAACCCACGGCAGCAGGGGGTCTTGGAACCTGGGGGCTGCACTCCACAGGCTTCAGAGCCCGAGCTCCAGCCCACACCAGGACACCTACACTGCTGCTTAGAACACCAGAGCGTGAGCTCAAGTCTGTAGACCCGGGATCTGAGACTTGCTACCATGGGTTTTAAAATGCCCTGTAGACATAGGCCTTAAGTGAGATTGGAGCCCCATTGTGCTAGATGCTGTACAAATACATAAGACGTTTACAGTCTAAGTAGGCAAAGTGTAGGTGGGGAAACTGAGGCATAGGAAGGGGAAGTGACTTACCCAAGGTCACGCAGCAGGCCAGTGGCAGAACCCAGGTCTCTTGACTCCCAGTCTTGTGCTGTAGCTTCTTTTTTTATGGGGCTAGATTCTGACCACAGTTAGACTGGAGTAACGTCACTGATTTCAACAGAGTCCCTTCAGACTCACACCCAGGTACCTGAGATCAGAATCTGACCCATAATATCTTCTCCCTCTCCAGCCTTGTCCACTTTCAGACTACTGGCAATTGACCCATTGTCCTAGCACTCACGGTAGAGTGTGCCCTCCCCAGCCAGGCTGTTCCACCGCTGGGAAGCAGTGACTTCTGGGAGCCCAGAGGAATGGTGGGGAAAGAAGTCACATTCCCATCATGCTTAGGAAACTCCCATTCCTTGGAGCCAGAGTACGGTTTCTAGCAATGGAAAGTGAATGCTTGCTCAGATAGAGAGGTTTCCAGGGCAGCGCTGAAAAGCAGTGATGAGGCGCTGGAAGGAGCTGGTAGAGGGTGTTTTGTCAGTATCTCTGCAGAACAAGAGACTGAGACCACCGGCTCCCAGAGGTCATCACTGGACAATCATGCACTCATCACCACCTGGGAAAGATGGCGGCGTGAAGCACGTGGGGATGATCTTCAAGCAGTTAATGCTTTTGGGTCTGGGCCGCGCTCAGTGGTGAGCATGAGTTGTTCTTGAGGCTGGAGATGAGAAGCAGTGGCTGCATAACTTCAAGGGGAAGGAGGAGATGGTGTAGAGGCGCTAGCCCTGAGGTTATCAGGCCAGACCAGGAGGCTGAGAGATCTCCTGTCTCAGAACTGGTGGATAGTCACCAGTTTGGGGCTGGGAAGCCCACAGTGCCTGCTGTCATGGTGGAGGTGCTCTTTCAGGAACCACGGTCTTCTGGCTATGACCTCAAACTCAGGACAGCTGTCCTCAATTCTTGGCTCTGCCACAGACTTTCTGGGTAGCCTTGGGCAAGTCACTTAATCACTCGGTGCCTCAGTTTCCAATCTGTAAAATGGGGCTAATAATCTTTCCTTTCTGCCACCTTTTGTCTACGTTGTCTATGTACATTACAAGCTCTTTCGGGCAGTGAGCTTCTCTTCCTATGTGTTTGGACAGCACCTTGCACAGTGGGACCCTGACTCATCAGGGCTGCTAGGTGCTATTAATAATATGATTAAATGGATACATCTTTCCTAGCCATAGGCCTGAGAAGGGATGAATGGCCTGGGTGAAAGCTGCGAGGGAGCTCAGGAGAAAGGGGCCATCCTAAACACCTATTGCCCGATGCCAGTGTGTCGAGTGGATGGGGGAGGAGTCAGAGTTGCAGTCAGTTTTTCGGGTGCCTTTAATCTCTCAGGAAATGACAGCTGGAAATGTCTGTCCTCAGTTTGCATCATTCCCAATCGCTGGCCGCGTCCTTTCTTTGGCCTCTTGGGCATTGCTCATTTCAGCCCCAAAGTTACTTACATCCCCTGCAAAATTTGCGCCCCCCGCCTCACTTTTATCACAGAAAATTATGTACAGCAGAAATAAGGAAGCACGAAACTGACCTGGCCGAAGGAGTTGTTTCCAGGAAATGGAGGAATCCCACAACCTTTTAAGTTTCCTAAATGAATAATTTGTTGTGGCTCTCTTTGTCACACACTGGGGCGTAGGCAGTTCAGAAGTTTGCTTAGGATGGTGCCCAGTTCTCTCCCATTATCTGCATTTTAGCTAAAAATGCACAAGGGGCATTTTCCATTTATAACAAAGGTATGTAGGCCCAGATCCTCAAAGGTATCCAGGTGCCTAACTCCCATTGGCCTAAACACCTTTGAGGATGAGGGCCCTGGGAATCTTTCATCTGTGACCTACATATTCCACCCCCCGACACATTCTATGTCTCTTATTTAAAAGAATGCAGAGTCTCATGTAAATAGGCTGGATGCATGGACAACATACCCCCACCTCCTCAGCTAGTGTGAGTCAGCCTGGCTCCATCAACCGCAGTGGTGCCACACGGATTGACACTTGTAAAATGATGTAACCTATCTCTTAAATCAGCTTCTGTACCAGATGACTGGAGGATAGCTAATGGGATGCTGATTTTTAAAAAAGGCTCCAGAGGTGATCCTGGCGATTACAGGCCAGTAAACCTAACTTCAGTAGCAGACAAATTGTTTGAAACTACAGTAAAGAACAGAATTATCAGACACATAGATGAACACAATTTGTTGGGGAAGGATCAATACTGCTTTTGTCAAGGAAAATTGTGCCTCACCAATCTATTAGAATTCTTTGAGAGGGTCAACAGATGTGGACAAAGGTGATCCAGTGGATATAGTGTACTTGGACATTCAGAAAGCCTTTGACAAGGTCCCTCATCAAAGGTTCTTAAGCAAACTAAGCAATCTGGACAAGATGGAAGGTTCTCTCATGGATTAGTACCTGGTTAAAAGACAGGAAACAAAGGGTAGGAATAAACAGTCAAATTTCAGAATAAAGAGAATAGTGACTAGTGGGGTCCCCCAGGGATCTGTACTGGGACCTGTGCTGTTTAACATATTCATAAATGACCTGGAAAAAGGGGTAAATGGGTGGCAATGTTTGTGGATGATACAAAATTATTCAAGACAGTTAAGTCCAAAGCAGACTGCAAAGAGTTGCAAAGGGATCATACAAAACTGGGTGACTGGGCAACAAAATGGCAGGTGAAATTCAATGCTGATAAATGCAAAGTAACGCACATTGGGAAACACAATCCCAACTACACTTACAAAATGATGGGGCCTAACGTAGCTGTTACCACTCAAGAGAGAGACCTTGGAGTCACTGTGGATAGTGCTCTGAAAACAGCCACTCAGTGTGTAGCGGCCGTCAAAAAAGCGAACAGAATGTTAGGAACCACCGGGAAAGGGATAGATAATAAAACAGTAAATATCATAATGCCACTATATTAATCCATGGTACACCCACACCTTGAATATTGCGTGCAGTTCTGGTCATCCCATTTTATATACAATATGCTGTATTAGCTGGGGAGGATAGTACAGTTATATTGCAAATGAAACCCGTGAGGCCAGGGCAGTCTAGTTCAAAGGGCTTTAGATAGCAACACTCTAAGCCTACTGGCTGTCTGCAATTTATGCCTTAAACCTTTATTGATTAGTGCAGTAGTCCGTGGCTGTGGAACTCCTTCCAATGGAGGCCAGACTGAGTCTGAAGTTAGGGCACAATGCTACCCCTGTGCGCTGGCTTTTCTCCCATAGCAATGGGAGCAGGTCCTCCTAGAAGCGAACCTTCTAAATCAGTGGTCCCCAACCTTTTCCGTCTGGCGACAAGCCACGGAGGACCGTGGCGGCGGACGAGCATCCGCCGAAATTCTGCTGACAAGCGGTAACGTCAATAGGCGTTGCTGCTGAAATGCCGCCGACAAGTAGCGTCATCCAGAGGCGGCACCGCCGAAATGCCGCCGAAAATCGGCCACATTTCGGCGGCGATGCCTCTGGATGACGCAGCTTGTCTGTGGCATGTCAACGGATGCTCATCCGCCGGCCAGTACGTGGGCGCACTTAGAAGCCCCGCTGGGCGAGCGCCACGTTGGGGACCCCTATTCTAAATGCTGCCACGCAGGCTAGCTAAAATGGGAGAAGGGAGAGGAGGTCCTCCTGTGGCCAGAAATGTATGTGACCCCTTGTAGAATGATTTCTGTCCATGCGTGTGTATGCTCGTGACTGCATTAGAAGTGCAGCCAGAGACCCCCAGACTTTTTATCCTCTGCTGCTTTGCACGATGCTAGTGTGAAAGTCCATTGTAAGGCTCTTTCATTGGCTACTCCCTTGCCTTAGCCCGAGCAAACAGGGCTCGAGTCACCTTTAGCTCAGCCAAGGCTCTCTATGGAAGAGTTCATGGCAGCCTTCAGCAAAAAATAAGCATAGAGCTCCCTCTAGGGGCCAGCTGAGGCCCATGCAGCGCCAAGGATAGTATCAAAGGCCATCACAAGAATCAACAGGCATTAGCCATTTGTGCCTTTGAAAATCTCCACCCTTGCCCATGCTAGAAGTTTTCCCTAACAACCTTTGTTCCAACCTTTGGTACCAGGGACTCTAATGACCCACATCTTTCTCCCACCCCAACGCCTTATGTCTCATGTTTGCAAGAATAAGGTTCACATCTCTTGACAACTTTCCCCATGTTGGGGGCTCAGGCAGCTGCTGGTATTTAATCAACTCCTTGATAGGTTTCCTCTGAGCAAGGCTGAGGCAACACAGTGGTTTAAAAAGCCAGCAGCTGAGCCAGGGGCCTGCTCCCACCAGTGGAGCTGTGCTGGGGAATTTAAGCTGCAGGAGCAAAATTTACTCTTATAGGGATCTTGTCTCTCTCTAAAGAGAGAGGCTATAAAATGTAACCAGATCATTTTGTTTTAAAAAAAAACACGTCTTTAGAATTTGTCCTGTCTACCCCCATAACTAACCATCTCTTTATCTCTCCACACAGAGCACAACCATCAGCTGCCTCTCTAGCTGTCTAGCTGTCTCCGTCCATCTTAATCATCTTGCTAGCTATGTAGCCATCCCCATGCATAACCATCTGTCTGTCTGACTGTCTAGCTTCTCCTCAGGTCAGCTATTGCTCAGCTTCAACTGCAAGATGGGCCCTAAAAAATTCAATGTAGGGAGAGAATTTCATGGTGCCCAAGGGATTTAGCTGCACAAGTCTTGTTGCCTTTCTGTGAGATTTGTGCTCCTGAACCCATTTGATGCTGTTGACAAATTCCCCTTTTGACTGTTTTTCCACTAATGGGAAGGTGGGCCATGTGTGTAACAGACAGGCTGGAGGGGAGTCATGAGGGGAAGGGAAAAGCAGCCAGACTGGGTCAGACCAAAGGTCCATCTAGCCCAGTGTCCTGTCTTCCGACAGTGGCCAATGCCAGGTGCCCCAGAGGGAACGAACAGAACAGGGAATCATCAAGTGATCCATCCCCTGTCGCCCATTCCCAGCTTCTGGCAAACAGAGGCTAGGGGCACCATCCCTGCCAAAGGCAATTTGATGTATGCAAATGTCTGCAAATATTTCCCCCCAGATTGTTGCTGAGCCCATGCAGGCAGGGCTGGTTGGGTGTGCAATAAGTGTAGGGGGCAGAGGTGGAGCGAGCCAGAGCAGTGGGGAAATGGTAGTGTGAGAAACTCCCCAGGCAAAGTAGCAGGGTAGGACAGAGCTGTTGCTCCATCTCCATTCCTTACCTGCGCGAAGATTGGGACCAGCATCGGGGACCCCACTCTACACCAAAGAGGAGATGTCATCAGCAATGCGCCTGCCGGCAATCTGCCGCCTCTGTGCTGGGCAGTCACATCCCCTGCATTCACTGCCCAGAGCCACCATTCTCGCTGTGGATGAGAGGCCATGGCCAGCATCTGAAGCTGCTTCAGGACAGGAGATAGACAGGTTCTGCCCCCAGGGGGCACCGTGGTGCTCAGCAAGGTGACACCTGCTGGAGGAATTCTGGTGTGGGGCCACGGAGCCTGCTTCAGCTGCGGGCAGAGGAGATAACCAGCCTTCCAGTAACTCCAGCTGAGAGCTGGGAAGGGGACAGAAGCTTAGTGCATCCAGCACTAGCCGTTTTGGAAGCCACCAGGTGGCTGTTCCCTTTTTAAGTGAAGCTGTTCAGGTTGAGAGGGATATGGAGGGAGCCTACGGCTTCCCTAGTGGGAATGTGACACTTGGACAATTTATATATCACCCCCCACACACCCAGGAGCTCCAGACCTGAGTGGTCTCCACACGCCAGTTTTATTCTCTTCTATATGCCACGCTCATCAGTCCAAGTGCCTTCCAGTCGGGCTTTAAGCGATGTGACTGTCAGGTCTGGTTTGTTCCTTCGCTCATCCTCTTCCAGAGGGAGAATGTGCAGTGCAGTGTTTTGTTGCGGTAGGGATTTTTTTTAAAATATCCACACTGCTCTGTGTTTATATCAGGGAAGGCAGGTCAGAGGAATGTGACTTAACGTGAAGGAGGAGAGGTTTGGGATGGTCCGTAGTTCCTAGGGGAGTTCGCTCCATGGGCTCAGGCTGGCCCCTGAGAAAGTTCTGTCTCCTGCACAAATCAGATTTACCCTGAGTGTGGAGAGTTCCAGTGTTCCAGAGGAATGAAGGGGTTGACCACATCTCAGGAAAGATGTGGACAAATTGGAGAAAGTCCAGAGAAGAGCAACAAGGTTGATGAAAGGTCTAGAAATCATGAGCTATGAGGGAAGATGGAAAAATTGGCTTTGTTTAGCCTGGAGAAGAGAAGACCGAGAGGGGACCTGAGAACAGTTTTCAAGTACATAAAAGGAGGAGTGAGAAAAATTGTTCTTGTTAGGTTAACCTCTGAGGGTAGGACAAGAAGCAATGGGCTTAAACTGCAGCAAGGGAGGTTTAGGTTGGACATTAGGAAAAACTTCCTAACTGTCAGGGTGATTAAGCATTGGAATAAATTGCCTAGGGAGGTTGTGGAATCTCCATTGCTGGAGATTTTTAAGAGCAGGTTGGACAAACACCTGTCAGGGATGGTCTAGATAATATTTAGTCCTGCCACAAGTGCAGGGGACTGGACTAGATGACCTCTCCAGGTCCCTTCCAATGAAGGTAGTGGGGGTGAGCTTTCAACCAAAGGAGACTGCGCCATGGTTGCAAACTCTTCCAAATACTTTTGGTGAAGGATAGGGAGAGCGGTGTGCCAGCTGTGTATTGCTGGCTCACCACTCCATGTCGTCTGACCAGTTCACCTGAGGGCTGCATGGAGACATTGAAAAGGACCGGCGAGAGAATTGATCCTTGTGGGACTCCACAAGGGAGGGGTCTGGTGGTGGAGGTGCAGTTTCCCATTGCTACTCAGTGGGTGCTTCCCTCCAGAAAGGATTCAAGAGGTTGTACGTTACCCTGGACGCCTGCCATCTCTCTCAGGGGAGACAGCAGTATCTCGTGATGATAACAACAGGTCAGATCTCGAGAGGAACTCAGCACCTGCAGCTCACACTGATGTCAATGGGAATTGCTGATACACTCAGAGAGTGCTCACGGCTTCTCAGGCTAACAGTAATAATGTAACGTAAAAAGACTGGTGACCATCTAAAATTCCCTGGAGGTCACGATGGTGCATGAGGCAGCTACTGAGAACTTCACAGCTACAGGAAGGAGATAACTCAGCTCCTCCTCTTCTGAAAGCACAGTCCCTACCATTTGAACAAAAGGAGGATCGCCACTAGCTGTTAGCAGTACAGGGCCCATGACACCCAGGCAAACAGTCCTGATTCCAAGGCAACGATTCACTTTCTCTCCACAGTGGAGGGATCCAGAAAAGCTCAAGCAAATCACCTTTATTCTATTAACATATCTGAATATCCTTAATACAGTGAAAAGAACAGGCCTCTAATCCCAACCGACAATTCTCCTGCTTGGCTCTGGCGGTAGCTGGAAGAACACAAGTAAGTGAACAGTTTAAGCAGCGATTCGTTCCCCTCCCTCCCCAAAAGGTGATTCGAACCAGTCTAGACAACTGTGCTTTGGCGCTAAGATAATTAGGTGATTTAGAGATGCTTTTCCCGGCTCACATCAAACGACTTTAATGGGGCTTCCTTGAGCACGTGTGTTTGGTGGGCACGTTATTGCTTTTAAAAGCTGCATCTATTCCCCAGTCACTGTCAGAAAAAAATAATTCTCTCTGAGAAAGGATTATTCATGCTCAGCTCTTGGTTCCTATTTATTCCACAGCGCATATAACAGAGCAAACGGCCCCTGGAGGGGAAAGCCCAGCATGGGAGCAAAGCATGGAACTTCCAGATTTGGGATAAACATTTCTTCATAGCCCAATAACGCCCCATTGCTGGCTGTTGGTTCATGGTCCACGTGAGTCCCAGGTATTGGTGTTGGGTGTGTATTTATCAAAGGCTGGGGGAGGAGGGGAAATCATGGTGCAGTGATGGTAGAAGTCTGATGAAGTCTCCATTGCAAGTGAGGGCTGGTATGCCCGGTGTCCCAGTGCAGACCCCCTCCGTGCACAGGGGGAGGGTATGTGGGGGGCTCTGTTGCTAATTAGTTCCAAACTCCCCCCCTGGCTTGAGGGTAGAGACCCCTCCTCCAGCCTTTGGGGAGGCAGGAATTCACCCAGAAATCAGCCCACCACCGCTATCAGTAAGGAATGATCAGCTCCAGCCGCAAGGGGACCCTTTATCAGCAAACACACAGGCCCAGTGCCCTCCCCACTCCAGCATCAGGCTTTCACTCACCAAGCAGGGGCCTTGTTTCCTTTGGGCTCTGGCTGAGCCGCAGATTTGGTGCCGGATCCCCAGGGCCTGTCCCCCAGCTCTGAGTTCAGACTCTCAGGGGACGTCTATGCTGCAGCTGGGAACCCATTTCCTGCACAGGTCGACAGACACAGGAGTGCTAAAAATAGCAGCCTGAATGAAAGCCCCTGCCCTGAATAAAAACCCACCTGTTACCCAGATGCAAGCCCCCACCCCAGTACAAACCCGCCTGAGCACACTTGGGGGGCTAGTCTGAGCTGCAGCCTGAGCCGCCATGGCCACCCTGCTACTTTCAATGTGCTGGCTCGGGCAGAGCTTGTGCGTGTCCGTCCACACTCGCAGCTCCTCCTGTGTCCCCGCAGCAGCAGCACATGGCAGAGAGCGTCTAACCAGGGCTCCAGGGAGGAATCGAGGGGCCAGCTTCTCCTGTCTGCCCATCCCCAGCCACTTAGGAGTCAGGGGTCAAGGCAAGGCGCTGCTGCTGCTCTGTGGAGGATCTGTGAACCAGTGTTTTATATCCGTAGCAGGCAGCCAGGCTGGCGGGGTTCTGGGGAAAGTTGTGCTTCTAGGCAGAAGCTCTGCGGCGAAGCAGCAAGGGACGGGAGCATTCGAGATAGCGCTGCTTGCCTCATGCCAGTAGAGCTGCTTGTTCAGTGTCGGAGGAAAGCGACTCTGGGCTTAATCGCTGTCGTCCTACGACAGGGTGTCAGAGGCTGGCTCGTCGTGGGCCAGGGGAAATGAAAAAGCATTTCAGGCTGGCGAGCCCAGGGAATAACCAAGATGGGGATGGGGAGTGCTTCTCCCGAGCCGGGGCGGAGCTTAGCACAGAGAGTGGCAAGATGCAGGTCACCTCATTAACGTGTGCCGGGGGAACCACGCTGGAAAGATTCATGAAGCATTGGCCTTGGTGGAGGAAGAAGGGAGCCGTCTGTTGTCTCTCCATGGAGGCTTAGATGGGAAGCTCCCTGGGGCTGGGATCATCTTGCGGTTCTGCGTCTGTACAGCGCCTAGCGCGAAGGGGACCTGGCCCATGACTGGGGCTCCCAGGCGCTATGATAATACGGATACATAACAATACGGTCAGAATAAAGGTGGGATCGCTCCTAAAAACTGGGATGAGCCTTTAATTCCCAAAAGGACTGTCACACAGAGCCCCCCCCGCTGAGACACCCCCATTTAGCCACATCTCGTATCCTCCCATCCGCTCAGCCCCCTACCCCCATTGACCCCTTTCCCTGATCCCGCCCCACATTCAGCTCCCACATTCTGGCCTCACCTTCCCTGTTAGCTGCTGCTGTCCCCTCTCCCCCCGCCCCCGCAGGGTTCTGTGCCGCTCTGGGGCCAGCCACGGGGAGCAGAGAGAGCAGAGACAGAGTGGGCACCACTGCCACCTCGGGGGGCGGAGAGCAGCTACTGAAGCCAGGTGAGCAGCTCAGCTGGCTGGGTGAGGACCCAGCTGAGCTGTGGGCCGGCATGACAGGGTTGCCAAGCGTCTCTGCAAGATGCGTGACATTTGGCCGCCCTGCAGTAGCGCCTAGAGGCCCCTGATGCCCAGTGCTAGGTGCTGTACACACATACAGTAGCCCCCTTACAATCCAAGCATTAGACGAGAGACCATAGGCGGAAGAGGGGAGGCCAAGGGAACAGCAGGACCACTCGGATTGACCCGATAAGCAGTGGTCCCAGCACACCATTGTCACTGTTTGTGGCCGGGTGACCTGGGGTCACACTGACACACGTGGGTGCCCTGACAATGGCATGAACCCCCACAGGCTTTGAGTAGGTCCAAGGTTCCAGCCCCCGATCATCCCCTGAGACTCTGTGTCCTTCCTACCTATCCACAGAGCACCGAGTAACTACTGTATTGTTTCCTTGTGCGTCCCTGTCTGTATCCAGCTGCTGTCGCTTGTCTTCCACTTAGATTGTAAGTCACCTGGGGCACGGACTGTCTTTTTCTTCTGTCTTTGTACAGCACCGAGCACAAAAGGGTGCTGGTCCGGGAGCAGAGCTACTGCAATACAAATGAATAATAATATCAGGGCCAATGTGTATCCTGACCATTAAACCCTGTCTCCTGGATCTTTATTTCCACCTGAGGAGGTGTGTGTGTGTGTGTGTGTGTGTGTGTGTGTGTGTGTGTGTGTGATGGAAAGTTCTAAAGCCCCCAACATTTTAGAAACTCATCAGCTAAATGATTTTCCTCCCCTTGATAAAAAAAAGCAGATAGGAGAGGGCTGTCCAGCAAAATCCAACTTGAGGAGCCTTTCGGAAGCCCTTGAATTCAGCTAAAAAGGATGGGGCTTAATCTAACTCCAATCTTTAGCAGTCTGCCTCTTGGCAGCGAACCAGTCCAGGCTTGATTTGTAACTCTCGCCAGTGTGGTGGCCACGGAGCCCGTGTTCTCCAGTCCTGGCCTCGGCTCGGCACGCTCCGCTTTGTTTCGGGGTGAATACGCTGCTCCCTGGTGTATATCTGCACGGGGTGGAAGTCTGCCATCAGCTGTGGCGCCAGAAAGAGTCGTGGAAATATGGCACTTCACAGGTCACCACAGCTCGCCCAGTTCAAAGCTTCTGTGAAGACCAGAAGAGACCATCCTCTGAGCGTCTCCGCAGACTTCTTGCATAGCAAGGGTCAGAGACTCTCTCCCGGTGATCGCTGCGTCAAGCCCGTACCTTCTGTCTGAGCTACTCTACTGTCCCGTCTGGGCTGGAAGAGTCCAAATGGTGGAGAATCCGCCACGTCCATTGGTAAGTTCTTCAAGTGGTTAATTATCTTCACTGTTAAAAATGTGCCCCACATTTCCAGTCTGAACTTGTCTAACTTCCATCTAAAGAGCCATCTCCTATTAGAAATCTCTCCCTAGATAAGTTCACACTCCTGCCCTTAGAAGAAGCCAAGTCCCCCCACCAAAAAACACCTGGCCTAGGCCTAGGCACACAATCCCAACAGTGTGGGGGTGTGCAGCTGTCGCCAGGTCTGGGAGCCTTCTCCTCCCCAGGCCAGACCCTGAAATAAATTCACTGTCTCTCTTCGCCTCAGGGAGTCTCCATCTCTTTACAAACCTGAGCTGGCAACACACGTTTTCTCCTTCGCCTGGGCCTCTTCAGTGATCTCTCCTGCGTTTGGCCTCATGCCTGGCTCATTTCATGCACTGACCACGCAGTGGCTTGGCATGGTTTTTATGTCATAACTGATGCCCTGGGCTGCCTTGTATCATTTGTGTAAAGCATTTTGGGTGACAGGGTGTGTGTGTGTGAAAGATGCTGGCCGTGGGCACCCGGAGGGGACTCTCAGTGGCCTACCTTGGACCCATGAGGAGCTGGGAGTTGGTCCAAATGTCAGGGCAAAGGTAGTTCCCCCAGCTTTGCAATCAAGGCTTGAGTTTAGTTTATGACCTTGATGTCAGGCCGTTTTCATGGTCTCCATACAGGTAATATACAGGCAAATAGACACAGCATCTGTCAGCCTCCGGGACGGATTCCTGCAGCCCAGTGTCCTAGGCACACTGTGACACGGGGACCAGGGCAGTGGCATGGTGCCACCTTCTCCCCCCAGGAGCAGCAGCAGGGTCTCTCCTCCCATCAGGCGCCTGAGTGGCCCCTCTCCCCTTCCCCAAAGAGAGGCAAGGGTGGCAGTGGGGGGTGGGGACAATGCACAGCAACTGGGGTGTATCTGCTTGGATGGGGTTGGCTGGGCTCTCCAGGGCAGTGGGTCTCAGGGTTCACCCCCCACGAGACAGCCTCCCTCCCCTCAGGAGCTGTTGTCTCAGGCTTCCAGCAGACACAGGCAGATATCTCTGCGTCTCTCACACCCGGGTCACGTTTTCAAGTTTGTCTTCTCCACTATGAGGTGCTAGAATTCTCTTTTCGGAAGCTGAGAGTCTGTTGTAATCACCTGACTCCAAGTAAACTTACTAGGGTATAATTCACCTACCAGGATGAACTCAGTGAGTAGAACTCGTTCATTTCGTAACTTCAATGTATTTATATTGAATATACCTACACTGAGCTCAGGGACAGATTAGGAATAACCAGAGTTATGTCTCTTCCCCTAATAATTCTCCCCTGATCTTACACCCAGCCCAGGACAGGACTTCGGGGGTTCAGGGAATACTCCTGCAGTGCAGACACGCTCGAGAAAGCCCCCCGTATCAGGGATTACTGCATCTCAGTGCCTCGATTTAAGTCATTTAACGTTCCTGGGAAGGGCAGCTCTGCTCATAGACTATAAAGTTGCATTGCCGAGTGTCCAGTGGCTCACAAGTAGTGCAGCAATTGCCACGCAGTGTTGGCGTCTGTAGCTGTGGCAATGTGACTTGTGCCACCCTCGAGTGACTGAGGCCTCTTTCAATGAAATCCCCGAGACTTGATATTGGGGTTCATAACTGTGACGCTGCCCAAGAGTCGCTGAGGTCATTAGGCACCTCCTCACCTCCGCCCCTTAGCATGAGGAGGTCTTGTCTGGGCCTGCTGTGGATCAACTCCAGGAAACCATCAGCTTCTGTCAGTACAGGCCACGGGAGACCTCGCTCACTGTCTGGGGACAGTTTAGTGACAGGCACACGCCACCCCCTCCATCCACCGAGCATCCCTCTGCAGTGCTCAGCCCCTGGTTCACTGAACACACACAGAGCTCTTAGATCGGCTGTTCCATCGTACACCCCAGACTCAGCTCAAGATCCCCACGCTCCTTAATGCACATCGCCTAGATAAAGAGAGTGAAAACGGGAATTTGTTCGTCATCGAAGAACCGAGATTCAAGTGACAGAGAGTGCGGATGGCGGGTACAAAAGGTTACATATAAAGCAAAATCATCACACTCTTTCTGGGGCCTGAACTGAACGCACAAGGCATTCCCCGAGCTCCGACGAGACAGCTTACCCCAAGTCCTTTCCCCGGCGTTTTCAACCAGTTTGGCCGAGATCCCCCCTTCTAAGATCAAGCCTGCTGGCAGCTTGCCCATGCAGATTAAAGGAATGAGGGTGTACCTCCATACCCTTCATTATACCCCCCAAAGTTCATTTGGGGTGACCAGACAGCAACTGTGAAAAATCGGGACGGGGGGTAGGGGGTAAGAGGAGCCTATATAAGAAAAAGACCCAAAAATCAGGACTGTCCCTATAAAATCAGGACATCTGGTCACCCTAAGTTCATTGTCCTTCCTTGTCAACAGGGCTCTCCCCTGCTTGTTCTCGTCTACCCGTCGGTTTCTTCTCTTTGAAGGTTTCACAGTCCCTCATTAGCCTGTAAAAGGAGGCCCACAGTGAACCAAGCAATACTTGTCTGACGTGTAAGCAGACAGACAGACACATATTTCTTGCCTGACAGAAAACCTGCTTTTCACCTTTGCTGGTGACCCGTCCCTAGTCACAGCCCTGCAGTATGTAAACACAACTCCTTACACAACATCCATCCGCACATACGTCTCGCAGGGCTTATGACGAGCAGCGTGACACCCGCTTCCGTTAGATACCTTACATGACATTCTTTTGGTGAACCCAGGGGGTCCCTGAACCCCTGCGTACCTCTGTGCCCTCAGCCAGTTGGCATCTAGAGTTCCTTTGGGTCACAGTAACTAAAACCTTTTATGATCTTGTCTGAGATTTTGACCATCTCAGCCCTTGGCTACACTGCACTGGCTCCTATGCAGCATTCACGAAATACCTAACGTCGTGTTTCAGCATGAATGGGCCTCATTCCCTTGGCCTGGATTCCCTACGGGTTGGCTCCCTCCTGTCAGTGAGGGAGAAACCACCTCAACCCGCAGCAATTGTTCCAATGGTTAATTACTCTCGCCATTAAAAATGTTCATCTTATTTCCAGGCTGACTTTATCTTAGCTTCCATGTCCAGCCATTGCATTGTGTTAGATATTTCTCTGAAGAGCCCATGTTTGTTCAGCTAAATAGATCGAGCTCCTTTAGTCTAGCACTGTAAGGCAGGTTTTCCAAACCCTTTAATCATTCTCGTAGTTCTTCTCTGAACCCTCTTCAATTGATCAACATCCGCCTTGAATTGTGGGCACCAGAACTGTTTTTCAGAGTCCCCGCTTCCCAGGATAGAGCCCCCCCAACCTGTTAGTATGTCCCACTTTCCTTGTTCCTAGGTGGTGTGACGGGGCAAGGCCAGATGGCTACAGTAAAGGAGTGAGGAACAGGTGTGTTAGCCCCAGGCTAAACAAATCCCTGGTACCATGGTAACCAAATGGCAGTTGCTCCAGGTTAATCAAGATACCTGGGGCCAATTAAGATCCTTCTAGAAGGCAGTGGAGCTAGCTAGATTGATTGGGACACCTGAAGCCAATCAAGGGCTGGCTGGAACTAGTTAAAAGCCTCCCGGTTAGTCAGTGAGGTGGGGGTGTCAGGAGCTATAGGAGGGAGCTGTGCTGCTGGAGGAACGAAGCAGCACAAATCCATATCAGGTGCAAGGAAGGAGGCCCTGAGGTAACGGTGAAGGAGATATTGAGCGGGGGCTGCTGTGGGGAAGTGGCCCAGGGAATTGCACACGTCCTATTTCCAAAACGTTAGCTACAGTAGCTGCTAATTTTAGGGTCCCTGGTCTGGAGCCTGGAGTAGAGGGTGGGCCTGGGCTCCCCCCTCCTTTCCCTGATTAATCACTGAGACTGGGAGAAAACAGAGACTGTGCAAGGGAGGGTTGCTTCTCCTCACCTCCCTTGTTGGCTTATGATGAAAATGGCTCAGTAAGCTGTGACCCTGGCCTCTAGAGAGAGAAGGGCTACATGGAGGGTCACAGTGAGCCTCTGAGGCTAGCAAAATCCACCAGAAAACGCAGGACCCATGGAGTTACGGGCAGTGCTTTGTCACAATGGATACATTTACATTTGGCTGTATTACGATGCATATTGTTTACCTTTGGCCAGGTTACGAAGCAATCCAGATCAGTCTGAATCGGTGATCTGGCCTCTTCATTGTTTACCACTCCCTGCCAATTTTTGTGTCATTTGCAAACTTTATCAATGATGATTTTACATTTTCTTCCAGGTCATTGATAAAAATGTTAAGTAGTGCATGGCCAAGAACCAATCCCAGCAGGACACCACTGGGAACAGACTCACTCAGTGATGATCTGCTTTATTCTGCGCTGACTGGGCCTCAGCTGGAGTATTGTGTCCAGTTCTGAGCACCACATTTCAGGAAGGATGAGGACAAATTGGAGACAGTCCAGAGAAGAGCAACAAAAATGATGAAAGGTCTAGAAAACATGAGCTAGGAGGGAAGATTGAAACAAATGGGTTTGTTTAGTCTGGAAAAGAAAAGACTGAAGGGGGGACATGATAACAGTTTTCAAGTACATAAAAGGTGCTACAAGGAGGAGGGAGAAAAATTGTTCTCATTAACCTCTGAGGACAGGACAAGAAGCAATGGGCTTAAATTGCAGCAAGGGCGGTTTAGGTTGGACATTAGGAAAAACTTCCTACCTATCAGGGTGGTTAAACACTGGAATAAATTGCCTAGGGAGGTTGTGGAGTCTTTGTCATTGGGGATTGTTAAAAGCAGGTTGGACAAACACCTGTCAGGGATGGTCTAGATAATACTTAGTCCTGCCTTGAGTGCAGGGGACTGGACTAGACGACCTCTCGAGGGCCCTTCCAGTTCTATGATTCGGTGATTCCCTGTTTACAGTTACATTTCGAGATCCCTCAATTAGCCAATTTCTAATCCATAACGTGTGCTATGTTAATTCTATATCATTCTAGTTTTTTTAATCAAAATGTTGCGCGGTACCAAGTCAAATGCCTTACAGAAGTCCAAGCACATTACATCAACACTGTTACCTTTATCAGCCAAACCTATAATCTCATTAAAAAAAAAAGATATCAAGTTAGTTTGACAAGATCTGTTTTCCATAAACCCATGTTAATTTGATTAATGACATTAATCACATTTAATTCTTTATTAATAAAGTCCCACATCAGCCACTCCATTATCTTGCCAGGGATTGATGTCACACTGACAGGCCTATAATTACATGGGCCAGCCCCTTTCCCCTTTATAAAAATTGGCACATTAGCTTTCTTCCAGTCTTCTGGAACTTCTCCAGTGCTCCAAGACATATTGAAAATCAACATTAATGGCCTAGTGAGCTCCTAAGCCAGCTCTTTTAAAATTCTTAGATGCAAGTTATCTGGACCTTCTGATTTAAAAAATGTCTAAGTTCAATAGCTTCTGTTTAACATCCTCCACAGAAACTACGGGAATGGAAAGAGTGTTATCATCACCATATGCTGAGACTATATCATCAATTTCTTCCGCCCCACCCCATACAGACCAGTAATATTTATTGAACACTTCTGCCTTTTCTGCATTATTATTGTTAATTCTACCATTTCTCTCTAGCAGTGGACTAATACCTTTGTCAGAATTCTCTCTGTTCCTAATATATTTTAAAAACTCCTTATTGCCCTTAACTGTGCTGGCCATAGATTTCTCTTGGCTTCCTTTATCAATTGTCTGTATTGCCTAACATCTGATTTATATTCATTCCTGTCAATCCCCCCTTTCTTCCATGTGTTGTATGTTGTTGTTTTATAACTGCCTTCACTTCCCCTCCAAACCAGGTCAGTTTTTAAACCAGCACGCCCGTCTTCCTCCGTTGTGGTATTGTGTCTTTTGGGGCTTGTAGAAAAGGGGCATGGCCTCCCTCAGAGACTGACAGCAAAGGAGAGCCAGACGCCCCGTGGTGGGCGGAACCAGGACCGCCATGCTGGAAGCGGCCGGAAGCAGGAACAGGAAGTATAAGAGACGGGCCATGCAGCTCAATTGAGCAGGAGCCACCGAGGGAGGCAGATGCTTCCAGCCCACTGCTGGAACCTGCGGAAGACTTTTGCTGTCCCGAGGACGCACCCCAGATACCAGAATTGCCAGACATGCCCGACGCTGAGGAGCTGCTGGGATCGCCACTGGTAGTGTACCCCGGGGAAAGAGAGGATGACCCCGGGGTTCAGATACACCCAGAGGGGAGGGGAGGAAGTGGCCCAGGGACAGCCGACTAGTTAGGGTGACCAGACGTCCCGATAAAATCAGGACTGTCCCGATTTTGAGGAGTTTGTCCCGCGTCCCGACCAGAGTACGGTTGGGATGCTATTTGTCCTGATATTTTGTTTCCTGGTCTTCGGCGGCAATTCGGCGGAGAGTCCTTCCGTCGCGGATGGTCTTTGGCGGTATTTTGGCAGCGGGTGCTTCTGTCTTTGGTGGCAAGGTTTATTACCTGCCGCCGAAATACCGCTGAAGAGCGTCTGCGACTGAAGGGCTCTCTGCTGAATTGCCACCGAACTCCCGGACAGGTGAGTGTAAAAAACAAACAAACAAAAAAATTCCCCCCCCCCCCCCCGGCGGTCCCAATATTTTCCCCTTAACATCTGGTCACCCTACGACTGCTGTTTGGCTATGTTGCTGGCTGACTCTAGGTCAGCGTGTTGCGGCTGGATCCCCGCTGACCTGCTCTGCCACTGTTAGGGCCCTGGGCTGGGATGCGGTGGACTCGAGTGGGCCCGTGTCCCTCCCCACCTTAGGCCAGGAGACCTGGCCTAGGCTACCATCCGCTGAGCAAAGACTGTAGACTGTTTGCTTGGTGCTCAACCCCTGCCTGAGCCCTAGACTGTTTGCTTGGTGCCCTGCCCTGGCTGAGGGCCTGGGCCCCTGAACCATTTGCGGCTATGCTGCCTAAGGGTTGGAGCTGGAGACTAACTTCCTCCTTACTTAGACTGTTGTTCCAGGACTGTGCGTAGCAAAGGGGTGTGGCCTCCCTCAGAGACTGAGGCCTGGTCTACACTAGGCGTTTAAATCGGTTTTAGGAGCATAAAACCGATTTAACGCCAAAACCGTCCACACTAGGAGGCACCTTATATCGATTTTAATGGCTCTTTAAACCGGTTTCTGTACTCCTCCCTAACGAGAGGAGTAACGCTAGTATCGGTATTAACATATCGGAGTAGGGTTAGTGTGGACGCTGATCGACGGTATTGGCCTCCGGGAGCTATCCCACAGTGCACCAGTGACCGCTCTGGACCGCAATCTGAACTCGGATGCAGTGGTCAGGTAAACAGGAAAAGCCCCGCGAACTTTTGAATATTTCCTGTTTGCCCAGCGTGGAGCTCCGATCAGCACGGGTGGCGATGCAGTCCGAAATCAAAATAAAAAAAAGAGCTCCCGCATGGACCATGCGGATGTGATCGCTGTAAGGGCAGGCAAATCCGTTCTATCCGTTCTATCAGTGCTCCGTTACAGAAGATGAAATTCAGAATCCTTTTTTAAAAATCTCCAGACAGACGCCATAGCAGGGACTCAGCGCACTGCAGCGTGACAAGCGTAACGGAAAGCCAAAGAATCAAATGGATGCGCATGGACTGGAGGACTGAAGCTATCCCACAGTTCCTGCAGCCTCCTAAAATTATTTGCATTCTTGGCTGAGCTCCAAATGCTTCTAGGGTCAAACACAGTGCCCGCGGGTCAGGGCATAGCTTGGCAATCTACTCACCCACCCCCCCACCCACCCCCAGAAGCGAAAGGTAAAACAATCCTCTGACTCTTTTACATGTCACCCTATCTTTACTGAATGCTGCAGATAGACGCGATAGTGCAGCACTCAACACCAACATCCTTGCTCCCCCCCCGCCATGGGCGGCTGATGGTACAAAAGGATGGAAATCCATCTTCATCATCAGCCTCAGCTGATGGTACAAAAGGACTGGTAACCGTCCTCGTCATCAGCCTATTGGCCCTAATTTTTTCTGGTGGATGGATGGTGCAATATGGCTGGTAACCATCCTCATCATAGCAACAGGGGGCTGAGCTCCATCAGCCCCCACCCTTCATGTGTAAAGAAAAGATTCAGTTGCCCCTGGACTAGCAGTGGGATGCTGGGCTTCTCTCCTACACACTGCTTAATGTCCTGTCTGGACTATCATAGCAGCTGGAGGCTGCCTTCCACTCATTTCTCACTAACAAGTCAGTGTGTCTTATTCCTGCATTCTTTATTAATTCATCACACAAGTGGGGGGACAATGCTACGGTAGCCAAGAAAGGCTGGGGGAAGAACGGAATCAACAGGTGGGGTTGTTACAGGAGCACCCCCTGTGAATAGCATACAGATAATAATTTCTGCCGGCTCTGACACAGAGCAGGTGGTTCTCTAACACACTTGCCTATATTAGGCAGCACTGATTCTATTTTTAGATACCAAAAAGGAGGGATTGACTCAGGGAGTCATTCCCAATTTTTGCTTTTGCGCCCCTGGCTGATTGGCCAGGGGCACTTATGACAGCAGCCAATGGTACAGGCTAGTAACCACTTTTGGCTTTTGTGCCCCTGGCTGATTGACCAGGGGCACTAGCAGCAAATGGTACAAAAGGACTGGTAGCCATGATCATCCTCAGTTCCAATTTATGGAAGGGTTTGGATGGTGCAATATGGCTAGTAACCATCTCTGCTGTCATGCAAAAGCAAAAGCATGCTTCTGTGTAGCGCTGCTGAATCGCCTCTGTGAGCGGCATCTAGTACACATACGGTGAGAGTCACAAACGGCAAAAAAAGCTCCATGATTGCCATGCTATGGCATCTGCCAGGGCAATCCAGGGGAAAAAGGCGCGAAATGCTTGTCTGCCGTTGCTTTCCCAGCGGAAGGAGTGACTGACGACATTTACCCAGAACCACCCGCGACAATGATTTTTGCCCCATCAGGCACTGGGATCTCAACCCGGAAGTTCCAAGGGGCGGGGGAGGCTGCGGGAACTATGGGATAGCTAGGGAATAGCTACCCACAGTGCAACGCTCCAGAAATCGACGCTAGCCTCGGACCATGGACGCACACCACCGATTTAATGTGTTTAGTGTGGCCGCGCGCACTCGATTTTATAAAATCTGTTTTACAAAACCGGTTTATGCAAATTCGGAATAGTCCCGTAGTGTAGACGTACCCTGACAGAGAGGGAGGGACACACCCGCCTACACACTTACAGGGCTTCTAATAAGATGTTCTTAGATGATTCCCAATTATCAGTCACATATTTCTGATTAAATTCTTCCTCCCAGCTGTTCTGGCTCATAATTGTTCAGCTTTGTAAAATTGGCTCCATTAAAGCCCCAAGTATATATCTTACTGGTCTGGACTTTATTCTGTTTGCATGTTATAAATGTGATCAAATCATGGTCACTTGTACCAAAGCTACTTTTAGTTCTGTGATCAGTTCCTCTTTAGCTGTTAGGACAAAGTCTAGCAAAGAATTCCCCTGTGTTGGCTGCAATACTTTTGGAGTTAGAAAATTGTTTAGAAATTCCAAGGATGTTTTAACACTGGCATCATGAGACCTCCAGCCTATGTCACTCAGATTAGCACATCTACCAATGTGATATATGCCATCATGTGCCAGCAATGCCCCTCTGCCATGTACATTGGCCAAAACGGACAGTCTCTACGCAAAAGAATAAATGGACACAAATCAGACATCAGGAATCATAACATTCAAAATCCAGTAGGAGAACACTTCAACCTCTCTAGTCACTCAATGACAGACCTAAATGTGGCAATTCTTCAACAACAAAATTTCAAAAACAGACTCCAACATGAAGCTGCAGAACTGGAATTAATTTGCAAACTGGATACCGTCAGATTAGGCCTGAATAAAGACTGGGAGTGGTTGGGTCATTACAAAACCTAAACTTAATTTCCCCAATACTAATTTCTCCGTTACTCACACCTTCTTGTCAACTGTCTGTAATGGGCCATTCTCTTACCACTTCAGAAGTTATTTTTCCTCACTTGGTATCCTGCTGTTAATTGATTTATCTTGTTAGACTGACCTCACACTTGGTAAAGCAACCCCCATCCTTTCATGTATTTATACCTGCTCCTGTATTTTTCACTTCATGCATCTGATGAAGTGGGTTCTAGCCCACGAAAGCTTATGCCCAAATAAATTTGTTAGTCTCTAAGGTGCCACAAGGACTTCTCTCTCTTTTTTTTTTTTGATCCATAAGCATTCAACATCGTTTTCTTCTGAGTTACCAGTGACTCGGAAACAAGGAATGCCATTTTTGAGGTAGAGTTCCCCTCCCCCTCTCCTTTTGCTGACTTGATCCTTCCTAACTAGGTTATAACCATTGATTTTAACATTCCAGTTGTGCGAATCATCCCACCAGGTTTCAGTAACACCGGCTAGATCGAATTTGTGCTCGTAAATGAGCAATTTCAATTCCTCTTATTTGTTACCCAGGTAAAGATTTTCTACTCTTTGTGTCCTTTGGTTCCTTGATTAATTTTGTTTCAACGTCTCGATTTTGTGCTAACTGACTGCTCCTGTCTTCCCTCCCCTTTTGCTATTGATTTAACTCCCTCCTGACTACGTTAGCCAGCCTGTCCCAAGGAGATTGGCCTCCTTCTACCGAGGTGGAGAACATCCAAATTATACCTCCCCGCTCCCAGTAGAAGGCAGACCAATGTTCCACAAAACTAAAACCCTCCACCCTCCACCACTAACTTAGCCAACAACTCACTTGTTCACTCAATCTTCTGCCTTCTGTCTTTCTTCACTCATAGGACAGAAGGATCGCAGAGAAGATCGCTCGGACATTCTTTTTCTTCAGCACGCTTCCGAGTTCCCTGAAGTCCTCTGCTATCTGTAAGACATCCCCGCGGTGCAGTGCCATTAGTGCTAATATGAACCATCACCAGTGGATCCTTCTCCATCGACTTCAGAAGCCTGTCCAGTCTGCGAGTGACATCTCGTGTCCTGGCTTCAGGAAGGCAGTGCACCGTCCTGTTGTCCACCTGTCCTTTGCCAAATGTTCTTGCAGAACCCACGTCTTCTAAATCCCAAGTTAGTCCCCTGTAGGGTGACCAGATGTCCCAATTTTATAGGGACAGTCCCGATTTTTGGGTCTTGTTCTAATATAGGCTCCTATTACCCCCCACCCTGTGTCTGGATTTTTCACATTTGCTGTCTGGTCACCCTAGTCCCCTGCCTCCTGGGCCATCTTTTCCCTCCCACTCTCAGTTTCCTTTGACTCATCTTATTCTTCTGCATGTGGCTTTAAAACCCCAGTGCAGGGGAAAGGTGAGAAGCACCAGTGACATCTGTTTGTTTTGGAGATAGCTGTGAGAAGAGATAAGGCAACCTCCTGGAAGATGGTTGCATCCATCAATTTCATGAATGAGTTGGTGGGAAGGGATTGTCTCACACACAGTTTCTGCAGGTAGCTTGGTCTTGGGTTAGCCTTTTATTTCACTGCCTCCTTGTTCTTGTCGCAATACAATTCAAAATATAATTATTTAAGTACAACCACAAACCCGGGGATATATCACCCGGAATGGTGTTGGGCTGTCATCGTATATAACAGACTGAGCTCAATATTTATAGAGTGACAGCCAGCACAAATCATCCCCAGAAATCTCGCTGAACTGGAGCGCGAGGGATAAACTCCAGAAATATCGCAAGTGATCGTTCACTGCAGACTGCCCAGCAGACCCGCCGGCTGTATATCACACTCTAATGCCAGCTGAGTCGGTGCTGGAGTGGTGCAAAGGTCAACCACGTGAGTTTGGAGGACCCATGATTTGCTTGAACCCTCCTTGCTTCTACAGCTGATCCTCCACTGAAGGATGCTGGCTCCTCTCGCTCTGTGATGTCACCTCCTGTTATATCATATTATTTCTTCATACAACGCACAGTCAACCTGTGGAACTCCTTGCCAGAGGATGTTGTGAAGGCCAAGACTATAATAGTGTTCAAAAAAGAGCTAGACAAATTCATGGAGGACAGGTCCATCAATGGCTATTAGCCAGGCTGGGCAGGGATGGTGTCCCTGCCTTTGTTTGCCAGAAGCTGGGAATGAGCGACAGGGGATGGCTCACTTGATGATTCCCTGTTCTGTTCATTCCCTCTGGGGCACCTGGCACTGGCCGCTGTCGGAAGACAGGACACTGGGCTGGATGGACCTTTGGTCTGGCCCACTTTGGCCGTTCTTATGTTCTTATCTGTTGACTGGAGCCGCTGAGCCTGCTAGAGTTTCCCATTTCAAATCCCAACCGATGGGAGAAGGTAGAGAATCCAGGGCCTCACATCTGCTACAAGCTCCGTCAACGTGGCAAAGGCTTGAGAGTCCCTGTCCCGCCCTACACCCCCATCTCTCCTCCTCTCCACTCCTCTCCTGACTCTCTTCTTGACACGACGTGGCCGGAAATCACTTCTCCATTCTCCCCATTCTTGACCACTGAACGCTCTGAGTGGTACACGGAGGGCAGTGTTTTCATGGGCTTAGCCATGGACTGACTCATTGCTTCTAAAGTCAAGCTAATGCTTGTGCAAGCTGCTGATAATCCTGTGGACAAGAGTCTTCCTGTCTCTTGCCCAACATGGGCAAGCTCCTTCAGCAACTCCCTGTCCGGGTGACTGGGCAGAGTGGGGACAACTTCACTGTGGGGACAGAGAGTCCTTGGGTGTCCCTTTGGAGACCACCCCTGAGGCAGGGTTGGAGGAGGAGGAGGGAGAAGAGTGAGATAGCAGTGTCCTTCCCACGGCTGAGGTCTGTCTGAGGTGGGAATCTGGTGTCCTTCACACATGGATCCAGAAACATGCACAGAACTATAGAAGTTAGGGGCTGGAAGGGACCTCACAGATCATCAAGTCCTACATCAGGCCTCTAGCAGAAGCACAGGTCTCCCTGCAAAGCATGATGTCTAGTCTCCATTTGAACATTCCCACTCATGGAGCATCCATCCTGGTGCCCAGACCATCGCAGAGTTCTTCATTCCTGTGCTCTTGCCTTAAATCTAATCCAAATTTGCCCTCAAAGCCGTTGCATCTTTCAGGGTCTCTGTGGCCAGCTTCGAGCTATCTATGGGGGAGTGAATTGTGATGATGCTTCTTGTTGTTGTTGTCACCGCTGAAGCATGGACAATTGTCCGCTGTGATGCTGCACACTCCTGACCTGCCCCACATCCTGTTATTCCAGTCCTGGACCCACAGCTCTGCAGGTGCACCTCATACCTAGGGTTGCCAGCCCTACAGGATTGTCCTGCAGCCTCCAGGAATTAAAGATTATGTCATGTGATGAAAGTTCCAGGAATACGTCCAACCAAAATTGGCAACCTACTCATATCTTACCTGAAGAACCCGCTGTTGATTTCCCTGTCTGGAATCCTCCACATCTGTCCTAATAAACTCAGTCTTGACCATGACACCCTTTGCCATTCCAGTCCTAGACCCACAGCTCAGCAGTTGCACCTCAAACATGACCTGTGGCACCCCCCACTACTGCTATTCCAGACCTGGAACCCTACACAGCTCTCCTAACGCATCGATCCTGACCCACGGCCCCTTTTGCTATTCCAGTCCTGAGTACTCGACAGTAGGGTGACTATTCCCACATCCCCAGGATATCAGACATTCCAGAACTTCCGGGAATGGCAAAGGCCCACCCCTGTTGGCGTGATTGCTCACACACCATTCTGAAGTGTGCACTGCCACAGCCCCCGCCGGCATAACCTGCTCCCACGCATGGTGCATGTAAAGTCATGCTAGCGGGGGTGGAGCAATGCACGCTTCAAAATAGCATCCCCCGTCCGATACCGGATAAAACCATGTATGGTTTTGTCTCAGTACCGGATGAGGGGGAAACCACCCAGAAAGAGAACTATCCAATTCAAAACCAGACGAGTGGCCCTCCCTACTGTAGAACAGAGACCACCAACGACAAGGGTGACTGCACAGAGTGGGGACAACCTGTATGTAGGAAAGAGTCCTTGGGCAAATGGACAACTGTCCTTTCGTACTTTGGCTGAGGAATCACTTGCCTAATATTCTCTTGCATTTCCAGACAGAGCACAGCAGACCTGAGCTAATCGGTTCCTGGCTCCATCCTGTCTTCCTGCAGCACTGCAGGCAGAGCCTGACATTAAACCAAATAAAATCCAACCCTTAGCATTAAGTAAAACTCCCATTGTGATGGGTTTGTAACTTGCAGCAAGAACTCAGCAGGGGCGTGTTAACACTGGTCTCCAACGAGTGAAAGAATGAGACTTTGGAAAACCCTGACGAGGCGAAGCTCTTAAAATAACAATTGAATTAAACTTAATTCATTTTTCACTTAATACCCTAAGAGTGCCTTTAGCAAAATGAGACTATTATTATTTTGGAGAGGAGGATGGGAAGGTATTAGCTGCAGCTAAAATCCCTGTGTTGATGCAGCAAAAGTCCTGGTGAAAAATTGTGATGGCTGGAACCTCAAAAATTCAGAGGTTACATTTCAGGGTAAATGCCCAGAAGTGCAGCTGCTTCTGCTAGCTGTACCCAAAACCCTTGGAGCTGCAAAACTGGACTGGAAATCTCTTTTGTAAAATCACACGGACTTCCTGGAAGTAGAGAAGCGGGAACTAGGAGTGCGGGGGAAAGAGGGTAGGAGGTGCATGAGATCTTTCAACACCCCCACTATAAAAAGTGATCCAGTGCCACTGCCTGGAAGGGGTAAAAATACAATCAGACTCTGCTTTTACACATTCCTTTACCACCTGTCTGTCTGGAATGTATCTATGTCTTCCCCGCCCTCCACCCTATCACCAGAGGATTTGTGAACCTCCCAAGAGCTTACAGATAGAAATTACAATATCTCTCTCTTTCCTAGACTGCAGGGAAGATAGCGGGATTGGTTTATGGGATTTGAACATTGTATTTGTGCTTGTGTCTGTCTGTGTTGTGCATCTGTGTGAAGAGTTTGTTCAGGGAAAGCTAAACTGAAGGAATGAATTTTGCATTTTGGCCCCGATTCAGCAACACACCTAACCATACGCTTAGTTTAAAGCCTGTGCTTAAATGCATCCCTACGCATCAAAGCACTTAAGTGTGTGCTTGAAATTCAGCACACTTTACTGACTGGGTCCTTAGTTCTGAAAGTGCCACCCACATCCGATATTAACTGTAACTAATGTGGCTAAGATCCACCAAAGACGCTTCCTTTGGCTATTCTCAGCACTCTTTGGAATGGGGTATTATGGGATATTGCCTTCTACAAAGATTTAAAATCTTCCTCTCCAGTTAACTCACACATGCAGCAAACAGACCCAGGAACTCTATCCTGACCTTTCAATCCAAAAGTCCCCTGCCTAAAACCTCATTCTTTCCTTTAGCCAAATACAAACAACGCCAGCAACAAAATGGCTCCCAATTACTAAACTACATTTCCCAACAGGCCACAGGCCAAGGTCAGAGGTCACATGAACCTTCAAAGGTATAAAAAGCCTCCATTTCGGCCTGCTTCTCTATTATAGGGATCTTGAGACTGCAGAAGGGTTGCTAGGCCTAGGAGCAAACAGGAGCTTCTCCATGCACTGGCTGTACTGGTGCATAAGCAGATCCAGGCTTTGGAGATGCCACAAGAAAATTAATTTCCACTGACAATACATGAATTGCTACATTATACACAAGCCCTCTCTGGGTTGCATTATATATTATTGTGTTTATAATCAGCCTCTTGTTTATTAATCTTCTCCAGAAAGAACAAACCACTCCTGAGCTGGAAAAAAAAAAGTTCTCTTTAAGCTACAGAGCCTTTTTTAACATCTTTTGCCCAGTATAGCCCCCGCCCCAGTGGAAAACTTGCAGGTTTCAAGATTACTTCACAACCCACCAAAAACAAAAGAGAAACGCTGCAGGCTGGCGCGATGAACTAACGAAAGCCATTCAGTGCCCTGTATTGGCCTCCCTGTCCTGAAAGTGACCTGTGCTTCCTGGTACATGGATTTTAGGGTACGTCTACATTTAAAACACTACAGCGGCCTAGCTGCCCTGCTCTTGATAAACCAGCCTTGTTAGGCAGGCAGTGGGGGGGACACAATATTCAAAGCAAGCATCTCTACCGCGTGTGATCCCAAGCTAGCTGAAGAGAAGTCTCCACAGGAATGACTGCAATGGAATATCTTCCAGTGGAGCTGGGGATAGTGGAGTGACAGCACTGGGTGGGAACAGATTATGGTGGGGGCGGCATGTGAGTGATACTGACAGCAGGCTCAGTGTCAGGTGTCTGGATTAGTTTTGGGAGAGGGTGTGTGTGTATGTGGAAGGGGGCAGTTAAAGAGACACTAAGATCGATCTCTCTCACTGTCTCTCTCACACACACATACTTTGGGAGCTCCCGGTGTCTTAAGGGGGCACTTGAATATTAAAATCCTTGATGTCCGGAGAGCCTGGGGAGATCATTTAACTGCGTTTCCATGAGCCGATCTTTAAATGGAATGAGCAGCAGGCTGACAATTACAAGCGCTGTTGGCAAGGCAGAGCAAAGCCTGAAGATGTTTCTGGGGAGGTGAGAGTTGGAGGGGATGGCAGGACTCCATTGTGCTAGGTGCGGTACAAACCCAGCACAAAGAGATGGTCTCTGCATGGATGTTTTTCCCTAAGGTGTCCTGTCTGCCACAGCCCAGATATCTCTAGCCCCTAGACTAAGATATTAGCAGCCACTAGCATGCATGTCCTCCTTATTGGGCATGCTCATAGGATCTCAGGGTTGGAAGGGACCTCAGGAGGTCATCTAGTCCAACCCCCTGCTCAAAGCAGGATCAACACCAACTAAATCCAGGGCTTTGTCAAGCCGGGCCTTAAAAACCTCTAAGGATGGAGATTCCACCACCTCCCTAGGTAACCCATCCCAGTGCTTCACCACCCTCCTAGTGAAATAGTGTTTCCTAATATCCAACCTCATCTGTCAGCCAGCTGGGGGGAGGGAAATGTAGACTCAGCGGAGGAGGGTGAAGGCCGCTGAGGGACACTGAATTGCCAGGTGCCGCCTGGTTTCCAAGCAGCGCATCGCACCCCAGCAAAAGGCTCCCTGCTCTTTGCCCTGAGTAATGTGTGCGGGGTGGTCTGTGAGGCTTATCACACAGGCAATGCCCCTGCCTCCCCTAGTCACTGAATGGGGAAGGGCTGTAGAAAGGGTGTCTGTGCAGACTGGCCTTGTGAATGAAGGGGAGGCGGAAACTGTATCAGCCTGGGGGGGACTTTTAACTCTTTCACTCCTGGCCCTGCCATTCCACCGGCCATGCTGCTCTCCTCTCTTGACTTCCCAAGTAAAATTAATGGGCCATCAGGATTCCCTGAGCTCTGGTGTTGGACTCTACCCTGTGCCGTTCCCCAAGGAGCTTGCATTCTCTTACACGGCACCGTGTTAAAAGACGTTAATGGAAGTCAAGCCCTCAAACATTGGGAAATGCCGGACGTCGGGTGGGCTGGTTACCTTTAATTGGCCACGTTGCGGGTATGCTTCAGGATGCAATAGGAAATTACATAAACACTTCTTGGTGGTTCTGCAGGACCCCTGCCTCCTTCCACGCACAGGATGGACGGTGCTGACTCAGTGAGCAGCTAGTCAATATTTCGTTTCTCCTCATCGTTCAGTGTGGAGCCCAGGCCTTAATTACTGACCAATATTTAAACCTTACGCTAGGTGACCAGATGTCTTGATTTTATAGGGACAGTCCCGATTTTTGGGTCATTTTCTTATATAGGCTCCTATTACTCCCACCCCCGTCCCAATTTTTCACACTTACTGTCTGGTCACCTTACCCTACGCTGAAAACAGAATTATTCCCTCATGGGCTTTTCTGTGGTGCTCATTAGTTATAGTATCTGAGTTCTTCATGGCCATTAATGAATTTATCTTCCTCACGACCCTGTGAGGGGTGGTATTATCCCCAAGTCACAGATGGGGAAACCGAGGCAAGGAAGAGCAATTGCAGGGAAAGTCCTGCTCAGCCCAGGCAACCTGTTCAGTACAAATGCAAGCTTCGGTGATTTCCCTCTTTCCATTCCCGGAAAAGTTCCAACAAGTCTCGACTGAGATTTTCCCAAACTTTGTAACTTGGCCAAAGCTGGATGGGTTTTCACAGGAACAGCAAATGGAGCATTCCTGACAGCAGGGCAACTCCCCTGCAGGTTTCAAGTCTCTGATCCAAAGCATGAAGGCACTAGTGCTTCTCAACACAATGATCATAAGAATTTTGAATATGGGCAAAACTATGTATTTTTCCTCTACTCTTGTTCTTGGAAATGGCTGAACCATTTTAAATGACACTTTCCAAACAAAAGCAGCCTGGGGCAGACACCCAGCAAGGGAAACTTCAGACAGAATGGTTATAATGGGAAGCATTGTGCAACCTTAATTACAGGAGGTGCTACCAGTTCTGCTAACAGTATTAGCTGTAGGACTGTCCATGCAGACGGCATTATTTTATCACCTTTCTGACAAGTGGTAGCAGATGTCAGGGTCTCATCCAGTTTTCCATGAGAGGAAAAATCAGTGATGTGGCGTTTGGGTATTTTAGTGCCACTTGTTTATTTCCACTATATGCACCAGTCCCTCAACAGAGGAAATCATACGCAGCATTCAGGTCATCTCCTCTTTCAGACGTCTCAGCCCAGCGCTTAATTTGTGATGAAACAGGTGCTGGTGCTCAAGCAGTTAGTTGCTGGGGCTTAAATGTTTTTTTTTTACTTTCATAACGGACGCGGCAACCCCAGAGGTCCCAGGGCTATGAACTGCCAAGCCTAGAAATGCTGAGGCTCAGCCCTGGCACAAATTAAACACTGTCTAAGCCCAAATACTAGTGTTTGGCTCTGAGGGATCAGCTCTGCCCTATGAATTGTCTGTGGTTAGAGAGATGGAGGCACAGAACAAACTCTCTGCTGCTTGAAACAGCTCCCCCAGAAAGAACCGGCGTTACAAAACAATGCAGAATTTCACCAAAGACTGAACAATGCTTGTACGCTAAGAGAAAGAGCTAGGAAGACACTGAGTAACAGCACCCACTGGTAAATCCTGCCATAACAATGGGTATATAGGTCAGGAATGATCCACAGGAAGAGCTGGTCAGAAAATCCATTATTTTCCTGTGTAAAATGTCAAGCTTTGAGCAAAAAAATGAAAGAAAACAAAAATATTTTGGCTGAAAACTGAAATAATTCGATCCAGAAATGCTAGCAGAATGCCTGATGGGAGTTGTGGTTCAGGTGCCTCCCCTAGTCAAACTACATTTCCCAGGATGCACGATGATATCCCCTCTTGGTGAGGGAAGGGGGTGCATCATGAGAGTCCCATGGCCAAGGTGCTTTCTGGGACATGCAAGGCAGGGAGCAGGGATGGTTTCCTACTATGTGTGTGTGCATGGGGCCCGATCTCAACTGTGCCCATTAGGTGTGACTAGAATGCCAACACTAAATGATAACGTAGACCCTTCTGGGTCATCAGATCCAGTCCCTGCTATTGCAGGCAACCCACCAGATCATCCCATTCATAAACTTAAGCTCCAGCTTAAAACTAAGTAGGTTGTTTGTCGCCCGAATATTTTAATCTGAACAAAAAATATAGATATATATTTCATTGAAAGTTTAGAGCAGCGGCTCTCAACCTTTCCAGACGACTGTCCTCCTTTCAGGAGGCTGATTTGTCTTGCATACCCCCAAGTTTCACCCCACTTAAAAATGACTTGCTTACAAAACCAGCCATAAAAATACAATAGTGTCACAACACATGATTACTGACAAATTGCTGACTTTCCCATTGTTACCATATCATAATAAAATTAATCTATTAGAATATAAATATTGTACTTACATTTCAGTGTATAGTATATAGAGCAGTATAAACAAGTCATTGGATGAATTTTAGCGTGTACTGACTTCACTGGTGCTTTTTCTGTAGCCTATTGTAAAACTAGGCAAATATTGATATGAGCTGATGTCCTCCCTGGAAGACCTCTACGTACCCCCAGGGGTACGTGTACCCCTGCTTGAGAGCGACTGGTTTAGAAAGTAATAGCAATGAAAGCATTTCTACTCCTATTAATGTTTTGAACATTTTGATCCACACAGCCTCTTTCGCTCACCGCCAGTTCCTCTTCCGAAACGGAGGGTCAGCAGAAGATAATTAGCAGATGTTTTATCACAGACATCGAGAGTGCGGCGAGAAAATGTCGGAATGCAGGAAGTCAATTCCGTCTCCTCTGGGATTCTCCTAAACTGTTCACCTTCTGGTTTGCCACATCACAAGTAGATTTTCTCAAGCGTTTGCCCTCTGAAGCTTACGTTCCTGATGTCAGTTCACGCCCAGAGGTTCCGAAAAGAAACACGGAGAATTCTTGTCAGAGCTGCTAACAAATGGATTTCCATGCCCTGCTTTCTAGACCTGTAGCCGGTAGGCCAAAACCCCTCAGTCGTGCAACATTAGTGTTAAGCTCTCCAAAGGCAAGAAGTGCCAAAGTTGTCACAACATGCCCTGTGACTTTAACTGTCCCTATGCGTTGTGCATTATGCGCTATGCACTGTGATGAGGGACCAGAGTTGTATCCCCGTCATGGCTGCTTTGCACGTCTTCACTGCCAGAAAGCAGCAAGAAAGCCAGCTTGACTGTGTGTCCAGGAAATCCCTGCTGCGTCCTGCCACCATCCAACACTACATCAGACTCCCAGTACAGGAAGATTCCCAGCGGTCCCCAGGCGCCTGCGTGGCCCCTTAGGGTCATTGACAACTGGGGGTAAATTAGAGCAGCCTTCAAGCTGTTCTAACTTGAGGACCCCAGGCTGGCTCTGGGATTGGGGAATTGCAAAGGTGACTGCAAGCCAGTTCAACGGGAACACAGAATGTGGCCCGCAGAGTTGAATTATAAAGCCACATGATTCTCAATCATTTAATATCAGATTATTGTTTTCTATCCTCATCTTTCTGCCACAGACTTCCTATGGCATATCCTTGGCTCTATAAAATGGGGGGCATGGGGTTGGATTCCCTGGAGGGTGGTGGAAAACCTCCCTAGAAGAAGAGTGGTGATGTTCAGATCTTTATTAAGGGACTAAGGAAGGACTGGAATCAAGACCAGGGGCGTCCCTTTTGCCAAACCTTGGGTTTCCAGAAGTATTTGAAGAGTTGTCTTGGCTGGCGAGGAGTCAAAGGATGATGCAGCTCTTTCAGCTAGGTATGCAAGGGCAGTGCAGGCCTCCTGGAGCATGCATCTAGGGGCAAATTCCCAGCCCAGTTCCTAGCCTGTGTATCTGGGCTCAGTGCTGGGCAAATGCACAAGAAGGAGAGAGACATTTTCCTCCCCAAGCTTTGCAGCAGCTCCTCAGCTTCTCCTCAGAGGCTACTGAAACCCAGTGGCCTGTAGCCCCAATGGGCAACCCTCCCCATTAAAGGAGCAGGTGCCGTAGGCTCCATGCTGCAGCTGGCTCTCAGACCTGCCTTTGCAGGGAGCAGTCTTTCCCTGAAATCTTGGCAACCACCTGGTTCTGCTGCCCAGGGGTCCCCCAAGGCACTCAGGACCGTGGTGATGGGCAGGTAGAAGAACACGGCTGAATGGTGCAAGCACAGCCCATTGCTCAGTGCATGTTGTGTCCACATGGTGCACACTCCATAAAGGATGAGTCGTGGCTACGTACCGGTTTTTTAGCTCAAGCTGTAGCAGCTCATGCTTTCAGTCCTGGAGGTCCATCCTTGGTGTCCATCAAGATGGCAGCCGTCACGTAAGCTGCTTAATTAGCATAGCAGAAAAATAAAAACCTAATGAGCATGCACAGTATGGGATTTTCGAGTGGTTGTTACTCTGTCAACTCAGTCTCCGTTTTCTCAGGAGTGGCGCCCCCAAGGAGAACTGTTTCTATGTCACATAACAGCCTTCAAATCTCAGCTGGTTTGACTGGTTCCAAAGAGGATGGAGCTCGGCTGTTCTCAGTGGTGGCAGATGGCAGAACAAGGGTCTCAAGTTGCAGTTGGGCGAGACCTAGGTTGGATATTAGGAAACACTGTTTCACTAGTAGAGTGGTGAAGTGCTGGAATGGGTTCCCTAGGGAGGTGGTAGAATCTCCTTAGAGGTTTTTAAGCCCTGGCTGGGATGATTTAGCTGGGGTTGGTCCTGCTTTGAGCAGGGGGTCGGACTAGATACCTCCTGAGGTCTCTTCCAACCCTAATCTTCTATGATTCTGTGATTCTATGACTGTTCAAAAAAAGATCCCAGGAATGTTTTACTCCTGGGTACATTTTTCCTCCTCTTTTTGCTCAAAGGCGGCTGGACTGGTTTTGCTCTAACTTTCCAGGGGAAAAAAAAAGAGAAAGAAAAAAATCACCTTAGTTCATAGACCAAGCCTGGCAAATTTCAGTCTAAAACCTGACTGTTTCCCCCAGCTCCGAGTGACAGAATCCAGGCGGTCCGAACAGCAGGTGTTTTGCAACCTTCACCGTAGTGGTTACTGCTGCTCCTGCGATAATAGAATTGGAGAGTTAAGGGAGCAAGAGAAATAGACGCTGTTATCATAAAATAATGAAGAACAATTGTTAGATGAGGGAAAGAACAGGGTTATCTGGGCAAAACATTATTGGAACATAAAATACATTGAAAAATATAAGAAATAACCAATAGCTGTTTAGTGGTCTTAGGATACTTCCCTTCCGGATGTTGATAACTACGCACCTGAATATATCCTGGGTGTAGTCTACCCTCATTATCTTGTTATGCTAAAACCCCAGTAATGGCTGCCCAATGAGGTGGGAGCCATTCACAGAGCTCACTAAAGCCAACGGGTGCCAAGCACTCTCTTTCAGGCTCAGTGGAAGAAACAATGAAGCCCCTTTATGTTGAAAGAACCGCTGCAGACGATCGGAACTACTGCTTGAAGCATGAAGCCTTAGGGGCCAGGCCTGAGCTAACCCGGGTAGATTAACTGGGGTTTCGCTGTGACCAAACCCAGGGGCTGGGAGATCAAGTGCTGGCTGCATGTGTGAGCAGCAGGAAGCCAAGAGAAGTGGTGGTGAGTGTGACCCTGATGGGAACCAGAGAGACAGGACTTTTTGGGCACAGAACCCGCTGGAGGGGTGGGCGTTCGGATTTCTGAATAAGGGACTGACCTGTTGCTGTTTGTTTGTGATCAGGGAAACAGGCCCGGGTGTCCATTTCTTTGTAAATACACCCAGACTAGCCCGATTTCTCCTCCTAAATGGAAACAGCCCGGCCAGGCCCTGAATTCTGGCTACCTGCTTGGGTAGGGATCTACTAGAGCTGGTGGAATGGGGGGCGGGCGTGATTCATGGATATTTTTGCAAATAAGAGTGCCGAGTCATCTTCCACAGGGGTCATATTATTCGTCATTGACAAGTGTTCAGACACAGGCCTGGTTGGCATGACGGTGCCGCTGCAAACCCTGAAACTTTCACAAAATCTCCCGTGAAAGATCATCTGAAAATTCCTACCAGAAAGTGTGTTGTGCATTATTCGCGCCTTGCTATCCTCCTCTTTCAAACGTTTCAGCCATCCAATCAGGAGGCAGAAATGATACTGTGGGTCTTAAGTGACCAACCACGCCCAAGGGATAGACTATAGCCGATAGGTCTGTCTGAACTATTCAGTGAACATGGATGAATAATGATTAGATTACAAGGAAAGCTCAAATGGGACAGGGTCTCGCAGTCGTATGGAGCCCTGGGGGGAGTTTTCCCCATCGGACCAATTCGCTCCTACTGCCAACCGAGTGCGTTCTCACTTTTTGTAAATTACAATTTATTTTTCCTATCACCATGTGCATGTCATGGGAAATTCATCACGAGGTTGGCGACCCTCTTTGTTTGTAATCTGCCCTTGCAGGACACCTTTGAAAAAGGCCTGTAGGTGTCCTGTCGGGGTCTTAGATTAATTTCTTCTATAGTTCTAAAGATTTCCTTGAGGAGATTTGGGTGAACGCTTGGGAGATGCTTTTTCCTCAGCGTTCTGGCACCAGCGGCATAAAATAATTCAGTGCCATGATGAAGATGCATTTAGAATCGCCACAGGCAAGCTGACCTGAGGTCTGGTTCTTGTGTGTGCATTGCTCATGTGTCCTATGCATGGAGCTTATGGTTGTTATGGATATGATGGCTGGCTTGATGTGTGCGGCTCAGAGATCTCCTTGCAGTGACTTCAACATGGCTTAAAAAATCTGCTGGCTATAAGTGCAGCGTTATAGCAGCAAAGGGGTATAAAACCTCACGCTTCAAGCCAATCGCTAACGATTTGTGGTTAGGGTGAGACCTTCATGGGGAGAAAATTATCCCACATCTGCCTACTGTGGGGGGCAGGGACCTTCCTCTGAGGCACTGGCCCCTGTCAGAGACAGGACACTGGGCTAGATGGACTTTGGTCCAACCCACTCTGGCAATTTCTGGGTTCCATAAAGGATTAGAGTTGGGTGAATCGTTTTTTAAAAAGTCATTGGATAAGAAAAACTATTCCCAACTGAATCCAGTCATTATGTAATTAATAATATTTGCCTAGTTCCACTAAGCAACAAACTTATTTTGGAACAAAAACCTTCCAGGGCACTGGAGAGCTGTGGTAGAACCAGATGTGTAATGTATTTGCCAGCTGATGGTGTGGTGCTCAGAGACGTAATGGTAACGGGACCCAGATCAGCACAGTGTAAATCGTGATGCTTCTAAGGAGGAGCTGCCCAGTTGAAGAGAGAGAGAGAAATCATCCGGTGGGAGGTGGATGGTTTGGAAGACGGTCAAGGGATATGGATTGGACAGTGATTCCCAGTCCAACTCTTAATGGAGGTTTTCCCCATTAAAATTGGACCTGGGCCTCTCCTTGCAAACTTCAGGGGCCACAGAACACTTGCCTAAGATTACTTCATGTGAATAAGGGACATCCGGCTCCAGGGGACTCCGTTAAAGTAACTTTTCATCATCTTTAAGCTTCATACATACCCAGATCACTCACTTAAAGCTGTGTGCTACTTTAGAAAGCAAAACAGGTGTAGGGTTACCGTATGGTGAGATACCTAGGTATAGAGAGAGCCCAGAAATTCAATTACAGCTGCAAGCGTAGCAATAATAGCTTATGTCCAGCAGAGGGAGCTTTTCTAATAACTTGGGGTGATGTGTGGGGCTGTAAGATCCCTGGTTTGCCTATGGGGAGGCTGCCTTCACGGAAGACCTTAGCTCAGATCCACCTGCAAACAGCAGTGCTCAGATGGAGGAAGGGTCTGAGCTTTTGCTGGAGATTAGCCTGTTACAAAGAAGTTATCGCTGAGTGAGCACAACGGAGTGTTTTCTCTGCACGATCTAGGCTCCAGTTTTCCCACCAACAGCCCTCTTTGCAACTGTGTTTAAGGCTTTTTGCTCTACGATGGGAGGGAGGTGTCCTAAAGTCCCTTGCATATTGCGAGATCCCAGTGAAGTCTTGCACATATACATGGTGAGCAAAGTGTTGATTAATGCTGCAATGCAAGGAGAGAACCAACAGGCCCAAGGCCTATTTGGCAGTTTGCTTAGCATCAATAAAGACTAGCTCAAGATATGGAACTAACAGGCTAGTGACAGGAAATCGCAAGATGGGGCATGGTGGGAAATGAGGGCCGCAGCACAGATAATTGGCTTTTTAGGATCATAGAGACAGAGAATTGTAGGACTGGAAGGGACCTCGAGAGGTCGTCTAGTCCAGTCCCCTGCACTCATGGCAGAACTAAGTATTATCTAGACCATCCCTGGCAGGGGTTTGTCTGACCTGCTGTAATGATGGAGGATATGTTTAGGGAATAAGTATAACCAAACCTTATATCTACCACAGAAATACCTCAGCAATTCACTGACGTGACTGCTCATGTTTGATGTAAATGGTTAATTACCCTACAGGAATCGGGGGACCTCGACAGAGGTGGGGTGAGGGAGTGCAGATAAGGGAAAAAAGGGTGTCGGCAGATAAGGGACACAGGGGGTGTCAGCGTCACACACTATAAAAGAGGTTACCCAACTGTGTGCTGTGGGGAATGCCGGGGGATGGTGACCTCCCGCCGGCGCTGGGGTCACCACCACCATGGGCGCCAACTTATATAGGCTCCTGGGGCTTTAGCCCCAGGACTATTCACAGTCAGGGGCTCTGCTCCAGCAATATTTGGAGCTAGGTTTCTCCCCTGCTCTGGGCTGCCGGCAGCCACCAGGAGCCCAGAGCCTTTTAAATCCCAGCCGCGGCTGGGAATCAGAGGGCTCTGCGCTGCCCGCTGTGGCGGGGAGCCCAGAGCCTTTTAAATCCGAGCCGCCGCCGGGAGTCAGAGGGCTCTGGGCTGCCCGCTGCGGCAGGGAGCCCAGAGCCCTTAAAATCCCAGCCGCGGCTGGGAATCAGAGGGCTCTGGGCTCCCTGCCACAGCGGGCAGCCCAAAGCCCTTTAAATCCCAGCCGCCGCTGGGACTCAGAGGGCTCTGGGCTCCCCACTGCAGCGGGCAGCCCAGAGCCCTCTGACTCCCGGCCGCGGCTGGGATTTAAAGGGCTCTGGGCTCCCCACGGCTGCCAGCAGCCCAGAGCCCTTTGAATCCCAGCCCCTGGCCGCTGATTGCCCCCTCCCCAGACCCCTGCCCCAACTGACCCCACCCAACTTCCCCCCAGGACCCTCCTACCTGTCCCCTGATAAACCTCCTGGACTCCCATGCCTATCCAATTGCTGCCTGTCCCCTGACTGCCCCTCCGAACCTCTGCCCCATCCAACCCCCCCTGCTCCTTGTCCCTTGACTCCCCCCCGGAACCCCCTACCCCTTCTCCAACCCCCAAACCGCTTACTGTGCCACTCAGACCAGCGTGTCCGGCTCCGTGCAGCTCCAGATAGTTGCTGCCATGCTCCCCCATGGAGCCCACAGCCCTCTCCCACCCCCAGCACCTGCCTTCCAGATTTGAACACCTCAAAATTCAGGAGTGCTCAAGCTCGGTTTGGGCAGCTTTTACTTCATTTCTCCCAAATCAGTTTCCCCTGCAAGGTGCCAACTGAAGGTGTTGGAGAACAGAGAGATCGGGTGGCCTCCTAATGCCTGGAAAAGAGACAAAGGCCGGAGGCGGGAGTGTCAGTGCCTGTGCGGACTTCCGGGAAGCGCACGGTGTGGAAGGGGATGCTGTGATGCTTTGGAACAACTCCATACAAAGCCAGTCAGGACTCTGGGGGAGCCTCCTCTCTCTGAGCAGACTGTCTCCAGGGCAAGAAGCTTACACCTTCCTGGGTCTGACCTCGGAGCATTCAGCATGCCCTTCCACACTGTGCACTTTCCGCAGCGAGTCTGCCCAGGCAGGTCCTGGGGCAACCAGAGGTCCCTGCATCCCAACTCCGCAGTCAGATGTGACTCTCAGCCAGACAGTAAAACAGAAGGTTTATTAGATGATGGGAACACAGTTTAAACAGAGCTTGTTGGTACAGAAAACAGAACCCCTCTGTCAGATCCATCTTGGGGGGTGGGGAGCCCAGAACCAAGTTCTGGGTCTCTCCCCATTTCCCCAGCCAGCTCCAAACTGACACTCCCTCCTCTGGCCTCTGTGTCTCTTCCGGACAGGGAGGCCACCTGATCTCTTTGTCCCCAACACCTTCAGTTGGCATCTTGCAGGGAAAACTGAGGCACCCACACAGTATTCAGAGAAAATATTAAGAACATTCCCACTTCATCACAACAGGTGCAACAAAATATAATACTGTATATTGAAGTAGGCAAGTGCTGCTTCTGACTTTCCACTTTTAATTGACCCTTGTAATCTTGTGGCACTGACGCGTTGTAGCTTCATTTTATATCGGCTTACAGGGCAGGAGCGGGGGGGGGGGGGACCACCATTTTGGGCCCCACCAAAAATTATACAAACCTGCCGCCTATGACCACCACCCCTACCTTGAGCCTGCCCGAGGGACGACGTGAGCAAGGAAAGTGTTGCACAGCCTGTATGAGCTGTTTCCTTTGCTGTATGATGGTGCTTACGATTTGGTTTGGCTTGTTATAAAACTGCCACTAAGAAGGTATTGGATGGTTTCTCATGTGCTCCTCGGGGCCCTCATTCTAACGACAACCTCCCTACTGCAGCTGATCCGGGGGCTGAACCTTCTCTTCAATTGCAAAATGACCGGTAAGTTTAGCATGACGGTTTAGGTGACAGTAGGAAGCAGCTGGAGGCTGCAGTACTGGGCACTACAGAAAGCAGGAAGGTGGGTAGGTGGATGGGTGGGTGGGTGTCCGAGTCACCTGGATATGATCTTTTCCAAACTTTAGCTTCCTGCACCAAGGTTTGCCCTGACTCCCCGATTACAGAACTTTCCTCTCCTCTAAATCAGTGAGTTCCACCCAGACAGGTGTGAAGACTGTCAGGATCCTGACCAGGGCAATCAGGACCAAGGGTCAGAGCAGGGTCAAACCTGAGGCTGAGTAGTGGAGGAATCTTAGGACTGGAAGGGACCTCGAGAGGTTTTCTAGTCAGGTTCCCTGCACTCAAGGCAGGGCTAAGTATTATCTAGACCAGTATTGTCTAGGAGTTCGTAGTCAAGTTCCAGGCTGGGGCTGATAGCCAGGATCAGAATCCAAGTCAGGTTACCAGCTCTGGGTCAGGAGGTGAGGTTTGAATCAAGCCAAGGACAAAACCAGGAGTTCAAGAGTTGGGATGGTCCGTGGCAGCTAGAGGAGATCCCTGTCGCCTGCACGCTTCTTGGAACGCCCTTTGGGTTTATATAGGGCGAGGAGCCAATCAGGATCCATGAGACTGCTGCCTGTGAGACCCCTTGAGGCAGGACTTCCTGTGGGTTGTGGGCAGTGCCACAGGCCTGTGTTTGATCCCTGCTGGGCCTTACAGGGATGTATGTTTACAGACTTGTCAGGGGAGCTTGATCCTTGTGTGCCCAGGAGACTGAGCGTTGTTAGTGGCTGGTCCACAACCCAGGAATTCACTCCTACAAGAGATCAGGGTGAGTCTCAGCACCTGCCCAGCAAAATGTGAGACCTGCTCCTTGGACTGAGACAGCCCAAAATACCAAGCAAATGAATCCCATCCTTGCTGACTGGAGGGAAGACATCTATCCTGATGGGCTCAGATCCCATGGTGATGGGTGCTGCATGAGAACGTAAGTCAATGCATGTGCCTGTGGACTGAAGTGGTACCTAGGCCTTCATCTAGCCCCTTGCACTGGGGTGAAATTCCCCCTGGATGGTTTGGAGGAGCACTTGTCAGACTAGGAGTTGGAGTGGTGCCAGCTCACGTGATTCGAGTCGCCTCATAAATGATGTTTTATTATAAAGCCTCAACTGATTAAAGGATTGGAAAAGAAGCCTTCTCGTATTCACTCCAGGGGCTCACTCAGTCTGTTTAGTTTAGCAAAGAGAAGGTGATGTGATTCGTGTCTAGAGGCATCAACACAGGGAACTGAAATTTCAGAACAGAGGGCTCGTTAGTCTAGCAGAGAAAGGTCTAACAAGATCCAGTGGCTGGAAGTTGAAGCTAGAGAAAATCAGATGAGAAATAAGGGGGGTGATTAACCATTGGAACAATTACCAAGGGTCATGGTGGATTCTCCATCACCGGCAATTTTTAGATCACAACTGGATGGTTTTCTACAAGATCTGCTATAGGAATTAGTTTGGGTAAATTCTGTGGCCAGTGCTATACAGAGGGTCAGACTAGCTGATACAATGATCCCATCTGGCTGTGGAATCCAGGAATGCCTGCTTTAATCATCAGTCTTCTTGTTAAGTGTCAGCCGGGGAGCCGGGTTTGTCTGGATCTGTAAAAAGCGACAAAGAGTCCTGTGGCACCTTACAGACTAACAGACGTATTGGAGCATGAGCTTTCGTGGGTGAATACCCACTTCATCCGATGCATGTAGTGGGTATTCACCCACGAAAGCTCATGCTCCAATACGTCTGTTAGTCTGTAAAGTGCCACAGGACTCTGTCGCTTTTTAGTCTCCTTGTTGCAATTCAGACTAGTGCCTGCAGAGGTCGCCCTTGCATAAGGTTTAAATAGCTGAGCAAGCCAGCGGGAAAGTTCAAAAATCTGGGCAATTGACCAGAATTGATCAGCACCCCAGAAATCTCAGCGGCTCCAATAAAATCTACATCTGTGTGTACAATAATTGTCCTGAGTCGTCATGAGTTGAGTTGGAAGTCCATCCAGGACAATTTGAATTTCTGGGAGCTGGGAGCTGTCTGTCAAAGCACTATGAAGCCAACACCTGGAACAGCAATTTATTAATGATTTTTAGATATAGAAACATGCAACAAAACAGAGGTGGATTACATAGGCCCAGAGGGAGGGTCTTACAAATTGGTGTCAGTAGTTTTTAGACCAGAACCGCAGACGGACAATAAAAACAACAGGCAGGGAGAGCCATCCCTGTGGTGGTTGCTAACCTGTTAAGTAAGTGTGCAAAATGAAGAGGCTTTGCAGGTTAGATACAAGCACATAAATGTGGCTGTAGATTACTCAGCACGGGTAACAGACCACAGCCACACCAGTTCAGGAGCAAAAGGGGACAGTTATAGAAGAAAATATGGGGGAAAGAGGTATAAGAACGGGGGACTGGAGGGCTCATGTCACCTCCATATTACTGGTTGGAAATCCCCCCCTCCCCTGCCCCCCAAGGCTGGGAGGGGTGACTGAAAGTTATATAAGAACGTAAGAATGGCCATACTGAGTCAGACCAATAGTCCACCTAACCCAAGATCCTGTCTTCCGACAGTGGCCAATGTTAGATGATTCAGAGGGAATGAATAGAACAGAGCAATCATCAAGTGATCCATCTCCTGTCATCCAGTCCCAGCATCTGGCAGTCAGAGGTTTAGGGACACTGGACCATGAGGCTGCAATCCCTGACCATCCTGGCTAATAGCCATTGATGGACCTGTCCTCCAGGAACTTATCTCGTTCTTTTTTGAACCCAGTTATAGTTTTGGCCTTCACAACATCCCCTGGCAAGGAGTTCCACTGGTTGACTGTGTGTTGGGTGAAGAAGGACTTCCTTATGTTTGTTTTAAACCTGCTGCCTATTAATTTCATTGGGTGACCCCCTGGTTCTTGTGTTTAGGAGAAGGGGTAAATAACACCCAGTCATCTCTTTTCTAAGCTGAACAGTCTCAATCTTTAATCTCTCCTCATATAGAAGCTGTTCCATCCCCCTGATCATTTTTGTTGCACTTCTCTGTACCTTTTCCATTTCTAATGTATCTTTTTTGAGATGGGGCTACCAGAACTGCACAGGCAGTATTCAAACTGTGGACATACCATGGATTTCTGTAGTGGCAGTTACAATCTGATGCCTTTTCTTCGCCTGTGTGAAATGAATTTGGAAGTCTCCATCCCAAACCCATGTTGGAAAAGTGGCCACTATATTGATCAGACACTGGCAATGAACAGAGAAGCTGTGCACTGTCTGACTGTGGTAATGCTGGATTAAGGCCTATGCGCTACCGGAGGTGCACACAGCTCCTGGCGGGATGTGATAGGACCTGACTCTCAGCTTTCAATTAACACCAAAATGCATCTATCCCTCCAAGAAAGAAAAGCTTGGAAATGGGTGTGACCAGTGCCTGCCTGATTCTGCATCTATGTATGAATAAGTCTATGCAATCATGACTAGAAGGGACCTCGAGAGGTCATCTAGTCCAGTCCCCTGCATTCATGGCGGGACTAAGTATTATCTAGACCAGGGGTTGGCAACCGGTGGCTCGTGGCTCGCCAGGGTAAGCACCCTGGCGGGCCGGCCCGGTTTATCTGCCGCGTCGGCAAGTTTGGCCGATCGCGGCTCCCACTGGCCGCGGTTCGCAGTCCCAGGCCAATGCGGGAGGCAGGAAGCAGCGCGAGCCGAGGGATGTTCTGGCCGTGGCTTCCTGCCTCCCGCATTGGCCTGGGACCGTGAACCGCGGCCAGTGGGAGCCGTGATCGGCCGAACTTGCCGACGCGGCAGATAAACAAACCGGGCCGGCCCGCCAGGGTCCTTACCCTGGCGAGCTGCGAGCCACCGGTTGCCGACCCCTGATCTAGACCATCCCTGACAGGTGTTTGTCCAACCTGCTCTTAAAAATCCCTAATGATGGAGATTCCACAACCTCCCTAGGCAATTTATTCCAGTGCTTAATCACTCAGACAGGAAGTTTTTCCTAATGTCCAACCTAAACTGCCCTCGCTGCAATTTATGCCCATTGCTTCTTGTCCTGTCCTCAGAGGTTAAGGTGCAGGAGGTCAAACTAGATGATCATAATGGTCCCTTCTGACCTTAAAGTCTGAGTTTATGAGTCTATGAGAACAATTTTTCTCCCTCTTCCTTGTAACAGCCTTGTGTGTACTTGAAACCTGTCCTCATGTCCCCTCTCGGTCTTCTCTTCTCCAGCCTAAACAAACCCAGGTTTTCACTCTTCTCTCACAGCTCATGTTTTCTAGACCTTTCATCATCTGTGTTACTCTCCTCTGGACTTTCTCCAATTTGCCCACATCTTTCCGGACATGTGTGATAAATGTAGGAAGCGGGTGATACGATGGGGTTGCCTGGGATAGCAGTGGACTGGGCTCACTGATGCAATAGGTCCCTCCCAGACCTGTGCTTCTGCAGACAGCCTGAAACAATGGCTGCAAATGGGAACTGCCCTCTTCCTCTGCTCTCTAAAACTTTCTGCCATCCCCAGAAGGGGTGGGGCCAGTGTTGGGGCCCCAGGCGGGTTGTGCCTGGGGAGCTGGCTTGCCTGACTTCAGCCCTAGAGTACGGAGGCTGATTTCCCTTTCCCACCAAGGTGCTCCCCCTCACTCCCCGGATCAGTCTTGCCCCCATTGAAATCAGGGCACAGATTCGGGCACTTCCTTACTTTGGAGTCCTTGCCACCTTCATGTGCCTTGGACAGAGGGTTTTGTGGGTTCTTTCCTGCTTTGGGGGAAAAAAAGCAAACTCAGAAAGCAGAAGAAGGATCATGTGGAACCCTATTGACCCCCCCCACGGGGGCCATCAGCAGCGGTGGCACCTTTAGGCCCCCTGCACAGACCTCTTCTGCTTGAGGCAATGGAGTCCCTGGTAGCGGTAGAAGGCTGGCTCTAGGTGAACTGGCCACTAAAGCGGGGAATGAAATGCACCCATTGCCAGGGGCTTTCACAGCTGTTTGCTGACAGCAGAGGAATGTTAAGATGCAGGAGTCGTGAGTTCAAGTCCAGGTGCTGGTGCCTCCGCCGCCTGTCTCTAGCCCTCTCTGCTCTTATATCCTGCCCCCCAAGCTCCCTGACTCTTCCCACCCACCTTCTGCTCTGATCCTTTCTCCCTCCTCTGCTTGGGACCTCGCCACTCCTGCTCTTGTCCCTGTCTCCTTCCTCATCCCTCTGCACTCAAGTCAGGCTGTTGCTCCTTTCTGCACGGGGCACTGAGAACACACTGTCTCCCTGCTCTCAGTTCTGGTATCTGGTGCTACTTCAACTCCCAGCCACCAGGCTAGTCCTGCTCAGCCCCTGCAGGTCTGGGATGGAGCATGTGTGGTTGTTCTGTGGGGATGGAGCATGCTCAGTGCCAGTGGACTCTTCAGATAATTTAAAGCTGCTAAACGCTAGAAAAAATTCTCCTCCGCTCATGTGGGCTGCAGTTTTTCCGAGGCAAATAACACGGCCAGATGTGTGTGGCTTTCCAGGGGGATAGTAAAAGGCATCACACCATCCCCCTGCCAAATGTCAGGTCCCTCCTCCAAAATACAAAGGCTTTAGAGTTTCCCTTAAAGGGTTTTGATCATTTTCGAACATGGGCAAAACAATGTATGTTTCTCTAACCTCATTCTTGGAAACGTCTGACCCATTTTAGCTGAGACTTTCCCCAAGGAATTCTGCTGGAGGCAGACACCTGGCTTGGAAAAGCTCAGCCCGAATGGTTAATGTTTGAAAAGTTATAAGCAACTTTTAAAAGGGTCTTATAATGGGAAGCATATGACATCCTTAACTACAGGCATCGTTAGCAGTTCTGCTAATAATAATAAATAACAGGGCTTGGAAGAATGGGACAAATTTGGGTGTGGAGAGGGAGTGCCAGCTAATAAGTATAAAAGGAAAATCAGGAAAGACAGCTTTGTAAATATACATGTTGTAGCTGTGTTGGTCCCAGGATATGAGAGAGACAAAGTGGGAGAGGTAATATCTTGTATTGGACCAATTTCTGTTGGTGAGAGAGACAAGCATTTGCCCAAACACAGGCCTTTTCTCTCTGATTTTTAGTGTCTAGCAAAGTTACGAATGTAAGAGCCCTGGCTCGTCTTTTGAAGGCATTGTGCAGGTTTCCTTTGAGGATAGGGTGACCAGATGTCCTGATTTTATAGGGACAGTCCCAATTTTTGGGTCTTTTTCTTATATAGGTTCCTATTACCCCAACCCCGTCCCGATTTTTCACATTTGCTGTCTGGTCACCCTATTTGAGGATGAGGACCGAGAGGTCAGAGATACAGTGATTGCTTCGAGAAAGTGTTCGCCCACAGGTGATGTGGGTTTTTTGTCTTTTATCATTTTTCTGTGAGAGTTCATTGGAGAGCGTCAAGATTGCCTGGCTTCACCCGCATAGTTGCTGGTGGTGCGTTGAGTGCCCTGGATGAGGTCACCATGTGTTGTGATAGGCCTGTGGGTAGGACCCCAGGATCTTGCCAAGTGTGTTGTGGGAGTGATTGAGCGTAAATAGGCTAGAGAGAAAAAGGGATCTTAGTTTGTCAACAGGAGAGGTGAGATTAGAAATGAATTTGTTAAATTCTCTGTTCTGCGCAAAACTTCACTGCAATAATAATAGATTTTTACCCAAAGACGAGTGATGCAACCACAGTGGCTTGACTCAGCAGCTCCGCACCATTACTGAATGCTGCAAGCAAATCATAATTTCCTACAAGTTTCACACAGCCTCTGCCTTTGGTTGGTCTCTGCTGGGCCTGCTTTCTGCAGCTGGCGTGTGAGCTAACAAGACTGGGGGTTATAACAATGTATGTAAGGAAACGAAACAGAATCCTTGCAAGGGAGGGTGGATTTGTACTGAAAAGCCATGGTTTGAATTATCCGAAAAAGTTACTGCATATCTATCCCCATACACATCCAGCCGTCTACCCCCAGACTATCTATCAAGTCTTCATCCTTCACTATAGCCGGCTGGTCCCCAGATTTCCCCTAGGTGGCGCCACACTCCTGTTCAGAGGCCCATATGAGGCCAATATGGTCATTCTGGGCAATACCAGCCCCCAGCTCCTGTTTGTTGGTCCCTGGGACAAAGTAACTGGAGGTTCCCTCACACGGAGAACGCGGGGACTCGGCGAGAGCTCCCCAGCGGGCTCCGCGGACGCTGGGCGGGGCGGTACGTGGGACCGTTCCTGGGAGGAGAGGTTTCAGACCCAAGGGTGCGCTGCACCGCCGGGTTCCCCCCCAGGCGCGGGGAGGGTGGTGTTCCCAAGGGGGGTGGGAGGGAGGAGACGGGGGCGGGGGTGCAGCTGAGTCTCTCTGGCATTGTGAACCCCGCTGGGGACGCGGGAAAAAAGGTTGGCAGAAGCCCCGCGGGGCGTGGTTTGCTCACCTTGTGTTTCATAGTCACTGGACAGCTTGACTGCATGGAAGGACCCTGCGGCCAGGAAGGGGAGCGGCTGCGGGACAGTCGCTCCTGTCTGTGGGGACGCGGGCCGGGGCGGAGCTGATCCGCCGGAGGGATTTGAAATCTCTTCGGTGGGAGGTCTGCGGGCAGCCTGCAAGGTGGACCCAGCCTCCCAATGCCGGGAGATGGCTTCCCTGCAGAAACAGCCCGCCCTAGTCTGTGCCAGCGTGCGCGCCCCCCCCCCCCCCCCCGCTGTAAATCAGGCCTCTATGGGGCTGCAGTGTCCCCAGTAAATTGTGGAGAGAAGAGAAGCCATCTCTCACAAATCCATCCTCCTGCTCCCAGCTCGCCATGAATCAGCAAGGCGGTGAGAAGGAAGTTATTGGTGAGTTATAAATTAGACCTTATGCGAGCTGCAGACAGTGGATGCTGTATTACCAGGAGCCAGAGAGACGCCTGGGCAGCACCGCCTGATTTCCCAGCACGACAAAAGAAAAGGGGGGTTTTAACCCCCCCCCCACACACACACCCCTATACACTCTCTAGTAATCGGACCCAATTCCGTCCCATTCGTCCTCACCGGGAGGCAGGTGGGAGACACTTCATTTAAAAAAAAAACAGTAGATCGTTCGCAGCCCACAATATCCTTTCGGAAGGGGCTTCAGTCCCAGCTTCGGGGCGCTTTCTTCCCACTCGCGCCCATCGTGTTTACATGACCACGGAGCTGGAGAAATCGGGAGAAGAGGAGCTCCAGTCTAGACAGAATCGTTCCGACACTGGAGCATATTGTTAGGTCGGGGTGTTTTTTGTTTTAAACGCAGGTCGTTGGAATAGGGGGACATCAAAGGAATACACTGGATGATCCCCGTTCACACACACACACACACACACTTCACTTGATCATGGCACGTGAAAATGCCAGTCCGTGTCAGTGTCACACCAGTCAGCGGCTCCCATCCATCACATCACAAGGCGGCGCTGGGAAATCCGACTAAGACTCAGGTTCCGTGACAAATGCTGAAGCAAAAGACTCGCTGGAAAAGTTGATCTGGCTTCATTTTAAACGGATCCTGCCTTTCTAAAAAACACACCCTCTTTTTTTTTTCTATCCTGACTCTGTAATAATTGCTTTAAAAACGCTGCGAAACGTCTCGGGAAGGATGGGAACCTTGGAAAAGGCAGAGATCAAAATCATCTGTCTGATCTGTCACATGTAGATCGCCTCACAGAGTTATACCTATGATACCGAGAAATCTCTACCCAGGTACATTATCGGTGCCTACACCCGATAGAGAGAGCACTCTAGCTGTGTGGCAATATCGCTAACACACACTGAATCTATCCTATTTGTCTGATAGATAATACAGAGCTGTACCTCTATATAACATATATACACATAACCTATAGCTAAGAGAGAGAGTTTTGTAGAGAAATCTAGCCACCCATCTGATAAAGTATCATATTTATGTTATATGGACACACCTCTAAGATGTAACATAAATATGGTAAATGTCTGTCTGTATTAGAGATAAATGGCTAGATTTCTCTGCTTAGCTAACGACATCTCTCTACATTATATGGAGATTAGAGAGATCTATATTAAATACAGGTATAGATCTATAAGATACATCTAACACCGAGAGATCTGTATCGCTATATAACATGGGAGGGTGTATCTAGGTAGATAAATGCAGCCACCTCTCTCTAATATATACCGAAATGTACCATATGTATGTCATATCTTACAAGGATGTACCTATATTTAATATACAGAGCTCTGTATCTCCGTATTAGAGAGAGTTCTAGCTAGCTACATAGCAAAATCTAACCATCTATCTGTGATATACACAGAGATCCAGCGATCACTAACATAGAGATCGTTATCTATCATTTTATCTGTCTATGCCCCTGCTCTTATAGCCACACAAACGACTTGGCTGGATATACACTCCAGGGTCTTTTACCCAATAGGAAATGGAATTGGTTTAGTCTGTTCAGGTCTCGTTTAGCTTTCACGGGACACCTGTCTGCTGTGTTTATTCTTTTTATTTTTTTCACGCTCAAAAAGCCTGATCGCCCCATCCCGCTCGACCCCGAATTCAGAGTTTTCTGCCTCCTGCTGAAGGACTGGGGGAGCATTTGGAGCTGAGGTAAGGAGCCGCTTGCCAGAGGGGATCGATAGTATGTGAAAAGTAATTATTGAGGCATAAATTTATCATAAGGGTGATCACCAGTAAAATATCTCTTGGCGACATTTTAATTTAAAATCAAATTGGAAAGGCTAAAAAAAAAATTCCTTAACAAGCAGAAAAATAACGGCAGCCCCTGGAACACTTCATGATATGTTCCGGGAGAGCTCCATCATCTTCTTGGAGAAGGGCTGGGCTTTTCCTTCCGGTACACCCCTGCCTCTGATTTATGGAAATGACTTGCAAATCCATAAATGTAGTTTGCAGTGACAGCCTTGCATATCACTAGTAATTCCTTTAAAGCATGCAAAGAAAAATGATTCATGTCTGGCTGGAGCTGGACTCTGGCTTTTCCAAGGGGAGCCAGTGTGGAGTGCTAGGTGTCTGTTTTGCAATGGTTTCCATGTTAAACTCAGTGATGTATGAGGCTGCTGCCTGTAGCTGTGAGCCAGCGACAACTAACGAAAAGCGCTAAGCAACAACTAACTGTTGTTTACCAAGACTTTCGTTGGAAGCACAAGCACCCAGCTCTGGATCTGTCAGGACACATTGTAATCCAGAACTTCCCACTTGTTCGGGGCTGAAGATGACAATCGTTTCAGGGTTGGGATCTGCAGCATCAGAGATGTTTTGAAATGATCCCTTCGGGCGCAGTGTTGCCTCTTGAATGTGCATCCGACTTCTGAAAGAATGTGTGACACAAATAAGACCCCCCCCAATGACGACAGCAAGAAGGGGATAGGAAGTGAATTGCTACTTATACGTCTCGTGGTTAATTTCACCTTGTTTTCAGGTCCTGGAATCTTCAAAAAACGTCCTCGTTTCTAATTGCTTGGTGATTTGGGGTGAGAATCTGGTTTGTTTTTTCGCGCACACACAGACACCTACCCTCAGACTGAATGTAAATGGAACCACGCCTGCTCCATGTGTCTAATTCCTGACCCAGTAGGGAGTGAAGACATCCAAAGGGCAAGACAGCCTTGAGTCCTGGGGATTGGTCTTGCTTTGAGCAGGGGGTTGGACTAGATGACTTTCTGAGGTCTCTTCCAACCCTGATCTTCTATGATTCTATGAGTCTAACGTGAATTACAAGAATCAGGAGACGTGGGTTTTACTTCTGTCTGCCACAGAATTGTCTGACCTTGGAGATGACCTGGCTTGTGCCTTTGTTTCCCCATCTATAATATGGGGGGGATACTGCCTTAAACTCACAGGGGTGTCCTGAGACTTGCATGACTGATGTTCCCAAATGCAAAGTATCATTAGGAGAGTCCACAGCATGGTAGTGCAGTTGGGGGTCTCTTCCTAATGGGTGTCAATATCCTTCCTATATTAAAGAAAAGCAGTTTCCAAAAAAAAACAAAAAACCAAGAATCAGGACGAAGATGCTCCTCACACATTCTGGGTTTCCTTCCCCTTCCCCCACAGGGAAACTACCTAATGCTCAGTTGCCTCTTCAATGGTTCTTCGCAAGAGCCTTCGTCCCCCTGGCCATCCCCACGCCCAGGCTGTAGCAGTGAGGCATGACCAGATCTCCTTTCCAGGGCAAACAGAAAACCCTTCGTAAAAACAGTGACGTTGCTTCCTATGTAATTAGGCTCCAAGCTGGTGGCTATTTCCTTTAACTGACAATGGGGGTGGGTGGGGGGACTCGAAATCTGAGCCCCGGCAGGAGAATGGCCTTGGCACGTGATGTGGATAGGCCCCGCCTCCATGCCAGGCTCTCTCCATGTGTCCAGTCCACGCCCAGCCCCACTCTTACATGGGGATTTGCTTTGTCTTATATCATTGGGTCTTAACAATTAATGGCTCTTGGAAATGTCTTCTAGGGCTCGTAGCTCTGTCCCAGGTGCGATTTTTTTTTTTACATCCCCAAAAGCTCCCCCTACGCCAGCCTCCTTGCTAGGGCCTTGGCAGGCTTCATGATACAATAACCAGCGCCCCATTTGCAGCCGGCGAGGTAGCCTATTTCCATGCTAGCATCCAATTTCCCTTCCTGGGTATTTAGTTCAACTCTTTAACATCAGCCACATAATTAGAATTTGGATTTCCATTAATTTTCCTTGAGCCTGCAACCATTTTAAGATCACACTGGTAATTAACGTGATACATCACTAATTTCACCAAGCACAATCTAAATGGGAGATCACCGCGTGCCTAGCAGGATTTGGAGAAGCCTGGGGGCGGGGCGGGGAGGGGAGGTGGGGGGGGCGGGAATATGCTCCCGTCCCCTCCCAGTTTACCCGGGACTGTCCAAGGTGTCCATACCATCCTCTTCAGCAACTGTTTTTGTTTGTAAATTGCACTGTCTGCAGTCTGGCTTCCTGACATCACGCGCGTTTGCAAAGGAAAATAAACTTTCTTTCCCAGTAAATTTAACAATTAAAAATATTTATCGGTAGCAGATTTACGTTGTTGTGTCTCCAGTCTTGGGGCATATTGGTAGACTATTAAGACTAATTAGCATCCTTTCTGCATGCAGATTTGCTAAGTTGATTGCAGTATAACTCATCCCTAAAAGCCCCTGTTCCTCCACATTTGCACAGCATAGCTGAAGGCATGGCCCCTCCGTCTCTTTCAGCGCTTGCAAACAGCTCACGTTAGCCAGGCCTTGTGCTAAGTAAACTTTAAAAATGTGAAGCAATAACAATTTGAGTTAGAAGCTTGCAACGTACTAAAAAGGAAATATTACCTTGGGAGCTTCCATTGGAAATATCCGGTGGGAACCAGGGAGGCTAAACGTATAGAACAACAGAGCAGATACAGGCTGTATTTTCTGATCACTAAACCCGGGGCTGTTCGTTTCATAAATACATTTGGAAATAAACCCAGGGCTGGGTGCGCTCCGGAAGCTAAACCGCACGAAAGGGAAGAGAAAAGAGAGAGACAAAAAAGAAAGTTTAGCTAATTTTTAAAA